>NC_138126.1:72802946-73416041 GCF_964188305.1 Podarcis bocagei
CCTAGATTACACTCAAGTATGCCAAAACAATAAGAGGAACCTGTAGTATTCCAGATGTTGCTGGACTCTAATTTCCTTGAGCCTTAGGCAGCATGGCTGAGGGTTAGAGATCTCCTCATCTCTGTATCATATAGAGTTCTACTATTTCAGTTACCACTGCACTGCACATAATTTCCTAGTTCTCAGTAACAAATGTCTTCAACAGTACCACTTCAGAGGAAAAGTGGGCTCACAATCAAACTCATGACTGAATATTCTTCCATGCCAAAGCATTCTATGCACATAGAAAAAATTGATCACCAGGGAAGGATAATAGCTTAGCCCTCTCTCCAACAACACAATATTTTATGAAATGGAAATTTGTTTGTTTCTTTGTTTTGTTTATTGTTTCAAAAGAGGATTGTTCAGTTATGTGGGAACCAAATCTCCCCGGGGTAGTTAACACTGTGATCTCTAGATCAGGGTTTCCCAAACTTGGGTTTCCAGCTGTTTTTGGACTATAACTCCCACCATCCCTAGCTAAAAGGACCAGTGGTCAGGGTGATGGGTTTAGGAAACCCTGCTCTAGATGTTTCTCAGTCCAACAACAAGCATTGCTGACCATTGGCCATGCTGAAGGTGGCTGCTTGAAACTGGAGTACAAAAAGCTGAATTTTTCAGTTATATAAAAAAATTCAAATTGGAGCAGCTTTTGATGTGACTCAACCTATCTGACCCATCCTGAACACTTAAGTATGAATCCTAAGGGTTCAGTATATTTTTAAATAACTACAATTCTTAGTCATCAGTAAATGCCACAGAAAGTGAACTAGCTTTTGTCTTATCTATCTTACCTTCATCTTAAAGAAAGCAAGAACACAAATAAGCCACTTCAGATTAGTATGTGACTGCATAGTCAGAGGTCTCCATAGACAATGGAGACCAAAACACACTGTAGATTTTTATCCTAATTGGTTCTAGCCAATTAGTTCCTTCTGCCTGACTCAAACTGGAACTTTACCAGTGGAGGCAATCATTCAGCCCTATCGTGGCTGAAATGAGCTCTCTAAATGCTTTTCACTAGTGCTAAAAGAAAGAGATTTGTTCATAATAGAAGATCTTAACAGCTCAATACTGAAATTGCTTCTCCACAAATTAGTTATTAACACATAATCCCAAACAGATGTTCAATGCTATCACTGACGGCCTTACTGGAACTATGTGCACACAGTTCTGGCTCCTGAAGAGGACCTTTTGGTCTTTGGAAATAGATGTGCATCACCCTAGTGCTTAGTCACTTTATTAAAGAGTATTGCTGTTGCTTTCTAGCATAATTTTTGCCAGCTAAAGAGCAAGATTCGCTTCCATTTTGTGTATCCCATTATGAGCACGTTAGCTCAAATGGCTATATTTTGTTGGAAAGATCAGCTAACCTGGAAAGGATCTAGAAAACTGGGACAAAATGAAAGTTTATTTGCCCAATATCCTCTACTGGAATTCAAGGGAGTGTCTGCACCTTCCAGTCCCCAGTGTCCTGAAATGATTAAATAATCAATCTTTGTCCAGTTCTACATATAATCAAAGCAACACTGTCTCACCTGTTGATTGACTATGTAGGGGCCCAAATTCTCAAGTATTCTTCACAAGAAATATTTCAAATTCCTTCTAAAGCCTAGACCCCATATGCTACTTTGTTAAACCACAAGTTTTTGGCATCTGTCTTGAGAGACAATTGAGGGTGCCTCCAGGAGTGAAGTCAAACCACTGACTTAGCAGCATCAAAGTGACCTATCTGGGGTGCAAGTATGGGCAGTATGTATGGAGGACCTGGGCTGTCCAGATGATGAGACACCCCCCCCCAGTCTTGCTGATGTGGTCCAAATGAAAGCAGAACAATACATTTGGCACTAGCTAGGCTACAGGAGTTGCCGTTTCTTCTCCTGAAGATATCCCACAAGGCAGTGGAGTTTTCATTCTCCTAGATGGGCTACCTTCCCAGGTTGACAAGCCCCATCTGACCCTCTACAGAACATGCAGTAACTGCCTTCTTGACCATTGGAGCCACTATTAGTCTCATCTGCTCAATCCACTGGAGCCTGTCTTCACATGCAGGGGAAGTCCCTAGCTAACTAAGGGTTTGAGACCAGTGGTTACTCTTACCTGGTTTAGTCGGCTGGTTGAAGCCATTTCTGGGGTGTGTTTATTGTAGCATTCTGACAGCTTCTAGGAGCCACAGGTGAGAGGTGAGTGCAGGGTGGGGACTAAAAGTTTGCATACTACCCCAGACGGAGCACAACATGTCCCCCACCAGAGGTACTACCCCTAACACCCGATATAGGAACAAGACTATCATTGTTTCAGAGCCACCTTTCACCTGGGATACTGCCAGGGAGATATAGTCCATCATGGCCCCAAGCCGTGTGCCGGACGTCCATCGATCTCCCGTAGTCACGCAGATTCAGCAATTAGCGACACGAGTTTCCTGGAAATACCTTGCCACATTCCAGGGCTCATGCACACTCTATCAGCAGATAATGCACAGCCAAAAGTTGCACTGCAGAAGAGCATTATTTACAAGCTTTATTCAGTGTTGATCAGAACAAAGAGAGACATGACTGTTCTGCGTCAGAGTCTCCGACAGACTGAGAAACGAAAGCAATAGCAAAACATAAACATCCTGTGAACAGGAAATACGCAGGCTGTGACACAAACATCCTGCTCCCTTTTAAGGTGGAACGGAAATATCCTAACACCCGATATAGGAACAAGACTATCATTGTTTCAGAGCCACCTTTCACATTCCTGAATCTTTATGATCAATGGGTGTAACTTGTTAGTTTCTGTTTCTCACTGAGCAGCTGCTTGCAGTCACAAGACTGTTTACATTCCAGAGAGTCCAGATACTGTTGGATTCTCACGGGAAAGGGAGACGGGATGTGACGTTACTGGTTTCCTGTTTCCTTTGTTCTTTTGTTTTCTTTGTTCAGTTGCTCTCTGCTTCTCACAGAGAGATGTATATTTCTTTGCTCTCTGCATAGCTTAGTAATAAAGCATAGCAATGTAGCCCATACCTGCCTCATCCTTCCGTTGTGGTCTTTGTTGTTTTAATGCTCTGCTGGGCTCAAAGGAAGATGAGCCATATCAGCTCGGCCAACCGGAGCTGAATTTTCAATATAACTATCCAAGGAACCCTGAATTACACAAGTCACCCAAGTCCTTCACAAGTCTTTCCAGAGACCTTTCAGTGTGTCCTTTATGGGACTTGTAACTATATTTTGGGAGTTCTCTATACTGTGTTTGTTCTTGCACCTCTGAACTCCAAAGGATTCCAGAAAAGGGTACGATAGGTGTTGCCTGACTTTGCCCCCCTGCTCCCAGTGTATTGTATGCCTTGATCAAGAAAAAAATTCCTATTTTTATCATTCTTTTTGGATTTACCTTGATATTAAGAACCCCACATACTCTCCTTATGTTGCAACAGAACATTGTCTTTTCTCCATGTCTCTTATTCTAAACAACTTTTCAATGTCTAGTACGATGTGTGGAACCAAGGAATCACTATGCAGCCACTGTGGCTGAAGGCTGCCCTTACTACTCATTTTCTCCACCTTCGCTTCATACTTAACTATGTTCATGGAAATAAGAAGAAAATGGAGCAGGTCAGAGTTCTATCTAGTCCGTCATCTTCTCCTCACAGTGGCCCACAAGGCATTTGCTAAGCAAATAATTGCATTGTAACAAACCAACAACTGGTCTTCCTCTCTGAAACCAAACAATTAGTTTTCATATGGGAATACTTTAGTGGGCTTCTAAATCTCTTAAGCAATGTTGGGGCTTGTTTTCTGGCAGCTTTGAGCATCATACCATTTCCCTTTCACTTCTCGGATCAATGTCATGTTCAGGGGATCCTGTTCAGGGATCCTTCTCGGGTTTGGTTTTCCTTCAGAGGGCTGCACAATGAAATCTACAAATAAGGATGTGTTAACATATTTGCAAGCTGAGAAAGAATTGATGGCAAGCATCAGATAGCATTGCTAAATCCAAAACAGAACCATAAAGGTTTATTTTATGCAGAGTATTCTCACCCACAGTTCAAGTTACTCTACCCTACTGAGAGGCTCTCAAGCATGGCCTGTTATTAAACAGATAAACAGCATTTTTCAGCAGTAGCAGACTCTTCAAAAGAACATTTAAAAGCTATCAGATCCCCAAGAGTTCCTAAAGCCAATTTAGAAACAATTAAAAGCCCAGGAAAACAAGATAATTTTGCTTGGCACCTAACGGTCATCAAATTGGATGCCAGGTGAACAAATAGGAGGAGGGACTTACATAGCCAATGTACAACCAACAGGTATTTGGGATATGTAAAATCCCGGAGCTTTTGGGAGTAGGCAGTTCTTTTCAATCTTATTTAGGGATTTAAAGGTTACTAAAGTCAGAATTTGGAATTGTGCTAAATAAGAATGGCTTATTCTTATTCAAAAGACAGTAGGCTTTCACATTTTTCACAAGTGCTTTAAGAAAGCATAACTGCTTTGATTTTTTTAAGTTAGCAAATTATTATCAGGGCTGAGATGAAGGGGTCAATATTTACAAACTTTTTAAAAGGGTCTTTAAAAAAGATATTTTTCAAAGTCAGCAGCAAAAGGAGATGAAAGTGTTCAGCTGCTCAGGTAACAATGATCTGATTTGTTTGCCCTCAGTACTAACACTATAATCACTGCATTTTATCACTAGTCAGGATGGCCAATTTGATCAATATGATCGTTACTTTGATCTGCAGATCAGTTAACTGATCTACAGATTGTAAACTGCTAATGCCAGGCTGATGTGCTATATAGCATTGTCATATTATCACATGCAGATTGTGATTTCTGATTGCCTGGGATCAACTGAGAAAGGAGAAATGGGAGAAGAGAGGGTGATGATGAAACATCATCAAGAAATGGGGAACTATAGCAGCAAACCTTTCCAAAGATGAGCATTTGCACCTTTAAAGAGGAAATAATTATCTATCTCCTACAACCAGAAATTGCAACTTTTCAAAAGAACATCAAAACCAACTAACATTTGATCAAATCCTACATTTATTACAGAGTTGAACTCCATCCAATCAGTAGATTATTGCTCATTTGCTAACATTTCTTTTTGAACAATGAAAATCTTTTATTACTTCCTTAAAAACACATATTCTATTACTGAAGCAGGAAGCGACGTATTTAGAGATCACATTGAATGCCAGTGTGCTCAGATGAATGGAAAGAGATAGGGATCATATCCTCAGCTGGCATAAAATTATGTCAGCAGGGTGCTTTATTTCCAACAGACGATCTAACCCAAGGGAAATGGAACAAACATTCTCCTCCTCTTCAAGTTAATTGCTTTTTTTTTTATCTTCCTTTCATTGTAGGATGAAACATGACATTCACTTGCCTCTTTTCCCCAGGGAATATTAATCTTTGATATCAAGAGATGTTAAATAGCTGTAGTCTAGCCACAGGTGGAATGTGTTTGGGGTGGTTTTGTTTAGAAAATATATGAGCAACAGTGCAATGCTATACATGTCTACGCAGAAGTAATTTCCGGTATAAGATTGCTATGTAAGGGAGCGATATAGCAGAGCAGAGGTGGGCCGTGAATCATTTGGCCCGTGAACCAAATGTGACCCTCCAGGGCTTTTTAACTCCTTGACCACATCCCTTCTCCCCAGGCGACACCCCATATTTTGCCTGGCTGCAATGGTCCTTGAACTGGGCTCAGAGTCACATCATCAACCAGTGCAACTCTTTAAGGGTTGGCGTGATTTGTTTCCAGCCCATAGTGTCTGCCAGGATCCTGACCTCTGCATTTTGCCTCACTTGCAGCTTCTCAACACTTCAACAGCAGCCCCACATAGAGTTCATGACATAACCCAGTCCTGAGGTTGCCAGAACATCAGTCACTGCAACCAAGCTTTCTCTGTCCAGGAAAGGCTCACTCCTAGCCACTGAGGCCACCTAGTCTCAAGAGATGGTCCTGGGTCAAGAAGCACCTCCAAGCTATGAACCTGTTGTCTCCCTGGAAATGGCTCTTCATCCACAGCAGGTTATCCAAGTGGAATAGCTGAAGCTCATACAAGATAATAGGAACCATCAATGCTTGGGACACATCCTCAGGACTATTCCTAACAGTGGTATCTAATTCTGGGCAATTCTGGGCAATTGTATAATTGAAGCACCTTGCAAATTGTCACAGCAAGTTTTGGGTGGTTCAGAAGACCCTTGGGTGGAATTCAGCATCACACTTTTCTAATTGTTACATCTGTGCTGGCATTACAGCTTATGAAGTGGAACAATCCCTCTTCTCCTCCTGCCACCACTGTTCTGGGGGTGGTTCTTCTACCCTCCCGAGCCAATTTTGACAGCTGTGGAGGGAGGAGTAGGAGGAAAGCCCCATTGAGCAAATGTCCTTGCACAGGGCTTGGACTGATGAAGCTGTTTAGGTGAATCCTCTCAATCCATCCAGATGTTACTAGTTGTCTAAGGACTTGGAATAGTTTTGCTGGACGGCTATTCCAGAATGCAATAGAGATGAACAGGTAGGTGTCATTTACTGCCTCCACTAGCACATGATGATGTGTCCAGTCATGCTGACATCAAGATTTACACTACTTATGCTCCAGCCATTGCCCCTGTTGTATATTTAATGAAGACACCTGTATTCTGTACATCTAACAAACAGCCACACATATGTTGTATTTTGAATGGTTTGCTTGGAAATATTCTTCTTCAGTTCTTTCTTCTCCTCTCTCCTCTATAAAAGTATAGTAACCTCATGCAAGATCGAGATCAGTTGGGTTTTTTTCTTGTAGTATTGCCTTTTAAACCACCATCTCTTTTTTGAAAGGAAGAAAAAAGAATTATTAAGACCTTTACATGAGTCATAGTCTAACTCTCTAGACCTTCACTATTTAATCAGAAAGCCTCTCCTCTGATTGTTCCTTTCATTCCTGGACATTTCTTTCTTTAAGGAATTGTTCAGGGATCTTTAATATTCTGCTAATGCTCCCCCCTTTTTTCTTTTTGCTGCACAGATTGCTCATTCTCTTTGCTCTTCCCCTCCTTACGTTACAATTTGTCAGCTTCCCTTTGTCCTGTGCTGCTTTCTCTTTCTTATATGCCATCTACAATTTCCACACAAGAAACCTTTTCTTATTCCTTTTCTTTTCTGCAGTCAGCACTGAATGTACTGCACTAATAACAGTCCATATAGCAGTCCCCTCCATGCCCCTCCCTCTCTAGAAAATTATTAATCATTTCCCCTTTGCTGCTCATTATTCACATACAAATCCATGCCACAGTGCTGGAAACTGGCTATCCGTCTTACTTAAAGCTGAGTAAAAAGATCCCAGAGATAAAAGTGCGAAATGTTTACAGTTTCAACAGGCAGTGGTTGAGGGCACAACCGGGGAATGAAGGAAGGAAAGCATCAGTCCTGAAGTTGATTAGCAAGGAAAGATGGAGAACAAAGGGAGGAGAGTACTCTTTCTCTTCTGAAAGTGATCCACAGTATACGGTCTGCAGCTCGGGCATCCCTCGCTTGCCTTTCAAACCACTGCTCAGAATACTATTACTGTCTGGACGAAGATTGATGGGAAAACATTTACAAAACCATCTATTTTCTTTCTTTTAAATACGTCTGATAAAACTTAGCAATATCTTGGGATCCAGGGTGCTTCCTGAGGGGGGCTTAATTCACAAATCGTATCGCAATGATAGATCACAAATGTGTGCTTGGCAAGAGGCTGTGTTTGTGTGTGATACTTACTGGAATTTCCTTGGAAATGGTAAATGGAGCAGGCAATGGACTGGCCTTTCGATGCCAACAGTGTTGTGTGGGAAATGCCTCCCCCGCCAAAACCAAAGTTGTGTGCATGAGCAGCGCCAACCCCACAATAAGAAGGGAGTTCCCTGTGGGCTGAACTGAAACACACCACCCCATTTCATGGGGCCATACATCTGCCATAAAAGTGGGGTTATTTAAAGGGGGTTATTTTCCCAGGCACTCAGGTGGGAGGAAACAGGGCCCCACAAGCCTTTTTGAGGCAGTTGCTTCAAGGAGGACTCTGGGAGGGGTGGCAGATTTAGATCTGGGTGTTGTGTCTGCCCCCCGTCTCCTGCTTGCTTTCCTGTGGTGGTGTCACCTCCTTCTCACTTGGGCAGCTTCTCCATACTTGCACACCCCTTTCTATCTTCCATTCAGGAAAGGTCTCATCTCAATCCCCTTCCTCACCCCACCAAACACCTCCTCTTTCCATCTTGCCTACCTCTCTCACAGCCTTTAAGCAGGACCTGAGAACAACAGTTCTCTTCCCTCCTGCAGTTCCTGGAAACTGGTATAAATGGCTAGACGAAGGGGGATTTCTTATTCTGCTGCATGAAAGATGCACAGTCTTCCTGAATAATCAAATTAGGTTGCTTATGTCTGAAGATAGAATATCTGTTACTCAATACAGGGAGATACCCTTAGGATTTAGGTTTTTGGCTTACGTCATTGAATTAGGTTTATAATTAAGACTTCATGATCCAGTCAATAAACTATGCATATTTCCTTAAATGTGTTAGTTTTAATGATAACAGATGAGTTTTAAAAGGCTTTTCATTACACTCAAATGATAAATAGTTCAGAACAGGAAAAACTTGATATCAAAGTAAATTAGGTAGATGAAATCACAATTTTTAAAACATGTGGACATTAATTGAGTAACCAAAACTAATAGATGGCATTTAATACCAGTCCATGTTAATGAAAAACATACGTTAATGAAAAACATTTCATGGCCACAAGGATTCTGAATAGTTTACACTAAAGCCACAGGATGACTCTTACCAAGGTATTAGTTTGCATTATTGTTTGTCGGACTTTATTTAATTGCTAAATCGGTACCTTAATTCCCATCATCCTTCACCACTGGTCTTGCTAGTGAGGGATGATGGGAGTTGTAGTCCAAAAACAGCTGGAGGCCCAAGGTTGGGGAACATTGCCTTAATCAGTCCTTTAATGTCTTGAGCTGTAATACCTAATTACAAATCTTATTTAGGCCCTTAAAATACTACCCTAGCCATACAAGAAAGAATGCCAGCCTCTGTACAGGATCCCATTTAAACAGAATTTTATTTAGATTATCTATGATGACAACAAATTTTATCACACCCGCCTGAAGGAGTCCATACAGAAACAATACAGAATTAAAAACCATTTAAGATACATGTGGAGACTGTTTCAGAAACAACACTTTCAGACCTGCTAAAACCAACTTTTGGTTACCAAATGCCTGGGTGAACAGAAAGCCTTTCAGATTCTTTCTGAAAGAAAATATTGATGGGGCCAAAAGACATAATTAGGGGGAGGTTCCAAAAGTCCACTGAGAAAGCCTTGTTATACTCAATAACAGCAGGGGCCCCCCGTCAACTGTAAGGCCTGGAGAGGGTGATACTGGGGAGGAACTCTTTTAAGTACTTGGCCTTTCAGTAATTTAGGATCTTGTACACCAGTACCAGCACTGTGAATCAGGCCCACAAGCCCTCCTGCATCTAATGCAGTGCTTTGTTGACTGGTGGCGGGTGGTGCCACCATGTTGTCGCACTCATCACCCTGGCTATCACATTCTGCACTAACTGCAGCTTCTGGATTATCTCCAAGGGTAACTCTGCATTACAGTACTCCGAATGAAGGTTGCTAGACGGTGGAGGCCAGGCTATCTAGTTGCAGGAAGAGCAACAGCTGGCAACCCAATCAGAGCTGGGTATAAGCACTCCTTGTCGCACGGGCCACTTGGGCCTTCAGCAATGGATTATGCATCTTCAGGAGTAGCACAAACCATTTCAAAGGAAGTCCTCCACCTAATTCCTGGACACAGGAACCATCAGCCCACAGCATCTCCATCCTGTCAGGATTTAGCTTCAGTTTATTGGTCTCCATCCAGCCCATCCTTGTCTCTAGGCACCCGTCCAATTTTATGGCCAAGGGCCATGCGCAATTGGTTGTGTCAAGTCTCCTTTCACACATTCACAGATATCATTGAGGCAGTGTGGGTGGGCCAGCTGTTAATGCTGTATAAGGAATTTCTGCAGACAGGAAGAGCCAACAGAATGTGGCCATAGGAAGTCATGGCCCGTTGACGACATAGATTCAGACATTATCAGATCAGGTTTGTCTGAAGGATCTGTGTTGTGATTCTCATAGTCAAGAGTCTGATAACCTTATCCTCCTCATTCTCAAGGAAGAGAGAATTTCCTCTCAGAATCTACATTTGGTCAATTAATCTGTGGAATAACCTTGTCACCCACACTGATGGTCCTGCCTTGATGATCATGAGGGAGATCATGACTGGAATTATCTGGGGTCAGGTCACAACACAAAGTGGCCTGTGGATGGCAATTTTGCAATCTGGTTCATAGTAGTTTAATTTGAGTTAATTTGATTGCCTTTTATCTAGCATCAGTTCCTGTAATTCTTCTTGGTTTGTGTAATTTTCCTGAATTGTTTGGATTTGTTTATTTTCTTTCTTCATGTAATTCCAAGGGAAGATGAGACACACAATGTCTCACCAAACTTTAGAAATATGCCAAATTTGCAGCATAGGAATGTGCCCTGCAGCAAAAGAGACCTCAGTGGGTCATGGACTACTGAAGAAGATGGATAATGCTAACTGGATGGATTCATTATTTAAAAGACACACCTGCTTGTAACTTTTTTTCAACCTGTATTTAAATCAGCTCATGCATCCAGGGCCATGATTCATTCCTCTCTTAATGACAGGGAGATTCTCCATTGTGGGGCGGCTACAGAGAACGCTGTACTGCACACACTCGCATGGCAAAAAAACAACAACAACACCAATTCAGTCCAGAAGATGATGCCAGTTGACTCTGATGGCTGTAATGCCAAGAATCTATGATGTATTATTTTAACCCCAGATTTATAGGCCACGGCCAGCACCTTGAATGATGCTTGCAAGACAACAGGGAGTCAATACAGATGCTGGTATCATCAATGTTCAGTCCCAACATGCTTACAGGGTTGTAGCCAAAATGTCACTACTGAGCAACAAGAGGTACCTGCATGCTCAGGTGCATTTGAGGCATGCACAAGTACAAAAAATTCTGCAGAGAGAACCCAGAAGGGGGGAAATTCCTCCCCCAAAGGCTTTGATTGCAACTGTGAAGATATGCAGCATATGCTAGACTCACCATGTTCTCTCCCCACTACAATCTATTCAGACCAAGCCCAACATGGCAGGTTTTCATAAGGCCTTGGTGGAAGCAGGAAGGAGAATGAGAAATGGGATACAAACTAACAGATGACCAATGGAGGGGGTGAGGGCAAAGGTAGAGAGGAATGCAAATCAGAAAGTAGGTCAGTAGTGGATGGATTACAAAAGCAGAAGCAAGAATAACACAGGAGGGTATAAGGTGCTGGCAGGAGCAGAGATAAGTGGGAGAAGGAAGCTAGAGATAGGAGAAAGTACAAGAGGGACAATAGAAACAGGACCACTAACAGCTGAAGGAAGAGCAAATGAGAAAGAATGAGCCGAAGGAAGGGAAAGGGCAAGATCAACCACAGACCCAAGAGGAGGAAACAAGAGAGGTATTAAATGGAAACTACAGCAAAAGAGTGAGGAAGAGGGACCCAAAAACAGAATGACAGGCAAAAGTGGGGAGAGGGGCATGGAGAGGATATGAGGAGTTGTCTGGGACATTGAAGTCCTTGCTTGATTAATCCAAGCAACATTTTGCTGCAGTCCCCACTTGTTATCTCTAGGAGCAAAGGTGAGTGATTGGATGGGAGTGAAATGAACAAGACCACCCAAAAACAAAGTAGCAGTTTATACCCAGGGATTCCCTGGGTACACTAAAGTATATTGATTTGTAAATAAATAAGAAAGAAAGAAAGAAAGAAAGAAAGAAAGAAAGAAAGAAAGAAAGAAAGAAAGAAAGAAAGAAAGACTTAAAAGCAGCCTGATAACAACTGTAGGTTTTCCAGTTTATACAGAGTGCTGATGTGCCCTTTCAGGGAGAGGTGATTGGAGATGTGTAAGGAGAAAGAATTGGCATTCTCATGCCTCTAACAGTTTATAGTAAATATCCTGGAGGGGGATTTGACAGGACAGTCAGTGACTATGAGGAGCTGTTGCACACCTCACCTCCTGGCAGTGGAATTGCTGCTTACTAAGAGTGGGAAAGGGAAGGGGCAGGGAGGTTTGTTTTGTGGGAGTGCCTCAGAAGAGCCAATCTGGCACTCCCACTGATGTGCCCATACTGTGTTGACCTCCTCATCACACCCCCATTCCCACTCCCCATAAGTGGCAGTGACTCCACACCTGGAAGCCAGGTGTTTGATGCTGCACCTCCTCACTGATCACGCTGGCATTAGGGACAAATGCTGTGATGTTGAAAACTCCCCTCCCTACACTCTATGGAGATGTTTCAGGCAGAATAAAAGGGAGAAGGAAAGCATTCCCTTTTCGATAGTACCCCACATTATTATGGAGCAATAAAATGTTTAAGCTTAGGACTGGCACAGTTGACGATTGCTTAGATATATGACAGTTTAGATTTATGAAAGCGAGGGAGGCATCTTTGGGGAATCCTCCACTTTCTATATTGGGGGAGCATTGCATTGTGTGTGCTGAAAATAAACTTATAAAGCAAGCCACACCAACGGGTCTTTTGCTTTATGGCATAGATAATAACTCAAAGCTGGAGGGAGGGAAGAGAGATAAGCCCAAATGCTTTTCAGAACATAATTAAAGAAAGAAAATGAAGTTAGGCTTTGTTTAACATTGGCACACTCAAATGATTTGGTGATGTTGTCCCTGACTTACTGTCAGGGAACTGACATCGGAGCTAGAGGCGGAGGGAAGGCTCCCAAATGATGCTGGAGAAGGACCCAGCAGGGAGAGAGGCAGCTCATCAGCTGGGGAAGGAAATCAGTGCAACACCAGGGATAAAGGGGGGCAGATGGGGGAATCGGTGAGAGGGCTCCAGGACTCCTCGCAGGACACCAGCGGGGAGAGCACGGGTCCTCCGCTACCCATGCCCACCCTGCGCAGAAGACTTCCGCGCAGGGAGAGTAGGAGGAGACTTGGCGTCAAACAGCTTTTATGCTGGAAAAGGTTTAAGAAACGCCCACTGATGGATTCTGCTAGCGACTGAGGCAGTCACGAAGTGAAGGGCTGTCTAGACAGAAAGGTTTAACAAGGCAACATAGCCAGGAGTGGAGGCAACTTACGCACGAGCAACCCCATACACATTACACTTACTTAAAATAATACAAAATTATTCTGGAAGAAAGGTTCAAGTTTACCTAGTTCTGTCTCAAGATTCCTTCCTACTGCTGTATTGATGGTTTTAATCAGCGCACTTCATGGCCATGGCAAATGGTGCTCAGAGAGGGGTGTGTGTGTTGAAGCAATAGGCAAATAAAATGTTTAAAACCCACATGTATAATTTCTGCTGATGCAGAGAAAGACAGGCTGTTAAATTAATTGAAATGTCAAAGTACTCTGAGCCCCGTGGAGTTCCTGAGGAAGAGACTTTCACAGCATAGGTTCCTTTCGACAAAGGACTCCTGCTATGTGAAATTTGCTGGCAGGACCTTGTGAAGAGGTTAGCTTCAACAAAACCACAGCTCAGAGACACTGAACATTTCTGGGGATCAATGCTCAGTAGTCCTCCCTAGCTAGCCATGTGTTTTAAAAATCAATATGTTGTGAAGTCATCAGGGAATTCAGGAGAATGTTTCAGTACCCACGGCCCATGGTTGCATTCTAGCAGCTGCTATTTAGTGTACCAATTTTGATGACTGTGAGAAAGGGAAGTAGTACAAATATTCCAGGTACAGTAGGTTAGATAATGCCTTCTCAAAGCTTCACTGAGAGTCTTACTGGCCATCTCCTGCACTCTGTGGTCCTTCACGATAAGACACTGCCTGCACCAAATTATTGATATTACAGATGAAAAATCCTAAAACTGCCTAGTGCATTGAATATGAGTGCTTCTTGAATTTTTCTGCCTTTTAACTTCTCTATATGCTTCCCTCCTGTTGCTTCTGTTTCCAAGCCTGCTCTTCTACCTGTTTCCTACCTGTATACCTGTACCAATGCCACGTTCCCTGAACTGACTTTTTCTTTCGGACACCAATTAGCAATTGTCTTCACCTCACATGGAGCTGCTTCTGTGCTTCATCTAGCTCTGCTATTTAGTTCAATTTGTTGTCAAATAAACCAAATTGACACTGCAACTTAAAATATAAACAATACAACTGCCATAGAATAAAATGAAATAGATTTTAGGTTCATATCCCACTAATCCCACTGTCCCTCCACTAAAGTCTCATCCTCCCAACTGCCAAATGAAGGAACTGCAGACTGTGATGTATTATTAATCCCCTTTCCATCAAAATTAGATCTGGCATTAGAGGTAGTCTGTAGAGTTACTCCTTTCACAACTTCAGCAGTGCAGGGATTCAAGCCTGCTGAAACTGATAGAGTGCAATTGGTAGATATTCCACTTGTGTTGCCAATTTAGGAACTGCAAAAGACGCCAATAGCATTAAAAGGTACTGATAGTGAAACTATGAGCCTTTGTGAAGCTGCACTCTTTGCCTTCTTGGAAAAATGTCATCGTATGGAGGAGACCAACCTGCTCCTAGCCACCTGCCAGTGAAGAAGTAGTTGCGCCAGTGCTTGCTTTCATCTACCCTCCCCATTCCTTCTTCCTTTTGTATTGTGTCTAGTCAATTATCAGGCTGCAGGCGGGAGGCAGTCTTACCGTTTATTATGTATGCAGTGCTTAGAAAGTGTTAGAAGCTTTGCTAAATAATAACAGCAGTTACATCTAGAAGTTCCTACCTCAAAAACTTGTCTCTAATGAAGGGGTTGCCAATGTGGTGCCCACTTGTACTGGAAGAGGCTTTCCTTGGTGCCCACAGGATCTCTTCCCCTGCTGCTGCAAACAACAACAACAAAACAACAACAACAACAACAACAACAACAACAACAACAATTTATTTATACCCCTCCCAACTGGCTGGGTTTCCCCAGCCACTCTGGACGGCTCCCAACAGAATATTAAAAACATGATAAAACATAAAACATCAAAAACTTCCCTAAACAGGGCTGCCTTCAGATGTTTTCTAAAAGTCAGATAGTTGTTTGTTTCCTTGACATCTGATGGGAGGGCATTCCACAGGGTGGGTGTCACTACAGAGAAGCCTGGTTCCCTGTAACCTCACTTCTCATAGTGAGGAAACCACCAGAAGGCCCTCGGAGCTGTACCTCAGTGTCCGGGCTGAATGATGGGGGTGGAGACGCTCCTTCAGGTAAATTAAGTTTGAGCAAAGCACTCTGCTGCAGCTAATAGAATAGGTTGCTGTGTGTGCTTTGTTGCAGCCTGTCTGTAGTGCCTGCAAGCCTTTCTTCACTTTCCACAAGTTCACAGGACCAGCAAGGTTGGCTATAATGAAATCTGATCCACTTCAACTCTCAGACAGCCTGTGGACAATTTACACTGTGGACTATTGCAAATCAATAAATCAATCTATCTATTTGATGCACCATCCAACAAGCAACCTTCTTTCCCCACTACTTAACATTCATGGTATGTTTCATTGTGGCATGAAGAAAAAGAACAGATGTATAAGACTAAAATGGTATTTGAGACTGCCTGAAACTTGCATGTATCTATATTAATTTGTCGCTTTCAAAGTGACATCAGGTGATCTGTCAAAGCTCTGAGAAAAAGGCAGAGATCATTTGTTAAAAGCCAACACCTGTGAGCTGAGATTCATTCCATGGTCATCAAGTCAGACCATGTTCATCTCTGACATTATCCCATGACATCCTCAGAAGGGATCAATTTTTATCAAAACAGGCTCATTAGTCCCTTTGCTCTAACTTAAAGCAGTATCAGATTCACACAAGTCAGGAAAATTAGCTTGGGCAAGAAGGTTCTTGGGATAAGATTTAGCGACTATCTGACATTAGTCATGTGCAAAGATAATTCTTTTCATATGCTGCACTTACTGTTGGTTGCAAGGGAAAAAATGGGTATAAAAGGAGAATTCCTAGATGACAAGACCCAAGTTTGGGGCAAGTACTCTTTGGTGAGAGAACCCCAGTAGAGATTTAAAATTGCAGAATATGCAGGAAAGTAAAGTGTGGAAATATAGGTTGTTAGAGCTTTAAACTATGCCCTTCTAAGTTCCATCCAAAGTTCCCCCTTTCCCTTAGGATAGAAAAAGACCACACATTTGGTAAGTTAAAAATGGTTTACTTACAAACTCTCCAGAGACCAGGTTCGTGTGTTTTTCTATACAGCTATCAAGAAACACAAGCAATAAAACTTGGCTTAGTTACAATGGTGAAAGTATAGGAATACAAGAGTGGTTTGTAATTAAATGGTTTCATCCTGCAAAAGAAGTATCCAGGTTCCATCTATTTCAGTTCTTGGTCCAGTTGACTTCCAAATCTACCAACAGACCGCACTCCAGGTATAATTTAGAGACATCCCTAGTTTCAGGTACCCTGAACTCCAGGATCTGGTGGTAGGGCATGCAGAGTGTCTCATTGGGCAAGTACTGAAACCAACCATCTGATAAGACTTTTCTTCTTTGGGACATTTTGTTCCCATTTTGAGATTCCAGAGATCTCAGCTGACCACATGAAATGGAATCAAATTCCATGGATCTCCCAAACATGGTGTGAAAATAATCTAGTTTAACCATAGTTCACTAACAACACAAATACGTGCCTGAGTGGTTCAGGCTTTAAGGATCTGGTGTATCTTTCACCAGAAGGAATGTTGTCAGGATGCAAGCAACTGCTGGCTCTCATAATCCACCCACACGAGTTTCTTAAGCGGCTGGAAAAATCCTTCCAATGACATGGGTTCAGTCTTAAGCCTAGCCAAGGATATATCTCTGCCTGTACAGGAACTGGGCTAGAATGTGTGGCATGGCAGTTTTGCAGGGGGCCCTGCTGCATCAGCCTTTAGCTTGTGGGCTTCCTTGTGCAGATATTGCAACCGTAAAAGAATTAGTCTGAGAATCTGTCAGGTTGTTTCTTAATGGTTTTCCCACTTTTGCTGAAATAGCAAAATGTGGCTCAAGTAAGAGCCACATTGGCAGTTTGCCCCAGGTTTTAAACTGGGGCCAAATTTATAAGGGGAAAAAATGGGTGCATTGCAATTGCTGAAATTTTAAATGCAAAAAATGTCAGGGGAGTTCTGAGCCTAACACATTGGGATCCAAACAGCATTAACGTATCACCAATACGTGATTTCCCCCTGCTTAATTATTTTATTCCTTTTGGTGGAATGTGATTTATGCTGTTAAAAAGAAATAACAAGATTGCTATAACTTATCCACCCATAAAAATCTAGTGTAACCAGTACATTTCAAAGGTAGTCCGGGCTTAATTAAGAGCTGTGCCAATAATAATAATAATAATAATAATAATAATAATAATAATAATAATAATACCTTTTCCACATCACTTAATGAGAAAAGAAACTGCATTCAAAAAATATCAAAGGGGAGGGAAAATTTTGGTGAAAAATTCATGGGTGGGGTGAAGTGTTTTTCTTGTACTTACCTTTGAGGTGATTAAGGGTTTTGTGGGTTCCCATTCATTCTGCAAGGCATCTCTGCAGCAGTATGCCTTCTGTAACTTTCTCAAGGGCCTGCATTTCCTGAAGACCTGGAGATGTTCTGAGGTGGACTTCCCAGGAAGCCTAGGAAGGTGTATTTGACAGCTGGTTGTTGTTGTAGTAGTTGTTTTAAAAAATGAGAAATCACCCTACATTTGATAGAGTGTGCAAAGTTGTTTATTTTTACTGGCAAGAAGGAACTTAGCTTGTAAAGAGGCTTTGTGAGTACTCAGTAGCTTCTCATGGTTCAATTAAAACCCAGGAGACAACATCATTAGGTACTTTTGCCAATGGTTCACCTCCAGATCAGGCAGCTGGGGAGACTGCAGAGTACTCATTAACGGGCAGACACCACTCTCAGCGTCTCATAATGATAAATTAAACTATATCTCACACCCACTGTAATTCTAAACAAATTCTGAAGTGCAGTGAGGAAGGAAAAAAATGGAAGGATTATCCTCTTTCACCAGGGAAAACAACTTTTGGGAAATTAGAGGATAGGTTTGAGCACAGCAATGGTTTAATTTGGACAGAGGGTAAAGGCACAGATCTGCACACCTTACCATATGTGATTAATCACATTTCTCAATGCTACACTGGAAGTTTAACTGGAAACCAGATTTTTGCTTCCATGGAACCGATGATGGAATAATCACATATGATGTTGGACTCACCTTCTCCTAGTTTCAGCTGGACCATATAGCTCTTCATGCTATGTGCCATTGTACACTCATAAGCACACATGGCCCATGCAAGCTGGTTGAACAGTTCAGTAGAGATGCTATGCAGTATTTTAATAGTAAATTTCACTATTTAATAGGTCACTTTGTATTTCATGGTTCAGTTGCCATATAGTGATGCGGTCACATTTAATATTTACATTTCATCACTGTATTTTTAGCGTTTCATAGTAGATGGGATTCTAGCAGTGACATTGAATCACCTTCTAAGAGGAGGAAGAATGCTGGTCTGCAGTCATAGTGGAAGGAAGGAAGGAAAAGACAATTCTGGCAGAATTCCAACAAGTTATGCTTACCCTTGCCAGAAAGCACAAGGCAAATGTAGGGAAACAGTGGCCCTCCAGTTGTTGCTGTACTACAACTCCCATCATTCCTGGCCATTGACTGTACTTGCTGATGGCAGTGGGAGTTGTAGGTCAGCAGCATTTGGAAGGCCAAAGCTTCTCCACACCTGGCCTAAGGGCAATTGTCTGATGTGCAGCTATGCCTGGTATATGAACCAGTTGCCATAGTTCACAATAACAAGAAGAAAATGATGACTGGCTATATTAATTTGCTAATGAAGAATTTAAACAGCATTTATAAAGAACCCTAAAATCTGCTGGAGATGAGAGACCCTTCTCTGTGTTCCACCTGTGGTGGAGAAGTAAAGGGCTGGGATGAGAACTGAACCCAGATTATGGAATACAGTGGTAGAATCATAGAATCATAGAATCATAGAGTTGGAAGAGACCACAAGGGCCATCGAGTCCAACCCCCTGCCAAGCAGGAAACACCATCAGAGCACTCCTGACATATGGTTGTCAAGCCTCTGCTTAAAGACCCCCAAAGAAGGAGACTCCACCACACTCCTTGGCAGCAAATTCCACTGTCGAACAGCTCTTACTGTCAGGAAGTTCTTCCTTGGTTGGTACCTTGGTTGTAAAATGGCTTGGCTGTTGAACAAATCGGCTCCTGAACGCCGCAAACCTGGAAGTGAGTGTTCCAGTTTGCAAACGTTTTCTGGGAGCCAAACGTCTGACATGGCATCTGTGGCTTCCGATTGAGCGCAGGAAGTCTCCATATACCTCCCTGGGGAGACCAGTGATTGAGCAAGGGACCTTCTACTTGCAAGGCAGATTCTCTGTCACTAACCTTTACCCTTCCCATACAGGGAACTCCATTTGTTTCCTCCCTTGCTGTTTGCTGAGGTTGCTTGCAAATCTGCTGCGCCTGCTTTTTATTTTGTTGATCTATTACGGTTCATGGAATTTTGATTCTTGTGAGCCTCTCTGAATAATGTGAATGCATTACAAGGCTGAGATATAAATTTCTGAATAAACCAAATAAATACATTAAATGAAGCATCTATTCTGCTTGGAATTTAATTGGATTTTAATGGGGTCTTCACTCACAGGTAGTCAGATCCTATAGCATAGGCTCTCCTTAGCTGCAGCTGCACAGACAGTGAGTTCAGCAGTAAAACCAGATTCAGTCCTTCCAAACATGCTACAGTTTTGCACATGACATGTATTATGGATAACCAAGGGCTAGGCCAGAGGTCAAAGTTCTGATGATCCCCAATGACCCAAAGGAGACCACCTGCAAGTTAAAAAGGAGACAGATATTTGCATTTATTGGATCTAGCTTGTAAACCAGGGGTCAGCAAACTTTTTCAGCAGGGGGCTGGTCCACTGTCCCTCAGACCTTGTGGGGGGCCAGATTAGATTTTGGAGGGGGGGGGGATGAACAAATTCCTATGCCCCACAAATAACCCAGAGATGCATTTTAAATAAAAGCACACGTTCTACTCATGTAAAACACTGATTCCTGGACCTTCTGTGGGCTGGATTGAGAAGGCGATTGGACTGGATCCGGACCTTGGGCCTTAGTTTGTCTACCCATGTTGTAAACCTTTCTAAAGTGTCTACAGTCATACATGCAGTTACTGCAGCATTCAATGCAAATAAATAAATCCCATACTTACTTTGCATTTTCAAGCCCCATTGAAAATAGTGGGACTGACTTAACATGTACAGGATCAGGCCTCATGGCTGTCATTAAAAATATATTTGGATCATTTTTACGGCACCAAGGACCTCGAATCAGAGATGGGTGGTGAGGTAGCCTTCACAAGGAGCAAAAGGACAGTGTAACTTTGCCAATGGGCACAACCAGAGGTAGCAGTCATTTATAAATCACTTAAATCAAATAACACCCTGTAAGGTTTACAGTCTGAAATTCAAAACCTAAAAGAGACTTGAGGTGGGAAGGGCAAAGGAAAATCCGCAACATGAGGTGTCTATTCTTAATGTTAAATAGTTCGTCTTATAGTGACAGATCAGGGAGGGGAGGAGTCAGATGGCAGCTGATCTCTCAGAGAAGCCACTAGAGAAGGCACTGGTGTCCCTCTCCCTCTACTACAGCCAATTAGGATAGCAGAAATAGCTGTAACATTAAGGTGCAATTGTGCTCTAGCAAGTTGATAGAGTATTATGATCTTTATCCTAATTCCATGAGTTTTGTGTCTGTGATTCTGGCTCTAAAGAGTATCTGCCTTTGTGGAGGAAGAGTTTTAACACTGTAGCTTTTGTCCCCTGGCTTCTCCTTTCCATAGGAGTTTGACTTGATTGTTTCTAAATAGCCAATTCGGTGGAACTGCATGAAGGTGCAAGAGCAGCTGAGCCTGACAAATGAGGAAAGGTCATTACAATTTGTCAAAATGTATGGCGCTTTGCCCAGGACTTGCTTTTGTTCCATTCTCCTCTTCGTCTAATTTAAGATGGTTAATTTCATGGGGAGGGGAGGGTTGGATAAATGAAGAATGCTAGGCCCCGTCTCACTATTGTATGTAGACCATTAATTTGATACTGAGCTCTAATGCTGCAGTGGCTGAAGCCAACTCTTCTTCCTTCTGTTGTAGCTACCTGGGAACAGCTTTTAGCCACTTTATTGCTTTGATCTATAATCATCCATAGGACTTTCCTGCAGGGGAAAACCCCCCACTTACTCTTATATTTTTATTGTGCCAGTTTGTATTCTTCCTTGGCCAGTTCTATAAGTTACAGATAGGTAGCCGTGTTGGTCTGCCATAGTCAAAATAAAAAAATTCCTTCCAGTAGCACCTTAAAGACCAACTAAGTTAGTTCTTGGTATGAGCTTTTGTGTGCATGCACACAAAAGCTCATACCAAGAACTAACTTAGTTGGTCTTTAAGGTGCTACTGGAAGGAATTCAGTTCTATAAGTGTTTGTTTTGGCCTTAAACTTGTGAAAAGAAAGAAAGCTATTATGATTTAGGTTTACAAGAAAGTGTTGAACTATGTAACGGATAATCTACTCTCGGGGTTCTACAGCTGTGCGTGTAATATTTTAAAAAATTCAGAAATAGTTAAGACAGTGGGGAAAATATCTGCAGGGACCTAACTGTGCAATTTTAGCTAAGGCCCTGACTATATTTAATGAAGCTCACTTCTTAGTAGGATTGTTTAGGAATGCATTTTTAGGCATAAATGTTATCGAGTTAGGAAGTCAAACTTGCAGATGGAAGATGAAGATCCAAGCAGACTATAGTCCTGTTTGGGCACTCAGTCTCTTTGTGTGTAAGCAGAAGAATGTGAGAAGTGAAGATGTGCCTCAAAGCTCTACCCACTATGACAGAGCCCTCCACAAGTCTGAGGGCAAATGCTTGAAGTGTGGAGTCTCCTGTACACATGGCAGCTCCCCATGCATAATCATGGTTTTAAGTCATCAGGGGAGCCTCCATAAGTAGCAGATGCTGACCCCTTCAGAACTTTCCCCACAAACTAATGGAGGCCTCTAAACTCTATGGATGATGTGCCAAAGAAGACTGAACTGTGTACAGATTATGCTTACTTGTGAAGAGATTGAACACCCAAATAGAACTTATGCAAACCTCACATATGGGGAGATATAGATTCTCTCCCCCAGATCACTAGGATTAGACGGCCCTGGATAATCATTCACCGTGATTAAAAGCTAGACTTGTCAATAAAAATAAAAGATCCCTCTTTCCATCGTGAGCTCTGAGGTTTTCCTCAACCAGCTTTCTTTAGTTTTTCAGGGGTGGAGGGTGGGGCTGTTGCTGTGAGGGGTTTTTTTGGAGACCCCAAGCCATGGAGACACTTGGAACTTTAACAATTCACTGATCCCTCATTTTCAATGCCTTGCTAATGGCACGATCCATTTCAGAAATCTGGAAACTGTCCCTCAATCACTCAAATTTTCCTCATAATTTGGGGTACACCCAGAGCCATTGCATACTTCTAGTACATAGCCAACATGTCAAGGTCACTGCTTTGGTTAGGGGTGCCTCAGACTGATCTCACTTAATCGCAGATGAGCCCCAAATCCATCAGAAGTGCTTTAGTGTCCAGGGTCCATTCAAATCTGATGCACAACTCTACTCAATGCTTAATCACATTGACATATCTGCATATAGCACTAGAGCAGTACTTCCACCATCTTGGATAGTGTTATACTAATGGAACTGTTAGTTTGCCCTTTCTATGGATTTATATTCTACTGCTCCCTTGCAGTTTAGCAACAGGCGACTTCCTAATACAAATGCAAGAATGGGAGAAGGGGGGAGGAGAGGGAGAAATATTATTAATATTTCATTATTGTATACAATCCATTAGTTAAGTAAAGTGTTCTCAAATTAGTATGCAGAATAGAGGTGGTATAAAACTGAGCAGAAAGCATTTTTATCTGAAGTCTTTACAGAAGGCTGTGCTTTGCTCATAGTTTGGGGTTTTTTACTTAGATTTCTTCAAAAGGTTGCCAGTAAAAACCGATCATAAATAATGTTTTATCATCACACCAGGGGCTGATATTTTCACTTATACTTAAAATATATATTTTCATTTGTGAAAGCTTAACACGCAAATTCGCTGAAATGATAGGCTTAGTATATGAACTTTTAGCTACAAAAGACTAATGATTTTGGGGAAAATATAGTGTTTACATATGATTGCCCTAAACTTTATGATGGCACATGTGTCAAAAAGGCTGGCACAGCATTGTGATTGATTCAATTAAAGGACACACACAATCTTAGGATCAGAGTTTAGATCATGTTTAAAATATTTTATTAGCATTTATTTGATGCCTTTGAGACACCCTCTCACTTTCAGATTTTTCCTAATTATGGGACAGCAACCACTAAATAGGGCTAACAGGAAAATGAAGAGAAGGGGATCTCAACTAAAACAAACTACATCCAAATATGTTTGAAGTGTGAAGTCCTTCTTCAGGAGCAAGACTCCTTTCATGATTTTTACATAGAGTAGTACCTCTCATACTAAGGCTTCAGTCCTAAACCCACTTACCTGGGAGTAAGCCCAATTGAATTCAATTTTTAGTGCTGCTCTCCATATTCTCTTTTTTGACAATAATAATATACCCAGTTAAACCCAACACAAATTCCAGTTGTTTCCCCCCTAATTTTTTTATCAGATTGTAGCAGAAGCAAAGGCCCAGATTTCATGCAGATTTGGGATGTCATGAACTTTATGAACAGATACAGCAATTCAATTTTATTTATTCAAAGGCAAAGTGAAAATACCTCAAAGGTATTATTTTTCTTCGTTTGCTTCATCTATTTACTGTGCCTCATCAAACAGTACCGTATTTTGAGAAATGTGGACCAATGGGAATAATAAAGGCATCTTATGATTCTGGACTGATGAGCAAATCGGTTGATTTCATTTCCACTCAGTTTCTCTGTTTCCCAATATTTTGTTCATTTTTTCCACAGCACTTTGCTTTTTTTTTTTAAGTCCTCATGAAAATTCAATAGTATTTTAGTGGCAGTTTCTCCTAATATACATACCGTATTTTTTCGTGTGTAAGACAATGCTTTGTGCTAAAGAAAATTAGGCAAAAATTGGGTGTCTTCTTATACATGGATAAGAGGGGGGACGTGTGATTAATGGCAGCAGCAAGCAGGAGATTGGCAGCGGTGACTGGGCGGGTGATTGGTGGCTGCGGCAAGTGGATGGGTGGGCTGCGGGTGGTGGTGAGTGGGCAGACAATTGACTGCGGTAAGGTGAGCAGTGGCTGTGGTAAGTGATTGGTAGTGGTGGGAAGGCGGGTGAGCGATTGGTGGAAGTGACCTCCCCCCCCCCAAAAAAAGCTAAACAACTTAATTTCTTAATTTTGTATTTAAAAAAATAGGGGTTGTCTTATACATGGGGACGTCTTATACAAGGAAAAATATGGTATTTGTATGCAATTTTGCCTAATGTGCACATTTTGGAAAAGCTATTTTATATAAATGCTGTTTAATATCACACATGTTTGCATGTTGCACTACTACATGCATTTTTCTGCACACTTTAACTAAGTATATGCACTGTAGACATTTACATGACTGGAAACTCAACTGCAAAATTAATTGGGTGAAGTGTGAATTTCAAAGGGCGGCTCTGTTTCAGTTTGTGTATGATTTTGACAAATGGAAATTAGGTAGGTTCGTCTTTAAATACAAACTGAATCAAATTTCTCCCCATCCCTAATCTTAACATCAAAGGAGCTTCTAAACAATGTATCTGAAAAGCAGCTATTTGTTTAAGGGTAGGTCCGTATAGTTAAAGCTGTGGTTTTCCCAGTGGTGATGTATGGAAGTGAGAGCTGGACCATAAAGAAGGCTGATTGCCCAAGAATTGATGCTTTTGAATTATGGTGTTGGAGGAGACTCTTGAGAGTCCCATGGACTGCAAGAAGATCAAACCTATCCATTCTGAAGGAAATCAGCCCTGAGTGCTCACTGGAAGGACAGATCGTGAAGCTGAGGCTCCAATACTTTGGCCACCTCATGAGAAGAGAAGACTCGCTGGAAAAGACCCTGATGTTGGGAACGATGGAGGGCACAAGGAGAAGGGGCAACAGAGGACAAGATGGTTGGATAGTGTTCTTGAAGCTACGAACATGAGTTTGACCAAACTGCGGGAGGCAGTGGAAGACAGGAGTGCCTGGCGTGCTCTGGTCCATGGGGTCACGAAGAGTCAGACATGACTAAACAACAAAACAAGCTGACACCGGCTTTTGTTTTACAAAACTTCTATTTTATGTGTTTGATCTTTCTGCAATTTGCATGGAGAATTTCCCAGACACTTTCATCATTTTCTAGAAGGGATGCTGCAGTTTAGCAGGCAAGGTATGTTATTACTCACACATCAGGAGGAAAGGGCATGAAGATTTACTGAGAGTCAGTCTCCGAAAGTGCAAATGTCAAAAGGGAGTGGGTGAAAAGAAATTTAACAACATCCTCGGATAAAAAAAGGCCTTGGCGTCTAAGTACAATAGAGTGTACTCTGCAAATATTATGAGTACCTGTAGCAATATGGTCCTCTTGAGATTTGAGGGTAGCACTTTATAATTACTTTGCATTGTTTTCATACTTCTGAAGGTAAAGCTCTGAAAGCAGAATGTACTTTTCAATACTTTAGTAGTGACTGTGTAAATGGTGAAATGTGTTGACTTATGTAGAATTGAATTTGTGTTCAAACTGTGGATTTTAACTTACCATGACTACCAGATTATTTCAAGGTGCACTTCTACTTTTTCATTAGTTATGCTGGAGACGAGGAACCTAGACCCATCTAGAGGTTGATGGGCTACAGCTCCCATAATCACTGACCATTAGCCATGCTGGCTGCATCTGATGGGAGTTAGCATTCTCACAGGTTCCCCATGCCTGACCTATGTAATATTTTCATACTTTACTTGTCAACAATGAGATTATGCTTTATTTTTATGAAACACAAAGGGAAAAGGAAAATGATACCAATATTCCATAACAATGAACAATAACTTTTGTTTTCAGTTGTGACATGCTCCTGATTGCCAAGTGCTGAGCATAGACAACAATGAGAGAGACAATCACCTTCCACTCTGTGAGTTCCTGGCTCTGATTGGTTGCTCCTGGAAAGAGTATGCTGGACTAGAGAGTATGCTTGTCTGATTCAGCAAGGTTCTTGTGTACTCTAAAGCAGCAGTTGATTGAATATAAACAAAGCAATAGGCTATGGGTTATCCCCTTGTCCCACACAAAATGTATATATGGCGTACCTTGGTTTTCAAACAGCTTAGTTCTAGAATGTTTTGGCTCCTGAACACTGCAAACCTGGAAGTGTTCTGGTTTGTGAACTATTTTTGGAAGCCGAATGTCCGTCGGGGCTTCCGATTGGCTGCAGGAGCTTTGTTTTTTGACTTTTCCAAACGCTTTGGTTTTCGACTTCCAAGGTATAACTGTATTGATTTTGGCCTGTATTTTTATATTGGAATGTGCAGCAAAGAATTATTAAAGCACCATAATGACTACCAACTTTATTATGATGAATATGATGAAGTGGACTCTTGTTCACAAACAGTCATGTGGTCTGTAAGGTACCACAAGACCTTTTGCTGTCTTGGCTGCTCCTCCAGAAAACAAATATTGCGTCTTGATGGTGTGGATACTTTGCTGCCTGGGGGTAACACAGCAAATGGCAACATTTCCTTGCCCAGAAGTCAAAGATGTATCTGAGGCAGAATATAGGTACCTTTCCCGCTCCCTTGCAGAGAACACACACACACACACACACACACACACACACACACACAAAATAAAATAAAATAAAATAACAATTTGCTGCTCTTTCATGATACTGGAAGCAAACTGCTTGAGGAAGACACCTCATTCTTCCTAAAGATAGAACTGAGAAAGATAGCACTGGCCTTGCAGGTGAACCCCCAAACCTCAGCAGCTTGAACCTGAACTTGTTCCCTTCTTTAGGATTCATGTCATCTGAATGTGAGGAATTAATCATTTTAAAAATCATGATGATTATATATAAACGTAGAGGACTCAGTACATTTAAAATGCACAAGACCTGCATTTTGCTCACCAGCGTGAAAATATTTTGGTTTGTTGTCAAGGGCTGAATTTGTACAAATTATTATTATTTTCATTTAATTTTATTTCATACTGAATCATTTGTGGTAATTGTTAATTCCCAGAATGTGTGCATTTTAAATATTGTAAATTTAGTTTTTATACATCCACATGGCATTTTGGCACAGTAAATATACAAACCTAACATAAAAGGCCATAATAATAGTAATTCACCTCTATTTTAAAAAGCACAGCATGTTCGACTTGGGGAAAGTGCTGTGGTAATAACATTGCATTCAACAGGCTTCCCATCAAGAAAAGCAAGGAATTCTCTGAAAGAGGTGCTTAATAATCACATTCACACTGAGTTCTTATCCAAATGGATATTCCAAATGCATGCCCTCTAAATAGTACAATGCTGTTGGTCTGTCTGCTTCTATTATAAGGTCTTAAATTTCTTCCTATTCACTAAAGAAAGTGTAGTTTAGGAGTAAGATTTTTTTGTAAGATTAAGAAAATCAGAAAGGTTTGGGGACATGTGTGTCTTAAAATATCCTTTATCAGTCACAATCTAACTGATTAGGGTGGAGGAACAGCATTTGACATCTCAAATCATGCTTGAGAGGTAACCAAGAGGTAATCATGCCTCTTGGTCCTAAGAAATAATACAAAGCCTAATATAATTATATAGGCCAATGATGAGGAACGTGTGGCTCTCCAGGAGTCATTGGAGTTACCCATCAGCTGCAGCCAGTGATCAGGAAAGTGGTCCAACAACATCTGGAAGCCATGCTGTTGACTGCCCCAATATAAACAATATGGATCAGAAAACACGGCCTGGACTGTTGCCCATCCTAGTCTCTGCTGATATAGAGCTCTATATTTCTAATAGGTTTTGCAACAGAGCGTTTTTGCTTTACCAGTTGATATCTTTAAGATTCTTCAGGGATCCAAGAAAGTGAAAAGAAGTGGTCAAAGCAATGTGTGGTTAATGGTTCTGAATATTTAGATGGAAGCCTGACATGGTCTACCTTGTACAGAGAGAGTTGGCTTGAGAACCAAAGTAAAGCCTGAGTCAGAATGATGCCAGATTTGGGCACATTATTAGAACGCCTAGGAAAATATGGAATGGCCAGGTATTCAAACACTGGAGAACTCATATAAAGACACTGAGTTCTCTAGTGTTTGAATACCCGGCCACTTCTTGAATCAACAGATCCCTCTTCTGACTCATACAGATCTGCAAACTGAGAGCTGGATTCTGAGAGCACTTGTGTTACCAAGAGCCAGCATGAGTCCCACCCAGCACAACAGGCATTCTCTCACTCTCCTCCCATTGACTTGGGTCAGGGGTCAGGAGAACCCCCAGGAAATTATGGTGGGAGGAGATCATTCTATCTGGCAAGCAGAAATGCTTGCACTAATGGAACCAACATAATAGCCTGATGAAGAAGAGTTTGGATGTGATATTTCGCTTTATCACTACCCTAAGGAGTCTCAAAGGGAATGCGGGTGGTGCTGTAGTCTAAACCACAGAGCCTAGGACTTGCCGATCAGAAGGTTGGCAGTTCGAATCCCCACAACAGGGTGAGCTCCCGTTGTTCGGTCCCAGCTCCTGCCCACCTAGCAGTTCGAAAGCACGTCAAATGCAAGTAGAAAAATAGGTACTGCTCTGGCGGGAAGGTAAACGGCATTTCTGTGTGCTGCTCAGGTTTGCCAGAAGCAGCTTAGTCATGCTGGTCACATGACCCGGAAGCTGTCTGCGGACAAATGCTGGCTCCCTCGGCCTATAGAGCGAGATGAGCGCCACAACCCCAGAGTCGTCGGCAACTGGACCTAACAGTCAGGGGTACCTTTACTTTTACCTTTAAGGAGTCTCAAAGCAGCTAACAATCTCCTTTCCCTTCCTCCCCCACAACAAACACTCTGTGAGGTGAGTGAGGCTGAGAGACTTCAGAGAAGTGTGACTAGCCCAAGGTCACCCAGCAGCTGCATATGGAGGAGTGGGGACGCGAACCCGGTTCACCAGATTACAAGGCCACCGCTCTTAACCACTACACCACACTGGTTCTCCAATGCTGAATTCCTCCCTGAGAATGCATTTCTACATTACCCAGACTTACAGCTCTGTTTTTATTATGTTATTTCATAAGTAAAATTAATTGGATTCACCCATAGTGAAACCAATGAGCTTCTGCTGATTATCAAGCACAGGTAAGAGCCATGGCTCCTACTTGGGACAAGTACATCAAAAGTCTTGAAAAGAACTAAAACTTACTGTTAACTCCTACTTTTCCTGTTCTGTGGGCCATCTCTTTGCAGAGGTGATTTTTATTCAAATTGTATTTTCACTGCAGTCAGCTATAGGCATTGATTGATCCCTACCACTCTAGTCAAGTATTAAAATAGGATAATTTGCATGTTATGGAATACAAAGAAAGGAGAAGGAACACAACACATCCATTAGAGAATTGACAAATAATGGCCAAGTTTGAGGCAAGCAGTTTGTGCTAAGAGAACATAAAGCATTTTTGTATCACTGCAGAAGGCATTTGTTAGCAAAGGACAAAAGCAGACAACACATTATGGACATTATCGAACCTTAACATGATAAACCTATTCATAAAAGCTAGGAATGAAACTGCAATTTTCTTCACATGCGGGGAGGGAAGTGGTTCAGTCTATCAAACTGGCTATCAACAGACTGAGCTAAATTGAAGCACTTGGCAGAAAGCAATTTGTAAAATGCAAGTACTGGCATTACAGATTTTAAAATGCTATCAAGTCACACCTCTTATTGGTTTTATAAAAGGCATGCCATGATTGGAAATGTTAAGCTGCTGGACAAACACATATGCCATTAAGATGTCAAGAGTATAAGGTCAGGACTCACACCTCTAAATCATGCCAAAGGGACTTGTATGAAAGGACCATTTGCAGTTTCAAAGTAACTGCATTGGATCAAGACTTACAGTGCAATCCTAACTTGTCTAATCAGAAGCAAGTCCTACTGTGTTCAATGAGGGTTAGGATTACAGCTTTAGACATGCTTTAAAAACTTCTGTTGAAACCACTGCAAAGAGCTATACAGTGTTACCTCTGGTTACGTACTTAATTCGTTCCAGAGGTCCGTACTTAACCTGAAACTGTTCTTAACCTGAAGCACCACTTTAGCTAATGGGGCCTCCTGCTGCTGCTGCGCCACCAGAGAACGATTTCTATTCTCATCCTGAAGCAAAGTTCTTAACTGAAGCACTATTTCTGGGTTAGTGGAGTTTGTAACCTGAAGCGTATGTAACCCGAGGTACCACTGTATTTGAAGCATGGCTAGGTCTGGTTTCCTTTGAAGATACTTCTGTTCTGACAGGCTTCCCCAGCTGGATAAATGGGTCTTTACCACCAGTGTCCACTAGCTAGGGTTTTAGTTTTGCTTTAAATGTATTTGTTGCTTTTGTGGGTTTTAAAAACTGTTTTCAATTATTTCATGTGTACACTGCCTTTAGACCGTTGCTATAAGGCGATTCATAATTTAATTGCAATAATAAACTATTAATTTGAATTCAGTGGGACTAAGAGTACTTATTTTGGGCAGGAATAATTGCTAGATATTAATGTTATATAATATTTCATAGAAATATTTGCAATTAATAAGCTGTGCAAGGTGGTTCTGCTAAGATCCAGGAGATACAAGTCACAAGGACACCTGGAGCCACTGAAGCATAAACCTTATGGAAACTCGAGGCTCTGATTCTAAAGATTTAAATCTGGCAGAAGGCTGTGGTGCAACCGTGCAAGCCATATCTCTGCATTTCCATATGTTCTTTTGCTTGACAATTCAATCCAGCTGGAAAACATTTTGGCTCCTGAAAGAAAGTTTTAATATTGTGATGCTATCTCAACAAGCAAGAAGAGGGCTGCGCTGAAGCAGTTTCCAGTGTGCTTGTGGTTCCAGAATTCATTCAGACACATGAAAGAAGTGAGAATGTGGTTTAATAGAATGTGTTGGGTTTTATCTGTTTACAGAAGGCCAAGGTGAAGTCGTGGAACATTATTGAAAAATCTGTATAGGCACCTGTTGTATAAAAAACCAAAGCCTATCCCTACTGCACTCTGTCTTCCTATCCTTATGCTGATTAAAGTTGCAAGATAATTATTTTGAACCATTGGCCATGCTCCAAAAAGCCCTTTGGGCACATTTAAAAGTTCCTGTATTCAGTGAGATCTCATTATGCTGTGTTAGAAGTTGCATCTGACACTTTGAGGGCAGATTACCTGGTGAGACAGGGGAACGTTTCCAGAAAAGAGCATCTGCAAGGCCCAGAATCAATCATAAACCTTAGGGTGATGGGGATTCAGTGAGTCCTAATTTTTAAATGTGTGGGTAGGGGAGCGTGGAGGAAGTAGAAATTACCGTAATAAAGGTCTGATACAGCACTGAGGCATTTTACCTCTTACCCTCTAAAACTTGCTCTATTATGGAATAATAATAAAATATTCTATTGCCTGGGGTGAGTGCTAAGTGAAACACATTCTGAATTTATCACATGACAGATTAAGAGCCATATATACATAATTCCTGGCATTTTCAGTGAGTTGGTATTGAGTAGTACAATCAGGACTGTTTAACCTAGAGGGTAATATTTGTGGTGTGAGTGAATGGCAGGCATTCTGAGGAAACAAGCAAAGAATACTAAAGGAGCAGGAAAACCTTCCTTGCAGCTATGACTGGTGATGCAATGGACAGAGGTTTAGGGTATATACTATTTGCAGCATCAGCACGTTGCCATTAGTATTGCATTGCTATGATCACTTTGCTATTTGGAATTCCAAAACTCAACAATGAATGTGTTGAGGTGTGTGTGTGTGTGTTTGGAGGTAAGTTGAGGGGGGGGGGGAATGTATCTGTGTAAGTGATATAATGATAGAGGATTATGATGATGGTGGTGATTGAACCAACATCATATATGAGTGGTAGGTAAAACAGGAGGAAAGCAATGAGCAGGCCAAGCTAACAAAGGATGAGTATGAGTTTTATACCATGTGATTTATCCTTTGTCTAACAAATTGGGTTTACAAAACAATAAACTAAGGTTATAATTTTTAGATACGGTAATTTTTTTAAATGTTTTGCTTTCTGATGAAGGGTGGTGTGTAAATTAATAAATGATGAAAAAAGATCTAATCTCAAAAATCTTAAGTTTCACAATAGATAGCAATAGCACTCTTCCTGATTGAATGATGTTAGCATAAGCTATTCATCCTTCTGGACCGTACTGAGGGGCTGGGAGCTGGGGGCACTGTCATACAGTGGTTCTGCTCCTCCCTCCTGGGCCGTGTTCAGAAAGTGGTGGTGGGGGATGAGTGTTCAGACCCCTGGGCTCTCACTTGTGGGGTGCCTCAGGGTTCTGTCCTCTCCCCCATGCTTTTCAACATTTACATGCAGCCACTGGGAGAGATCATCAGGAGGTTTGGGCTGGGTGTTCATCAGTATGCGGATGATACCCAGCTTTACCTCTCTTTTAAATCAGAACCAGTGAAGGCGGTGAAGGTCCTGTGTGAGTGTCTGGAGGCGGTTGGAGGATGGATGGCGGCTAACAGATTGAGGTTGAATCCTGACAAGACAGAAGTACTGTTTTTGGGGGACAGGAGGCGGGCAGGTGTGGAGGATTCCCTGGTCTTGAATGGGGTAACTGTGCCTCTGAAGGACCAGGTGCGCAGCCTGGGAGTCATTTTGGACTCACAGCTGTCCATGGAGGCACAGGTCAAATCTGTGTCCAGGGCAGCTGTTTACCAGCTCCATCTGGTATGTAGGCTGGGACCCTATCTGCCTGCGGACTGTCTCGCCAGAGTGGTGCATGCTCTGGTTATCTCCCGCTTGGACTACTGCAATGTGCTCTACGTGGGGCTACCTTTGAAGGTGACTCGGAAACTACAACTAATCCAGAATGTGGCAGCTAGACTGGTGATTGGGAGCAGCCGCCGAGACCATATAACACCATTCCTGAGAGACCTACATTGGCTCCCAATACGTTTTCGAGCACAATTCAAAGTGTTGGTGATGACCTTTAAAGCCCTAAACGGCCTCGGCCCAGTATACCTGAAGGAGCATGTCCACCCCCATCGTTCTGCCTGGATGCTGAGGTCCAGCGCCAAGGGCCTTCTGGCGGTTCCCTCATTGCGAGAAGCAAAGCTACAGGGAACCAGACAGAGGGCCTTCTCGGTAGTGGCGCCCGCGCTGTGGAACGCCCTTCCAGCAGATGTCAAAGCGATAAACAACTACCTGACATTCAGAAGACATGTTCAGGCAGCCCTGTTCAGGGAAGTTTTTAACGTGTGATATTTTAGTGTATTTTTGGTTTCTATGGAAGCTGCCAGAGTGGCTGGGGGGGGGGCAGCCAGATGGGCGGGGTATAAATTAATAATAATAATAATAATTATTATTATCATCATCATCATCATAGTCAAAGTAACCAAAATTTAAAAAAATTAAAACCTTCACTAATTTGCAGTTAAGTAAAGGGCTATAGCTCTGGGGCAGAGCACATGCCCAGAGTGCAGAATACTCCAGTTTCTATCACCAGCTTCTCCAGGTAGGACTGGGAAATACACCTGTGGAATCCTAGAGAGTCATTGCCATTTCATACTGAAGTAGATGGACCAATGATCTGACTCAATATATGTAAGGCAGCTCCATTTGTTTCTTAAAGTAAACATCAATCTGATATTTACTATAATGTTTTCTGTTGGGTGTGAAGAATAGGCAGTAAAAAAAGGGGGTTAAATCTATCTCCTCACCCCCTCTATAGAGAAAATCAGATTTGTGAAGAAAAGAGAATCTGAGGGTTTAAATATGAATATATAAATCTTAAAGGTAAAGGTACCCCTGCCCATACGGGCCAGTCTTGACAGACTCTAGGGTTGTGCGCCCATCCCACTTAAGAGGCCGGGGGCCAGCGCTGTCCAGAGACACTTCCGGGTCACGTGGCCAGCGTGACGAAGCTGCTCTGGCGAGCCAGCACCAGCGCAGCACACGGAAACGCCGTTTACCTTCCCGCTATAAAGCGGTACCTATTTATCTACTTGCACTTAAGAGTGCTTTTGAACTGCTAGGTGGGCAGGAGCTGGGACCGAAAGACGGGAGCTCACCCCGCCGCGGGGATTCAAACCGCTGACCATACAATCGGCAAGCCCTAGGCACTGAGGTTTTACCCACAGCGCCACCCGCGTCCCACATATATAAATCTTACCTAGGCTCATATTCTCCTATTGTGTTGAATTCAACACTATCCCAAAGCTATCATTTAAAAATCAGCTCATGCCTGAAAACAAAGAGGGGTGTTCCATTGTTGTCTAGCCCGGCAGCCATCAACCCAATTCTTTTAGTCTGTAGGGGAAAGTAGAATATGTAGTGAGGCCCCAAAAGTTAATGTAACTAAAATTACATTAGGACAATGAAGAAGTTAGCTGAGGACTTGTTTGTATATACCGCTTGATTGTAGTTAAAAAAAACCACTATAAGTGGTTCAGAAAAATATTATCTTTATCAGTAGAAACAGTTAAAACAATTTAAAGCATTGACAAATAATTAAAAAATCCCAGTAAAGGAGATTAAAACCCATCAACACCCATGTGTGTGGGTCGGCTTGTCTAAACAAAAATGTTTTAAGTAGGTGCTGAAAAAACACATCAAAAGTGACTGCCTGGTGTCAAAAGGCAGGGAGTTTCGAAGTGTAGGTGCTGCCACAGTTAAAGATTGATGTCTTACAACTGTGGAGTGCATATTATGCGGCACCTGTAAGAATGGCAGGTCCAGAAATCAAAGAGGTCAAGTGGGCACATATGGGAAAGGCAATCTGGTTGATTAACTGCAACCTTGGATGAGTCATGGAGTAAAGCCTTATAAAATGAAGAATGCATGCTTTAAAAAATGAAAGGGAAGCAAAACTATTTTAGCCAGAATATGGAGTCTGCTAGCATGGAATGAATATTTGAAGAATATGTCTATCCTCTCTAGCCACAAGTGTGGACTGAATGATTGAGCCATGCAGCTGACCATTTTTATATAAGCATGCATGTGCACAAATGGCACTGGCACTGGCCACATCCAAAATCATAGTTCCTACATGGATGGGCATTTCCTATCTTGGATGAGACCAACACCAAAGACTCAGAGAATCAATGAAGAAATTACTTGGTAAGTAACAGGTCCAATTATGTAGAAACATGGGGTAAGCTTTCAAAATTATTAAGACCAAGATTGCTTATTCATCTGCTCTCTGTTCTATCTTATTTCTAGCACACAAACTGAGCAAGTGCTTTAGAATAATTTGTTCTGAATGCATCCATGCTTGCTGTTATCAATCTATATCTTTCTTTCTTTTTTGGATGGAGCAGCTGGTTCATTTATTGGATGAGAGGTAATAAATCAATACAACATTACAAGGTTGTTAACACAGATCCATATATCTTTACTGAAAACCTACTAGAAATATGAGCTAGGAAGAACTGCCAATATTGTTGATGTACAATTGCTAAGGCTGCTGTGCAAAGGTTGCAATCCTATGCTCACTTACTGTGAGTAAACCATATTCAACTCGGTGGGGATTATTTCTGAGTAAACATGGATAGAATTGCACTGTAAAACTGAATTTCAATGTATCGGTATCAAAGTTATGGTATGCAATAAAGGATGGGGAACATAGCTGTCAACTTTCAGATTTGAAAATAAGGGATCAGCAGCCTCACCTGTCCTGGGGACAGTCTACAGGATATCTAACAATCTGGGATAGCAGCGGGAAGCAGAGGGGAAACGGCGTTGGAATAAGGGAATTTCTCGCAAAAGAAGGGAAGGTTGATAGCTATGATGGGCAAGTCTACAGCTATCAGTCTTCAATTTGGTTTCATTTACCATTTTTATTAGTGTGTCCATCTAAGGATGTAGAAAGTGCAGCCCACCAAATCTGCTACTAATGAATACTGATGAATAAATTCCTTGTGGGATTTGAAGAGTTAGTGCTCAAATCAGAGAAGAGGCTTACTTTACATTCTTAGACAGGTAGCACCTCAAATTTAGACCACTGCTGAGAGCCCCTCTGATTTTTCTGAAATGGGGGGGACACAAAAAGATTACTGCAGAACTATCTTAGGGCTTGGGACGCGGGTAGCGCTGTGGGTTAAACCACAGAGCCTAGGACTTGCCGATCAGAAGGTCGGCGGTTCGAATCCCCACGATGGGGTGAGCTTCTGTTGCTCAGTCCCTGCTCCTGCCAACCTAGCAGTTCGAAAGCACGTCAAAGTGCAAGTAGATAAATAGGTACCACTCCAGCGGGAAGGTAAACAGCATTTCTGTGCGCTGCTCTGGTTCGCCAGAAGCAGCTTAGTCATGTTGGCCACATGACCTGGAAGCTGTACGCTGGCTCCCTCAGCCAATAAAGCAAGATGAGCGCCGCAACCCCAGAGTCGATCATGACTGGACCTAATGGTCAGGGGTCCCTTTACCTTTACCTTTGGGCTATGGTGGCATCCCTACTGAGGTAATGTAGCTCTTGGTGTTGGCTGTGGAGAAGCAAAGGATCCCAGAGGCTTTGAAAGAAAAATATAAGGGCACTGAGGAAGGTATAAAGGAGGTACAAGATGAAGACACTCACCCAACGCAAATGCAATGCAGGAAGAGTGCAAGACTGGAAGGGATGAGTGTCAGTTATAAAGAACCTTTTCAAGTCCAGTATGCTTTAAGTTTAAGCAATGCAGTGCATTGCTGCATATTGAGCTATGCAAACAACATTGTAGTCCCTGTGATTGGAAATTCTAGAAACCTGAAATTCCATCAAACTTGCATTTTAAACAAAGAAGGTAATGTTGTTTTTAGGGTGCTTTGTGAGTTTTGTGGTGTGTCTTCCTTTTCTCACAGCTGCAGAATTTGTAACTAACATAAAATCCAAGGACATTATTTGCATTTCTTGGCAGACATCCCCAAGATTTGCATAGTTAAAGCTTTGATACATATGAGTAAATGAGTTGCATAGAGGAACTCCACAATTTAAAAGGCCACCCTTTATTTAAGTAGCCAAAGGCCTGGAAGAAGAGGAATGTTTTTGCCTGGCACCTAAAGATATGTAATGAAGGAGCATTCCTGGGGAGAGTATTCCACAAGCAGGGAACCACCACAAAAAGGCACCCTCTTGACCTCTTGCAAAGGAGGCACACAAAGAAGGGCCTCAGATGATGGTTGCAGGGTTCTGGTCAGTCGATATGGGGAGAGGTGGTCATTGAGGTATTGCGGCCCTGTGCAATTTAAGGCTTTAGAGGTCAGAACCAGATGTTTGAATTGGGTCCAGAAACTAATTGGCAGTCAGTGCAGCTGGGCCAGGATTGGTGTTGTATGCACAAACCATCTTGCTGTGTGCAGTGGCCACTGAATTCTGTACCAGCTTAAGTTTCCTAACTGTCTTCAGAGACAGCCCCACATATAACACATTGCAGTAATCTAACCTAGAGGTTCCTAGAGTACAGATGATGAAGGTTTAGCTATTCCAGCTGGGCCATCACCCAATGCTGATGAAAGGCACTCCACACCACTGAGGCCACCTGAGACTCAGGTGACAATGGATCCAGAAGAATCCCCAAGCTGCGTATCCATTCCTTCACATGGTGTGTAACCCCATCAAGGGCAGGCAACCTCCCAGACATCTGGTCCAGGGAACCACCCACTAGCAGTGCCTCAGTCTTATCTAGATTGAGCTTCATTTTATTGGCTCTCATCCAGTCCGTTACTGAGGCGAGACAAGGGTCCAGCACATCCACTGCCTCACCTGCAGATGTAAAGAAGTAGAGCTGTGGGCCATCAGCATATTGCTGAAAACTTACTTCAAAACTCTGGATGAGCCCAGTCAGTGGTTTCATTCAGATGTTAAACAGCATGGGGAATAAAATCAAATCCTGGGGAACCCCACATTGAAGGCTCCACGGGGCTGAAAAGCACTCCCTAAGCATCATCCTCTGAATGTGACCATCCAAGTAGGATCAGAACCACTGTAAAACAGTGCCACCCACCCCAGCTTGGACAGCTGCTCCAGAAGAATACTATGGTTGAGAGGTCAAGGAGAATTAACAAGGACACATTTCCCCTGTCTCTTCTGACAGAGGTTATCATACCGGGTGCCCAAAGCAGTTTATGTGCCAAAACTAGGCCTAAACCCCAATTGAAATGAATCCAGGAAATGAGTTTCCTCCGAGAGTGAGCTCAAGAACCTTGCCCAAAAAGAGGAGATTGGCAACTAGCCAGTAATGACTTACATTTTCTGAATCCAGGGAAGGTTTCTTGTGGAGTGGTTTCACCACTGCATCCTTCAAACAAGCAGGGACCACCTCCTCTCACAAGGAGGCTTGTACAACTATTCTTTATTTTTCCCTCTGTATCCCTAAACATCAGGGTCTATTTTAGACACAGCTGCAGTAGAAGGTGGAAGACATAGCCTGAAATTAGCCAGATGGCTCTTGCTGGCAGAGCTTGCATTGACCCATTCATACTTAACTGCTAGAGCATTAAACATCAATGTATTATAACATGAAATGGAGAAATAGAGCTAAAGGTTAGATAATGTGCACACGGTGAGACCATTAGGATGCATTGCTGGATCAGATTAAGTCTCATCTAGTCCAGGATGCCACAACAACCAGCCACTTGCCTTTGGAAGGTCACAAAGAGAGCATGGTGGCAATAAAAATCCCAGTGGCTGTTCCCAATGTTTGGGCTGTTTGAAGAATCAAGCCCCAATGAAGCTTATGTACAGAAATGTTCCCTGAAATTCTTACATGTGGTCAACATTTGGCATCTAAACATCTCTATTGAAGCACTAGCATTTATTAATGCCATGGTACTTCAGTGTTCTCTTCACTAAATTCTTTCTATAATTAAAGTGTTCCTAGACTGATTGATTGGAAAACAGCTTATCATCAGATGGGCTGATTCACCAGAGAGGTTTTCATGCAACATGCTCTCACAGCTGTGCGTAAAACATTATCCACGTTAGACAGCCATTAGATGTGACTTGGGGTTAAATTGCTTTCTTGGAGCTTCATGTCTCCAAATAAATAGTTTTCCCAGAATTATACTGTATATCCTCAGGGGATTCAGAAAGAGATCACAACGTGCTCCGTTGATGTTCCTTGTCAAACTAGCTTTTCCAACCTTGAAACAAAAGCAGCTCACCTTATTACAACATAGCATGCCTACTTCTGCTGATGAGACATGACAGCATGATATGAGACAATGTGCAGAATCTTAACAACATCCTCCTTTGTTTGTTTGTTTGTTTGTTTATAGCCTGATATTTTAACCCCATGAAAATGGTGGGAAATAGCTATATGCCTGAACTGGTTAGCATCCGTCTGTCTTGGGAGACAATGGATGAGTATTCCTTTGGGGCTTAAGTCAAACTGTTGGAAGGTTAAAGCATCTGGTATCGCTCTAGAGAGACATGTTTTGTTGCAACTGGGGCAGATATCTGGTTGTACTCCAGATTACAACATGTGAGTTGTGGTGGTGTGATCCATGAAAACTGTGATTTTCTGGCTTAATGAGTTTGCAGCAGTGAGATCTTTCTGGAAGCAATTAACATGGAAATGACTGCTAACCTTTCACTAGATGCTGCAAGATTTATAGAAGTGGCTTTTAGAATGTGTGAAAGAGGATATATAAAACATAAAAATTAACAGGGGACGAAACACTGGGAAAATGTAATAAAGTGAATGCAGCCCAAGTCAAACCATTGGTCCATCAAACTAGTTCATTTTTCTCTATACTGACTGGCAGTGGCTCTTTGCGAATTCAGAGAGGAGTCTTTTCCAGTCCTACCTGAAGATGTGAGAGATTGAACCTGAGACACTTTGCATGAAACACGTTTGCTCCACCACTGAGCTACAGTGCTCCTCATCACCCCAAATATTGGGTGAAATGCAGCAATGTTTTTGCAAAGCTGCACAATAAATAAATTGAAAACTGGATACTGTGTGTTGCCACGTACCTCAGAGCAAGAAGAGCAGATGTTAAAATCGGATAAGGTCATCAGCCTGCTAGAATGAATTGCCTGTGATGACATTTCCTGTATAAATGCAACCCAGAATATGTAAAGTTAGATACCAAGGAAGGCAAGTTGCTTCATCATATCCCTTTATAATCAGATTTTGCTTGTACTGTCTCCGGATTTGCACTGCCTTTGACCCCGCATCTGCAGAACAAATCTGCATGCATAATCGGCAGAAGCTTCAACATCTGTGAAATATAAATATGTACCAAGAGTTAAATGGAAAACCTGACCCTTCTGTCAGGCTCCTGCCCTGAGACAGAACAACCCCTGCTGATTGTATCTCCCAAACAGATAACGTGCTGAGGAGAATATTTCAGAATGCCAAGGCTCACTCTGATGAGTCAATCCGGTATGGAAGGTCATTAAAATGGGGTGGAGATGTTGTGCATATTTCAATTTAAGCTCATAAAATATGCAATGGGAATCATAAAGAGAGATGGGAAAGTCTCATGTTCACCCAGGTATTAATAATGAAAGGGCTTCCAGGGTAGCAAAAGAGAGAAAGTAAAGGGTCACAAAATGGATTAGATCTGCTACACTCTGAAAGTGTGGTGTTAGTGAGGTGATCAGCAGGTTTACTCTTTGCCACTGGCAGGGGGTCTCAAGCAAGGATGGAAAAACTTGTCCGTTTTCATTACTCTCAGTTTCTTGTTTTCCCAATCTTCACTTCAGTTCACTACATTTCTGCATCAGCTTGCACGCACACACACGAGAGAGAGAGAGAGAGAGAGAGAGAGAGAGAGAGAGAGAGTCATCAGCAGCATTCTAATGTGCTTTCCCCTAATAAACATATTTTGTATGCATTTTTGCCTAATATGCATATTTTTTCCAAATATAATCCATCTGTATATGCTTTTTTCAGGAATATGTGCATTTTTATATGCACATTCTCCCAACCTATCCACCTTTGTGCACTCTTTTCGGCTGCAAGATTAGGAGACATCCACATTTTTAAGAACAGCTACATTTTGCCTGGCTTATCATTTTGGGAAGTGTGAAAATAGGTAGTCTCACATTAAAATTGTGGCTAAGAGAAATTTAGCATAGGAATTGCTTTTTCTAAAGCTTTTTATTTTGGGGGGAGGGTGGGTAACGCTGGTTGAGAACAATTTTTGTTACAATGCCTGTTTCTGTTATCATAAAAGCAGTTTTAAAACATGTCTACATTCTGAGGTCAGCTAGCCAATGACATAGTTCAGTCACTGGTGCACTCAGGTTTTTTTGTGGGGACTACAGTACAACTTCTGTGATGGCTGGGGTTGATAGGAGTTGTGGTCTAAAATATCTGGATGGCACCAGGCTGACAAAACTTGACATAGCTCCATAATGTTCCTCCTGCATTCCCATTGCTCCCCCCTTTCTGACAAGGAACTAGACAAGTGCAAAACCTAGGCCTAGACCGAACAGAAAGTGATAAAGTTAAGTCTTTAAGCTCTAGCTGGATTAAGAATGGTGACTCCAAAACTCAGCTGTCTACTCAGATGTGTCTAGAAACTGTCAATAGGATTTCTTTCTTTCTTTCTTTCTTTCTTTCTTTCTTTCTTTCTTTCTTTCTTTCTTTCTTTCTTTCTTTTTCTATTTACAACATAGTCCACAACAACTCATACATACAAAGCCATCACCATTGACAATTTAATTATTAAAATTAAACTCCTATCCCCTTACATAAGGAAAACAAACATAAATGTAGAATACTTCCTTTATCCTGTAAATGGCCACCTTATTTACTTCTTGTACACTGTTTCTTTAATATGTGATTATTACAATTTTTCCTAGTTATGACTTAAAAAACCAAAAAGTCTCCTGTAGAAATTACGTAATCGAAACAAGTCCAGGTATATATTTGGGGGCACAGTTTGGTAAAGTATTCTCTGGGTCTTAATTGCCAGAAATTAGCAAAAAGAATTTGTGCTAACAAAAAAGGAATGGCAGGATAAATTATTAGATTATACTGAACTGGCCAGGTTAACAGAGACAATTAGGGGACAACCAATACAAGAATTTCAAAAAGAATGGGGAAAATGCAGAGAATACTGTCAAAAGGATTTCACCTAAGGCACTGTTGCCATTCCTCTGGCAAAGTGGTTCTGTGTGTTCTTGTACATACCATCACATTTGAGATGCTAAAATGATTGGAAGTTGCTGCCTTTCCCCATTTTCCTTCCTTGGCCGCTTGCTTCCGTTTCTGAAGTACCTTATTTATCTGAGAAATGAAGTGCTATTGATTCCTTTTCTTTGATATCTTCCCTTTAGGCTGTTATACAGGCTAGTAAAATTGGACAGGCACCAAACATGCACAGCCTTTTTCTTATAATGAAGGAAAATTGCCAATTCAGAAATATGTTATTTGTGGCTTTGGTGCTCTGTACTATCTTTTCTGGGAAGGGTGCACTATTAAAGTGACAGTTAATTAAATGCTGGTTGTTACCCCCCCCCTTTCCCCCTAGAAGCAATTTCATTTTAATTCATGGAGAGATAATAGCTGTGGCAAGATAGAACCTTTCCTGTTTATTCTGATCACTAGGATGCTAGCAACTCGTTCAGTTAGATATTGGATATGCGTGTGTTTATTTGGATTTCTAGAAAGATGGATACAATCTCCCACTGAGTAATGGCAAAATAACATAGCAGTTAGAGCTGGAGGAACCTAGTTGGACTACCTCTAAATAGGGGGAAACCCTTAACTAGTACAGAAACACAATACAGAGGGTTTTGGGGTTCACAGTAAGGTATAAGTGAGGTGCAGGGTTCATAGCCCTGGAAAATGGTAAGCAGAGTCAAATTACTTAAGTTCTTAGTGGAGCACTGCTATGATTCTTCTATGCCTTGGCAAACGAGTTTTGATCTGCTTAACTCCCGGCACACATTTTGCCAGCTCCTTATTAACCTGTTACTTTACTACATTTTATTCTTCCAGTGTAGCTCTCTTGGGTGCATTTTACACTATCATTATCGCCCCTAGAAATTAATTAGAATTAATAGTTTATTTAAGTCCATGCTGAAGGAATGAATAGCAATTAGATACTTGAAACATTTTCCTGTACAACATTTTGCTCTGTGTTTGTGCTGATTAGTAGATGAAGCAGTAGATGAGAAAATGGGAGAATGGGGTTTTGTCCAAATTTTCCTTTCACAGGACTTTGGTATTCCATTGATCAAGATATATTTTAAAAGTAGAAAATTACACAATAGATTATACTTTAGGAAATGCTTGGTGTTTGAATGATGTTTGAATAATTCGCTATTGCCAGCCGTATAGTTCAGGTTGTCCAAGCCATAGACTATTTTCTTAATGAACACAAAAGTTTAGAGATATTCCATTTATGAGTTATTAAAAATGCCAATAAAAACTTCCATACATCAGTAAACTGTAATAAGACTAGTCATCATGGTTTTGCTTGCACGACTTATAAAAAACAGTCAGTGCAGAGAACTTCTGATTGGTTACTGACATAAATAAAATTTTGGGGAATTTTAGACGTGACTACATCATACTACAAACAATGCAACATAAGCACCTAAAGACTCACTTATTTCCCTTTGATTTAATATATATGCTCTTTCAGAATTGTCTTTCCAATTATTCAGGGAAAGTAAACAAAGTAAAATATGGGGCTCAGTAGGGAGACAGTTTACTTGAGCTATAAACAAACAGAACAACTCAGCAAATACTAATGAGACTTGCAGTAAGTCTCACAGAAATCAATGTAATTCAATTTGGATAGCCAGGTTGATCTCTTGGTCCAGTTAATACAGCTACAGTGGTATTTGCCAGTATAACACAGTTCTAATTCTAAGACCCTCCCCCACTGCAAAACAAATAAGAAAAATACCAATAAAAACAAGGGATGGTCAAGCAACTTCCATAGCCTCCCTTGCAACTCTGCAGCCCCTGTGCACTGCTGAGCCACAGTACCTAAGCAGAGAAGGCACCCAATTGAATTGTGGCAATGCTTTGCCAGAGGACAGCTGTTCTTTGTGATTTGGAGGCAATAAGCACATTTTTGGATGATGACTACAAGTGTTATTCACATAAAGCAAGAATCAGCATACCACACATTGCTAGCCTGCTTCTGAGCATAATGCCTGAATAAAGCATATTAAAGGATAAACATGGGACGCGGGTGGTGCTGTGGGTTAAACCACAGAGCCTAGGACTTGCCAATCAGAAGGTCAGCGGTTCGAATCCCTGTGACAGGGTGAGCTCCCGTTGCTTGGTCCCAGCTCCTGCCAACCTAGCAGTTCGAAAGCAGGTCAAAGTACAAGTAGATAAATAGGTACTGCTCCGGCGGGAAGGTAAACAGCATTTCCATGTGCTGCTCTGGTTCGCCAGAAGCGGCTTACTCATGCTGGCCACATGACCTGGAAGCTATACGTTGGCTCCCTCGGCCAATGAAGCGTGATGAGCGCCGCAACCCCAGAGTCGGCCACAACTGGACCTAATGGTCAGAGGTCCCTTTACCTTTACCTAAAGGATACACTGCACAATACCTAACAATAGGGCAGAATCCTAACAAGACAAGAATGGCAAAAGCCTAAGGCAAACAAGCAAGGCCCTACTGCTTATATCCCTTTAGTTGTACAGGGTAAGGTTAAGGTAAAGGACCCCTGGATGGTTAAGTCTAGTCAAAGGTGACTATGGGGTTGCGGCGCTCATCTCGCTTCAGGCCAGGGGAGCCAGCGTTTCTCCCCAGACAGCTTTCCAGGTCATGTGGCCAGCATGACTAAACCGCTTCTGGCGCAACGGAACACTGTGACAGAAACCAGAGCACACGGAAATGCTGTTTACCTTCCCGCTACAGCGGTACCAATTTATCCACTTGCACTGGTGTGCTTTCGAACTGCGAGGTTGGCAAGATCAGGGACAGAGCAACGGGAGCTCACTCTGTCGCGGGGATTCAAACCGCCGACCTTCCGATCAGTGAAACAGTGCGACTAATGCACCTAACTTATTTTGTTTTGCATCCTCTCAATTGTGGTGGAGATGCCGAATAGATTTTTGGGTGCATTCTTTTGGGAGGAGGTGCATTAAAAAATACAATTCTCAGGGGGCAGTATGATAAGTGCAGATCACAATTTGTGCACTGTTATAAGCCAGAAGAAAATGCTCAGAAAAGGGTGAACTTTTTGGTCTCTAAGAGATCCCCCTTGTACTACTCTTTGGGGGCTTTTCACTTTCTGAACTTCATTTTGAGTGATTTCTTTAAAGTAGTCATTTTAAATTAAATGACTACCAGTGGCAAAATTTGATTTAAATCATTGAATGTAATCAATGTTTTGATTTCTCTTTCCATCATTTTCTAAAATGATGATACATTCTCAACAAATAACATTGCCATTGAAACTTATCATTTACAAATCAATAAAGCCTCAACAGTAGATTCAGTACACCTGTCTGAACGGTGATTGCAACTCAGTAGACGCTTCAGGTGTTCAATAAGCCTATAAATGTTTAAGATCCAGAGCGCTACTGGCAATTCACCAGCTTCAAAAATGGAATTAATATCTGCATGTCCTTAAACTAAACAGCAAACGCTGGTCCAAGGCTTATGCCCTCTGCAACTCTTTTATGCTGACAAGTGACTTCCTCAGATGCTTGTTTAACCAGTAGACAGACAAATGTGGGTCCAATTTAAGTCTCAGTTAACCAATCAGACTTACCTGGGCCCTAGTACTGTATTCAATAATGCTTGTTTTGTACTGTGTTTTTTGAAAAAAATTTGAATGGTTGTTTCTTTCAGCAGACTCATTTCACTCTGACTTCAGGACTGGGTATTGTAGTGAAACAGTCTTGGTTACCCTGATTACGGTAGCTTTATTGGGAGAGAGATGGGGGGAGTACTAAGCCATTAATTCTCTTTGACCTCTCTGTGGCTTTTGATACCATTGACCATGGTATCTTCCTGGAACAACTCTGTGTTGGACATTAGACGCACTGGATAGCAGTGGCTCTGCTCCCAGCTGCAGGATTGTTACATTGAGAAGACCTATGCCATCTATCCTCTGCAGCTTCTCAGGGATTCACTTTGTCTCCCATGCTGTTTAACATTTGCGTGTGTAGGTCCCCAGGCCACCCCTCAAATAACTTCACACATAACACGTAATTTTAGTTTTGGTTTTTGGGCACTATTTTGGCCACAACTTTATTAAAATACAAAATCAGTGAGTGGTTGTTTAGACATTGGTTATGACTATCTGTCCCCCTGCCTGGGACAGAACTGACATCCCGAGGTCCGATCGGTAGCCAGTAGAAGAGAAAGTCAAACTGGGGGTCATTTGAGCTAAGCGTCGGACCCACGCCGCTCACCCCAGCAGCTCCCCGAAAGCTTGCCGGCCCTGGTCCCATGACAGGGATTCCCATGACAGGGATTGGGCGGCCCTGGTCCCATGACAGGGATTGGACGAAATCGTGGCAAGCCCCAGGATTCCTTTAACGGAATTCCCTTCAGCGCAATTGGAGGGGCAGGCACAGCCTATCCTGACCCCTCCACCACCAGCATATTATAACCAATGCCTAACTGCAACCTTACAAGTTGTGACGAATTGCTGAGTAGTAGGCAAAAACCAAATGGCACAGCCAATCACCAAATGGCAAAATTCCTACTAGGCCCCTGCTCCAAAGCAGACGACCCCATGACAGGCAAAGCAAGGTCAACCGGAAAAGAGGGCGGGCGGGCGGGTGATCCGATGCACTCTGCCAGAGTGCACCAATATTTAAAGACTATGGTCCCACCCACCCAATTTGCAACATACAATTTGCCCCAGCAACCCGGTTACCCAATCATAGTGCCAGGCAACAACTATTAACCTGCTGGGCAACAAGAGGTCTGGCCTGGCAGCCCACACCGCAACACGTGCTCTCATTTATTGGAGAACACGCTTTATATGCTGTTTTGGGGAACTAGTTTTATTATACAGTTTCATATTTTATTGCTGTAAAACACTTTGATATATTTTTATGACATAGAAATGTATCTGTTTCCAAACAAATTAATACTCAGAAGTACCTCTGAATATAATAGGAATGAAGTAGGAGTGCATGGCTTGAGAATGCAATCCTGTCTACACATACTTTGAAGTTTTGGGCCAATATAGAATTGGGCCATGTGTGACAGCTTTTAGCATTCTAGATTCAAATTGTGGTGCACATTATTAGAAATAAAGCAACTGTTATTAGGCAATATACACTAAACCGCTAAATAAAAGCAAGGTGTTATAAGTGAAAAACGCAAACATAAGTAAGATTTTTTTAAAAATCAGTATTTATAATTAAAGTTGGAAATAAATCCTTTGCTATAACTACTTTAACTGTGTTATGCTTTGTAGATAGTAGAAAATGATGTGTTTGGGGCCTAATAAACTGTTCTGTAGTCTTCTGCACTCTCCTTTGCTCTCTAATTTGCTCTGCAGTCACATTGCTTATTTGCAAATGCAGCTGCTGCTGTCATATTTAATGTAATCATGGAAGGAAATTAGTATTACAGCAAGCAAGCTTGCTTCTTCTTCCTGGGAACCTGTTTTCCTAATAGCTCCATGTTGTTGCTTGAATCAAAGGACATTTATTCTGTCTCACCTTTCCACATTTTGATGGTGTGCATTAAGCAATGGCATATGCAGTGCTGCTAACTCTTGTGCAAAATGGCAAATGTTTGCAATGGCGAAACAAAATAAAAAAAATTCCTTCCAGTAGCACCTTAGAGAATGTGGCGTTTGCCTCCTGGGAAGGGTCATAAGGAAAGGGTTAAAATGGTTGTGATGTGATTGGCCAGTGAGAATGCAAGGGGGGAGTAAAAGTTAGAGTGGGAAGTTTTGAGTCAGTTGAGTTTTGGGAGTTGAGAGTTGAGTTTTGGGAGTTGGAGAAGGAAGAGGGAGGAATAGGCAGTGAGTTGGTTGAGTTGTATTGTGAGAGAGTGAGAGGAATTGTTAGGTTGAGTCGGATAGATAGTTGGAATAATCAGTTTGGAGTTGTTAGGAACTAAGATTAAGAAACTGACAAGAGAAAAATAAACTGAAACCATACGCTTGTTCCTGCATTTAAAAATAAACTTGATTATTTGTTAATGTTAGCAACTGTCTGGACTCCGTGTGTCCCCGTGAGAAGCAGGGTGGTGGCAGCGAAGAAAGCAATCACAGTGGTGGCACAGGGTCAATAGACCGTCAAACGTCCGGGGGCCCTGTGTGATCGCCACAGAGACCAACTAAGTTTGTTATTGGTATGAGCTTTCTGTGCTTGCACACTTCTTCAGATACCGTTTTCTGTAAGAAACTTTTTATGAACACCAGTGATGTTGTTGTATGCGCTTGAGAACTCAGAAGGCACAATGTCATCATAGTGCAGTTGCTGTGTGTCTGTAAATTCCTTCATGGGTATATCATTTTTATGATTTTGACTTTGGGCAATCTAGAAGCCATTTTGGAAAGTAAGCAGTAAAAATTAATGGGTTTGTGGATTTTACCTTAAGTTGGCTTTGGTGCCCAGAAGTAACAAGCAATTGTCCTGCCATGCAGCAGTGACTCAACTGGAGGGAGGTCAAGGAAGCAGTACAGCCTCACTGTACCATCTGCTACTGGACAGACTCTTTGTCCAGCTCTTCAGACAGTGGCAGAGCAACCTTCGTTTTTGACAAGCTCATCCTCCTTCTCTGACTCCATGACAATGGCAACAAATGCCACCAACAGCCTCATGAAGTGCTACTGTAGAGAAAATTGTGCTGATCAAGCTTTACTTCAGTCCCATCTACCCACTTGGAAAAGGCTAAGTTGGAAGAAAAAGGACAGTAGATGAAACATCTGTATAATATTTAAGGGGAGGGCATTCCAAAGGGTAGGTGCCAAAGTATTAAAAGCCTGACTCCTGTATTATGTGGAACAGGTAAGCCCTTACCTGCAGAGCACAGGGATCAATTGAGTATATAACGGGGGGATGATCTTTTAAGTATCCTGGTCCCAAGCTGTACAGGCCTTAGACACTAAAATCAGCACATTGAATTTAGCCTAGCAGTTATTGATTGCCTCACTGAGGTATTCCTGATAAGCTCCAACAAATCTTAGTTCCGCATCTCAAGTTATAATTTAAGAACATTGTCTCTGTTTGTCGATGGTCCTACCATTTTCTTTGCTTTCTGTATCTAAAGTACTTGCAGATCTTCTTATTAAGTTTAGCCTTCTTTAATAGCTCAAAATTTTGTAAATTTGCCTTTTGGATTACAGTCATACCTCAGGTTGAATATGCGTCATGTTGAGCGCGTTCGAGTTGCGCTCCGCGGCAACCCAGAAATAACAGAGCGCGTTCCTTCCGGGTTTTGCCGCTCGTGCATGCACAGAAGCTCAAAATGACGTCACACGCATGCGCAGAAGCAGCAAAAAGCGACACACATGCAGACGTGCCGTCTCTAGTTACGTTAGCTTCTGGATGTGAACGGGGCTCCGGAACAGATTGCATTCGCATCCCGAGGTACTACTGTATATTCATACACATTCTGTTATTCCCAGGAATAAAGATTAGATCTTGCCTGCAATTTCCTGTATGCTTTCCTGGTCTAGCTGTCAGGATGCTGAGAGGGCCCTCATTCATGTACTTTTGCCTTTGGGGAATTATCACCTTGTGCGGGGTTCCATTTCCTTCATGGATCACTGCCTTGTCGTGGCGAAGGGGCTTGAATAACTCAGAGGAGCTATGAGCTAAGCCGTGCAGGGCCACCCAAAAAGGACAGGTCATAGTGGAGAGTTTTGACTACTTTTGCCACCTCATGAGAAGAGAAGACTCCCTGGAAAAGACCCTGATGTTGAGAAAGATGGAGGGCACAAGGAGAAGGAGACGACAGAGGACGAGTTGGTTGGACAGTGTTCTCGAAGCTACTAACATGAGTTTGACCAAACTGCGGGAGGCAGTGGAAGACAGAAGTGCCTGGTGTACTCTGATCCATGGGGTCACGAAGAGTCGGACACGACTAAATGCCTAAACGAGGAGGAGGAAGAGGAGGAGGAGGAGGGGGGGTTCCATTTAGGTCCTCTCTAACTTGTATCTTTTGACGCCTTCAGCCAGAGATTGACAAAATTGTCTCCAGGAGGAGACTCTCCAAATTCAAATAGACTACAGATGTACAGAACAGGAAAGGGTATGTCTTTGTGATTTGATTTGATTTTTGTTGTTGTGGGGAGCAGATTTTGATAAATGTGGTCAGCATTTCACTTGGTAGGGCTAAGCCCTGATTTCCCCAAAGGGCCAGCCCCCACTTCTAGTAATAATAAACATAAAAAGATTTATATTCCTTTCCTCCATGTGGGAACAAAATAAGGCACAGAAAAAAGGCAAAGTACAAAGAGATTCTTGAATAAAAGTTTTTCAAATTATGTCTCAAATGCTTTTCTTGCCCTTTTGTGCAGAATGCAATAATTATTGAGGGAAAATATGGCTTTCATGCAATGTCTCAGTTGACATTACACATACGATAAAGTCTATACCTGTTAACAAAAAAATACATCTTTTACCAAATTTCATCTCTTAGTTGCTTAAATTTGTAGCTGTAAGCTGAGAGCGTGTGCCACATTTTTGTCTAAAGAACATGAAAACAAGCTGTGAAACTTACCAAATACCATTCCTTCTACAAAGGTAAGAGAAATGGCTTCCATTAAAAACAAAATTATTGAGTGTGCTGATCTAAGGTGCTTGGTAGCTAGCATCCCCAGCTTTCCATATAAAAATTAAAGCCCAGTAGTTCTGCTGAGTTCTCCGATCCAGAAGTTGCAGATACCATCTGCCTGAATTTATAACTGCTGTAACACAATATAGCTCACCAGTGCTATTTTTTTTTTAGAAAAAGAGGTGTTGGAACGCACCATGAATGCCTCCCTTGTTCACTTATAATGGCAATGGTGAGAGGTGCCAGAACTGAGTTCTGGCTGAAAAAACCCCCTGTATTTCACCATAACGGGGAAGACACCACATGACTTGTGTGCCTGCTTAATGTGCTGACCAGGGTGCTGCTGACTGTTGGTGGGCAACTGCAAGGCTCCTTCTCTCCTTTTCCCTCATTCTTTATCTTGAAACTGGATATAAATGAGACAACCCTTCAAAACGCAGGTGTGTCCTCTGTAAAGCAGGACATCTCTTCTTGGGTGACTTCTTAACTGTAGCATCCTCTCTCACAGGCTCCTTTTTAAAGAATGCCTTTCTGTGATGGCCTGGGATTCAGATTCAGAGGCTGAACCTGAGGAATCCCAGCCTGCACTGAGTCCCCGCCTCCAGAACCAGCTGAACCCGGGGCTGGGGCCTGAGCCCGAAGGGTCCTCACCTGTGCTGGATCCTCAGGTGCAGGCACCAGCTGAGTCTGCTCTGGCCCCTGAGGTGATGGAGGTCCCATTGCCTGCAGGTGCTCCACTCTCAGCCCCGTCAGGGGAAGAGGAGGTTGCCTTTGGGTCCGGTAACCCTCCAGCCTCTCCTGAGCTACAGAGGCTCAGGGCAGAGAGGTGGAGGGAACTAAGTTCCTGCAGGAGGAGTGCTCACCTCCAGGCCAGGAGAGGTGAGTTACCTGTGGACCGGGGCCGCCCTATGCCTTGGGGCAGTCCCAGGTTGCGGGAGCAACGTTGTTGCTAGCCTATTCCTGCCTGCACCCTGTCCTGCTCTTCTGCCAGAGTTCCTGACCCCACCTGACTCCCCACCTTGGACCCAGCTACATCTTCGACGGACAGCCTCCATACCGCACCATTGACCTCAGACTGGACTTGGACCTCGCCTCTCGGTTAGCCCCCGGGACCAGCACACTTTCATTGCATCTGCCGTATGAACCTACCTGGACCCTGCAGTCACCATCTCTAAGTCTATGCTTCGTGTGCTCCCTCCATGACAGGTTTGGAGGATGGCAGCACAAGAACATGCCTTTTCTGTGGTGGCTCCATGCTTGTGGAATGCTCTCCCCGGGGAGACTTGCCTGGCACCTATACTACATGTTTTTGCCAGGCATTTCTCTCTCTCTATAAACAGGCTTTGGGCTGATCAAACAATCTATGGCCTTTTAAATGTGTTTGTGGGGGGTGGGGTTATTGGTTTTTGTTGTTGTTCTGTTAGGTATTTTCCACTACTCTATTCCGAACTTAAAAATGGAAAGTGCAATGCTGGTGGTCAACAAAAGAGGTTTAAAGACTGTCTCAAGGCAAATCTTTAAAAATGTAGTATAAACACTGACAACCGGGAAGCACTGGCCTGCAAGCACTCCAGTTGGAGAACAGCTTTTACCAAAGGTGTTATGGGCTTTGAAGACACTCGAACTCAGGGCGCAAGGGAGAAGTGTGCTAAGAGGAAGGCACGCTTGGCAAACACTCACCATGATCAACTCCCACCTGGAAACCAATATCTCCACTGTGGAAGGACTTGTGGATCCAGAATTGGCCTCCACAGTTAAAACCGTGTTTATAGAAGACAATCTTACTCGGCTACGAGTGATCTCCAAAGAAGAAGAAATTTAATTAATAACAATAAATAATAGACAGAATACTCTGCATGCATATTTTTAACAATGGTGTCAGTTATGCTTTTTAAAAAAATGTGTCAGTTATGCAGAGGTAGCCTATGATTCAAGGTGAGGACTTTCTGTGTAGGAGGTCAGACTTCCCCTTATATTCCTAAGAGTATTATTTGGGTCACCTTGTCTTTATGCTTCACACTACAGCTCTTTAGTTCACAGTTGCTTGTTCATAGCTGGCTGATCGTGTGACATATGCTTCTTGAATGACAAACCCTGTGATGCTGAGAGCCCTCATCTTGTTCTCGAAATAGCCTGGTCCCTCTTATCACTGGACTTGGTGTGCAAAGACAGGACACTGTCAAAGGATAGTCTTTATGAAGATACTGAGATTTGGGGCTATGAAAACAGAAAAGCTATCATTGAAAGTGGGGAAGAAATATGATTAAAATGGTATAAGATTGTGACTGGTGATGATAATTTTTCCTGTTAATTAAAAAACACACACAGCAAAAATAGCATTTAACAGCTTCTGACCTTAATAGCTAGCACAGGGTTTGCCAACATTTTGGAGCCTGGGGACACATTTGAAATTTTGAGAAAGCACCATGGGCAGCAGTCACAAAATTGCTGCTGTGGCGGCATGTGGCATAAGACAAAATGGCTGCCACATCTAAAAGTGCAGAAAAAGCCAGGCCCAGAAAATTGTGGGACATACCACTATCGCTGGGGAAGAGGCAGCCACGACCATGCATACTCACAGAAAGAAGCTCTATTCACTTTTCGTATTTTCAGAACAGAAAGTAAATTTTTGGGATCCAACGAAATGCGGGTATGTAGGAGAGGCCAAGCCAATGTAAACAGCAATGGCGCAAGAAAAACAAACCGTATTTTATACACTGTGGATTTTTGCTGAAACTTTTTGTGGGTGCCATAGAAGGTACTGGCCAGATACACAGGCACTAGCTTATTTTTTCAAGAAAATGAAAACTACCAGGAAGTAACGCACACAAAATACAATGTGAGAGTCACTGCCCCAAATGTTTTGAAATCCATTTGGAAAAATGAGTCTAGAAAGGATTAGATCATTTCATGCATGGAAGGTCAGTCAGTGACTCTAAGAGACAGACATTCTTGACATCTATCTCATTCCCAATGGGAATTAAGCAGCTCAAAATTATTGCAGTTGTGAACTACAATTTTTTGTCATATAATGGTCCTCTCACTGAGCATATGTAATTGGTCACTAACTTTGAAAGAAAGGCTTTATTGCCATATGAATGGATAAAGATGGCTCATCTTGAAACTGATTTCCCCACAGCTGGGAATGAAATACTCAAAGGTATATCCGCCTTGTAAATTTCTCATCATGTTGCTGTGATGGTATCTACTTAGCAGCTTTGGAGGAACATCCCCATTTCATGCCAGTCCACTAATACAGTGGTACCTCGGGTTACATATGCTTCAGGTTACATACGTTTCAGGTTACAGACTCCGCTAACCCAGAAATATTACCTCAGGTTAAGAACTTTGCTTCAGGATAGAACAGAAATCACGCAGCGGCCGTGCGGCGGCAGCAGAAGGCCCCATTAGCTAAAGTGGTACTTCAGGTTAAGAACAGTTTCAGGTTAAGAACGGACCTCCGGAACGAATTAAGTTCTTAACCTGAGGTACCACTGTATTTGGAGTGAATATTAGAATATGTTTCAGTGTAGATGACTTCAATTCTTCTTTTGTAGTGCCATGCTTGATTCTTTTTCCAGGTGCTGCCGAACTCTAATTTTCATCATCCCTAGGCAACAAGCCCAACTTTCATGAATTATGGGCATTATAATTCAGGAATATCTAGAGGACCACCAAGCTATACTATACTATACTATACTATACTATACTATACTATACTATACTATACTATACTATACAGTGGCACCTCGGGTTACATATGCTTCAGGTTACAGGCGCTTCAGGTTACAGACTCCGCTATCCCAGAAATAGTACCTCGGGTTAAGAACTTTGCTTCAGGATGAGAACAGAAATCGTGCTTTGGCAGAGCGGCAGCAGAAGGAGGCCCCATTAGCTAAAGTGGTGCTTCAGGTTAAGAACAGTTTCAGGTTAAGAACGGACCTCCGGAACAAAATAATTACTTAACCCGAGGTACCACTGTACTGTACTATACTATACTATACTATACTATACTATACTATACTATACTATACTTCAGCTTGGTTTTTTATGCACAAAGGGAGGAATTCAACATTCTGTTGTTCCATTCGTTCCATCCACACAAGCATTTCCACTTGCCGAACGCTCTTCTTTCCCAACATGCTGCTATGGGGGTTATCTAGATTTTTTTGGCGGCGGGGGGGGGGAGAGGAGGGAAAGTCCCATTGTATTGACATGTTTTAGTATTTTACTGTTAAATTATCTTTTAAATTTTTAACCACTTGTTTTTAACTGTTTTAACTGCTAATTTTAATATTTCTTGTACACACCTTAGAAGTTTTATTACAATCAAGCAATATATACATGTTGTTAAATAAAATAAATAAATATTCTTGATGTAAGTCGCGAAGCCTACATGTTTAAAAACTATATTCCTTACCAAACAGTTGGTCGAGGACATTGATTTCTTTATTTAGAGGTTTTGGCATATTATGCTGTCCCTGAGGAGAAGTCAGTTCTATCTGGGTTCAGCTACCCATGAGGAAAAAAATCTATCCAGGGAGAATACAAAACCACTTGCGTGCAGATATCCCTTAAAGAAAGAGGTGTTTTGCTCATGTTTACTTTCCCTGTGTGCTCTCCCAGGGCTGTGATCATGTGAAAAATATCACGTGAGTCTTTAAAATGCATTCGTATTAAAAGAAAGTGCTATACCTAGCAATTTGGTCAAAATATAGCCACTAATGGGAGGCAGAACAAAGCAAATCATAGGATTGTACAGTTGGAAGGGACCCTGAGGGTCATCTAGTCCATATTACATTTATTACATGCCAAATTAACTAATTATCTGGCTTACAGTTACGATAACATGCCATATAATTTGCACAAACCGCATTTAGCAGGAACCATGTCAGAGCCCAACTGGATGCATTTAAATGACTTTTAAATGAATGAATGAATGAATGAATGAATGAATGAATGAATAGCAGCTTTGGTTTGGTGAAACCAAGATGGGAACCATGAATTGCAGGGGAAGGGGTTGAGCACCCCCCCCCCATGTTGTGGTACTGATCAGTTCTAACTGTAAGCCTTTTGTGATTGGGCTTCCACATATTATCCTAGCATTCACAGAGTATGAAAAGAAATGAATTTACATAAATGGCAAAACATAGAACAAATTCCTAGGAAAGTCAGGTGGCCAGAATAATATAGCTTTGCCTTACTTATGGTATACTTTAATTGGATAAGATACTGACTACATAAAAGACAAAAAAAAGAGCTTTTGTGCATCTAAGTTTGCTTGAATTCTGCCTCTCTCCCAATAAAACTAGGGAAAATAAATTAAGATGGGTTTTGTCTGGAGTCTGTTTTTCCTCTATCACACAGTCAGTGATGTTTAAATTCTCTTCTTTGCTACTATTTTTAATCAGACATGCAACCACAGATTATCCAGATTTGATTCTGCTGATTAAATTCAAGAAAACAGACTTGTGTACATTTTGATCCATTTTCAGGGAAGACTGATGAATTGTGGTAACAGCTATTGTTCTGTTGTAGTGAATAAGAACCCCCTGCACAAGAGTGAATATAGGAATCAGCATCCACAGAAGAGAAAGAAGAGTCAGTCTTCCTAAGTATATCTATAGCAGGCTGTGTTAGTCCATTGTAGCAAAAGCAATAACAAGGAGTCTGTGGCATTTTAATGACTAATACCATCCAAACCATACCTACTCAGAAGTAAGTCCTATTGAATTCAATGGGACTTATTCCCAAGTAAGTGGCATTAGGATTACAGCCCAACACATTTATAATGGCATAAGCGTCAATGGACATAAGAGTTTATAGGATCATGTCAACAAGGCATATGTTAAACCACCTGGCGGGTTGAATACTGCTCTGCCTGTCATAACATTCCTGGAATAATGTATATGCAAAACCAAGTCCTCCACTGCTCATTTCTGGTTTAGATGCAGACTATAATTCTACCAATTGGCTTCACCTCATTTAACACATTTTTATAATTTATTTATTTTGTTGTGTTCTATTTTGTCATGAGGAAATATAGTCAGTCCCTTACACGCAGCGAGTGCAGCTCTGTATGCGTGGAATCACTGCCAATATGTATGGGGCATGTTGGCAGAAAATATTCACTCACAGAGCAGTGTGCGCGCGTGCAAAGTGGTAGGAATAATTGAGGAATTGGATCTTTGTGAATTCCAATATGAGCAGAACTTTTGGACCAATGTGCTTGTTGGAACTGAGCTCTTCCTAAATGTTCTGACATAGTGTTTGGCTGAAGAAAAAGCTTTGCTTCAACATGCATTTTAAAATGGGTATTTTCAGATATCATACTGTATGTTTAGAAAAGCAATGGTTTTGTTTGTTTTGGAGGGGCACGTGTATTTAAATGTGAGTTCCCATGCAGATTCTATCCCCACCACCCATGCAGATTAATGTGGAAATGAGATGGAATGAAAGTGAGTGAACACAAATGGAAGTGACTTACACATGTGCGAATGCTGTTGCAGTCATGTCCCGCTTGCATGCTTTGCACAGTCATCTGGTTAGCCGCTGTGAGGACTAGATGAGCCATAGGCCTGATTCGGCAATCTCTTCCTGTGTTCTTGTGTGACTTCAACCAGAGATAGACCCATTTGCCCAGGGGATTCCACCGAGAAATTGTGCCCACCATTGCTAGCTATGACTCTATGCGCCTAAATTCCATCTGTGTTGTTTGGTAGTATGTGAAGTTGCAAGATGTAATAACTTCTTACACTGCAATGTAATTAACACTAAGAAAAAAATGATGCAAGGTCAGCATGCTTTTAAACATCACGAAAGCTTTTTTTATATCTTTGGAATGAGAGGGAGACAACATAAATGAATTAGCCTTTCATGTTATCCATGGTGTGTGTGCATAGCTGAGATGACATCAAAGTAATTACTTCAAGCATAATGGGCCATTTTATTCCACTGCTTACTTTCTTTACAACTACTTTGAAAATTAATATTGCCCCGCTGACTTCAAAACCACATAAATTTGACCGGCAGTCTGCTTCATTTCTTTCCAGAAGCCCAGAACAGGAGTCAGAATGACGGCTAGCAAAGCTAGTTGTGATTTCAGTCTGGTGACCATAGTAATAGGTTGGCTGAAGAAGCCATTTCCTCTATAGTAGGGGTGAGGAAGCATTTTGTAAATCTGAGGGCTGCATCCCCTTGTGAGGAAACTTTGGGGCACCATATTCCTGTGGGTGAGCAGGGTCAGAGGTATAAGTGAGTGGAAGAATGGATGTGACGCTTAGCCATGCAAAGTCGGAGGTTTCTCTACTCCCCCTCCCACCTGCACCTCATCATTTCCTGAACTTGTGAACTTGTTTCCTATGACCTTGCAAGACCGCTCCCAGATGTTGTGCACAATAAAATGAAATTCACTATTTAGATTCTGTCCCAGGCATGGAGATTGGAACTCCACTCCACTTCCCACCAAGCTGCCCCATCCCCACAATGGCAGCCTGGGGAAAGAATTCATGTTAAGCTCTGCCCATAGTCAATATGGCAGCAGCTGTGTTGCCATGGCAGTAGGGACTTGGCGATGGCATCTCTGGTGACTGGTTTACTGCAGCTGTTTTGGGAGGGAGGCTACAGACTTAAAGAAGCTGCTGGCCTCTCTCTCTGTTGGCACTGATACATTTGGTCCCTTTTCCTCCATGTCTCAGGCAATTAAGGGGCCCCCAACTCACAGCCCTCCTATCATTGGAAGGCTAATTCCCCAGCCAGAACCACAAGTCTGGCTGTGGACTTATTGCCATTTTATTCATACTTTAGATCTGGAAACAAATATATTGATTATCCTACTCCTGGCAAAAGTTGAAATACAAAATCTCCTCCTGTGACACTCAAAAGCAGTGAGAAAACTGACTAATTCCCGCTCTACCCAAAGTGACTGGCTTTCGTCTGGAAGCACATGGGGTTTCAATGCTAAACAATACATTTTCAGTGATTCTGTTTCGCCTGACTGTGCAGGATCTCATTATAAGCTTGCACAAAACTAGATTATAGATGAAAGAAGAATTGTATGTTCTTCCCCCAGTTTGCCTTTAGTTGATGGAATTATTTTGATATCATTTTATGGCTACTTCATCATCTTTATATAATATTCTTCATGAAGAATAGTCTGGGGGGTTTTCAGCTGAAAGGGAAATATTTATACAAATGAAACACAGTTGATCTGAAATATAGTAGTTCATTTTTGCCTTGTTAATTCAGTTCTAGTTAGTGTTTACAATGGGTTGTACCCAATGCTGGTCTTACTCAGAGTAAACCCATTGAAGTTAATAGACATGTATAACTTACCAAACGTGGCCCTCCAGCTGTTTTGGGACTACACTTCCCATCATCCCTGACCACTGGTCCTGTTAGCTAGGGATGATGGGAGTCATAGTCCCAAACAGCAGGAGGGCCAAGTTTGGCCATGCCTGACTTAGGTTCATTGATTTCAGTGGGTCTAGTCTCAGGAGGCCCTAGTTAGAGATAACCTAATGTGTTTCTTATTATGAAATTACATAGTCATGATTTTTTGCTGTTTTCCTTAGAATCTTACAGATCTTAGCAAATATTGAGGAGAAATCCATTAATTTATATCCCACCCCTCCTCCCAAAGGAGCCTAGGGTGGCAAATGCACAATTGAAGAAACAGCTCAAAACAATATCAGTGCAGACTGGGAAAGATCTCTGCTTAAAAGAAGGTTTTCAGTAGGCACTGAAAAGACAACAGAGATGGTGCCTCTCTCATATTTCACAGGGAGGCATTCCAAAGGGCAAATGCCAACATGCTAAAACCCTGATTCTTATCACTTACTGTAAGTATTCTGATTCCTGCTCCCCTTAGATCTCCCTGTTCACACTGCATCTTCTCACTTCTTGCTCTATGTACTTTCACCAGCTACTGCTGGTACACACTCAAACTCATGACCAGGGTTGGCCCAATACATTTTGGCACCTGAGGCAAACTACAAAATAGTGCCTCCACACCAGGCAAGAAGTGGGGAGTGAAGATCTACATCAGGAACAAATGTGGGAGGTGACCAGCAGCACCTCCTATTTGCCAAAGAACCACTGTAGAGATGACATGGGGTGGAGTTTGCTGAGGAGACAGCAGGTCCAGCCTCTCAGGAGTGCACCAAGACTGACATCAGGAATCCCATTCTAGCCAACCCAAGAAGGATAGATGCAGAATGCCATTTTAATTGCTTTAGTGACACTTTTACAACAATATATATTTGTTCCATTACACTTCACAGGGTCATATCCCTGTTCTAATAATCTAACGTCTTTACAAAAATTAAGGAAAATATCCCAACACAGCATAAAGCCTTTCTAGACAGATTGATGAAGCATGTTCGTAGGTGAGCTTTGTCAAGACTAAAAATGTGAGTGGGTAGCCTCTAATGGTACAAGACACCCTTTATGGAGATGCGGGAATGAGTTCCTTCATGGAGTAACATGGGACCTTTTATATGATTTTCATCCATTTTGGATCTCTGCCAAATTGCCAATAATGATCTAATGGGCTTTTCCTTATCACATCGACTCCTACTCTTATCGCACCACACTCACACACCCTAAGCCTTGTCTTTTACTCGGTAAACATGTTTACTACTCCAATTCCTTAAGTGCTGAGAACATGTGCTTTAATTGCTCCAACCCACCCTGGGACCTTAGGGTGAACAGTAACGAATAGTAATGACCGCTCCCCGCTTAAAACGGGGGGCGCCCTTTGCGTGGACGCGTGCAGCCCCTAGATCTGGAGCGGCCCCAACAGCATAGGCTTGGCTTTGCCTTCCCTCAGGTGGGATACCTGGAGGTCTCCGCCTACCTCAGTCAGTTGTCCAATCCCACCTGGGGGAAGCGTTGCCAAGGAGACCAGGCCAGGTAGGGGAGGGATTACCTGCCCACACAATAGAGGGAGGATCTTACCTAGGAATCCTCACTTGGCTCCAGAGCTTCTCCCACCCTACCCACCCTCAGTTAATGTCTTATTTTGCAGGTTAACTTTTCTTCATAGGTTTTGCAGGTTAACTTATCTTCACAGGTATGCGGGCACTGCTACGTTAAGGTCGCTGTTAAAGGGCCGGAAAGGAATTTCCCTGCATTGGCGGGTTTCGCCTTTCCCGTAGCAAAACGTCACAACTTTGGCAGTATCAGGCCTTGGGCAGAATCCTTTTGTCCATCTTCCTCTTGCGGCGGCGATACCAGGGTTCCCCTTTAAAGGGGTTTTCTGAAGGGAGGCTTTGGCCGTACACCGAAAGGTCGTCATTGCTCTCTCCTGCGGCGGTGGCGTTACGGGGGCGGCCATCTCTGCTTGAACATATGTTCTCCAGAGCCGGCCCATCCCCCCCCCCCACACTGGATAACCCTGATGCTCCCTAGGTCCCCGGCTGGGGACCGGGGAGGGAGAACGCCCAATGCCTGAGCCAAGGTCTACCCACATTTGAAATTTAATAAAGTTGTGGCCAATTTAATCCCATAGCACGTTGTCTTGAGTCGTTATTCCACATGACCGGGGGGCGGGCGTGCAGGATCTGGGGACGCAATGACAACAATATTTATGTACTTAGTATGTTTCATAGTCTTATTTGTTGCTTATATTATTTCTTCGTATATATCTCTGACATCCTAAGCTTTTTCCCCCAGCCAAACTTTGCTAAATGGACAACTTTATCATGAGACTTTCCATTATAGGGCATAGCTTTAGGGTTCCTATTTATAGAAGTTTTCCCAATGCAGTGGATTGCCACAGCAATAAAATAAAAAATATTGCCATTATATTGGCAAATATGACCTAGGAAGCACTGTGAAAAGATTTTCATCTGTCAAGATATCCTGCACTCACCCCCAACCCCCCCTCCAACCTTGGACATTTTACCGATATGAAAGTGACCTTTCCATTGTAACAGTACGTCATGTAATGACTGCTACTCATTCTTATGCTTGAAATGTCTGCTGCACAGGATTGACTCATATTATTATATTACCTACATAACATAAATGTGTGATAACTTTGGAATTCTGTAATACTCTAGATTTTGTTTAACACATAAAGGCATTATGTGCTCTAGCTAAACTCTCCATTCTCTGGCTCATTGGTCTTTTCTGTACTCCCCCTTACTTCTGGTTGATGAACATGGGTTCGTTGTTCAGCATGGATTAATTTAGCCATTTTCATTCCTCACTTTCTCCACACAATGAAGATCAGAGGGAGAGAGAGAAGAGGAGCATGTTCTAGCCCTACTCCACCATCATATCCCGTGCTGGTCTTTCCCCCTTGCTGCCCATGTGTTGAGGGCATGTCTGTAGATGAGAAGGCTGCTGAGTGTGAGAAGGCTGTTCCCAGAAGCTGTGACCTGATTGCACAGTAAACAAGACAATTGGTCACTTCTCTGCAGAAGTAACATGGGCTTTAAAAAGTACTTCATGTTCACCTCAGTAGTGAAGGGCATAACTGATAAGGATACTAACTCCTTGCTGAGCCATGATCAAAGACAATATGAAGCATCCTGAGACCTCCAAGTATAGGGTGGTATATAAATTCCATAAACAACAACAACAACAACAACATTGCATTCAGGGTAAGCAACTGTCAAGGCTTTGTTTACTCACTGAGAGGTTATTTTATGAAGGTGATGGGCAGATCAACAAACAACCTGATAGCCATTGCAGATATAGCAGACTGGCCAAATTCTGAGCCCCTTACCCATTGCACAGCCTCAGCTCCACCTTATTGCTGACAAAACCCAGCGGTGCCCCAGTTTGACTGCTCTAATTGCTGAGATGCATTTTTTTTAAAAAAGTAGAACCTGTTGCTGCTGCATAAGGCAGAGATAATAAGCTGCATGCAAGGGCCCCATTCTTGCTGTGTGGCATGCCCAGATCCTCATCACTTACAGCTGATGGTTCTGACAAATAAACAATATGTGGGTGTCAATAGTGGATGTTTCTCACTCAGTGATAAGGTTCACTGAATTCATGACCTTTCTGTTGCATTGATGCAATAATGGCCCCCTTTCCATTTTTCTAGGACCATTTTGGGCATGTTGTTAGGAACAGCATTAACAGGAAATAGTCTTAAAGCTTTTACCTTACACATGGTAAAGGTGAGCTATTTGTCTGACTCCTACACGAAATTTGGCAGAGAAGAAACAGAACAAGGAGCTGCTATCAAGCTGCTGTAATATATTGTGGCCTCAAGGTTGGTTCAGCGCTGGCACTAGCATGGTGTATTTCTTTTAGCAACCCATTTCCTCTTGCTCCTGTGGCACCTTTTATGTAGGGGTAATATATCTGAAACCTGGAAGTCCTATTAGAAAAGAACAAGGAAAGCAGCAAGGAAAAGGCACCAGATATTTAAAACTGAGCACGTTGCAGCTCCATCATGTGGCCTGGCACTTCGCTGAACCCTGGGAGACAGATTTACAGCTGATGGCATAGTAAAGTGGAAAAGTGAGGAGCTGGTTCCCTAACACCACAGCCAGCTGATTATAATCAATGTACTAACTTCAGTCATCACTCCTGAGTCACATGAGGGAAGTGAGAAGAAAATCAGGTCATCTGTTTTCTCTGATGCTGGGAGTTGAGAAGAAAATCTTGTGAACAATCAATAATATTTTTATCCTCTTATTGAGTCATAGCTCCTGTGCTATTTCTCTCCAGGCTGGACATAACTATAAACTCCTTGGTCCTGCACACAGTGTATGGGTGTGATTTATCCTTTACATAGTCATTTGCCACAATCTATCTCCCAGGTAGGGCGTTCTGGATGAGAGAGTCTTTGAAACACACAACATCTGTAGTACAATTTCAGTAATGTTGAAGAAAACTGCCCATCTGATGGGGCTGCTCTCTCGCCTTCCCCCCTGCCTGCCTGCTATAGAATCTTGACTCTTATCACACTTTTGAAGCAAGCAGCAGCTTAGCCTCCCCACCGAGATCCAACAGTGCACTATGAAACAACTCTCAACCCACTGCCGAGGAATGAATAAGGGATGAATTCTACTTCATCCCAGTTGGAGGGATAACAGTCATGACCACATGCATAGACATCACTACAGTGAAGTGAGTCTCTCTAAATTCAGTGGAACTTGTTCCCAGGAGAGTGTGCATAGGCTTGCAGATGAAGTCCCTATGCCATGGCTAGGATTTTGTATGTTGAGAAAAGCTAGAAGCTCAAGGTGACATTCTTAAGCCTCTGTCTGGTTTAGTCCTAAGGCAGCAAGGTGAAGAAAAAAGCCTGACCGAGGACAGCATGCCTTGGCTTATTGACACTCTCAGCCATATCTCACAACAAGCAGGAGGAGTAAAGTCAAAATGGAGAGACGATATGGAAACATAAAGGAAATACCTTGCTCCCTCAAAGGCATTTTCTAGGAAGGCATAGGAAAAGGGAGTGTGCCCTTAATACATCACATGGAACTGGGCCATCTGCAAAGTTAGCTGGGAAGATTTCTTGGTCTTGGCGTGCATCAGGTTGCCCTGAAGTATGGCAGCTCATTGCCAGCTGAGCCCTAGACCTTCTTTTCAAGGAAGTGTATGGATGAAAATGAGAGACAGAGCACTGGGTTAATTTCCAGATGTAAGCCACGGTGGGATCAATTTATTGAAGGAGAAGTGGCATTAATGCACTTCCTTTGTTCTGTCCATACTGGAAGGTAAGGTTTGTCTTTGGGGTTTAATTATTGCATCCCTTTCTATAGCTCCTCAGTAAAGTTGTGACCAAATCTGTCACCCTCTCATCTCTTCCTTCTGGAGTTGTGCGTGTGCAGATGTGTGTCACACTAAACTGTACAACCAAAGTTGTTTAATCAAAACTGCAACCTTTTCAGTTTAATGTTCATTATTGATCCCGATAGACCAGTGATGGGAAACCTGTGGCTCTGGATGTTTTTAGACTTCAGCTCCCATCAGCCCAGCCAGTGTGGCCAATGGCCAAGGATGCGGGGAACTGTGATTCAGCAACATCTTGATATACAAAGCCAACATTATAAATGTATATACAATACAAAACCAGACATAATGAATAGCAAAATTAGATTCCAATTTTAAGAAAACCAGGAAAGAAACCAAATGATACACAGCCAAAAGTGGGAGGCAGGGGCTGTGTGCTGTGTAGAGCATTAAATAGATGGGTAAGCAAAGGCAGAGTTGTGAGTCCAGAAAGAATAAGTATTTATTAATCTGCAGGGAAGTGCAGCACTTTCATACAAGAATAAATATCGTCTAGGCTCTCCCAACTGGTAAAGTCATTTTCTCCATTATTACAGTAGTAGAAAAGTTCGTTCTTCTGCTCTATATATGGGAGAGGTCAAAGAAGTTGCAAACATCAATTTTCTGAAATCAGATTTCAGCTACCAGATTTAGCTGATAAATTGTACTTCTTTATTGTGAAAATAAAATTATCCAGCTCCCCCTGCGAATTGCGGGGGATTGGAGTCACCCAAGATTCTGATGAGGCTCTCCTTGAATACAGTCCTCCAGAATAGTTACCTTTCTATGAAATGTGCAGCCAGTGTGAGCGCTAGGATTTTGAAGAACTTCAGATGAGACACTCTTTATGGACCCTATTATTATGAAATAAATGGAGTGTGCAAATTAAGGGTAGTCTTCAATGACACTTTAATCAGAGCAGACCCATTGAAATTAATAATCATGTCTAAGTTAGGGCCATTAATTTCAGTAGGTCTACTCTGACGACAACATAGCTGAATATCAGCCTAAAGGCTCCCTCATTCTGTGTCTCATCTTCTTGGATACTCCATGCAATGCAAAGTGAAAATGGTGGCACTGTTGACATTGTGTGCTTTTGAGCCTTGGCAAATACCTGACCAGTGCACTGTCAAACCAGCCAGGTCAAAGTATAGGAAAGGTTAGTTATTTCCACCAACTTATGTAGATACTGTAGATACTGTAGTTGTTGTCCACTCCATGTCCAGTTGTATAAAGGACTGTTCGTATAAGCAGCCACAGATGAACACATGCAGAATATGGCATATCATTAGTATCTGTTATTTAAAGGTATAATATGGGTAATTAAAGGAATAATTCCTCATGTATGAACCGGCCAGTTAAGACCTTCAATGACTGACAGTTGGTTAGCTTGTGGTGCTGTTATCACCAAGGTTGGAGGTTTGATCCCCATCTGGGACAGCTGCATCTTCCGGCACTGCAGGGGTTTGGACTAGATGTTCCTCATGGTCCCTTCCAAACTTGCAGTTCTATGATTAAAGATTTTAATGATCCAATTTTCTTCCTTGGACCTTTCTTGAGTTTTCATTGACCTCTTACCTTTTGGTTTGCCTTTCTCCCTGGGTATCATTAGCTGATTTGCTCAGATTATCACAGGACCAGTAAGGATATATGAAGCAAGACTAATAAAGAGCCCAGCAGCATCTTAAAGAATAACAAATGTAATATTTTTAATTATGGTGATCTTGTGGAGCTAGAAAATTTGTACAAAATTTTGAATTTTTTGTTTCTATTATACGAACACAATGTTGGTTCTGGGTGGTATATAAAAAGACATCATTATGAAAACCAGGAAGTTTAATTTAGCAGACCCTTATAGTTAACAATAACTATATAGAAAGATCAGTATTTATTTTGCATATTAACAATGTCTGTGGATAACATTCAATAGTGCATAAGCACACATCTGCTCAGCCAATAGGATTTATTCCTTTCCTTCTCCCTGAAGCCCCATAACTCTCAAATCTTTGTGTGTATGTGTGTCCTAACCTTCCAGGGCAGATTTTGGAAGTGCACTGGCGGCTACTGGGTGGGTTGGGGAGGAGAAATTGCATTGCTCAAGTGGAAGTCTCTTAACTTCCATTATATTTTAGCCCTTTAAACACTCAGCAGAATTATGCCTCATAATCTCTTTCATATAATTCACTCATATCATATTGATGAGCATTTTATTTAGTTCTGTTGTTTTATGACAATCTAATATAATGAACAGAAATTACTTTTTTAATGGGTTATAATTACTGTAGATATACTCAACTGGATGCAGTTATTCATAATCAAGCTTGCTGCTAGACTCACGTGGTTTACATAACCAGATTTGCAGCAGGGCTTATGCTTTTCACTGCATGTAATTCAAAAGTAAACCTTTCTACTTTTATGTACGATGCTGCTAGAGGATCTTCAGATATATAGTAGCAAAGCTGAGAGAAGTCCCTGGCAAACTAAGTCAAACTACCACAGGCCAACTAAGGTCGTGTTTGGCATTTTAGAGCATGACCTACAACTTTGTCACATTGTACTGCACAGAGGGTTCAAGATGCCATGAACATTGGTACAAAATAGGTTTGTTGATAAATTCTAGAAATTTGGCAAAAGAGAGTCAATTTCAGATTAGACTCTAAAAATATAAATCTGTTTCTGATTTGAAATATACAGTATAGTTAATTCTCATAACTATGCAGATATGTGCCTGCTCTTCAGATGAAGAAAATGTGGCTTTTAGCATACTTGGAAACATCTTATTTTCTTTTATATTTGAATATCTTTTTATTCTAATTTCCCTGTGGATACAGCTGTTTTTATCTATTGCAAAATATGCCTGTAGATTAAATTATCTGTGCCCATCTTCCTCAGATACCTAGAGGCCTGAAGAGAAGTCTATCTGGTTGTGGCTAGAGACAAAATCTCCCCACCCCCATTTTTTAAGATTTTGTTGTTTTAAAAAATAAGGGGGAAGTCATAGGGAGTTAGGGGTTAAACGCTTTGGAGTTTCACTCGGTGACTATTGGTATCAAAAGTTTCCTCATACCTCCATTCCCATGGTGCTGAGCTTCCAGTTTTCTTCTCAAGTTATTGTACCTTCCTCCTGAGGCTTTGCATGCCTAGCTCCTGATTATTTAACTGCTGGCACATTTAATTCTATTTATTGCATCTTGGAACTCTGTGGTCCCTGTGTCTTGTATCATTCTGATCACTCTTGCTTGTTCTGTTGGTATATAAAGATGATATTGACAGCATTTATGATCCCTAACCCTGTTCCTGATCTTGACTGCATTTATAAGCTGTTATTAATTTGGGAGCTGGTCAGTCTGTGGCAAACACATGAAACTAGCCCTAGCTCTTGACCTTGGGTCAGGATTGTCCTGCTCCTAAACCCCTGACAAATGAATTTGCACCCCACGTCTTGAAATTTTCTATGTATGGAGCTTGTGTATACCTCTTCCACAAGACAGTATGAAAAGAGACAGAGAGAGATATGTAATTAAATATATTAAATATAGCAGAACACCATCAATTACCTTGACTGTAGTCGTGTCAGTGGGCTAGTGTTATCATGCTGTTATAGAACAAAACCTTGTGACAATGCCACCACCATTGTGGGTGGACCCATGAAAATTACACCATTCATTTACCAAATCGTGTAATATTTGGTACATTATCACATTACATTACATTAATTTATTAGATTTACATCCCAACCCTTCTTCCCAAAGGAGCCCAGGGAGCCATATTGCTGTGTGTGAGTTTTTATATATGCCTGAATGTACCAAGGCCATTTAAGTGTGCAAAATAAAAGTTGTAGCATCTAATGAGGTCTCAAACAATTTAGAAGTCTGGGAAGAAAGAAAATGAAAGAATGTCATAAAGAACTAATCCATGTGATTAGCAGATTAAGGGCTGGTACGTGTATTAGGAACAGGAATAATTAAGCAGTGCTGGTAATCCAGTCTCTTCTACAACCATTACCAGGGTTTGATCAGCACTTCTCTTTCTGGTTTCTTGTTCTTCCATCTCTCTCTATTTATCCCTGCTGGCTCATCTCACCATTTAGCTAATTTCCTCAGAATACTTGGTAATAGGTTCTAAGGCTCTGTATGCAATGAGGCTTTACTGTGTAGAAGAACATATAATAAGCACCTGGCCAGTACTGGAAACATTTGGGGAGCTGTGTTAGTGTTTCATTACCACACTGAATGATTCCCATTTGAAGTTACCTCTTCTTATAATAAATGACTGCTCCAGTTGCCACTCATGTTCACCATTAAGCTATTGTTCCTTTTCTGCCTGACCTTTTTTTCCACACCCTCAGAGTGGCCTCTGGAGTATGATTGTGTTGCCAAGTGGCACAGCTTCTCTTCTAGTGCTTAAGGTCTAACAATGGGGGAAATTGTCTTTTGCTTCTGTCTTTCAAGAGATTCTTTCAAGCTAATTCAGATTCTTCTCTCACAAGAGATGGAAGATGAAATTTTTAGTTAGCTGGCTGTTAAGTTAGGAATGGTTGGTCCAATTCAGAGAAGGGAAGTGGGAGATAGGTTGGAAACGGGGAAAGGGGAAAGGAAAGGAAAGAAGCAAAGAGAATAGGGGGAAATGGTGAGATCTCAAAATACCCATCCAGATGAGGAAGCATGGATCGAGCCCATGTCCACCACATATTGCCCACAAAAATTCTGTGTATGTGTGTGAGACAGAATATTTAGTGGGATCCATTTTTATCTATATCTATCATCTATCTATCTATCTATCTATCATCTATCTATCTATCTATCTATCTATCATCTATCTATCTATCTATCTATCTATCTATCTATCTATCTATCTATCATCTATCTGTTTATATTTATTTAGAGCATCAGCCATAAGAGGCTCCCAGAGCGGTTTGTTTGTTTAGTCATTTAGTTGTTTAGTCGTGTCCGATTCTTCATGACCCCCTGGACCAGAGCACGCAAGGCACTCCTGTCTTCCATTGCCTCCCGCAGCTTGGTCAAACAGAGCAGTTTACACACATTTAAAACAAGACAGCCCTTGCCTACAGGGTGACAATATAAAAAGCCATTACATGCAATGGGAAATGAACACAGAGGGGAAGAGGAAAATAAAAATGAAACTTGGGCACTAATTTTAAACACTTGTTCTTATTAATGACTATCTGGCACAGTTAAGGGGCAGGAGATGCCTGATGGAGCTAGGCTTTCAGCAATGAGCTGACAGAACGAGCCCTGCTTTTTCTTTCTCTCCAGTGGTGGAATGGCTGCCCCCAGATGACAACTGAGGGATGGCGCATGATGGAGCTGGCCTGTCACAGCAGAGCTGGCAGAGGTAGGTCCATGTCCCAGGTCTCCCACAGGACTAACCCAGGACCATTAATTTCAGTGGATCTACTCTGAGCAGAACTTAGTTGGATACAACCCAATATTATTTATCAAACAAAGCATTAGTACACCTCATGAGCAGAGCAGAAGCCCAAAGTATGCCTTTCAAATGCTTAGCAATTTCCAATAAACTGGGCAAAGCACCTCATGTAACTTGACAAGGTCAAACTCCCAGCTTATCCAGCAGCACTTAGACATTCCTAAGGGCACATATCATTAAAACTAATTGTGTTTAATATCAGAGCTGAAACAAATAGGCTTTTAGTCAGTTCACAAGTAGCAGCTCATTTTGACACTAACTTTACACATTCACTTTCTTTCCCTTCTGGAGGCTTTCTCGATTCATGTGTGTGTCCGACTTTGTGTGTCTCCCACCAAATGAAGCCTAAAAGCATTGGATGCAGTGCTTTTCTTTCTTTAAAAATGTTTAGGGGTACTCTCATTTTCCCACTCATATTGAACTACTGCCCTATCAATGAGACCAAACTTAGATTCACAAAATGTTTAGGGGTGTGCGTCCCGCCAGAAGAAAAGCACTGATTGGATGTATTGCTCAATAATGTGTGCCTATCCCTACCACATTCTGATTATTCTGTATTAGACAAATAGAGACACATAGCAAGAATATGGGCAGAAGGGGCGGAGAAGAAATCATGAACTGCTGGGTCACTTCTCAAGATACATACAGAACAACCCTATCCACATCTGTTATCATTTTAATTCTTCAGCTGTCTTCTGTCTCCAAACCAAACTTTATTAGAGAACAAATTAGAAATGTAAGCTGCTAGGAGGGAATGATAGATCCTTCAAGCTGTCATTTCAAATCAGGTAAAGTGTTGTCAATAATAATTTCACATGGAATCAAAATGCAAGCATGTTTGTTATTTTTCTGTGCCTTTCCTAGAAAAAAGAATCATTTGCTCTGGTTAATAATTTAGGACTGTGGTTATTTGCTCATTTCATTCCTGCCCCCCACCATAAACCTTGAAACAACATCAGAAAAATCTATCCCTCACCCCATAGCAGTGTTCAATCTCCATACTGACTAGTGGGTGGGTGGAATTAAATCTATCTTCAATCTTGCTCATTTTGAAATTACTTTTATGCACAAAGGACTGGAGAATATTTGAATTATACAAAACTATTTTTGGAAGAATTATAATCTCCTTCCATACACAGAGCAATTTGGATGAGGAAAGTCATCAATATTCCTCTCAAAAAAATCTAGACATGGCATGCCAAAGGTGTCTGCCTGATAAACAATTCAATTAATTTATCTGGGCTCCCCCCACTTTCAAATTGAGAAGCAAAAGAGATGCATGTCAGAAACACACAAAAACCAATCACCAAGAAATCTTTGCCTGCCAGAAAGAGCTAACAGAAAGAAATTACTGCACAAAAGACTGACAGAGTCCCATCTTCATCTCTTCCGAGCCTCTTCTCAGGAGAGAAAAGATAAACGTATTAAAATCAGGTGAATATTTTTCTTTACAGATTTTATTTTAGGTGTAGATTGAAGAAACCTATTAGTGAATCACTTGAGATATATCACTTTGTGGCACAGTATAATCCTGCTAATAGTAAAGTGTACCCAGTACTGTATCATCATGACTGGGACAGTTTTACAACCCTGCCATTTCAGGTGTTATAGCAAGATACACCACAATCTAGATAGATACTTTATTTTGATATTGCTACCTATGAACTCACCCCAAGAATTAGCAAATATTGCTCACTATCAAAACAACCGAGCAGGGGTCAAATTCTTGCAGGCAAATTCAGGCAGGCATCACACCTGCTTTGCTCACTCTGTTTGACCTCAGGAAGCTGGTCATTCCTGTGCTGAGGAGTTCATGATCAAATAACACCCTCACAGCTTTCCAGTTCATGCATGTGTCTCTCAACTTCACTCCAATGATACAACACACAGACTCCCTTCTATCTGGGACATCCACCTGCATGCACACCAGACATCAGACTATTTGTGGCCTGCCGGAATCAAATTTACTGCCTTGTTCTACTTCCTCTCAGCTGATACTTTAACAAGTTACAAACAGGCCTGAAGTCTGGCTGTAAGACACCCAAGCAACTTGGGCAGGCTGAAATGTCAACCCTATGGTAGTAATGGAACTGAGAGCATCTCTGAAACACACATCTTTCATCCTCTCTCTTTCAGACCAAGATGTCTTCCCTGTTGTCATAGTCCCATTGCTGAGCAACAGCGTGCAGAACTCAGTGGAATGTAAGGCCAAGCATACAGAAGATACTGAAGGGTTTCTGAGATATGCTGGCCTGGAGGCAGAGTCAGCATCCAAAGTCAGCTCCGTTCTGAGGGTCAGGCAAACAGCAGTTCATGTAGTCAGACAATTCAGAGGTCAGGAAATGATCACAAAGCCAAGGGTCCAGATGCAGGAAGCAGCAAGGTAGGGAACCATAGGCATTGTTTCCAGCATCTGACTGCTGCCAAAAACTCTGTTTAAGAAGGCTGGAGCCACCTGGTTCTCACCAGTGCCTTCTCCTCCATGTCCTTAAATGCTGACCAGCTGCAGGTGGAGTCCCTCTGCCTTCTCTCCCTTCATGCTGCTCTTCAGCAGGGAAGACCCCTGCCTCTTTATCTTACACACTGGTCCAGCCTTTCCCCAGCCTAGTGCCTTCCGGATGTCTGGGACTTCAGCTCCCATCAGCCGCAGCCAGCATAGCCCATAGTCAGGGGTGGAGGGAATTATAGTCCAAAGCATCCAGAGGACACCAGTTTGGAGAAAGCCACATCTTCTCCAAAGGTTAATCTTACAAAAGAAGTTCTGAGTTAAAAGGAGCCAAAAGAATCTTATTCATATAATATTTTCATGAATAGCAGTGTTTATACAAGGGAAGGCTGTTATGTAGTATGGCAATGGCATATAGGAATGCAAATCCCAAATTTGGGAATCTTTGGCTGGGTATAACTTGAATATCCTCTAGGTGCATTTCTGGCTTCACAAAGCAATGTAAACTTTCACATTCCCTCCAGAGAACCTATCCCTGCTTGCCCTATGCCTTTGAGTGATTGGTTTTCTTTTGCACTAGATTGTCCAAAGTCCTTGCTTTCTGTGCCATCTCTTTCTCGAAAGGCACAGCTGATTTCAATGCAGGGGACCAGGGGACTCTAGGGATTGCTGCCTGATGCTTTATTTGTACAGCAGTCAAGAGACAATTATGAAAAACACAAGTCATGAATAAAAACATAAGATCAGCCCAACCTTTAGCCACATTTTATGCAGTTTGTCTTGTAAACCTCCCTATGAAAATTGAAGTATGCTTTCTGATTCCAAGTGTGAATTGCATACTATAAAAACATAAAACATTAGTTGGTTGTGTCAATACCACATCATGTCACATCTTCCCTGTAGTTAGGGATCCTTTGCTCTGCAAAACCTTTTCTGGTCCATCAAAACTTCATCATAGTTTTAGCCATATGGTACCATTTAGATAACTTATATCCCATCTTTCCTTCATGAGGGAGATGCTATGAGCTATAGGGAGCATAAGATGATGCAAGGCCATAAACAGCACATGACCTTTAGTGCAAGTGGTTTGGAAGATAAGGATAAAAAAATTGGCAAAAAAGATTTGTTACATGTAAAAATACAATAAAGCCAAAATAGACAGTCTTTGTTCAGATATGCCCTTATTATAATTAGCAACTATTTCCATAGACTAAAACAAGTTAAATCATTTATTTTATTCGGGATTGTGTTCTCTAAACCAACATAGATAGCTAGAAACATAACATTGTTTAAGTCAAAATTAGGGTATCAATATAGTTGATAAAAGTTGTACTGAAGTTTCGGAGAACTCAGAGAGATAAATTTGACCAATCTAGAGCATTTTAGAACCTTAAAGAGCCTTTGCCAAAATAACCATCCAGATATTTTGGCATATAACTCTCATTAGCGACAGCCAGCACAGCCACACTAGCTGTGAGTTTGCACTCCAAAACACCTGGAGGGCATTTGGCAAAGGCTGACCTAAACAATATTCCCAAATTCTGAATAGTACAGGAATTTAGGGTCAACACGAAGCAATTGGAGTAGAATCTTCCCAGAACAGAATTCTGAAATCCACAAAGGACAACCACATCTGCATTACAGAGATCACGCAAGCAGTCATTCTGTTGTTGCAAATGAGGCTATGTTTGTATATTTTCAATTACTGGAAGCAGAGGGTTCTCAAGATTCGTTCAGTAGGGAAGTGGCATTTAAATTCTGTCAAGCAATCTTCTCGGATGTCAAAGCCTGCTTATGACACAATTTCATAGTATTTCTGTAAATCATTTTGTGGGTTCAAAGATGTCAACTGCCAAAACAGAGTTTAAGAAGAGATTGTGTGATGTATTCATCCAACGGGATTTATCTGCACTGTCAGATTCAAGAGTGTCTGCTTGGTACGTGGTGATAAATTTCAGCAGGGGTTTGACAAATATCTATACCATCAGAGTAAGTTCTCTCCGAGAAAGGAATTTACCCTTGTTAGATTTCAACCAATGCCCTCAACTGTCTTAGATGGAAGATACAGAAGCATCTCTTTTAATTTGTGCCACTTTGTTTGCAGAGAGCAAGTAGTGAAAGATATCCAAAGCTTTTTGTTCAGCTGACCTATTTCAGATAATGCACAAAACCCCCTATGTCCTTCACTACTCAAGGGATGGTAACATTGAATCGCTCATCAAAAAAATATATTTGATTAGCAAAAATAATGATAAGGGGCTGATTAAAAACATGGATGCTATGCCAACAGAGTTATTTTCACATGCATATAACTGGCTGTCTCGTAGACAATTGAATATATTTGAAGGATAGTCCAGAACTTGAAATTCTGCATTTCTTTTTAATATTGTGCTACAAACATTTTTCCATTGATATAGAACAATTAAGAGTTTGTTGTTAAACACCCAGGGGAAGATTAGGCACAAGCCTAACTATGTTTACCCAGAAATAAATCTTATTGACTTCAGTGGGACTTGCTGTTGGCAACTGTCTGTCTTGAGAAACAATGCAGTGCATCTCTGGGGGTGAAGTCAAACTGCTGGAGAATCACAGCACCTGCTGTGGCTGTAGAGACCAGTAACTCATAACTGCTGCATCACACATTGTTTTTGCTGAGTTAGAAGCACCAAAATGACCTCGCCAGGGCACAAGACTCAGCAGTGTGTATGGAGATCCTGGGTTACTCAGATGACAAGACCCTCTTCTCAGTCTTGCTGATGTGGTCCAAAAGAAAGCAGAGCAAAACATTTGGCACCAGCTTGGCTATAGGAGTTGCCAGGAGGAGGTGTACAAGGCATCACCCAACCATCTTAGGGACTCCACTCTGGATTTGTGTAGGGTTTACTCCTTAGATTTTTCTCCTCCGAAAAATGTCCTTCAAGGCAGTGGGTATGGATCTTTCATCAAGGTTTACCCACATTGCTTTTCTTACAAATGAGTATAACCACAAGGCAGTGGTGGTTTAAGATCAGAGTTTTCTTTCTCTTAGATGGGCTACCTTCTCAGGTTAATGAGCCCTATCTGGCCCTCTACAGCATGTGCAGAAACCACCTTCTTGACCGTTGGACTCACTATTGGTCTTGTCCACTCAATCTGGCAGAGGCTGTCTTCACACCAAGGGTTTGAAATCTGTTGGCTATCCTCACCTGGTTTAACCATCCAGTAGATCTTGTTTTCCAGGATGTGGCTGCTGTCGCATGCTGACAGTTTCTAGGAGCCACAGGTGAGAGTTGAGTTCAGGGTGGGGACCAAAGTTGGACAAATTAGCCTAGAAGGAGTGTTATGTGTCCCACATTCCTCCCCTAACACCCCAGACACCCAAATACTAGAAATAAGCTCCATAAAGCTCAATGGCATTTACTTCTGTACACACTAGACTCACATTGTCAAGTTTTATTTTTTTATTTTTACACCGATATCAGTATCAGAGTCAGACATTCAATGTGCAAATGTTTAAAAAGCACCAAATTACAAATAGGAATGAATATTATAAGGATTTTTCATGTATAAGAAAAAGAGAGAAAGAATTAAGGGCTACTTTATTAGCCCAACATAATCCTGCACATGTTTCCTCAGAAGCAAGGCCCACTGTGTTTAGAAAAGTTTTTCTCCCAGGAAAGCGTGCCTAAGATTACAGATTTAGGGTACAACCCTGACTTGACCCACCCCACCCTGTTAGCAGGCCTTTTCTATTTTAAAAGATTAAGGATTGTGTCCAACTAACATTTATTCAAAGTTCATTGACATCAAGGAACCTACATAAATCATGTCCATTAATTTCAATAAATCTATTCTGATTAGGATTAACATTCGATACAACCCTAAACAGTTTAGAAATGCTTATAAATAAGTAAAAATGTTTCTTTTTTACTTTTGAAAACATAGTTATGTAATCCTTTTTCTAGGGGAAATGTTGACATTTTTGCAATATGTATGAATAAAATAAAAGTCTGTTTTTATTTTATTAACGTATTAGGCTTTTTGATTTATCACCTCATATGCTAGAGTTTTCAATGTATTTCACATTCTGTTTATTTTCAAGTAATAGACCAGGACTTTGGCTTCATTAAGTTCAGAATTAGCACTGAGTTTTTAGGTCTTAAAATAAGAAATGCATTTACTGAACATGCTTATATAAAGCATTGTGTACCAAGCAAGTAATGGAATTATGAAAGTCTGAAAGACAACAACTAGATATACATATTTTGAATTTAAGCCTCCCTCAGCATAGGCGCATGATTGCTTGCCTGACAAGTTCAATGAAGCATTTGCTAAATTCCAAAATCTACAGACAGGCAACACATTTATTGAAATTGACTAAAATGTCACAAACGTATAGCAAATTTTCAGTTTCAATAGAACTTGTAATCTGGCAATACGGACCCAAAACAGGTGGAGAGGAGATGAACTTCTTCTTTTTCAGTACAAAAATTAGGCTAATGCAGCCTTGAAGTCAATTTCTAGACTCAGTTTCAAACTGGTATGGAGATGGGCATCATTCAGGCAAAACCATGGGTAACAGTTCCCTGCCCCTTGTGTTTGAGGCCAAATGTGGTTGTGCATGTTTCCCAGGAGTACCACTATCACTAGCTACCTCACTGGTTCACACATTTAGCCATTTTTATGAGAATAGGTTTGTATGAGAATAGAGAACCTTTTTCTGAGAAGGGACACATTACCTCATGCATAATCTGTTGGGGGCCTCATACTAGCTGTGGGCAAGGAAGTCATTAGCAGGTGAGGCCAAAACCAAAGTGGCCATGGCCAATCATTTGTTCTATCTTTTTGCTAACCCTGTTCATTTTCTCTCCATCTGCCACCTTTCCCCCCACCTTTTCTGCAACCTCCTTACCCACATCCCTCTGGAACTGCCAGGGGAGTGGTAGGTCACTCTTGTCATAGATCTGATTGCTTGCAGAGGGCTTTCCTCCTCCATCCATCGATTTCCCATCCAGAATTAGAGAGATCTCTGGTTATAAATGTTGCAAATAAGATCACTCTGTTTAATGAGTATAAATATAAAGTTCAAGAACCACAAGCTGATTTTAGTAGTTGTAACATTCTTCCCCCAAATATATTTCTTTTCATTTTCATTTGTGAGTATAAATAAATCTTATTTTTTCAAAAACACCTGGAGGACACAATATTGACTGCCCCTACATGGTCTGTTCCTGGTAATCTTAAAAACTGCTTGATCATTGCTATTTTGATATCTTTGTGACAAGGTATAATGATTCCTTGATTGCAAGGAGGGATCTTAGCCAAATGATCCCCCCCCCCATTTTTTATGGATGTTTTCAACAATGCCAGAAAACATCCTCCCCTTTTCCCTTTTGTTTCTTGTTGTAAAAATCTTGGCTGGTTCATTTAAATTCCCTTCACTTAGCTCCTGTGATGTCATCACATACCCTAATACAATTGACAGGGTAGCATTGTAGTATCCTCCCATTCCTTAATCAGGTGGGATCAGCCAAGGGGGAAATGATGCCAGCAAAGCAGCTGCCAGAGAAAACAATCACAACCAAAAGAGGTAAATAGTTTGCATTCCAATTTTATCCATCCATTGATAAAAGGCTCTTCAATCCAGAGGTGACTTCTGTGAACAGAAGGAGGATTCCTCCTCCCATCTGCGGACTCCAACACTCCCAACGCATCTGTTCCGCAGAATTGATGGGCTCTCCAGAATAGTTTATGGGCTGTCCGTGGAAGCCTCCGCTGGGTCAAAGAGCCTTCTATGAGCACCAGGAACAGCCATTATGAGCATCAGTGAGAGCATCAGAAAGGATTACAAAACTTACATACTTTTCTCCGTAAGAGTGAACAGCAATCCTTCTCACACAACATAAACTAATGAGAAGAACTTGGGGGTTAAATCTGCTACCTGCTGGGAGTCCCAGGACACTGAACCACCAGAAATGAAGCCTGCTCTTATCTTCTGCATTGTATCATCCTGGGCTTTGTTTCTTAGTTGTAGAGTAGAGCATGGCTGAATGTCACTATTTGTAGAAGTAAAATTCAGTTTCCAGGAGTGCTTTCTAGAATAAGGAGCTAAGATGGCTATAATGTTAGCAGTTCATCTATTTTACTGCTCAAGAGAGCAACAATAAGCATTCTACAGAACATTTCATGAGTCAGGTTTCCCAACTGCCTTAACTTGGTAATGAGAAGTGCCACTCTTTCCTGCTTTAGTGCAATCTTCTCAGTGTGTATTGACGCAGTTGGGAGCAGCACACAAAGAGTTGCACTTCCATCGGTGGTGGAAGGGGAGGTGGCAAGAGGCTTGTCAGTTTTGACACTTCCTTGCCTGGTTCTTCAAAGAACTACATCTGGCATAGATTACCATGCTTAATCCTTTTATGCTCAAAAGGCATTAAAAAGATGCACACAGAATTAGACAAACTCAGCTTCTGTTCATTATCTTTCAAGTTGTTCTTGTTTGCTTGTTGGTGCTATTCCTACTTGGGTTTTGTAAACAATGAGAGCCAGGCCAATATGCGGGATGATTTGTACCTAAACTCTCCAGGATTAGCCACCTCCCTCTTAAAAAAATAACATTTAAGAATGGCCATCAATTACCTTAAAAGGAAAAAGGACAGTCATTAATTCTGAGGCAATTTTATATTGCATTTAATGGGTTTGAGCAGCAAAAGAGGCATTTTAGTACACAGTTTTCTTTATATAGCCAGTCCATTATTTTTTCATATTTTGCTCATCCAATATTTGGCAGCCAATTATTCGCCACCCATCTTCAATTGTTGTTTACAACTTGATTTCTCAACTATTTATTGCCGTTTACTATATAAAGTGCATAGACGGAGTTCACTACTCCAATAGGGAAAAGATAGAATGGATAGAATCAGTACAGGACATGGCAGCTCAGGCTGACACAACCCTCCCTCATGCTGAACCCTATCTTCCAGTCATGTCTTATTGCTTCCTACATAGTTCAGGACCGTTCCCTGTGCTGCTCAAGCAGTCCCAGAGCAGAAGCAAAAGCATGGCATATTGACCCTGTTGTGCAATGCCATGTGTGGCTAGACTGCTAAATGGGTTCAGTATCAGAATGGGTATTTCATATTTTCTCATTTCCTTATTTTCCTACTCTTTTAGTTCAGTTCTCCACATTTCCACATACGTGTGTACATTGTTTGTTTGTCTTAAAAATAAGTCTTCATGAAAATTCAGCAGCATATGAGGAGTTTCTCCTCATATACTAATTTTTGTATGCAATTATGCCTCATTTACACATTCTTAAAAGCAAGTTCCCCTGATATGATGCATTTCGTATGGTATTTGTACTAAAATATGCATTTCCCACACACTTTACCCTAGAATATGTATTTTGGTGCATGTTGCACCAGAGAAATGCGCATTTTGAAGGATGGCTGGGATTCAGTTTGTGCATTGTTTTGCAAAGTGAAAAAGTGCTTTTTTTCTTTAAAAATGTTTAGGGGTATGCGTCCCCCCCCCCGAAAAAGCACTGTGTTTGCCTATAAATGCTAACTGAATTTCTTCTCCATCCCTAGCTTAGTTGGTCCTATAGTCTACAGCCTGTGATACTCTGTGAGCAAATTAGCACAATATTCGCAAGAAAATAGCAACAGTTTCCTGCCCCCTCACATGTTTAGAATACAGCATCAGAGTGCCTCTGGGCACACACTGTACTTAGAAAGGATTTTTATAAGCAATATAAGGAAAAGATTTTAAAAAAAACATTCCTGGTTTCTTATACCCTTTCATTCCATCAACCAAAATGGATGCCAACCAACACAATGGAAGATGATGTTGTTTTTTAATGCTCATCTTTATGGTTGTTCATTATACTGTGAGGGTGTGTGTAAGGCTACAGAGAAAGCACTTCCCTTCTCACAACTGCACCTGCTCTTCATCTGTCTCCTCCTTCAGACTTTCATGACAGCTCTCAGTAGTGGTTTGGGAGAAAAAGAAGAGTGAGCCAGCCAATGGCAAAGCACTGCATTTACATTTAAAGCTTTTAGGAAACTCTAAAGCTTTTGGGTTGTGTGTTAACAAACATTATTTAAATTTTTTTTAAGCATGTAACAAATGTGTGCCTCAGCAAACAAACATGAACCATAAACCAATACCCAAGTGTCTAATTGCTCATACTGTTGAGAAAATTGCACTGGGCGACCTGCCTCCTTCATAGAAATGTGAAAAACAAGACACAATAGTAACTTGAGTCTTTTATCCAGAAGGTCCCTCCACAAGTCTCCATGAGTTTCAGGCGACCTTCTCATTTGATCTTCCTGGCACATGGTTGCCATACCACATCAAAGGGTAATGGGTTTTATTTACCTTTGGCTGCTTTTACTTAACAAGTTAACTCTCCTTCCAGGGTAACAGACTAGGCTTGTGTATACCAAGAGTTCAGTGATAGTCCCGTAGCAAACATTTGTTTTGAAAAAACACATTTAGCCAGTTTCTTTATTTGCCTCAGACAATAGAACAATGTTATGTAACGATTGTCATTTTTGGCTGGATGTCCAAACTATTGCCCAGCTAGGCATTTTAACTTCCGGTGTCTTTAGACCTACAAGTTATAACAGGAAATAAAACCCCACCATTGTGAGAACCTTAGATTAGATCTGTAGGATGTGGATGGCATAGTGGTCTAAACCACCAAGCCTCTTGAGCTTGTTGATTGGAAGGTTGGTGGTTTGAATCCACTCGACAGTGGTAAACTCCCATTGCTCTGCCAACTTAGAAGCTTCTGCCAACCTAGCAGTTAGAAAGCACACCAGCGCAAGTAGATAAATAGGTACCACTGTTGCGGGAAGGTAAACAGCGTTTCCATGCACTCTGGCTTCTGTCACGGTGTCCTGTTGAACCAGAAGCGATTTAATCATTCTGGCCACATGACCTGGAAAGCTGTCTGCAGACAAACAACAGCTCCCTCCGCCTGAAGCGAGATGAGTGCCACAACCCCATAGAATCATAGAATCATAGAGTTGGAATAGACCACAAGGGCCATCGAGTCCAACCCCCTGCCAAGCAGAAAACACCATCAGAGCACTCCTGACATATGGTTGTCAAGCCTCTGCTTAAAGACCTCCAAAGTAGGAGACTCCACCACACTCCTTGGCAGCAAATTCCACTGTCGAACAGCTCTTACTGTCAGGAAGTTCTTCCTCATGTTTAGGTGGAATCTTCTTTCTTGTAGTTTGGATCCATTGCTCCGTGTCCGCTTCTCTGGAGCAGCAGAAAACAACCTTTCTCCCTCCTCTACGTGACATCCTTTTATATATTTGAACATGGCTATCATATCACCCCTTAACCTCCTCTTCTCCAGGCTAAACATGCCCAGCTCCCTTAACCGTTCCTCATAAGGCATCGTTTCCAGGCCTTTGACCATTTTGGTTGCCCTCTTCTGGACACGTTCCAGTTTGTCAGTGTCCTTCTTGAATTGTGGTGCCCAGAACTGGACACAGTACTCCAGGTGAGGTCTGACCAGAGCAGAATACAGTGGCACTATTACTTCCCTTGATCTAGATGCTATACTCCTATTGATGCAGCCCAGAATTGCATTGGCTTTTTTAGCTGCCGCGTCACACTGTTGGCTCATGTCAAGTTTGTGGTCAACCAAGACTCCTAGATCCTTTTCACATGTACTGCTCTCAAGCCAGGTGTCACCCATCTTGTATTTGTGCCTCTCATTTTTTTTGCCCAAGTGCAATACTTTACATTTCTCCCTGTTAAAATTCATCTTGTTTGTTTTGGCCCAGTTATCTAATCTGTCAAGGTCGTTTTGAAGTGTGTTCCTGTCCTCTGGGGTGTTAGCGACCCCTCCCAGTTTAGTGTCATCTGCAAATTTGATCAGGATGCCCTTGAGTCAATCATCCAAGTCGTTGATAAAGATGTTGAATAAGACCGGGCCCAAGACTGAACCCTGTGGCACCCCACTAGTCACTCTTCTCCAGGATGAAGAGGAACCATTGATGAGCACCCTTTGGGTTCGGTCAGTCAGCCAGTTACAAATCCACTGAGTGGTAGCATAGTCAAGACCGCATTTTACCAGCTTCTTTACAAGAATATCATGAGGCACTTTGTCGAATGCCTTGCTGAAATCAAGGTAGGCTACATCCACTGTGTCGCCTTCATCTACCAGGCTTGTAATTCTGTCAAAAAATGAGATCAGGTTAGTCTGACATGACTTATTTTTCAGAAATCCATGCTGACTATTGGTGATCACAGCATTCCTTTCTAGGTGCTCACAGACTGTTTGCTTAATGATCTGCTCCAGAATCTTCCCTGGCATTGATGTCAGACTGACTGGGCGATAATTATTTGGGTCCTCTCTTTTCCCCTTTTTGAAAATAGGGACAACATTTGCCCTCCTACAGTCTGCCGGGACTTCGCCTGTTCTCCAGGAATTCTCAAAGATGACTGCCAGTGGTTCTGAGATCACATCTGCCAGTTCTTTTAATACTCTTGGATGCAGTTCATCTGGCCCTGGAGACTTGAATACATCTAAACTAGCCAAGTATTCTTGTACTATCTCCTTAGTTATTCTGGGCTGTGTTTCCTCTGCTGAATCATTTGCTCCAAATTCTTCAGGTCGGGCATTGTTTTCTTTATCGGAGAAGACTGAGGCAAAGAAGGCATTGAGGAGTTCAGCCCTTTCTGTGTCCCCTGTTTGCATTTCACCATCTTCTCCTCTGAGTGACCCCACTGTTTCTTTGTTCTTCCTTTTGCTACAAACATACCCATAAAAGCCTTTTTTGTTGCTTTTAACCTCTCTAGCAAGCCTGAGTTCATTCTGTGCTTTAGCTTTTCTGACTTTGTGTGTACATGTGCTGGCTATTTGTTTGAATTCCTCTTTGGTGGTTTCCCCCCTTTTCCATTTTTTGTACACATCCTTTTTTAATCTTAACTCAGTTAAAACTTCTTTAGATAGCCACCCTGGCTTCTTTAGGCACCTTCCATGTTTCCGTCTCATTGGTATTGCCTGAAGTTGTGCTTTTACTATCTCCCTCTTAACAAACTCCCAGCCACCATGAACTCCCTTTCCTTTTAGTATTACTGTCCATGGGATCTCACCCAGCACTTCCCTAGGTTTTATGATAGTTGCCTTTGATTAGACTTAACCATCCAGGGGTCCTTTACCTTTACCTTTTTACCTTTTAGATTAGGCTCATGCCAGCTGTGACTTGCTTGCTAACTACTGTGTTCTCTACCTGCTTTACCTAATTACCTCCAAAGATAACTCATTGCCTTTTCCAGTGCCCAATCTGCAGCAACAGGGAGGGGATCACATAGCTAGTAGGCTGCATTCAACTTGATGAGTCACTGGGCCATATTCAACCAAATGCTTGTGCTAATGGAAGCCACTGCTCCAAAAGGTTCAGAGAAGAGGGAGGTTGTTTCATTGGACAAGCAGAAATGCTTGTGATAATGGAACAATCTCCTTAGCACTTCTTTGAATATAATCCTTTCCAGGTATTTTGCCTAGTACAGTGGTACCTCGGGTTAAGTACTTAATTTGTTCTGGAGGTCCGTACTTAACCTGAAACTGTTCTTAACCTGAAGCACCACTTGAAGCTGATAACCCGAAGCTAATGGGGCCTCCTGCTGCCACCGCTCTGCTTCATCCTGAAGCAAAGTTCTTAACCTGAAGCACTATTTCTGGGTTAGCGGAGTCTGTAACCTGAAGCGTATGTAACCCGAGGTACCACTGTATGAGAATTAAGACTCATTGCCATATATTTTTAATATAACCAGTTTGATAAAAATTAACATAAGTAGTGATGTATACATTATTTTCAAATATTGTTATCCCAAGATTTTGCGTGTTGTAAGCACCCTATTATTGGCACTTCAACTTCCTTTTCCCTATGGGCCTTTTACAAAATGCCAGGGAGCTGTTTATATCCATCTAGAATATTGTGAAACTGCTTTGAGCTTTTTGTTTTATTTTCTTCTGACATATCCCGAGGGTGCCAATACCCAAAGCCACTCAATGTCTCTTTTCCAACATAACTTTAGGTCTGACTCATCCACTCCTAATAGATCTCTGGGCTGATATTGAGGTGCTCTTTACTCACTCCTAAAAAAGCAACTCCCTATGGGTAAATGAATGTTATTAAAATGATGGTTTGTAGGAAACATCAATATCACACAGAGCCTAGCTCCCCAGCTTGACCATATGCTCAAAGGGACAATTTCCTCAACAAAACAACTGAGTTCGTTATTCTCACACACTGCTTTGAAAAGCCTTTGGGGAATTTCCTACAATTCCCTAGCTGTGTAGAGTTTTAGGTTTATGTAGGGCAGAGATAGGGGACCAGTGGTCCTCCAGATGTCACAAAATAACAGAAATAAAAAATTTTAAGTTGGAATGGACCCAAAGGATTATCTAGTCCAACCCCTTGCAGTGCAGGAATCCCATCCACAACTGGAATTGAACCACCAATCATTTTGGGACTCTAACTCTCACTAGCCATGAGTAGTGGCCCTGCTGACTTGGGGTGATGGGAGTTGGAGTTGAATGACATCTGGAGGGTTGTACATTTTTCCATCCCTGCCATATGGGCTTAGAGCTCCAGCTGCTAAAGGTACTGCTCACACACAACATTCTCAATATGAGGGATCGTCAGTCAATAATTTTAGTGATCTGGAAGTGGTGGCCTTTGTGTGATGAAAGAAAGGACGAGTGCTTCCTTTGCTTCTACTGTGCACTTCAAAAATACATATGAATCGGGGCATCTATACCAATGGAGAGGTGTATTAATGCAATGCATTCTCCCCCCACCCCTAAAAAAAGGATTGTGTGTGATGTCTCTGGGTACTTGGGTGTTACTGTGAGGCCCGGGCTTAGATATTCTCTGAAGTAAAGAGTATGTCACTGCTCTTCCACCATACAAAGAACATGCCCAGTTCCTGGGGTGTTCCTGGAGAACATTCATACAGCAGCTTCTTGGTGAACTGATAAAGAGGGCATAGGGATCCAAGTGGACAACATGAGATGAAGCTGTGCTCTTCCCCCAAACCTTTTGGAGACCAATTGCTCCTATTGTCACAGCCTTCATAATTAGAATGGATAGAACGAAAATGTTTTTAAAATAACATGATATGAATTATGCACAAATAGACTTAGTTACCTTGGGGAGGGTGATCAGTGAAGATGGAACAAGGTCTACCAGGGTCCATGAAATGGAAGACAAAACAAGCAGTAATTATAAAAAGTGTTGATTTTTAACATTTTTAATGCTATCTCACTGATTATGTGACATGTTTAATTATTGCAAATAAATCAACCTGGCTGGGGATTATCTGTGCCACACGGCATTAATTTGCTTAACTTTTACATAACATTGTAACTTTCAGCAATGATTTTCCCTTTTGTCACTCACACCTGGCCCAATGGCATTGCTGCTTGCACCCTTTTCCAATGAGCCACACTCCTTTCACTGCCTGCTAAACTGCAGAGGACAGAGTTGATATTCCATTTAGTTGGTGATGCAGTTGCCCTAGAACCACAGAGCTGAGGGAAGAATACTTTTCCTTCTGCCATCAGCTGAGAGACCAGGGGACACTGGGATGTTTCCCCACCTATCTCCAAAGAAGATAATCATAGTACTGGACCAATATGTCCCTATCCATCAGTCAGCGAAGGGTCTTGCTTCTGACCTCACAGTCACAGAGAACAGCTGGCTTCAAGTGCCCTTTGTCCTAGGTGTCAAAGGGAATTGTGCTCAGCTTCATCCGTAAGCCAGAAGTCCATCTAGAAAGTCTTTCATAAGGTGGCATGTGAAATTTCTATGAAAATAAAATAAACTATTCTCCCTCACTAGTAAGAAGTTTTTGGTACATGCTTAGTTCAAGTCAACCTGGCTATGATTACAGAAACTGGACGATATTAATAGCTAAGAATCAAACCCAAGGGCATGTAGTTTACCTCAGTGTTTCCCAACCTTTTTTGGGCAAAGGCACACTTGTTTCATGAAAAAAATCTCGAGGCACACCACCATGCCAGATGGGGAAAGGTCACTTTTTACTTATGTAAAAAAAAATAAAAAAATAGTAACAGCATAGAAGGTAATGGTTAGGCTAGCATCCCTCTTCCAAATATGCTAGGTTTTTATTTGCAGGGACTGTTCTACATGGGAAAGCATTCAGCACTGTCATTCTCCCATCTGCCATCTGAATTGGTACTATTCTGGGTCAACTTACTCTGCTGCATGTGTAGATGAAAATGGCACCAAGTGTGGGGGAGGGGGCAGAACAGGTTTCAGATACAGGATATTAAGCATACACGTACTTCAGATTGAACTGGTTGCTTGCTTTGCAAGTTTTCATTTCCCAAATGACTGCCTTGGCAAGCGCAATACCTACCAGGCTCAACGCCGGTCTCGCGCTGCCGCTTCCCGCGCTCTCAAGGACCCGGGAGGAGGAAGGCGTGAAGGGAATCCCGAAGGCGCGAAAACCTCGCGCATGCGCAGGCCTTCCGCCTGTGACAGCCCAGTAGGCCGGCCGAAGCGAGCGGCGATGGGATGTGGGAGGGAGCTCGCTCGCCGCCCCGTGTGTGCCTATGTGGGGCACGTTACAGCCCCGTGACGTCAGCGCCACGCAGGCAGCCAGGCAGGCAGACGGCGAGAGCCCCGCGCTGGGCGGCCTCTCCTCGCCGTCGCCGCCCCGCCTCTCGCCGCCCGACTCGCCCGCCTCCCTCCCACGGCACACCAGGCAACAACTCGCACCGGTTGGGAAACACTGGTTTATCTCTTTGATGTCTGATGGGAGGGCATTCCACAGGGCGGGCACCACTACCGAGAAGGCCCTCTGCCTGGTTCCCTGTAACCTCACTTTTCACAGTGAGGGAATTGCCAGAAGGCCCTTGGCACTGGATCTCAGTGTCTGGGCTGAACGATGGTGGCGGAGACGCTACTTCAGGTATACTGGACCGAAACCGCTTAGGGCTTTAAAGGTCAGCACCAACACTTTGAATTGTGCTCGGAAAGGTACTGGGAGCCAATGTAGGTCTTTCAAGACTGTCGTTACGTGGTCTCGGCGGCAGGTAGCAGTGCTCACAGCTTACGGACTGCACCGTGTAACAGGTGTCTGGCCCAGCAGCCTAAGGCGGACAAGCCACTGAAACAGGCATTCAGAATCCATTCATTTCATAAAACCTTCAGGGCTCAATCTCTGTGTTTGTGTATGTGTGTGTTTCTGTTTTGCCCAAGGGTCTGGGGGTGGGAGAGAGCTCTTTAGCATGATGCTTTTAAAACAATTAAATTATCAACAAACAAACCTGATGATACGAATAGCAACGTCAGGTGCTACCGGGGGGGGGGGGAGAAGGGGGCCTACTCGGAAGTAAATACTGCGTCCAGGCGCAATTAGCGCTGATTTAAGGTGCACCAAGACTGCCTAAAAACCTCACCAAAGATATGCAACAAAGCACTTCGTTGCAGAGGACAGAGTTTGTGCACCGTGGAGGCTGGAGGGCTTCTATTCTACATGCGGGGGTTGGGGGGGCGAGGAAAATGTGCTCCGGGGGGGGGCGGGGAAGGCAAGAAAAGGAGCTGAGCTCTAACTATAGGCACGACTCGGTGGGGCGGACCACCCTCTCTCCTGGAGGAGGAGGAGGAAGAGGAGGAGGAGATTCCCATCCACGGCGTGGCCTCCCGCGCTCCTGAACGGGAAATCTCTGCAGCCCAAGACTCTCCGCAAGGCAGCTCCTCCCTTCCTGCCTTGAGCCGCCGCCAGCCGCGCCCCCCTCCCCAGTTATCTGCTGCCTGCCAAGCCCCGCCCCTCTTCATTGTCCTCCCCTTCTGTTTATACACAAAGACCCCCCCATCTTCTTCCCCCTTCCCCTTCCTCCATCCCTCGCTTTTTTCCCTCTCTTTCCTTTTTTTAAAAAAATATTTTCTCTTCCCCTTCTTTTTTTCCACCCTTTCTTTTTTCTCTTTCTCCCCCCCCTCCCCGCCCTCCTGCCTTCCTGGGTTAAAGGATTTGAGCAATGGGTCTGGAGGTGGAGCTCGTCGGAGGATTAGCCCGACTCGCCCGCCTCCCTCCCACGGCACACCAGGCGACGTCCGGCGGCACACTACTGTGCCGCGGAACACCGGTTGGGAAACACTGGTTTACCTCATGAGAAAGAAAGAAAAGTCCTCAGGTTGGCCTATGAGAATTCTGTTATCTCTTTAGATGTTTGAATGAGATTATGAGTGAGACGGAACTTCCAGTAGCAGCAGAGATATGGAAAACACACACACATGTAAAATTGCTGTTGTAATTTTACCTCAAAACAGATGACTTAGCCATGCCTGTTACATGGTGGCTGATATATCACTAGTCCTGATCATTAACCTTTGTGAATGGTTAGCATTTGTAAAAACTGGAGACAAACAATAGTGCTTAGTGTACATCACAGTTCAATATTATAGCAGTTTTTTCTCCATTGCTTTCTTTATAAATCTTTATAAAAACCTACCTTCTGCCCTTACTGATCTATTTGTGGACAAATGAATCACCCTGTATTGACAGAGGTGTCTACATATGTTTACTGGAGATAAGGGTCTGTTTCCTTCCTTCCCTCCACCCAGCTTCTTAGATTTCATGCAACACATGCAGAGAATGAAGTATATTTGAGAATCTAATGTTCCTGCCATTGCTGGTCATCTTAAATTGGTAATGTGACTGGAGGCTAGAGTAAATTAAGTTCATCTGCCTTACTTTAGTAGAAGTTATTATGCAGATTATTTGGGGAGAAATTGTCACACTGTTTAAAATGTGTGTGTTCACTAATGATAAGCAACTCTTTGGCACTGAATGGAAAATTAAAATATAATGTTGAGGCTAGCAATGTATGCTCATTGTGCTAGCTCTTTTTATATGTGAATATAGGTAAAGGGACGCGGGTGGCACTGTGGGTAAAACCTCAGTGCCTAGGACTTACCGATCGTATGGTCAGTGGTTCGAATCCCCGTGGCGGGGTGAGCTCCCATCGTTCGGTCCCAGCTCCTGCCCACCTAGCAGTTTGAAAGCACCCCTAAGTGCAAGTAGATAAATAGGTACCCCTTTATAGCGGGAAGGTAAACGGTGTTTCCGTGTGCTGCGCTGGTGCTGGCTCGCCAGAGCAGCTTCGTCATGCTGGCCACGTGACCTGGAAGTGTCTTTGGACAGCGCTGGCTCCCGGCCTCTTAAGCGAGATGAGCACGCAACCCTAGAGTCAGTCACAACTGGCCCGTACGGGCAGGGGTACCTTTACCTTTATAGGTAATGTTGTCTATGCATACATATGTAGAACCCACCCAACACACTCAGAAACCCCTTCATGTCAGAAGTGCTACTATGTCTCATCCTCCTCCCTATGTCCATTACTTTGACACACACACCCCCCCCCCCCCCGTTGTGCTTCAGAAAAGCAGCAAGGAGATAGCATATGCTATAGTACTGTAGAGGGACTATTTTATCCTATCTTTAATAACAAAAAAAGACACCTTACTTGTGTACTACATATAGGCAGAATGCTTATATGATGAAGGCATAAATGAGAGCCAGTGTGGGGCAGTGGTTACAGTGCTAGACCTGAGAGACCAGGGTTCAAATCCCAGTCTGGATTCCACCATGAAGCTCACTTAGGCCAGTCATCCACTCCCATCCTAATCTACTTCAACCCTTTGTGAGGATAAAATGAGGAGAGGAAATTTTCAGAATTCCTAGGATAATGGTTGTGAATTTTGCTGAGTGAGCATTAAATATATATATATATAAATGTTGATCCATAGGGAAACATATCCCCAATTTATAGTGCCCCAGCAGCAGCAGAAGTCAACTAAAAATGAGGCTTTAAGGGGAAAAACAACAACAACACCTGATTGTACCAATACAATCACTTTCTTTATCCGGCTGTTGAGGGGGAAATATCCCTCCTATGTGCCAGAGATGTCATTAGACACATTTTATTGCTCCAGCGACATGCTCTTGTTTGCCACTGAACTGCCATCTATTCAGGATGACTAATTTATGTAAACATACCTTACAAAGCTTTGGTGTAAATCAAGCAAATGAAATAAAGAAGACTGCCAACTTCCTGAATTTTATCTGACATCATTCCCCTCCCCACCAATAATAATAATAATAATAATTTTGAATGAGGAAGCATTGAGCATTCTTGAAAATGTAAGTGCATTAAAACAGGCTCAACTGCTTTGAGCTGCATATGGACACAGTTATCTTTGCGATGTCAAAGAAGTCAGGTAGAAACAATTTTTACCTCCTTTCATTTTTCAAATAGGCCATAACTGATTGATTACTATTTACCTACCACAAATAATCAAGGAACTACAGGATCTTATCCCACTCTCAGAAGTACACTAAAAAAAATATTGGTTGCTTTTATTTTCTGTGGCAGCTTCATTTTTATCACTGCTAGACATGATGAGACCTGCAAGACAGCACACTACATTTGTAACTGGGAACAGGAAGATAATTGCATCATCACGTACTGCAGTGTCTCAGCTTGTTGTGGGCAGAGTAAAGTGTTGGTTTTATTTCATCTGAAGGCATAGCCAGATCTTGATCTTTAACAAAGACTCAAAATATGACCAGGTTACTATCCAGTATTCCAAACCAACCAAGAGTCCTGCAACACATAAAAAGCCAAACAGATTTATTGTGGTGTGCGTTTTCATAGAGTACACTTCATCAGAGCCAAGCAATACTGCAATAGACAATAAATCTAATAGAGAGTGCAATTCTCTCCTGTCGTCTGTTGATAGCTTTGGGGTGGGAGAGTGGAAAGAGCAGGACGCTGCATGGATTTCTCATGGGGCTTCACCATGGAGTTGGTTTGAGCTTCAGAAAGAAGAAGGTATTGCTGTTGGCTCTCCCACTGGTGGTAGCTTACAGAAAGCTCTGAAATGCATGCATTGGGGTAGGCGGCTAACATCAAAAGCATCTGCTGAAAACAAAGTCCCACATCCTCAAAGGGGACCAACCATCAGCTGCTGCAGCCTGGATCTGATGCATTGGAAAATGAGGATAGAATGTCCCTCCCTTTGCCCTGGTCTGTGGAAGCTTTCAAAATTTTAGAAGGATGGGTACAGAGAGATTGTGAAAGGCACCATTGAAGTTTATTTGGAGGGGGTGACTAAAAACAGGCACGCTTCTCTGTTTTTATGGGTAACAATTAGTATGAAGGAGGCAAACATTGTAAACATTCCCCCTGTAGCAAGATTTCAGGATAGGTGCAGGAGCTAGAAAGTTATGAGGGATTGGGGAGAGCAGTTTTTTGCTCCTTTGCATTCTGCTCATTTAGAATCAAAGTACAGAAACTAAGTGAGAAAGTGATTTGGTCAGAAGCAGAACACCCTGCCTTGGAAATAGAATTGAAAGAGAAGTTGCTGAATTACAACATATTACTAAACTGAAAACTATGGAGAGACCTGGTCTGAATAGAGATATTGGATTCTTGTCTCATTACACATGCTAAAGCAATTGTTGGTCATCTGCATACTATCCCTTGCTTGCCTTTAGGACTAATGGCAGTCGTTAACAGTCATCAACAGGTTTACCATACCCATTGAGTCAATCACCCATCTTTTACTACCCTTCTGAGAAATACCCCACCCCACCCTCCCACTGTATATAAGGGTCTGGTGACTTCTGCTTCAGTGTATCTGAAGAAGTGTGCATGCACACGAAAGCTTATACCCAGAACAAACTTAGTTGGTCTCTAAGGGGCCACTGGACAATTTTAATTTATTTATTTATTTGGCCTAGTTGGGTTCATGATTTGTTCAGATCTGATGCATACGTTCAGGAGGGGGTGGCCATGCTACCAGATGTGGGATGTTGAAAAAACATCAGCTCAGGAAGCAGGGAAAATCTTCCTCTCTCCTTGATATGAATCCCCCCAAAAACACTCTTAGTCTTCTCCCATTAAAACCTGAGATGGTATCCCTGATTCTGCCATCCTACGTGGTACCTTTTTTCTTTTCTTTCTTTGAGGATAGGTGTGGAGTAGTGGATTTCTTGTGAAAAAGTTTGATAATAAAACTGTTGTAGAGTCTATAGCCCAGATTTCATCTCTAAACGTATTTAGTCATTTTAAGGTTTTTTTAATGGCTACTGTATAACAACATTCTAAATAAGGCTATTAAAGTAACATTTAATGTTGGAAGGAAAATAAGCTCTGCACAATGCCTGCATTTATGCACAGTATTTTCATCCGACAAATGAGCTGTAACAACTTATCGGTTTACCAAGGAGCCTGCACAATTAAAATAAAAAGTGTCTGTTGCTTTTTCCTATATAGAGGGTCCAGCTATGGAAAACTATCAGATATAAGGAGCTTTGTAAAATTATATTGGAAATGGAAAACCTCTTCTCATATTCAGGGAATTTTGATAAAAAATATGCCATATCTGAAAATAGCCACATTTGAAGACTAAAAGACATTGTAAGAGAAGTACAGTGGCCTGCTGCCGCCGCGCCACCAGAGCACAATTTCTGTTTTCATCCTGAAGCAAAGTTTGTAACCTGAAGCACTATTTCTGGGTTAGCGGAGTCTGTAACCTGAAGCGTATGTAACCTGAAGCGTATGTAACTTGAGGTACCAAGTGTATCTGAAGAAGTGTGCATGCACACGAAAGCTCATACCAAGAACTAACTTAGTTGGTCTTTAAGGTGCTACTGGAAGGATTTTTTTTATTTTGAGGTACCACTGTACTGTTGCTGTCACTTCGTATCTTTTTGATCTGCAGCATTTAATACAAATGAAACAGAATCATGATGGCTTTTTCCCATCATACCTAACACCATTAGCCAGTCAGGGGCAGTGAGATGCATGTTGCAATGACGCCACATCACCAGTTTTTGGCATTAGAGTGCTGGCAGCTTCACCTCTCTTATTGGCTCTCAGAATTTGGTTGTCATATCTCTGGTGTACAGAAAAATGTCTGCATGCATAATGATCCATTCCTATTGCACTACTGACTCCCTAAATTGGCCGTGATTTCACCAAACCTTCAGGACATGTAGACCCCGTTTATTTAATTAAGCATGAACTTCTCTTTTGAAATCTATGAGCCATGGAAGTACAGAATGCTTAGCTGGATCAAAGATGTGCAACATGTCGGCAACATTTATGATAAGCAATTTGCTTTCAGAACCTCCTGGAGAAGCAGCATCTTGGATCTTTAGTGGGGGATTAGATGGAAAAGGGGAAATTGATGCTCAATAATTTCCCTTGCTCATTTTCTTCCCAGAAAAGAGGGGATATGTTCTGCAAAGGAATGGAATTCGCAGAGAAGATTGGTATGGAAGGAAAAAGCATAATGGTCAATGTATATGGACCCAAATAGTGAATAGCTGAGCTATATTGTATGTTGCTAGCTTTAAGGATATTGGGTTTTCTCTCTTTAATTTTTGCTTTTATAAGCATTCTAATCATATAGGTTGCAGTGTGGAATGTAGCTGTTCAGCACTCCTGGAAGCCAGCCTTGCCCTTTTCCCAAAATACTCCGCTCCATTCCCTACCAACCTATTCCATGGTCACTGAGCATCCTCAGCTCTTTTAGGTTCCCTGCTTACTCATTTTCCTTCAAAGCATTTTTGACTTTTGCAAACCTTGACCTGCTAATACCCCCCTCTTTTTACTGTGCTTGAAAGGTGCCATTTTGGCTACATAAAGGTCCTCACTCTGAGAATGATGTCGCTGTTTAGTATATAGGATGTAACTTGTGACAACTGAGGATGTAACTCTGTTTTATATGTTCTTGGATTTTTCTAGTCCAAGAAAGTCAATTTCCTTAAATGCCACAACAACTTCACATTCAAAAATCCATCCTCGGTACAGAAGAGTTCCTGGTCCACAGAAATCCTAATGTGAACCTTCCTTTTTATTTCATCTCCTTGTATGCAGCACTCACTACTACAATCTAGACAACACTCCCATCACATAAAAGCACTTTTTGTTTTAGGCTATAAAGCTAATCAGCTTCTCTGCCACATTGCTGTTGTGACAAGTGTGATGGATGTTCAGCACCTTTAATCCCAAGGGTTTCCCCTCCTTTAACCAATTTCTGCTCTCACCTGTCAATGGAGTTTGTTGATTTGTTGCAAATACAGAATATATAAAGCAGCTTGTTTCAGGCTGTCCAGTTCAGCTCAGGGACTGAATCCCAAATCTGAATAGGCAATACTTTGTGTCTCACCCATTCACTATTGGGGGGGGGGACAAGTTTAACTTTTTAGTCTTCTTTTTGATAGAATTAAATGAAAGTTGCAACTATAGTGGTTCCTCCTGAGTGGATAACACCTGCCAAATTATAGACAAATAGGTTCAGAAGGCTTTGTCTGGGTACTTCAAAAACTTGATTTTTCAAAAATGGACTGTGCATCACTTTATAAACTTATTTTGACAGTCTTGGATGAAAGTGGCAAGCATGATGTGATTAATCACATCACAAGTGCAGTGGTATTCCAGCCTTGGCGAGCTACAAAGGTGAGTCCTGTTTTCAGGGCACACTATGACAATGGGTGAAGTTGCTCACTACAGAGGACTGTGGGGGAAGGAAGTGCTTCCCTTTGTTGCCTAGGCAACAGGGGTGCCATTTCCCTTTGTTTCCACAACATAGAGTACCGTATTTTTTGCTCTATAAGACTCACTTTTTCCCTCCTAAAAATTAAGGGGAAATGTGTGTGTGTCTTATGGAGCGAATGCAGGCTGCACAGCTATCACAGAAGCCAGAACAGCAAGAGGGACTGCTGCTTTCACTGCACAGCAATCCCTCTTGCTGTTCTGGCTTCTGAGATTCAGAATTTTTTTTTCTTGTTTTCCTTCTCCAAAAACTAGGTGCGTCTTGTGGTCTGGTGTGTCTTATAGAGCGAAAAATACGGTAGATGTTTCGAACCTCAGGCCCAGAGAACTAATATGTCCTCTCTTCCTGGCCCTTTGAACACTCCCTAGGCCACTGTCCTTGCTGTTGCCTGGCTTGAATGTATCATTGAACTCATAACTTCTCTTGTTTTCTGGGTAGAGGACAGAGAGAGATGTATGAAAAGCCAATACAAAGGTAAAACTTGTATTCATTGCTCTACTTATCTTTGCCTCTGGATCCATTTATCACCAGCATGTGGCCCCTGGAAAGTTGCCCAGAAGGGTATGGGCTGGCAAAGGGTTTCCCACTCCTGGCATAGAATCAGAAGTTGAATAAGTTACTTAGGCAATTTTGGAACAAACCGCTTTGGAAGGACTAGATCATTCTGGCTGCAAACAGCCACAATAAGACATACTAGGCTGCTGCATTTCATGATCCACAAACCCCTCATGTCATCCATCACATTTTAAATTTTTGTTGTTGTTGTTTACATACAATATAAATTATGCAGTTGGATAGTTATACTTAATTTAACTTTAAACCAGCTTTAGAAACATATTGTGAGTTAGAAGCCCCCCTCTTTGTTTTGAAATATGTGTGAAACTAATGCAATCAATGAGAAGTGAGAAACTCTTTGCATGCTCAGGGAATGCATCTTCAAAAGTAACTCTGAAAACCGGTTCTGGGTCTCAGCATGTGCTCAAATGAATCTCTGATGTTTACACACTTTAATATATAAATGGTCTTAGAATTTCTTTGTCTAGTATTCCTGTACCGTATACTCCATTGTAAATTTGAGATTTGAAAATAAGTGCCATAACAAGGCATGCCCCCAGGGAAAGTTCCCCCTCTATTTTAGGCCCTAGACATTATTTTTGTCATGCAGATTTCACACTCCACACTTTGAACTCACACCATTTCCCTGCCTTGTTGAACACCAGAGTTGACTCACAGTAACCGCGATTTGTGTCACCACCAGCAGACATATTTAGATGAAAGGAAAGGTGAAGAATTAATTCTTTTCCTTTCCTTCTGACTGCAGTGCTGAAAGCACAAAGGTAAACTGCCAAGACTGCAATCCAGCTCTGTTAAAAGCCATAGGAGTTTTGTCACTGGTATTACTGGGAGGTGGATCACATCAGTAATCTATATCCCATATTTTCATTTTGAGAGGTTATTATTATTAGCAATGTTGACAGTAACAGGTGTGCTCATTTCACTTTGGGACAGGACAAATACTAGAAGGCAAGCAAAGGGCATGTGTGGATCAATCAGCCAGTCAACCAGTACTTAATGTTCTGTAATCAGGTTTTTCCAGATAAAGCTGTTTTGAAGCCAGTATTTTATGGATAAAGAAAAATTCACAGGAAAAACAACAACTGTACAGGTGAACTCTTTCAAAACTGCAGTGATCTTGAGTCTGGTTTTGGAGACCCCTGGAGCAGTTGTCCTGGAGGGCTTCAGCATTCACACTGAGTCTGCCTTTAATGACTGTCTCCATTTGGTACCAGTCCAATTTACAGAGCAAGACACATACTCAATTTACTCTTTACCTCAGCGTGTGAGATGGATGGTCTAGAGATAAGGGGACATTGACATAACTCCAATGTTAAAGTCAGGCCAGCCTCTGGAGAGACAGTGAAGAGAACAATAATGGATGATGCATTCCATTAGAAAGTAGAAAGTGGATTGTGGCTGAAATCCTAATCCCGCTTAGCTGGGAGTAAGTCTCCTTGAATTCAGTCTGATTTACTTCTGGGTAGACATGGTCAGAATTGCAGTCTTAGTGCATATGTTTGGCAACAAACAACATTTCAGAAACAAGAAAAGCAAAGAGGCACCTGCATACATCCATAAATATGCAAAGCAATTTACATATTTATTTATTTATCTATTTATGTATAATATGTGCATGTTAAAAATAATTAATTGTGGAGAACTAAGGTAAATAGCTTTCAAAGCAAGGGCTTGATAGTCCATTTTCAACAGATTCCTCCTCTGACATCCCTACCAGAGAGGGTTTATTTCTGCTTTATATGCCACAGAGGAAGAAGGAGAGGATGATGTAGGACAGAAGATGTGGTAGGTCGACACCTGTGTGACAGATTTGGAGCATAGCTAAAGGTTTACAGAAAGAAGTGGAATGCAGAGGTTCTTCTCAATGCTACCCTGTGATGAACTGGACTCAGACACTACCTTTGTTGGCTTCTGGGAGCCTACTGTCAAAAATCTTCTCTGGAGGGTTAGTATACCTGTTATGGTGTTGAGAGATGGGACTGGGGGTTAGAGTGAGAAGCTCTGTTAGGAACCATCGCTTGATTTAAGTCCCTTTTGTACAGTCTGGATCCAACCCTATGCACAACCACTGGCCCTGGTCCTGAGTTCTTATGAATCAGAGCTGAGAACACAGTGAGCCTTGTGTTTATTAGTGATTTGATAAACAGTGCACTGATCCTGGGAAACTCTAATTTTAAAAAACAACAACATCCTGGCTGGGAGGTTTATGAGTCTTGGGGGCTATCCCATTTAACAATAGTCTCATTCAAAATGATCTTGGTAAGGTGCCATATTGCTTCCTATCTGAACATTTATTGCATCAGGAGGAAATCCAAGAAGTTATAATCATTCATCTCTTTGTAAACATAATATATATTATCTGTAACTTGTGATAAAGGCAGAAATGGCCTTCAGGCACCACATTGCCTCCTGTGCTCCTTTCAACTTGTAGCAAACAACCCATAAAGCTTTCATTGCTGTAATCTTGCGAGCACGAGGCCATCTGCCGTTCTATTCCCAGAACATGTGATTTGCTGAAACATATAGTAATCTTAAATATTAACAATCAAGAGTGTTGCTGTTTTCCAGTGTGTCCACAATGCAATATCCTGTTATATACAGGTCTTCAAGAGGGAATGGGACTTTCTCTGACCAATTATATCTCTAATAATCAAAAAGAAGTGTGTGTAATTGTGATTATTGGATTGGCGTCACATTTTAAATGCAGTGTAATGTTTGCATTTACGTTATTTCCTGTCTTACGTGTAATTTTAAATTACATTGTGCATTAATATATGTGGAATTGTTTTTTTGGGGGAAGAGTAATTATGTTAATGGTATTTTTGTAAAACAAAATAAAAAATATGTTGTAAATAGTTGGAGTAATAGCCAACATTAGTTATACCCAGAGCAGAAACATTAAAATCAATGGACTAGACAGTATTCAATGTCCTCATTTTGTTAGCACAAGCATAAATCTTTGTGCTAATTAAACAAGAGCCTTAGTACTTCTTTGTGTACACAGCAATATTATTATTAATAATATTGCTTGGTTAATAATGGGTATGAATAATATGTGCTTCTTAAACATTGGGCTGTTCAAAAATATAGCAACCTACGCATCATACATATTCTACTGCATATGCCAAACTGATTTTACAGTAGCTTCTATAAAATTCTATAAAATAAGCCCTCCTCCCTACGTTGAAGCCATAGCCAAAAAACCTGGCCCTTAGGCAATATAAAATGCTCAGTATCCTTTGTACTTTCCAATTCTCATGGATTAACATGCCTTATTGTTCATTAAATACTGCTGTTGTCATTGTTGTCCAGTCTTAACCTGCTGTTTTAGAGAACTAGTGGATCAGTGCTAACTTTGCCTGGAGATTATTGAAGTGACGACATCACTCCAGTCATGACAGAATGTAGGTTGGCTTTTGTGGGGGTTGCTGTACCAGCTCCAGGCAGGTGGGGATGGGGACAACAAATGGTTTGGTGTAAGCTATGATGGATCCATAGACAGTCAAGGTCCAGCTCCTGCATCCCAAGAGCATCCCATTTTGGGGGTCCTGAGCCAGGCAACTACCACCAATGGGAGGAACATCAGCACAAGCTGGTTTGGGTGGAGGTCAGGCCTTTGCTGCAGTGGAGCCCTCCTATCAGTGGCACTCCTCTCTGCCAGCACAGATGGCTTCATCCTAACCACTAACCCCAGGTATCAACATTGGTGGGTTGAAAGTGTAGCCCAGGGCTGTGTATTCACATGTAGTCTGAAGGAGCATCTCCACCCTCATCCAAGGCCCAGTATACCTGACGGAGCGTCTCCACCCCCATCGTTCTGCCTGGACACTGAGATCCACCGCCGAGGGCATTCTGGTGGTTCCCTCAGTGTGAGAAGCCAAGTTACAGGGAACCAGGCAGAAGCCTTCTCAGTAGTGGCACGCGCCCTGTGGAACGCCCTCCCATCAGATGTCAAATCTGACATTTAGAAGACATCTGAAGGCAGCCCTCTTTAGGAAAGTTTTTAATGACTGATGTTTTAATGTATTTTTAATCTTTGTTGGAAGCCGCCCAGAGTGGCTGGGGAAACCCAGCCAGATGGGCGGGGTATGTATGTATGTATGTATGTATGTATGTATAAATTGTTGTTGTTGTTGTTGTTGTTGTTGTTGTTGTTGTTGCCTGATTATCCCACAATAGGCCAAGCTTTACACTGGGTACAATGAAAATATCAGGCACAACACTACAGAGATGTTAGGATAACTTGCAACCTCACTGGTATTCTGAAGACCTTGAATAAGAGACATACTGTTTCTTCAGCTTTTTTGATAAATTGCAGCACTGTGGAACTGTGCCTTTGTCAAAGAAATGGATTTCCTAGCCATTTCAACACTGAAGAATTAAAATGGGAGTCAAGGAGTTGAACCCTAGTAAGTTATCCTCAGAATAGATCCATTGAAATTAATGGGCCTAAGTTAGTTGTGACCATTAATTTTAATGGGTCTAACCTGAGTATGACCGATACTGGATATAATCCAGAGACATGCAAGCTTAATTTATAAAAATGTGACACTGTCTAATGGACTTTAGTTGGGTCATGTTATGTATAGAGGTGATCAAACTGAAATCCAATAGACAGTGCCACATTTTTACAACAATAATATTTGATTCATTATTCTTGTAATGTAGGCGTAATATAGAAGAAGGTTTGTTAAGTGTAACATTGCAGATACTCCTCTAGTATATAATGCAACAATGACATTCCTGTGTTACCATTTCCATCTTTCAGACCAACTCTGGTTTATTTTATTTTTTAACAAAACTTATAGACAACATTTTATTGCAGTGCACCAATTGTATATTTCTATTTTATGCTTAGAAATCAAAACAGGGAAAAAGGAACGTTCCATCAATTTGTCATGTCTTTACAAACTGCATGTTTTGCATATCTTTATCTCCTCTTCTGTCCTTGTCCTTGTTTCCTGTCAATATTTAAATTGTAAGCTTTGGGAGAGTTATATTTCTTCTCTGGAAAGCTCTTAGTTTATTTTAAGTAGGGCTGTGCCAAAAGCAATTTTTGTGACTATTTTCATTTAAGGAATTTTTCAGGGATGGGTACAAAACAGGAATGAAAGTGTTCGCCTCAATCAGAAAGCATTGCCCTGAATAGGCATCATTTGAGGTTCTGTGATTTTCTAGGATCATCCATGCAACTAGGACAGGAAACATTGCCCTGTATCTCAGTCAGGTTTTTTGCCCTTAGTGATGTCAGCTTGAAGCCAAATCTGACGGGCCACAAAGCTTTCTCCCACCAGAACATCTGTGATTGTCAGAGTCACCATAATGGCTGCTATGTGATCCTGATTGATTGGGTCACTAAGACTGAACTAGTTGTTTAAAAAACATAGAAGTAGATGGGGAAAGAAATGGTGGTAAGTAGAATTAAGGGGGATTTGGAGAAATGTTTATTCAGCCCTCCCCCCCCCCCAAAAAGCACTAGTTTCATCCTGGAAATGGAAATGGGTGAACATTTGGCACAACCCACATTTTAAGTGTGATACAAATAAATAAATAATCATCTACATGTTTAAAATCTCTCACTCGCAACCCCCTGCCAGTTCAATACACAGAAAATATAATGCATGCAATAATCAGGCCCTTAGCAGTTTTATATATGAAAGTTGGAAGATATAGGAAGAAGACACCAAGTATTCTATTAGAGTAGGATGTCAGATGCAAAAGATGATAGGGCTTCTGTACCTTTAATAATTGTGCAGAACAGGTAATTTCATCACTTCTAGCCTCCACAACACCTTCTGAAATTTCGTCTTCTACACCACTATTAAAGATGCAGGAACCCTGTCTACTTCTACATCTATTCAAGATTCAGGAGAATGCATGCAGCATAGCATTTGTGGAGCATTGAAGCTCTGGAACTGCCCCCATCATATCCAATTCCTCTCCAAGATCAAGATCAAGCTCTGGGTTTGGGAGGGGAATGATTTTAAAAGCTGAAGCAAACGCTGGCAATTATAGAGCACAACTTGGTTGTCACTGCCTGTGATATCGCCAAGACACTTCCTTATACAATGGCTAGAACAGGTTTACTATTTTTACTTGAGAAATAAAATAAAATGAAGGATGAATATGGTGCTTTGAATGGATCTCAGAAGTCAGGAAACATTGGCAAAACTGATGGCTGACCCAGGGTTAGCCTAGACAGAAGATACACCTGTTTTGTAGATGATAATCCTGGAAGAAAGCCATGTTCATCCCAAACTACTTCTATTCAAATATTACATCAGTTTCTTTAGGTTAGGGGGAGAAGCTTGCTTAAATAGATTGAAGGAGGAAATGAGGGTTTCTTAACTTGGTGCTATAGGTTGACAGACTGATTGTAAGCATTAACTTTGGCTTGAAACTATCATCTTTCAGCTGTTGTATACCAACACCACTTTAGGCTTGGGTGCAGCTGGTGGTTGTAGCAAAGATGGCAATCACTACCAATGTGCTTCAAGCTACGATTTAATTTATATGGAGGATGCAAGATCTGAAACCAGAAAGGGAAAAATAAAGCAAATGAATGAGAAAAATAAGCAGAATTGGGTGTCCTAATCGGCAGCAAAAGAGAGTGCACTTCAAAGGCTATGCAAATGTTACACCAAGAGCTTGACTGAAGTGCATTTGGAATGGTGAGTACTTTTTGCATATTTTTTATTATTACTGTAAATATTGGTGCTACAACCTCTGGCGTATTCCTCTGCTTCAAAATTAACTCTGATGTGTAGACTGAGGTAAATCTGAAAGTGTTTCTATCTCAAAGTCTCTCTAACTATTGAGAGTTTTGTGAAACGATAACATGGGCATCCTGTAGTGATGGCACAGAATTTCAACGTTGCTTGTATCTTAATGAGATAACAACGTTGCTTGTATCTTAATGACTTAGTCACAGGCATATACAGGACATTAATCAATAATATTAATATTAATATTAATATTAATAATAAATTAATTATATCCTGCCCTCCCCAGCCGATACCGGGCTCAGAGCGGCTAACAACCGTAAAGTAACACAGCATTCTAAAATCAATTCATTATAAAATCAGTTCAAATGAAATTAATGGCAACCATTGGGCTAGAGTTTTGTGAGGATTACCAAAGAAGGGGTCAGGCTATGCCTTGGCCAAAGGCATGGTGGAACAGCTCTGTCTTGCAGGCCCTGCAGAAAGACATCAAATCCCGCAGGGCCCTAGTCTCTTGTGAGACTAGGTTTCCAGAGGTTTCATTTATTTCAATGACGAAAGAAGTGGCAGGGTGGCAAAAAGCTCATGAAACAACCACAAGAGTGGTCAAGAAACCCAAACAGGATTTTTTTTTTTTTTTTTTGGCAGAGAAAAAGGCCTGTGCTAAGCTGACCAGAGGCAGGACAGATCTGGAAAGTTGAGAGTGTTTAGACCATGTGACTTTAGCGAGTCATCTTTGTTTTTCTATACAAATAATTTAGAAACATTTTTCAAACTGAAGTTGAACTCTCTGTCTTTTCTTGCTGCTGTATGAGAAAGCACATGAATCTGACCTTTGAAGAGTTTGTATATTTCCATGCTTTACTTTACTGCATGTTTTGTGATCCTAAATCTCTGCTGGGGTTATCTTGCCAAAGAGTTCTTGCCCCAAACCTGGATCTCGGCATTCAGTAAATTCTCATTTTATCACACCATATCTTTGTTCTTTTAACTAAAATACAAAAACCAATACCTGATTCAAATTTATTTCTAAGCATTCTTGAAAAGACTTCTGAGCATTCATGAAAACACTTTCTCTAGTTTCACTCAAGCGCATTCTGATTTGAGTTTTCCTATTGCTAGCGGCAGCTGATGCAGAGCTGACGAAACTGAAGGAAGACGAAGGACAATGCGATGTGCAAATTGCTGAGGATGCTGGCAGGCACGCAAGGACTTATGATACTCAGAAAGCAGAAAGCAGAAGACAATGTAGGAATTGTTTCAGTTCTGGAGAATGGTCTCACTAGGGAAGCCACCTGGCACTTTTGTGGATGCCATTTTGGTGAAGAACTTTTTTTATTCTCCCAGACTTTTATAACATTTTAGGCCACTGTAAAAGTTTTTATCTTCTGTGTTTTATTACGTTTGCCTTGCTGTTCTGTTGTTCTGCTATTTATTGATTATATGAGGTTCATGATATTGCATCTTTTATTGTGACTCATCCTAGGAGCTCTTGTTGGGGGAGGGAAGGAGGGAGGGAAGGAAGGAGTAAAATTGCAATATAGTGTTTAGTATAGAGTGTTGCTCCCATTGCTCGGACCCTGCTCCTGCCAACCTAGCAGTTCAAAAGCACGTCAAAGTGCAAGTAGATAAATAGGTACCGCTCTGGCGGGAAGGTAAACGGCGTTTCTGTGCACTGCTCTGGTTCGCCAGAAGTGGCTTAGTCATGCTGGCCAATAAAGCGAGATGAGCGCCGCAACCCCAGAGTCGGTCACAACTGGACCTAAGGGTCAGGGGTCCCTTTACCTTTACCTTTATACAATGTTAGTACGGTGTGTAGTTGAGGATATTGAGAAGACACATGCTGTGTGTATACAGAACAGCCCAGGTTTAATCCCTGAGAACTTCAGCCAAAGAGTCTCAGGTAATAGTACAAAGATGCCAGGGATTAATGCCAATTAGGGCATGGATAGACTAATGGTCTGTATCAGTATATGGTGGCTTTATTGATTCAAATGTAAACAGTGGGTTTTATACAATGGGACAGGTTTGCGGTTGTGACTGGTGATCATGAATAGCACATGAAGTGGAAATAGACGTGCTGGCGTGTAAAATTCTACTGTCTGTTGCTGGATAGAATAGCATTGTGCTCTCAGTATTTCCGGGAATTACCTAGACTTTAAACTCTGTTGTCAGTCAAACTCTTACAGAGGCCTTAAGGGTCATTACATTGACACAAAAGGCATCTTTGCAGTCCCCCCTGACCTTGCTCATTGCAAAAGTCCTATGGTGTCAGTGCAGAACAATTGTAGCTGACTTAATGAGAGTGCATGTTATAAAGTACAACCACTAAGCTTGTTTTTCTATTTCACTTCTGGAGCATCTTAAGTAGATGTGTGCATTTGATTTTATCCTTACAGGGTTATTAATTACACAAAGGAAGTTCACCTTTAGTGCCAGCTTGCTTTAACAGATAACACTGACATCACCTCGGGAATGCATACATGAATCCACTTTGAATAAATTGAATCTTGCTGGTCTGGAACTTTTTACAGTAAATTGCAGGAGGAGGGAAGAAACCTACGGAGACAAAACTTGATGGGATAAATAAATAAATAAATTCTCACCAACGTAATGTGTGCAACCTTTTTCATAGCTTTCAGTGAATTTCATAGCTTTCAGTGAATTTCAAACACATCTATAATCTTTGAGAATTCTTGGAGAACTGGTGAGGTCCCTGCAAACTGGAAGTGGACTAATGTTCTCCCCACCTTCAGAAAATGGAAAAAAAAAGACCTAGGTAACTACCAACCAGTCAGCTTGATGTAGTCATGGCTAGGATTCAATCCATACAAATAGTATTTGGGATTTAAAATAATGAGCTATGCCTATAATGGTGCGGACTGTAATTAGACTGTATCTGTTCTCCCCTGCACTCCCCTTCCTTGTCCCATGTCCTCTTCACTCTTGCAATCTCTTCCTGACTTCCAGCCTTTGTCTGCCCCACCTCTCTTCTGCTTTGATCCTGCAAAAAGTTGGTTTATCATCTCACCTGCTTATGTTTGACATTAAGCTGTTGTTGAAAGCTAATTGTCTGTGCCCTTGTCTAGCAACTTGTGATGTGCTAACTCAGTTAGCCATGTTTGTGCAAGCTCTCCCTCCCTCCCTCCCTCCCTCCCTCCCTCTTCCTCATACAACAATATAACTCTCATACCCAGCAGTAGCATCAGACTGAGATAGGACAGCTGATGGAACTAGGCAGGGTTAGCACAGGAAAGAAAATGAAGACCAAGGACAAAGAGTGGAGATGGAAAAGTGCTCAGGCTAAGCTTCATCCAGGACTGTCACTAGACATTTTGCTGTCTCAATGGAGCAGCAAATGGTGTCCCCATCTCAAGCTGCCTAGTACCAGCTGTGAAGTGAAGGGCTGGAACAGCAGCAGTGTTGTTCTAATGATGGCAATGTGCTCACTGGGGTGGGTCAAGACATGGTGATGGCAAGATTGCAGGAGCTCTGGTTTGGTGGCAGTGGGATGAGAACAATGCTGCAAGACCACCACCACTGTCAGTCCAGACTTCAGTCACCCTCTCTGGCAAGTGCAAACAAGAATGGCCCTGTGTCCTGCCAGTTGGTCTTCCTCTCTGAGGCATGGTAGGCAGCTGCCCAAGGCTTGGCTCTGTTGGCCTACTTTCACCTGTGGTGGCAGTTCTGCTCTCTGAGAAGCGCAAGTGTCCTTGCTGTTGAGGGTGACTTGCAAGCTTGGTTGAATCCACAGCTCAGGCAAATCTATCCTAGGCCTTGTGTTGCCTTCCTTTCTAGACTACATCAGTAGGTTGACAATGATGCCCCGAGGCTGCTAGTAGATATGGGCTAGATAGCAGCAGATACACCACAAGCACAACATACTTAGTATTTCATAATTATTATGCCTTGTCTATATTCTGACAGATGCTGTGCATTCTGGGAAGTCACACTGAAGCCTTGTTGATATATTTTTGGAAAAGAATTAGTGCCCACATGACTGCACTCGAATGACAGTCCCATTAGGCTGAGTTGAAGGGAAGCTGTTCCAGGAGTGGGACTTTTACCAATACTGTTAAGTAGATATTCATGATGGGGAAAATAATAAAAATGGAAACTAATGTGCCAAATTAAATCTGAGAGGCAGACATGCTGAGGAGCAAAAAAGAGAGGGCATTCAACGATATTTATTTTTCTACCCATTCTTTACATTTATGTAGATGCATTTCTTTAATTGAAACAACAATGTTTACTCTGGGAAGAAGTAACTCTTGACCCACTTTTTATATTCCAAGTAGGAGCAATTTGCAAATGGTAAATCTTCCAGCATCAGCATGTGGTTGCATGGAATGAGTGTTTTATTTCTCTAGCACTTTGTATGATTAGGAGCAGGGAGAGCGGGTGTCTCCCCCCCCCCCATTAAGGGCTGAGATCACTGCAGCCACGGCTTGCAAAAGGACTGTGCCACCATTTATTATTATTATTATTATAAAACAAATCCTTGAAACCACTAAAACAACAGAGTCCCCAAACCCAAGAGAACGACAGCAACAGCCAGCATTACTTAAGCTACCAGATCATATTTATCCACTCAACAGCCAAGACCCTTCCTTCAAATAAATATTTTTACACATGTAAACCATAAGAGAGTTAGTCAAATGACTCAACTTCCTTTGATAAAGGGTGCCATGGCATGGACAGGAAGTATCACCACTGAGGAAGCCTTGGAGTCCACATAGACCAGCTTTTACTTTACATTCTAACTCACTCTTACTCAATTTCATATCCTGCTGAGCAGAACTAAGTGTCTCAATCTAGCATGGGGGATTTGTGAGTGGAAACAGTTTTCTAAGGGTTGCATCAATGAGCAGTGAACATATGAGCATTGAAAGAGGGGAAAGGTAGTGATGACACAGTGCATAGAGAGGGGCATCATTTAAGCAGGACTCTCCAGGACGTCTTTTAAATCCTAGGAACATACAAACATAGTTCTAGGGCCTTCTCGGTAGTGGCGCCTTCCCTGTGGAACACCCTCCCACCGATGTCAAAGAGAACAACAACTACCAGGCTTTTAGAAGACATCTGAAGGCAGCCCTGTTTCGGGAAGCTTTTAATGTTTGATGTATTATAGTATTTTAATATTCTTTTGGAAGCCGCCCAGAGTGGCTGGGGAGGCCCAGCCAGATGGGCGGGGTATAAATAATAAATTATTATTATTATTGGAACATAAGTGCAGTGTGTGTGTGTGTGTGTGTGTGTGTGTGTGTGTTATAAATAGTCATAGTCACAGATGTGTAGGATTAGGGGCAGCAGGTCTATATCACTTACCTGTCACTTAACTGTCAACACTTACCTGTCAACAAACTGCAATGAATTCAGTGTTGGGCTAGCTATGGTTAGGATTGCACTGTTATAAGAATATCAACATTTACAGTGGTATGACTATTTCCCAACCAAAAATATCCTAAAACTTAAAACTAATACACACACACACACACACACACACAGAGAGAGAGAGAGAGAGAGAGAGAGAGGGAGAGAGAGAGAGAACACTCATTTTGATAGAGAGGAGTAACAAAAACACATCCCATCAGGAATTGATAAACTGTTATTGGGGTATTACTATGAAGAGCAACAGGCAAAAGACACAGCAAAATGGATTCACAATCTCTGGATGCCTATAACTTTTGATATATGAGAATTTAACTGGATGTCTGGCGTGTGTTTTTCTCTTTGTCTTGAAAGACAACTGTGCAGATGGTACATAACTCAAGGTACTCTTTGAAAAGTAATAATCTCTTAGAGTATCGTATGTTCCAAGTGCAATAGAGAAACAGGTGCCTACTTTCATACGTGAAGCACTTGCAAATTTGCACCATTGAGAATTAGTAAGCAATCCTTGAAGCTAAATTACTGAACACATATATTTTGAAGTGTAAAACTTTGTTTTAGCATAAACTGTGTTCAGGCATTTGCGGGCAGGGAAGGGCAGAAAACCCCCACCCCTAAGGTTCCTTGGCTAAAAGGCTTTGCGTCAGAGAGTTTTAAGCATGCTTAATTGACTGTGCTTAGAAACCCTTCCACAAGGGGGACCTTGTCTTATTGGGGTTTCTGAACAATCAAACATGCTTGAACTCCTCTGTGTGCTAATTGCACAAAGGTCTGAGGAGCAATCTGTGTACCAGAGGAGACCAGCCTATTAGAGCTAATGGGGCACTGCCCCCCGCAAATCCCAGTCTGCTTTAAGGCAGCTCCTATCTGCCTGCTGCCTTGGTTCTCACTTACAACAAGCCAAGGAGGTAGAACTACCTACCAGCTTCCTCCTCCTAAGTGTTAGTGTTCCCCCTTGTAGAACTCAGCCAGAGGACAATGAGGAACAATAGAATTTGTTGGCTTTGTTTGTCATTTACAGTTGGTCTCCTCGCCTTCCATCCTACCAGTTCCTATAGGAACCAGCCCCCACTGCTATGAACCAAGGAATGTTGGGGCGGAGTTTGCATCCCTGCCCTGTTTTAGGTTTTACAGCTCACATGTTCAGGCAAATAGTCATTGTCCATGACAAAGCTTCGCAACTCTAGGTAAGCAGGGAATAATCTGTATGGACTCTGGAAAGCTGTTGTCAATGAGTGTCAGCAATAATGAGATAGATAGATGATAGATATAGATAGATATAGATAGATAGATAGATAGATAGATAGATAGATAGATAGATAGATAGATGATAGATAGATAGATGATAGATGATCCAGCTCATTATAAAGCAGTTTCCTATATCTGTACCTAATAAAAACAAACAAAACACTGTACTAATGCATTATTGTGAACTATAATCTTACATGAGCATTGCCTGGGGGTGGGGTTTCAGGCATGGGGAGCCAGATCTTTATCTCCCCCTTACCCCCATGGGCCACCTTTGACAAGTGATGTCATAAAGACATCATGTGATTGACAGATGGATTGCCCCATCCACCTTGCTGCTGTGCCTGACCCAAGCAGGACTGAACTTTGCACATCAATTGATTTTGGCAATTAAGCAAGCAAGTGAAAAGCGTGACAATTAAAAAAGAACCTTATTAAAGCATGAAAATAAAAACCAAGAAATAATGTGTAGCCTCCACGCAAACAAATCAGGATAACCAATAGATAAAGAAAGGACATAGTATAACCTCCAGGCAGGCTTTGTGTAAAATCAGAATAATAGACAGATCATCTGAAGGAGTCATGTACCTTTCTGTGTGATTTGCAGGTTTGAACACTGGGTTCCAGTTTTCCTCGAAATTCATCCACTCCCTACTATTACGGCTCATTGGTATCATTTGCCATCAATGGAAAGATTTTCAGAAAACCGTTTGCTAAAATGCATACATTTTTGAAAGTAAAAAAAGGAAAGAAAAAAGAAAGAATGGCTATGGAATGTCAATCAACTTTATTGTGTGCTGCAGGCTGCTTGAAGCTCATAAAATATATTTTTCTCTGTCTTTTGCTCAGCAGAGCAGGAGCTGGAGTTGTAGTGGGAAGTCTTCAATGAACAGTAAGTAGAAGAAAGTACGTAGTTTCCCCTTAAAATTATAGCAGATGTGCTGTACGCCACTTGAACAAAGGGGGAAGCTGACGATTAAAAGATAAAGCAGATCAGAAAGCTCTGTAAAAGGAATGCGTAGCAAAAGAAATGAACTTTTGTAGACTGCCAGTTCAAGAGTTCTATTTATTACTCAGGCTTAGTTGAGCAAACACCCGCAGCTTATTATCCAGAGCTCATGTGTACATGGGAGTCCTGCTGTGGGACAAGAAAGAAAATCTGGCAGATTGGGGGTACTTTTATTTAATTAATGAAATAAGATATAACAGAATTTTAAAAAGGGAAATACAGTTAATGTCATTTGTACACTTTGAAAAGAATCCACTAATTACGAAACAAATATTCAGTAACAGTCTACCTACTCTGCTAGATTACAAATATCCCATTCAGGAAGAACCCTTATTGAGGAACTAACTCCTAACTTCTGTCTGTTACTTTGTTTTCGAAGGGCCCTGTCCTCCAAGTGTTTTGGACCACAGCTTCCATCATGCCTGACCATTGCCTGTGCCAGCAGAAGTTGATGGGAGTTGTAGTCCAACATTTCTGGATGCGATGCCACCTGGTTGGGGAAGGCTATTCTAGATGTTGAATGGAAACATTTTAACCAGAGTCACAGTTTGGTATTAAGAGAGACAGTGTAGCGTGTAGTGATAAGAGCAGGGGTAGCCAACGTAGTGCCTTCTAGAAGTTGTTGGGGTCATCAGCCCTAAGAAACATGGTCAGTGTTTAGGGGTGATGAGGGCTGTAGCCCAACAACATCTGGAAAACAGCATTTTGGCTACTCACAGGTTAGAGGGGGGAGGACTTTAGTTCTTGCCCTGCCATGAAGCTCACTACACGACCTTGGGTCAGTCTCTCTCACATACAACCTAACCTCCCTAACAGGACTGTTCTGATTATAAAATGGAGGTGGAAAAGCCTTTTATGTTGCCTTCAGTACTTTGAAGAAAATGTGGTGTGTATTCATAAATGCCTGTATGTATAAATAAGGTGGTCAGTATTATCTCTGAATTTAGATGTTTTACACGAGGTTATGGCATGCTAACCCACCCAGGCATGATCTCAACAGCCTAAATGTTAGGAATTCATTATACCATCACCTCAGCCTTGCAATGAGAAAATACGCTCCAGATATGTAATATACTCTTTAAGTGTATAATCCAAGAGGAACCCAAATGAGGGAACAAAAAGTCGCCAAGGGACCCAAGTGACTGGAGATTTTAGAAACATATTAGAAGAGATTGTTGGGAACATGGCATAACATCTGATGAGAAAAGGCAATGGAGGGAAAGAACACGAAGGGAAATGAAAAAGAATTCGAAGGTAAATTAATATATGCCCAAGAGAAAGAATAACCATCTGGCAATCTGTGTATTGCATCTGCTTTTGGGGGGAAGAAAGGGGAAATATTATCTGGGTAAAATGAAAAAAAATGTGATTTTGACTTGTATATGTGGATATCATTATGCAATAGTAGCACATAGTGGAATTGAACAGTGGTTTTGTTCTTCCAACATTAGCAACAGTAATACTTTTTTAAAATCTTTATAATAATAATAATAATTTAATAATTTATTATTTATACCCTGCCAACCTAGCAGTTCCTGCCAACCCAGCAGTTCGAAAGCACGTCAAAGTGCAAGTTGATAAATAGGTACCGCTCCAGTGGGAAGGTAAACGGCGTTTCCGTGCGCTGCTCTGGTTCACCAGAAGCGGCTTAGTCATGCTGGCCACATGACCCGGAAGCTGTCTGCGGACAAACGCCGGCCTATAGAGCGAGATGAGCGTGCAACCCCAGAGTCGGTCACGACTGGACCTAATGGTCAGGGGTCCCTTTACCTTTACTACCCTGCCCATCTGGCTGGGTTTCCTAGCACATACACCAATTTCAGAAGAGAGACTGGTAATTTATATCCCAACTAACTTTTCTTCTTTCTTTGGCAATCACTTGCAGCCAAGTAAGATTGTCTTCCATGAACATGGTCTTAACAGTGAGTCCATAAGTGACTGTGGAGGCCAATTCTGGATCCACACCTCCTTCCACAGTGGGGACATATAGGTTTCCGGGTGGGAGTTGACCATGGTGAGGGTTTGTCAAATGTGCCTTCCTCTTAGCTGGTTTCTCCCTTTCATCCTGAATTTGAGCATTTTCAAAGTCCATGACATCTTTGGTAAAGGTTGTTCTCCAACTGGAGCGCTCGCAGGCCAGTGTTTCCCAGTTGTCTGTGTTTATACTCCTTTTTCCAATTTGCCTTGAGACAATCTTTAAACCTCTTTTGCCGATCACAAGCATTATGCTTTCCATTTTTAAAGTTCAGAATAGAGTAGTTCCTTTGGAAGACAATAATCAGACATCCACACAACATGACCAGTCCAACGAAGTTGATGTTGAAAAATCATTGCTTTGACACTGGTGATCTTTGTTTTCCAGTACACTGGCGTTAGTTTGCCTGTCTTCCTAAGTGATATGTAGCATTTTTTGGAGACACTGGTGATAGAATCCTTCAAGGAGTTGGAGACGGCATTTATAAGTGGTCCATGTTTCACAAGCATACAGTAAGGTTGGTAGTACCATATCTTTGTAAACAAGCATTTTGGTTTCCCTGCAAATGTCCTGGTCCTCAAACACTTTGTGCTTCAATCGGGAGAAAGCTGCACTCGCATTTTTCTTGAATTAGATTTGTGGTGCTGCAGAGGGGTTGCTTTGTGCTTGCTGGTGCAGCACTTCGGATTTTGAGCAATAGGCCAAGGTTTTTGTAAACTTCTGTGAAGATATTTAAGATGGTTTCGAGGTCATCCTCGGAGTGTGCACACACCACGTCGTCATCAGCATACAGAAGCTCTACGATGGAAGTTATAGTAACCTTACTCTTTGCTTCCAGCCTACTCAAATTAAAGAGCTTTCCATCTGTTCGATATATGATTTCTACTCCTGTGGGTAGTTTCCCTTCAACAATGTGTAGGATCATGGCAATGAAAATAATAGAGTTGGAGCAATAACACACCTGATCCTACTGTGAATAGATCACTTTGAGAGCCATTGTTATCTGTGATTGTTGCTGTTGTTGTTATCATGGAGGAGCGAAAGGATCTTCACAAATTTATCTGGGCAGCCGATTTTCAGAAGGACAGCCCACAGGGCATTACAATTTACAGTATCAAAGACCTTAGTCAGGTCAATAAATGCCATATACAGGGGTTGGTTTTGTTATCTGCATTTTTCTTGAAGCTGTTTAGCAGTGAAAAGCATGTCCACTGTCCCCCTGGAAGGTCAAAAACCATTTTGGGATTCAGGAAGGGTAGCCGTGGATATGGTTATGAGACAGTTTGCTAAGATCCTTGCAAGAATTTTGTTGGCTGTAGCTAATAAAGAGATGCGTCAATCGTTTCCACAATCCACTCAATCGCCTTTTTAAAAAACGGTTGATAATTTTGGCATCCCTAAAGTCTGCTGGGATCTCCTCTCTCCCCCAGGTTTTTCTGGTGAGCTTGTGAAATTGTTGTGTAAATTCAATTCCGCCCACTTTGAAGACTTTAGCAGGTATCCCATCAGGTCCACTGACTTGGTTGTTTTTCATTTGGTTACACAACTCTCTCAGATTTGGAGATACTACAAGCTCATCTCTAATTTGTTTTTGCAGAGTTTGTCAGGTGACTTCAGCATCTATGGGGGAGTTGCGGTTAAAGAGAGGCTGGTAATGTTCTTTCCAGTGCAATGCAATAGCTTCTTTATCTTTTGGAAGTGTGGTACCGTCTGTTGAGCATAGGGGGATCATACCATGATTTATTGGCCCATAGATGGTCTTTGTGGCTTTAAAGAAACTCTATGCATCATGAGTGTCGGCCAAGTGCTGGATCTCTTGAGCTTTATTTAATCCTCCAGGTGTTCTGCTCTGAGATTGGGGTGGCGTGTAATGATATAAATGATGCAAAATACTGGTATTTCCTACACAAAAATTATCATTCATTTCAGCTCATTGTGACTATAACTGGAATATTATTCCTAAAGGAAATCCCCAAGTGCACTAGAGCACATACTGATCGAATGCTACATTTTCATAATATAAAATATGGTTTGAAGAAGATCCTAATATGACAAAAATAAATTCATCTAATTTTTTTAGCATTTTGTGTGCCTACAAAAAAAATCTATTAGCATATAAATTACTCTCCATCTGATATGTGTTAATAGTCAAAACTGAATTTTCAGGCCTGTGATTCAGACAAGGCAGCCATAACTCATTCTAGAGTTAGTGGGTGATCTTCCTTCGCAGACTAAGAGAACATTGGCATCAGGAACACTGAGTGCCTACCTGCCCTGATTAATAATAATAATAAATTTTCTGGGAATCTCCAGCAGTACTAAGGATAAAAGTAATCATTACCATCTAACCATTAGATTATTTATTTATTTATATAAAAGTATCTATAGATTATGATAATTATATGGAAGGATTTTTTGTTTTTTTATACGATAGAAAGGTAACAGTGTAATCACCCCTAAAATCTGCTCTGATGGGTTTAGGAACCCTGTAGAGCAACTTTTTTGGGATATGCAGGGGGCTGGAGGGGGGGGGGAGAAACCAAAAGCCCTGTGGATTTCTGTCAGGTAAGCAGGTAGACATCATTTGATGTTCATATTGTGTTATGTATTTTAACCATTGATTGAATGGATAATGTCCTATCGCATTATGCTCTGCATGGCCCTGACCTCCTTCAGGTGGCATGTTGATACATAAATATGATACATAAGCCCCATTGTATGCAAATGTCTGGGCAGACATAGGATCAGACTGCCAAACATGCAATGTTACTGCTTTGTTCAGCATCCTCAGATTACATGGTGCTTTACAGAAAGCATCATAGCCGCAAAACACGCACACAAAGACAAGTGACAGGGAGTTATAGTGCATAAGCAGAACGTTAGCTTGGTTTTTGCTGATAAACTAATAATTAACTAATTATAATAAATGCCTTCTTACTTGATTATGAGGTTATCAGCAGAAAATATATACACCACTGCCAACTTTTGGCAGTCCTCGGATTGCAGCCTTCATCACTTTCCACTCATGGTGGCTTGAAACAAATGTAACTGTTGTTGCATTTAGAATCTAAACATTTGTAATACACATAAATAAAATTTGGTCAACCCATCACATTAGCAAAATAAGACATCATATCTGTTGCACATCACAGCATTTAAACATGGAGCTAAAAACAATACACAAGAATGGATACAGAAGACTCTACTTATGGGGCACTTCCACTGGAGGAAGGGTGGAGGTGATTTAATTTAAACAATTCAACCTACCTCCTGCAGTCACTAGTGCCCCCTGAAAAGTTTCTTGGGAGCACTGAGCTTCCCTCCAGAACAACTCTGGAGGTGGTGCTGAGGGATGGAGGGAAGCCACTGTATTGCATCATGAAAGGAAGGAGGAGTTCTGTTCACAGAGGGGTGACTCTGGATCCAACTCAGTGAAATTGGCCTTTTCTAGAGTACAGATGCAACACACCATGCACTAGTTCCAGATATGTACATATTTTAAAATATTACCTTCCGCCATAACAACCCCTGGTGAGATGCTGGTGGTAATGCTTTCCACTTGGTACACTGCTAGCGATCCTTCTTGGATTTGCTATAGCCTTCACTTTTATATTGTATTACTGGAATGCCTAAGCTGCCCACCAAAACAAAATTTCCATTGCATTGGGGTTGGGGACAGCGGGAGCAGGAGAGAGATTGGAGGAATCCTAACACTTTGTAAAAATGCACTGAGCTTGAAAATGTGCTGTTGGTTCTAGGATGAGTCCCAGAAACTGACAATGAAAACATATTGTTAGTCAATTAAATCATTGAGGGACACACAGAATGTAGAGAAAGAGCCATGATACTGATGATTCTTGAAAAGTTGCCATTTAAAGTCTTGTCATCTTTTTGTGGCTCTGCTTTGCTTGAAAGAGTCCCTGATTCTTTGCCTTCCTCCCCTTCAGTATTACAGCATACTAAGTAGCCACTGTTATGAAGAGGAGATTGTGTTCTGCATATAAACTCATGGAAGCCCTTAAATCCTCAGAGGATTAGATGTGTGAAGGCAAGCATACCTTTAGAAGGATATTGGTTACTCCTTTGCTAAATCAATTTCCCTATAATGAGGAATAGGCTTACAAGGTTATTTAATAGGTTGACAAGACAAAGGAGATTAGGAAACGGGAATATGTGGTCAGGTAGTTTTATGTTGATAAAGGAGAGGGATGGGAAAGGGAAATTATACAGGTGCGAATTAGACTTTGTAGAATGTGGTCTCCTAGAAAGACAGATATGGGTGTTTCAACATCAAAGTCTGGAGACAACAATTGGAGCCAGCTCTGAGGTTTGGGGTGGGATTACGGTTAAGATTACTCTCTTTTTTTTTTTTGTTCCTGTGAGGCTTGGAGTTGAACGACCAGAGAGGAGTGTGTCTCATCACTAGCTTTTGCCTTTGCAGCCTAAACTATCCTGTTGGGCAAAGTAAAAAAGAAAGAAATGAAAATTGCTGTGAAAGGTTCGGATACTCAAGATAATCATTAAATGCAGCTTGTATGGGAGGTGTGAGTGCTGTAAAGCCACAGATGGCTGCCAAAGTATCATTTCATACCAGGTATTTTCCTTTGATGTTCCTGTGACGCTTAACAGGAATGTTTCCCTGCATGCCTATTTTATTTCCCAGGCAAAACAAAACAAAACAACTGTAAGGGATCATTCTGGACTGAATGAGGGGGAACTTTTTTTTTTAACTACATTATATAATAATTGAAAACAGAGGAGTGTAGATGGGTATAGACGCTGCACACATAGAGCAGGTCTGGGTCAGGCGAGTAGGATGGGAGGGAGGGTAAGCTCTCTCACTGCCAAAGCAGCCAGCAAAAGAGCAAGAAGAGAAGGAAACCACACATCAGCCAGGCACGGTTAAATCCCTAAGGTTCCCTGGGAAATTTCCTCCGTCGAGCGAAGGTGGTAGCAATGTTGCAGTTTATCCGTAGCTCAGCGTACTATTGCTGCACGAGGGACAGAGCCGCTCAACCTTGCAGCTTCTGCCTCTGAAGGGTCCCACTTGCCCAGATTAAATAACATTTTCAGCACCACGGACAGAGATTCGCCGACCTGAGTGACAAGCATGGAGCTCGCTGAGCCTGCCGTTCAACCTTGGACTCCAGACATCTAGAGGGGAAAGGATCCCACGCCTCGGATGATAAATGTAAGATGGGGGATGCTTTTCTATAAGGCATAGGGGATGGGTCTGTGCTGCTGTCGCTTTTTAAGGTGAAATGCAACTTGAATCAGTTTTTAATTATTGCCCAAGGAAATATTTCCTGGTGCCTTCTAAAGTGCAAATTCTCTCTCTCATAAAGGAATCTTGTGAGCCCTTTGTCTGAATGAAACCTAACTTTGTGTAGATTAACAATGCAGATTTATTCTCAATAGAACACAAAAGGGTAATTTGACACTTCTTAGCAACGTCTGGTTGTTTCCTTGCTTCTTCAATGTGGGCTTTTACTTCTAAAATAAAATCAGTGCTAGGTACACTGGTTAAGGAGAGATGATGTAGTGCTATCCATAACCTTAGGGCTGGAGAAAAGTGCAGTTCTGTAGATCTTATTTTAATTGTATTTCCTTCAAAGTTTTGGAAAAGGAAATTGTTAGTTAATTAATCTGATGTTGACTAGTAAAAACGGGTTTACAGAAACATTTATTGTGAATATTAAGGATATTTAGAGAGGCTGATATAATGCCAAAATTATGCTGCCATCTACTGGAAAAACATAATTCCTGTGACTATTATAAAAAAAGTAAAATGTTTGAATAAACACTATTTGATAGTTTGCAAACTTGGAGGATTTTCAGGGGGAAATATATTTTCCAAGTCCAGTTTCACACAGAACTCAGTTTCTGTAGATTTAGCATTACTTTCAGGAAGTCTTACTATAGCAGCTTAATTAAAATTGGTCACTTGGGGGGACAAAGGGAATTGTTACATTAGCTTCAATGTTAAAGAAGACAAGACTCTACATTTTCAACAAAAAATAATAATCCTAGTAGTATAGATAGTATTTTGCAATATGTTTAAATGAGTAGTTTAAATTCCGTATCTGGGTTCTTTCTTATTCTCAGTTCTAAATTTTAAAACTGGAATTTAATTTTAAAAAACTTTCAAAAAATTAGCAGATGGGTAAGATTTGAAATGACAGGAAAATAAAAACAAATGATCCAACTGAAATAATTTATCTTGGAATTTCTATATAAAGCTTGGATCTCAAATAGGATCCATTTATGAAAACCTAAGATCAAGTCTTACGCTGTCAGAGCACATCATTAATTAAACCAAGGAGGAGAGCAAAGCAAACTGAAATAAATGGGCAGCTATAACCTTCAATGAAATGAGGCAGAAATCTTCGAAGAGTTGCAATAGTTTGCACAGGAACAAGAATTGCTTGAACAATGGCTTCTGGATATTGCTATTTGTATAGCATTTCAGAATAACAACATACTGCTAAGTTGATACTACTATTTTTGTTAGTGGGGCTCATGCAGTACATGAATCCACCTACACCCTGGAAGTAATAGAATGTGCACAGTTACAGAGTGGAAAGCACCTTATATGCTTACATGGTTATTCATGGCAAATTATGAAGGCCTATAGCAAAGTGCTGTTGACTCTGCACCCACAACTCATTGGCATGATGATAACTTAATAGCAGTAAGTGTCTGAAAGCTTCAGTTCCAAATGATATCTCTTATAAAAATCAAGGGCAAATGAAAGAGCATGTAAAAGTGATGCATAATAGTAGTCAGGATAATTCTCTATTGATTCAATGTACAATGTGAATCCTAATCATGTGGTTTTTGAAGGCTTCATTGTAAAGAGTGGAAGGCTTAAAAAGGGGAAAGGGGTATGAAGAACAGAAAGTTGCTCTCAAATAGTTTATGGGGAATAAGGCCAGGTGTAACATGAACAAGCTCAAAGATGCTTCTCAACTAGGGTTGAAGCATGAAGTAAAACCTCAGTTATTCATTGCCGAAGAATGAGAATAAGTATCTGCCAGGCAAACTGTAGGTAGGCCAAAAAAGGGGAGGACTGAAATGAAATTAATGGGTTTCTGATAGCAAGTATGACAAAGATTAATTTGTGAATCTTATCTTATTTCCTATGTACATAGACTTTGGTGAATATCCATCAGTGACATTTGTGCAAGGACTGATGAGTCCTGCAAAGTCAATGAATATGAAACAGCCACATATTTGCTACTGGCTTTCTTCCAAAATTCCTGTGCTTTCATTGGAGGCATTGCTTCACAAGTGAAGGAGGCCCAAGCAAAGTTATCATGATGGACTACTTTAAATAGACATATATGCCTATGTTCTTCATGATGGATAATTGCTAGACAAATGAAACAGGACGTACATTGTTCTGCAGGATTTACTGATAAGCTGACCCTAGGCCCAATTGCCAATATTTGTGTGCATGTCTGAAAGTACTTACACTGAATCGTATTCCTAGAAGCTATACAATATTGGATGTACAAGAGTTAGAATGGCTGTTGAGACACCTGGAAGGCAATGGGCTAGGTTGCTAGAATGCTTGGCAGCCTTGTTCTTCTCTCTTCTCTCCATACCATTTTCACTCACCACCACATACATGCACATTTCTCTCCCCCCTCCCTCCCATATTTCTACCTCCACACAACTGTGTCCCTGGGATCTCTTGGGGCTAGTCCATGAGGACCTATTTAATAGAAACTGAATGATATTTGACATTGCAGTGCAATGACAAGAGCTATGATACTTGTGTGCAAATTATACATTTTCGGTGAAAAAATAAGTACCAATGTGCTGCTTTTTGCTTTTGTGGATATGTAAGCTCCTTGGGTTCTGTGTGAAGCAGAGAAATGTAGAATTTACATTTTTTCACTCTTTTGCACATACATCAGCAGAAGGGACAACCAAAAATCATGATTTTGTCCCACATGCATACAGGTTTGGCCTACATGCTGGTCAATGCAATATCCCTTTTACTACTACACTCTTTTCTTTTTTAAAATAGTTGCGCCGTGTCTCTGAGACACTCTAGGAAATGAAGATGGTGGCAGTAACAGCAGGGGGTTGGTGGACTGATGGAGAAAGCAGGGCAGGAGCAGCAGAGCTGAAAAAGTGGCGCAGCACATTCCCTCCCCCCACCCCCAAAAAGGGACCCTTGTATAGAGATGGGTTCCCTTAGTCATTTTCAAGAAGTGTCAGTGATCAGTGATGGAGATCTAATATACAACAGGCCAATCTGGATCATGTGCTTTGGGTCTCTTTCAAAATCCCATCATTTTGGCAACAAGCAGAAGGGGAAGATAAACCAACCCCTATAAGCTGATCTTGCTATCACCTTATTCTAAGATTATATTCATGCAGTTTTGGTCCATGCAAAATGATGGTGAAAAAGGGAACTCTGGAGGTGCTTTGTGGCCAAACAATCTATAGTTTTTAGAGTTCTTGAAGTGTAAATAAGTTTCATCAATAAAGAAGTGACTGGACATCAGGTTGGACAACAAAAATGAAAAATTATATACACTAGGCATGAAACTTTGGTTATGCATGATCAGATCTGGAACAAATATTTAGAATAAGTGGCATGTGGTGGAAACAAACACATGTCTGCTCAGAAACAATCCCTGTTGAGTCCAACCAAGGAAGTATGTAGAGTCCCTGTTCATTTCCCTCTTTTATTTTCATTTAATAGGTTTAGGGATAAGGATTAGCATAGCATCTATGATCTTACTTCATATTTATAATTGTTTTAGTATGCTATCAATTTGAAAACTAATTAGATTTAAAAATTGCTAAAGATGATTAGTTCATTCAGGTATAAAAAAAATTATTGGGGGAATTATGCACATGCAAATGTCATTGAAATCAGTTGGTCAAAGGCATGCATAATTTGGCACAATATTGTAGTCTGTATATGCTAACTTTACATCTATGGATGTGGCTTCTCTGTAGGAGAATAGGAGATGAACATGAACACTCAGAATGGATTAACAGTCAATCCCTCTTCCTAGGGAACTCTGGGAATTGTAGTTCCGGGAGGGGAATGGGGTCTCCTCACAGCACCCTTAATAAACTACAACTCCCATGATTCTTAGGTGAAGCCATGGCAATTTAAAGTGGTGTCATAGTGCTTTAAATGGATGGTGTGAATGTGGTCTAACTTAAGTCTTCGATTTCAATTGGTCTGTTCTTAGTAGAACTAACGCTGAATATAGCCCTATGATCTCTTCACATGGAAACTGCTCACTTGTGAATAACTTTGACCTAAAGGTAAAGGGACCCCTGACCATTAAGTCCAGTCGTGACCAACTCTGGGGTTGCGGCGCTCATCTCGCTTTATTGGCTGAGGGAGCCGGCGTACAGCTTCCGGGTCATGTGGCCAGCAGGACTAAGCCACTTCTGGCGAACCAGAGCAGCGCATGGAAACGCCGTTTACCTTCCCGCTGGAGCGGTACCTATTTATCTACTTGCACTTTGATGTGCTTTCGAACTGTTAGGCTGGCAGGAGCAGGGACTGAGCAACGGGAGCTCACCCTGTCGCGGGGATTCGAACCGCCGATCTTCTGATCGGCAAGTCCTAGGCTCTGTGGTTTAACCCACAGCGCCACCCACGTCCCAACTTTGACCTAGGCGAAGCTAATAAAAAAAGTCAGATTATAATCAATGGGCTTTATGATCCTATGCAGCAAGGGAGATTCACATCTTGTGTGAAAGACTGTACATTGTGACTGCTATGTAGTCCTCAGTGTACCTGAGAAATGGAGCTGATATTATTCTAGCAACAAAATATGACTAGAGCAGGATTGGGAGAGTACTGTTTATCACAATATTGTTCACCAGTGCCATCAAATGTCAATACACCATTCCTAGAAAAGTACCCTATCTTAATTGCTGTGTCTGATGAGATTGATCACTAGCAGCCTTCATAAAATATGCAAATACAGTGTAATTTAAATGCAAAGCACCATTAAACAAAAATGTTAAGATAGGTGCAATCAAGTCACAATTAGTTGTTTTTTTAAAAGAATGCATCATGCTCACTCTATACATATGATTAGTTCCCAAACGAGGGCAAAGCAAGAACTTAAAAACAAAAAAACATAATAGCATGCAGATCTCCTGTCACTGACTTTACAGTTTGCCCTGTTAATCTCCAGTCATAATTCAAAGGCAATATTTTAATAGAACATGAATTGATGGCTAAACATTATGCCTGGAAGTGTTCAAAGTTAAGAAAATCATTTTCTTTTGAAGGCTCCCCCCCCCCCCTTAGCTAGAGCTGGAGCCATAATTCATTCATCTCTGTAGTTGGGCTACACTACATACTGTGATAGCATAAATCTTTGCATGTTTTCGTGGAGTCAGCAGGGAGTCCCATAGCATCCAATGGGATTTAATCACCTGTGTGTTTTGGTCAGGTTTTCAGCCTCAATGTTCAATTTCAATAACAATTTTCTTGAATTATTTTAGCTTCATGTTGCCTTACCACACTAAGGCGACATATGTTTTGTATGGCAAATGCTTAGAAATGTAAGGAAGAACTGTAGAAAAATAAATAAATGTGGTAAATATCACAGCTATGTACCAGGCATGTGGCACCGTGTGAGTGTATAAGCAGTGAAGTCAGAGAGAAAGGCAATGCATTACATAATCTTCTGTATATACCTGCCAAATTGAGATGACATTTTATGCATTCCATGAAGTTGAGTCTAGTCCAGAAAGCTTTATACCTTATTCTTATGTTGAAGAAGTGGATCTTTTTTATTTTTTACAATAAAGGCAATATTCATTTGTGGCTAGTCTTTTTATGGGGTCACATGCTGGCTGTCAGTGGAGCAAAAGTCAGGAATAAGGCGAAGCCAAAACCAAAAATGGCTGGCTTCATCCCATTTCTCTCTCTTTTTGCCTTCTCCGTCTTTCTTTTCACCCAGCAAAAAGTGAAAAGTGATAAGCAATTGCAAGATGGTGGACTTGGTCCTTATTGACTTATTTTTACCATAACTTTTGCTTGTCTGCTTTTCCCCACTTCATTTCAGTCAAACTTTTTCTCAGCTCCCATGAAAGTCACCTATTTAAGAAATTACCCCTTTGACAGGATGGTTTCCATACATTCTGCTCCAGCAATCTCCTTGTTTGGGATCATATGTAGATTTCTCCCTAAGCTCTGGGGCTGTCATTTGCTTTTCTATGTAGTTCCCAACAACCAGAGCTTCCCACATGTCTGCAGCCACACAAAATAAGCCTGCAACCTTATTCAGGTCCTGTGTACCTTCTCATTGCAGGAGGTCCAGGAGGACCTTGTCACTGAGTCCCTTGCTGAAGTCTGGGCCCTTGGCACTTGCCCAGCCATGCTGGTTCTTGGCTCCAGCTCTCTTCAAGTCCACACCTGGCCATTGTTTCATTAAAAGCTCACCACCACTTTTACTCCTCATCATTCAGTTAGGTCTCTTTTGAATCTGTTTGGCTTTGTTGTTCATCCTTTGTGATTTGGAAAGCTACAGAAATGTTCTAAACAGCCAACTCATCTGACAAGTAATTGGAACTGAGCCTCCCAATGCTTTGAAAAAGTTAGCCATAAATATTGGCATTCAATTCTCAATGGGAAATGGCTGTGCTGATGGCAAAAATAAATTTCGCTGCTATCAAATTCCTCCCTCCCTACCCCTCCCACCTCTGTTGACCTGGTTTAACAATAAATGTGATTATGGAAAGTAATTAATATGTCTGGACCCTTTGGGGGTGGGTGCTGAGCACACCTACTTGTTTATATCTCTTTGACACTGTCTACAATGGACCAGACCATAAGTTAGACTTGCCATACGTCAGGAAAATTCCTGACATGTCCTGGTTTTCGGGTGTAAAAATGGTGTCAGGGCTAATTTTGCTGAATAGTCAAAATGTCAGGAAAAAACCCAGATGTATGGTAATTAACTATTCTATCAGCTTCCAGGGAGCTGTGTGTCTGAAATAATCCCATAGCACAAGATAGATATTCTAAACCATCCTGGTTGTGGTTTGTTCTTGGTTTTTTAAAGAATTAAATTACATCAAGTGTTTAGGAGTAAATAATTCCCTTTTTCCTAGACATCAAACCTGTGATCCTATGGTCACTGGGAGGGCATCCCAGAGGCTGTAAGATCCCCTGACATGCTCCAGTAATTTAGGACAAAGTACTTCAGCCTCAGAACTGGTTTGGTTTATTTCTCTCCCACTTGAATTAATCAGAGGAAAAGGTGTGTGTGTGTGTGTGTGTGTGTGTGTGTGTGTGTGTGTGTGTGTTTAAAAAGGAACAGGAGGTCTCAGTCTTACCCAACTTCATCTCTGCTCTACCAGCATGGACCTAGCATGACACAGAGAAGAGGTAGCTCATTCATATTTGGTTCTCTACCCGCTTTCCTCTGATAGATAGAGGAAAAATAAATACTAAAATAATATAAAGCAGGTATTTTCTCTCATTAGCAATAGAATTTCACCTGATGATTACTATTGCAATTCTAGGATTCCACTGGAGCTACCTAGCCATTTATCATCTAAATCACACTTGAGCACTAAGTGAACACCTGCATTTTGATGTGATGTTTCAGAGATCCCTAGGGATTCTCCAGGAAGGAAATCTTCTTAATAGGTGACCTTTGGCAATCTTTGGTTTTAAATTGTGACATGAGATCTCAGTGGAGAATATACGTTCAGATGTAGGAATCTATTAAGGAGATTAATGACTTCAGAGAAGCGACGTGGCTTATATATAACTATTACAGTTTCAGTTTTCAAACAATATATTGTAAAACTGCTGAGAACCTGGAAAAGAATGTTGCCATGAATTATTGAATCTTGTGCCCTTCTTTCATCAGTACTTAATTGCCCCTGGAATGATTCCAAGTAGTATTGAATTATTGACCATACAATTTACTGTGGTGAATTCCACTTTGCGTGAGCCTTTGAAGGTGTCATCCAAAATGCAAACATTATTTTTGACTTTATTGAGCTCTGAATCCAAATCCCAAGTTTCTATGTAATTAAAGTGTGCTGTGATAGTAAAATTCTGCTTAAAAAGGAAAATCTAAGTGAAACAAACCCAGATATATGCCTGATCTTTTAATGGCTACTTCATAACTTTGGATGATGCAGCAACAATCAAATCTGTACTTCACCCTATAAGTATGACCAATATTCATTACAGGTCAATATATTAAGATCTAGGTAAATCCTTTTAAAACATGCCATGTTGACAAGCATTTGTGTGCCTGCTTTCGAAGAAACTTTATGATTTAAAATAATGGATATGATCTAGTTGAAGTTAAGCTCAAACCAGATGTTACTTCAATTGCATAGTTAGTAGTTACAACATGGAATTATTATTTTTATTTTAAAGTTGGACAGGGTGGACCATTTTTCACAGGAATTGTAGTACTTGAGGTGGAGAGGTTTAACACAGCCTTCCTTAACTGCTCTCAAAAATATCCCACCGTCCCCCAGAAATTAACCTTAAATGAAATCTCCAATTGGTGCCAACTAAACTAATTCTACTTTCAGTCTCAGAAACCTTTAAGTTCCTTGGGTTGCGCCCAGCTTAGAGTAGACCCACTGAAATGAATAGACCTAAGTTATGCCCGTTAATTCCAAGGGGTTTATTCTGACTATGACAAACATGTGTTTCAATAGCAGAGTTAAGTACCTAAGACTTTCTGCTTGACTCTTTTATGGATATCAATGGGAAATAAAAGTCAGATCAAGCACAAGGTAATCAGTAGATGGATCGACAGACAGACAGCATTCGCCTTTTAGAAATCCACTATATTCTGTTCTTTCCCTCCCAGGCTTGAAAAACCACATATCTGAAAATCATGCATCGACGGCACACCACCCTCCGGGAGAAAGGGCGGAGGCAGGCCACCCGAGGCCCAGCCTACATGTTCAATGAGAAAGGCACCAGCTTGACACCTGAGGAAGAGCGCTTCTTGGATTCAGCAGAATATGGGAACATCCCGGTGGTACGGAAAATGCTGGAGGAATCCAAAACTTTGAACTTCAACTGTGTTGATTACATGGGACAAAATGCTCTGCAGCTGGCAGTGGGCAATGAACACCTGGAAGTCACTGAACTCCTTCTGAAGAAGGAGAATCTGGCTCGCGTTGGGGATGCACTCTTGTTAGCCATCAGCAAAGGATATGTGCGTATTGTGGAAGCAATATTGAACCACCCGGCCTTTGCACAAGGACAACGTCTCACTCTCAGCCCCCTCGAGCAAGAGCTACGAGACGATGATTTTTACGCTTATGATGAAGATGGAACGCGCTTTTCCCATGACATTACTCCTATCATACTTGCTGCTCATTGCCAGGAATATGAAATTGTTCATATATTGCTACTGAAAGGGGCACGGATAGAAAGGCCCCACGACTACTTCTGTAAGTGCAATGAATGCTTTGAGAAGCAAAGGAAAGATTCATTCAGTCATTCGCGATCGAGGATGAATGCCTACAAAGGATTAGCAAGTGCTGCTTATTTGGCTCTTTCTAGTGAAGACCCTGTTCTTACCGCTTTAGAGCTAAGCAACGAACTGGCAAGACTAGCCAACATTGAGACAGAATTTAAGGTAATACAAGATGAAAATCTTTTCTCCCCCTCCAACACACATACACACACACACACACACACACACACACACACGTAATGATATCAGAGAGTTTACAAAGAAAATGTAAGACCGAACTAAACTACCGTATTTTTCCATGTATAAGACTAGGTCCCCCCCAAAAAAATTTGGGGGTGTCTTATACATGGATAGATCCTCCCCTGTTTTCTTAAATTGGAGTCTCCAAAATTAAAGGGCATCTTATACATGGGGGCGTCTTATAGACGGAAAAATACCGTATATGTTAAATGTATGTTTTTAAAATGTCTGCATTTTGTTTTTCAAATTGCAGCCATGATGTTGGGGGGTGGATTAGGGTCAGAACCATGGTAGGCAGGGGAGGGAAATGATCTGTTCCTCACGTGCTGAGATCCCAGTGAAAATCCCTCCCCAAACAGCTCTTCATCCTTAGAAGAGAGCTGCTATTAATGTCGAAGTGGCAAATTCAGAGGGGTGTAGGACGACACCATGGAGGGAAGGGGTTAAAATTATTTTCATACACACATGCACACACGCACACACTATGGTTGCATCTCTGCTTGGGCTCTTGCAGCTTCTATTAGATCAACAAAAAATGTGACACCTTAAATGCATACACACATTTAAGGTATCTCCTGGTCTGACCATTTGAGAAAGCACATGTATCAATGACTGGCAGGACTCCAAGGAATGTGTGGCAGAGGCAGCGGGGTCAGAGGCTGGTCCAGGGGAAGCGGGTAGTGATTTTTGCAGTTTTGTGCCTCTTGAAAGGCAGCAGCCAGGGCTGGAGGAATGGGAAGAGTCTGAGCAGTCAGTGACAGAAGAGGAGGTGCAGGACACAAGGCTGGGGCTGGAGGACAGGGAAAAGTTGTAGCAGCTGGAGACAAGGGAAGAAGGGCAGGATACACCAGAAGTGGATGAAGAGATGCACCTGAGGGGGTGTGTGGAACCCCATCCATCCCTTTCCCTGCTGTCCCCCAGGACCAGGAGGGGCTTAAAGAGAAAGGCCCAGCAGCAACTTCCATGCTGGTTGCTTGCGTGCATCCCATCAGATGAAGGTACTTAAGTTTGGACAGAGGCATGGTCAAGCTGTTGCCCCAGAAGTCCAGCTTGGAGCACAAGCCTGGTGAGGGGATGCCATCTATTTAGTTGTTGGAAGTGTGTGTGTTCCATGCATCTTAAGAGCTACCATAAATGTGCACTTTGTCAATAAAGAATTAAGCTACCAGCTATTTGTCCTCCCCGGGCTCAGCTGGCTCAGGATAACATTCTAGAAGTTGTTATAAAGAAATCTTATTTCAGACTAGATTGATGGTTTTAGATGTATGGATGAAAGAAACATGAATCAATTTGATTTGGGTCACTCATGTAACAATGATCACCAGAATGTGGAAACGAGAACCCTTCTTGGTTCTGCTTGGCAGGTTGTTAGAATCTGTGGATGATTCCATTCCATACCAGCTTTGCCTACGCTTAAAATCATGGCTCTGTTCCATCCTATAATTTTGGCCAGGGACCAATGGATGAGGCCTATGCATTTCAAAATGTAAATGGAAAAAGTATCTCCCCCTTCCCTATTAGAACCCAACGTATTTTCACATTTAAACCAAGTCCTGAAAAGCTAGTTTCAAACATAGTATCTCAAATCTTACTGGAAAAGTCATTGATGTTATTCATGCTTCTGTTAAGAAGGGTAGAGTTCTAGCTATGGTTTCTTGGAGGGTGCTTGAAATGGTCATAGTATGATGCTTAATCCCCATTGATCTAGTATCCTGTTCCCAAATGTCTGTCTTTGGGAATGTAGTCGTTTCAGTTTCAGAAGTACCATGATGCCATACCTTCCAAGCTCTCTATCAGTTTTGCTTTTGGGTTTCTGAGAGACTGTGCACACTCCAGCCCTTCCATTCAATGGGTACATTGGCTCTGGTGATACCTGGAATCAGGTACCATCAATAGGTTGCCCTCTGTAGGTATCAGAAATCCTACAGTCATGGTGCGTACTACTTAGTTCCTTCACCCGCTTTTCCCTGCCACTGAAATTCACCTGCTGCCTTTAAACAAACAAGCAGAAAACCCTGATATGGTTCCTCTGCACATTAAGTCTTTGCAGAAGTGTTTGAGGCCGGGAGAACAGCTCTGAAAAAGAAAAGAAAAAGCCCTTTCTTTTTTGAGTGTGTCAAGATGTCAGCACAACTGATGGATTGGTTCCAACCTCTGTGACTTCAGTACCTGGGAGTTTGGAAGGAAGGGGGATAAGACAGAAAATGGTCCTGACCACTGCTAGAGGCAAGAATCAATATGACAGCTGTACTGCCTTCATTTTGAAAAGGAAACCACCAAGTATCTAGAATTGTTAATTGAAGTAGGAATAGCATTTGCTTTGAATGCACCCATATTTCTGTTAGCATGGCTCTGGCTGCCAGAGGTGTTTTAAAGATTAATAATCAATCCAGATAAGAAATGAGTTTCAGAAAGTGTGTAATCATCAGAAACAGGGGTCTGAACTGCAATGAATTCTACAGTTATATGTAGTGGACATGTTGATTGCTCGTAGGGAAAATAACAGTAAAATATATTATGCAATAGACATTCACCTCAAATTAGATATTGATTACCCAGCCATGTTTCTTCTAATGAGCATAGGTGTTAATCCCATCAATACTTAATTGAGAAATCAGTATTTGATTCTGTGTAGGATTTCCAACTAGAACTATTTCCATGAATACTATTGCTCTTTATTTATTTCTAATATTTTATATATTATTAATAATATATTAACAATCATATTATTAACCATTACTATATTTATTATTAATACTTTATTTGTTTAGTAATATATTACTCACTGCCAAAATACACTTCTAAACATTTTTTTAAAAAAACACCAACTGCGCAAAATTATTGAAATACATAATAATTAAAATATACCATAAAACAAAAATGAAAGAAGTAGACAGAGAGAAGCCATGTATGCAAAATATAATGGAAAGATTTTGAAAGACTGATTCTCTAAGCAAGAAGACTTTGAGAAATAGTCACTTTATTGATTCTTTTCTAACTAGTTGTCAACCTAAGATATACGGAATAATGATTCAATTTCCCTCTGTTTATGGATTTGGGCCAGGGTTCATCTTGAGTGAGTTGACGGTCCATGTTCTGACCAATAAACACTACCAGGGAGGGCATTTTTTAAATAAAAAAAAATCCCATATATCACCTTCTTAAACATCCTTAGAGACCAGTCAGCAACAAACTTTGAGTTCTCCTGCTCTAAAATATTACAGATCAGTCTTCAGCAATTTATGGGCGCCTTACAACAATATGATTGTAAGGACATAACATCACCCCTGAATGGTGCCATAGCAGGGAAAGATAAACCTGCCCGTAGAATATTCAGTATCAAATTTGTTTTAAAATCCCACATCTGATAATCTAAAAGACAGATTTCAGATGCATGTGGATATTCATCAATTCACATGAGAACACCCAAAACAGATATCTCCTTGCTTCGTGAATTTTCAGACCAGCCAGGACAGTTGTCTCATCTTTTTCCACTGCTGCAGTAACTGGCTAGTATAGCTGAAAGGCCTGAGGATTAGGTCCCTCAGGTTATCTATGGACTTAGGATCCAATGGACCCAAAGTTTTCAGGGCATCTAGGATGGCCATGTATCCCAATTTACAGAGGGAAGCTTTCTGATTCAAAGGGCTATGGTTATTTTTAAAAGCATCAGACAGATTTTAATGGTTATTTTAAAAAATCATTAAAAAGGGTAATGGTTATTTTAAAGCATCAGACACAATTGTCTTAATTTCTGTAAGTGAATCCTTCTTGAATTTCTGATCAAACTCACAGCAAGACTGATTTAAGATTAAATAAACAATTTTAGAATGATGTGGTGCACTTCCAATTACAAGTTCAGAAAGTCAAGTAAACATGTTCTCATAGACACCAAGGTTACAGTCCATGAAATGCAGTTCCTCCTACACATATCCCACCAAAATGAATTAAGTTTTGATTTAGGAGGGGTTGAACCCTAAACATAACATTTAGAAATATATAATTACTTTGACCTGCATGTCACAATATCATTCGGCAGGTGCATTTCAGAGCAGCTGACTGCCATGTAGCAAATTAAAATTATACAGCAACTTGGTAAAAAATGCAGGCATTTGTTCTCTAATTCAGCTTAGAAATGCCTTGTTCTATTTAATTTAAGAGCAGCAAATTCTCATCTTTAACCAGAAAAGACATATTCCATTCTCAGGTACAAGCCTCCTTGTCTCAATAATCAACAGAGTTCCTGAATATGTTTCTTTCATGAGTAAGTTGATTACATATTCTGTAAGAGCCTGGAAATTTGCCACTGAGGAGTAAGAGACACAATTTGACCCAATGCAAGTGGTATAAATTGTCACCTTCAGATGAAAGAATATGCAGATTTCCTTCACTCCCCTCCAACAGGTAACACCTGCAAGCAAGCAGGAAGCTCATTTCGTAAATAAGGAAGTGAAATAAACAAGAGCATTAAGTATAAAATGGCTGGATGCTCATTGATCATCTCTTCAGGTGACCATATTTTTAGCAAGCGTTCTGACGGCAATGCCCTTGTAAATAATGTCATACAAAATGTCAAACCTTTGTGCTTCTAAATGAAAACCCAGAAATAAACTACACAATGCCGAACAGAAACTGAATCATGCATTCTTCTTATTTCTGAGCGGCAATATGCCTCTCCTTGTTTGTTACCTACCTAAATCTATTATCGTGCTGAGTACAGGGCCTTCTCCTTACGCAAGCGGCATTCGGTTTCAAGATCACTTTGAGTCCTTGTGATAAAGAAAGCAACATCCATAGCATTCCATTTAGTAATCTAAATTCAATTACAGAATTGCACAGAGGAACAGGATGCGGTTCCACCAGTCAGAAATGTTATTATAAGATTTCAAGTCACACTCATTAGTACGTGCTACCCCTCCAAACCCATGCCAGCAGAGTGGAGTCCACACTGTTTATAAATGCCACCATCAGGAATGTATGCTAGCATAACCTCATAAGCAGTTCTTGATCTTAATTAAATTTAGGATGCAATCCTAACTTTACTTCCCTGAGAGTAAGATACACTGAATACCGAGTAGATGAGTTTAGGATTGTGCTGTTAGTTGAACCTCAAGTGGCTTTCACCTTCTGAAGTCTCCAACCTCCTTTTTCTATCGTGGCTGTTAATACATGGTCCAAAATTCTTTACAATGCAGTTTTAGTGTTCAAAAAGTGAGCTAAACCCTTATGTCAGGCAATGTGTGACAGTAATAGTCTCAGCAAGGCAGGGTCAGAGGAATAGTGAGCAGAAACAGGCATGCACGATAAATAAGCATTGAATGCCAGCCACATTTAAGTTGATTTATTTCTTAATAAAATTTCTTTTGCACTCTTCACCATAAGGACTCAAGTTACAACAATAAAACATACAACTATGTAGATGAAGAGCAATAGCAGAACAAGGGATTTACACAGAAGCAGAACATAGTTCGCCTTGATCACATGACCTCCTAAGATTCTGCCCATGTGGATTGGCTAGCTGGCTTCCATGTGGTGGTCTGCTAAGTAAGGTCCTACAGCCTGACACCCAAGGCTTTTAATTGAACTCCCACTGTGCTTAACGGGTTATGTGGTGTACCTTCATCATCCATTGCATGCAAGGGCCTAGATATCTAGTGATATCTGTGGGATTTGGGCAGATGAACTATGAGGAGGATTGCAATCCTTTGTGTTTTCAAAGTTTTTAGACTGCAGAATGGCCTCACTGACTTTAACAAGATTACTTGAGAGCAAATGATTTTATGATCGGAACCAAACTCCCTGGTGGCTGGAAATACTGGTTTGAGGAAAAATAGACTATGGGTAAATTGTAGGCTTCCTGGAGGTATTTAATTATATACTGTGTATTGCTTCCAAGAGAGCTTCCACAAGCTGACAATAAAAAACACCCCCCAAAACCTGAAGTTGTCTCAGCAGGCCAGCTAATGAAATGGGGATATAGAGATAATTCATTAAATATTATGTCCAGGTAATGGGGATACATAGAGAATTCAATAAATATTATGTCCAGGTAATTTATAAGAACCATTCAGCGAAACAGTTTTGGAATGTAAAGGCAAACTAAGGTAGCTCATTATGACAACCAAGGAGATACAGGGAGCACTATGGCAAAACTTCTGTCAGCACAAGCAATTAAGCTTGTCAGATGGAAGACCCCTTTCTCCTTTCCCTGTGTGTTGTGTTCTGGAGGTTGGTTGGGGTTATTTGCAGGGAAGAGAGAGGGGAAAGCCTTGTTGCACTCCTGTCTATTGATTCTTAAAATTTCTTTCTTCTGCCTACAATAGAAATGCATCACATTTTAAACTCTGTGAAACCTATTATGCTGCCCTTTGCCACCACCTAATATATTGTGGTCAGCTGGCCATTTTAGCCAGCGCTTCTCAACCTTGGGTCCGCAGGTATTGTTGTACTACAAATCCCATCATCCCTGACCATTGGCAAAGGCTGGGTGTGATAGAGGTTTAGTCTGACAACATCTGAGGACCCAAGGTTGAAGAACATCGTTCTTGGAAGAGTTGTTGGGCTACAGGCTGGTATGGAAAAGCCATCTGCTGCTGTAAGCACAAATGGGGCAGGCTTTCAACTCTTTTCTTTACAATTAAAAATAAAATAAATGTTAGGAAGCTCTGTGAAGCGAAGAAAGGATGTATTCTTAAAAGGCTTTGTGCCACAAGCAGAGCGGAACCACAGAATGTCAATGCGTTGAGCTCTGCTTATTAAACCTTTGCATTGCTTGTGATTGGGTGATGGGGGGGGGATTTTACTTTTCTTTTCATTGCTCCTCATTGATTACTCTGCATTCTTTTTCCTAGAACTTCCTCTGAGCACAGTTCAGCCCAGATAGCAAATATACCTTACATGTTCTGGTTCTAGACTGCCTTGCCCCACCATTCTGGCACCACTGTCTTCTAGTCTAGTTTTCTACCTGTTCATCTTTTGGCATCTGAGTGAACAGCCTCTTGGAACTGGCTTCACCATTTCTCTCCAAAGTTGTGCCTCCCCTCCAAGACCCCACCTCCACACCTTACTATGCAGTAAAGGTAAAGGGACCACTGACAATTAGGTCCAGTCGTGACCGACTCTGGGGTTGCGGCACTCATCTCGCTTTATTGGCTGAGGGAGCCGGCATACAGCTTCCGGGTCATGTGGCCAGTATCAGTAAGCCGCTTCTGGCGAACCAGAGCAGCGCATGGAAACGCCGTTTACCTTCCCGCCGGAGTGGTACCTATTTATCTACTTGCACTTTGAGGTGCTTTTGAACTGCTAGGTGGGCAGGAGCTGGGACCAAGCAACGGGAGCTCACCCCGTCGTGGGGATTCAAACCGCCGACCTTCTGATCAGCAAGTCCTAGGCTCTGTGGTTTAACCCACAGTGCCACCTGCAGTATCTGGGTACAAATCTTGAAAATGTTGCAAGTAGGGTAATAATATTACCTCTTTCTCTCCAATTTTGCCAGTTATTGACAACTTTTTTTATTATTCTGGCAGGCTTTTTGCTATACACAGTAAATACTGGTTTTTATGTTTCAGCTATTGAACCTACCTCTTAAGTAGGTCGATTTATATTTCTTTTTATTAAACTGTACTTTTTAAACATTGGAAGTTGGTCTTAGTGGTGGTTTTGCACCAGAAGAATGGGGATAAAAAATATTTTACATTTTAAAAAATGGATATTCGAACATTCCCCTCAATTCTGGATCACTAACCAGCTTGCAACAGCTATGAAAGGTACACCTAGGCCAAGTGCATATATTTATTATTTATTTTCTATTATTCTGTTGCCCATATTTGAACTGAATATACTTTTGTGGTATAAGTGCAACTATCATAGTTTGGGTTGAATCCAACATCTTTCCATCTCATTTTGAGACAAAGGTCCCTCCCCTTTGTTTTAAGATGGTGTGAGGAACCTCTGTTGCTGGACCTCAGGGATCATTAAAATTGTAGTCCAGCATCTGGACTACTACAGATGCTCCTGTGCCTGTATAATATGAAATACAGCTATCCTTAGTAGGGTTGCCATAAAGTAAAACTGGATATTTTTGAGCTATTTCTGAGGTAAATTGGCAAAAACGACACTCCCGACCCTATATACAGTATATGTACCTATTTATCTACTTGCACTGGTGTGCTTTTGAACTGCTAGGTTGGCAGAAGCTAGGACAGAGCAACGGGAGCTCACCACTGTCGAGCGGATTCGAACCACCGACCTTCCGATCAGCAAGTCCAAGAGGCTCAGTGGTTTAGACCACAGCACCATCTGCTGCGGTGGGAAGGTAATTGGCATTTCTGTGCACTCTATCACTCGTCATGGTGTCCCGTTGTGCCAGATGAGGTTTAGTCATACTGGCCGCATGACCCAGAAAGTTGTCTGTGGACAAATGGCAGCTCCCTCGGCCTGAAAAGCGAGATGAGCGCCGCAACCCCATAGTCACCTTTGACTGGACTTAACCATCCAGGGGTAATTTACCTTTTACCTTACAGTATATGTAAGTGTCATAGAATTCAGCATGCTTATTGCTGATTACCAATTTGTTTCCAGGCCCAATACAAGAAGTGCTCATGTTAGTATTTAAAGCCCTAACAACCAACACCCCAAATATCTGACAGAGCCACCATGGGATCTCTAGGTGAATGAAAAGAAATCTAATCTAATCAATAATAATAATCTTCATAAACTTTTCCATTGTGGGAGGTCATTATACCAAAGACTGTCACTGTACCCTACTCCATTGTAAGGAACAACCTCCCTAAGGCCCCATTAAGTTCCTGAGTCCTCAGCCACCTGTTTTCTTCTCCCACAATGTCTTCAGAAGCTTCTGCCTCCCACTCTTCTGTCTTCTGAAAGATATTGATTTGCAAATGTGAACACCCCTGAGGTAAGACTTTCCCCAGAAAAACTAGGCAGACCACATTTTTAGATGCATATGATTTCCACCCACTATGGGGAAAAATATGTGCCTAATTATTGATTCTCCATGACACACTGAAAGAGAGGTGAATAATTTGCAGGAAAATGAATCTTGCATATAAATTTAAAGAATGTGGATTTGATTGAAGCTGAGATACTTTCACATATCATTCAGCAAATATGCTATTTAATATTGTACAAAAACATTTCCTGCAGTAATTGATTTCCAACCTGCTTCCGTGTGTTGTTTTACTCACTGGTCAAATGCTGTCTGGGAAGCAAACACTCTGTCAATGTATATAAATTAGCTGTGTCTTAATTATTACAGTCCTCAGCAATATAGGGATATGTGCAAAATTCAAGGGCAAGCATTATTCTGCATTATGGCAAAAATCATTTTCTGAAAACGTGATATTTCTGTACTTGGACCAAGCCAGGAAGGCAGGAAGAGAAGTGGAGAAGAAGCAGACTCTAAATTCCACGCTAAATGCTTTCTGATATGGAAAGTTCAGATTTTGTCAGAGAAATGGTATAATTGTGGGAGAAGGGGAGAAATTGTCAGGCTGGACCTTTCTGTCTGTTGGGACCTGTAACACCTACCTTAGCAGGCAACAGCCCTTAGGATTTCAGGCTGAGGTATTTTTCAGCAATCTGAGAGCCTTTTTGTGTGAATCTAGGATATTATGTATGTAGAGACTGTGCTCTACCATTAATCTATGATGATGGATTTCCTTTTCTTTCATTATAAGGTTTGGCTCAGATTAGTTATTAAGCTGAGAATAGGACGGTAAATCTCGGCTCGTTCATATAGTTAATTCAACCCCTGTCTTGACATTTCTCATCAATGCATATCCATACCTTCTGCTTTCTGTCTTAGAGTAATATCTGTTGAATGTCCAGTTCAAGTAAAGAGCAGAATGCTCATTCTAACCCACCATGAATGCTTGATAGCAACCTTTAGAGCATAGGTGGGGATCCTGTAGCTCTTTGGATGTTGCTAGACTACAACTCCCATTATCCTTGAATCCGCTGTCCATGGTGACTGGAGCTGATGGGAGCTGGAGTCTGGAGGGCTGCAAGTTCCCCTGTTTTAGAGATTGCTTCCACTTGGGTCCTGCCACCTTTGGCTCCGCAGTGACCAAGGTAACATTTCACTAGAATGAATGGAACATAAAGCTGGCATAAATACATTTTTGAAAATGATGATTGAAGGGGTAAAGGAAGCTTTTCCTGAAGCCTCCCCAAATGATTCACAAGTGGAGCCAAACACCTGGTGCAGCACATAAGAAAAAAATAGATTTATTTATGCCTCTGAAGTTATGTCTTTTCCTAATCATATGAGAAAGTTGTCATTTTCTCCTGAACTTATTCATCCCCAGGTGTACAGTTTACTGAGCCCATAAGCAAACTACACAATCTTCCAGACTCCTGATCTAATGCTAATGTATAACATACCCGTATACTCTTCCCTTGTATAAGGTAAAGGGTTAAAAGAAGGAACTGAACATGTGAAGGTCAAAAATTGTTACAAGGGAAAGCTCTGAAACATAGAGAGGGAGTGTGGGGTGGAGGACATGTTTATAGAAGACTTCTTTATGCGTATGCATTCTAACTAATGGTAACAAAAATAAAGAACACTTTTCAATGAGCCTTCGTGCAATTTTACTTCAATCCACCTGGCCATGGGAGGCAGGTTAAAGTGGTTTTTCCTGCCAATATATATCAGATGTTTTATCAGTGCACAGTTTAATAATCTAATTTTGTCAGTATGAGTTCCTTGGTTGAGGGATGTTCGTTTTTAAGTGCGACAGATACTTACTGGAACACTTCATTTTACCACTGAGGCTCAAGCACTTTTGCTGTACAAAACCTTGTTACAAAACTGTTCAATGCATTCAGACTTTTTATATTGGTTGTGGTATGGAGGTGGGGCAGAATACACCACAAACTTTCTGCAAAAGTCTTGTACTGAAAAAGATCAGTAGCACATAACTGAAAATGTTCATTAAAGCCATGGTAGCATAGTTCTTAAAATCAATGTAGTCTATGGGTTAAGAATCTCTGACTACCTGGGAGACCCAGATTAAAATCCTCTCTCTGCAATGAAGCTTACTGGTTGATTTGGGGTTCAATCATTATCTCTTGGCTTATTGTACTTCACAGGCTTGTTGTGAGGATAAAATGGGAAGGGTGAATTGTGTGTGCTGCCTTGGGCTATGTACAGATAAGGCAAGATATAAATGTAACCATTAAATGAAATATAGGATTTATGAATACAAAATGTTGAAGTAAAAATATGTAAAGATGAATGTCCATACCAGTTTGTATGGGGTGAAATGGGGTGGCATTTCTGTAGCTGCATTCATTTCATTTTCTAACACAGAGGCACCTCATAGTGGTTGTACCTTATGGAAGTGCTGAGATAGAACATATTACAAATTGTCAGCTTACAGAAAATCCCAAAGCAATTCACTGTTATTTAAAAGCAGAAACAAAATGGGTAGACTTATAGTTGCTACCAACTTCATAAAAGCAGGTGAGGCTGTGCATTGCTGAACATTGGAGGCGGCCTGAAATACAGAATGGTTGAAGAAAATCTGGGAAATTGTTTTACAGTACTGACAAAACATAAATAGAATTTAAGAGCCACACACAACATGCAATATAATAACTCATATTGGAAAGTAGTTATTTGCTTTGAATTCAGGAAAATATCCAGCTTTGTTTATTCTTTATTTCTATGCTTTAAAAACCGGCCCCCTTTTATAGGATACAATGGCAAGCTACCGGTATGCGTTGGGCACGACTTGTTTAGCAAGCCACTCTTATTTTAGGATCTTTACGTAATAAACAGATGAGCACATTTGTAGACCTTTGTCAATGAAAGACCATCTTGACTTTTATTCTGTTTGAATTACTTACTTGGTTTCTAAAACTTTGTACTCCTACTCAGCCACAAAGCTCACAACGATGACCTTGGCAGATCACTGTAACCTTGTAGGGTTGTGAGGAAGATAAACTGGAGCCCCCCCCCCCACTTTGAGGTCCTTGGTTGAAAGGTGGGATAAGAATGTGAGATAGGTGCAAAAAATGCCATGGGAAACGTAGAAGCCATGAGAATTACATTTCCCATACTTTATGGCAGGCATCCCCAAACTCGGCCCTCCAGATGTTTGGGGACTACAGCTCCCATCATCCCTGCCCACTGGTCCTGTTAGCTAGGGATGGTGGGAGTTGTAGTCCCAAAACATCTGGAAGGTCGAGTTTGGGGATGCCTGCTTTATGGCATCTTCAGATCCTGCTGCAAGCATGCCCAGCAGTGTCCTTGACACCAGGAACCATGGGTTACATCTTGCCATGATTGCTGATATCCCTCATAGGCAAATTTCTTTGGCTTTCAGCAGTGGGGGTACCTGAGAATCTATTTAACATGCTGTTACCATCTTAGAGAGTGCTCCAGGGCAGGAGTGGGGCACATTTCCTGGGGAGGCTTGCTGTGGTCCTGGAGTGAGTCGGGAGTCTCTTTTAGCCCAGTGAATCTTGCTGGGACAGAATGCAGTTTGCTAAGGATAAGGATAATTTGTGGGTTCTCCCCCATCTTGTGCTTTGGGTCCAACCTGAGAGCAATGCACGAAATAAACAAGATTTCATGTGCTCGATATATTGGACATGATGTACTGAAAGCAGTTATTAAAATCTCACCCAACTACCATGGTCAGAGATTGAGAAGGGAGAGAGAGACAGGGGGAGGGGGAGAGAGATTTCTGAAATGCATGTTACCAAATCTTGCAAATCAATAACTTTCTCTTAATGTAGATTCTTTTTTACAGATTAAAAAAGAAAAATAATTGTTTGTCTCTCAGCAGACATTGCCTTGCAAATAAATGTCATGTAGCTGGAGGGTGATTCAGAAAAAGAAACTGCTCTGTTTTAGCAGACATTTTTATGTGAGAAATATTGTGCTTTTTATTTCCTGGAGAGTTGAGTATTGGCACAAATAGCTTGGCTGGGCGCAGCAATTGATTGCTGGCTGCTCTCTGTGTTAACTCTTCCCCCCTGTGCACTTGGGTGGCTGGTGGTTTTCCATCTGCTTTCCAATTTGCTTTACTGCTCCCACCAAGATAGAAGAACATCCTTGCCACACACAGGCTTGAATAAGGCTTCCTTCAGTGAATGGTATCTTAATGCTGAGGCATAATGGGCACCAATTTCACTCACTACAGAGCCTAGCAACCACAGGTAATAGCTTGGGATGAAACGTTTTCCTGAGAGTTTTGAGGTACTTTGCAATGGTGGGTTATCTAGCAGAGAGATGTATCAACTGAATGCAGGACTCGTGAAGTGAAGGTCTTCTTTGACTTTGATCCTACTGTCACTCTTGAGCTAATTCAGACTGAAATCCTATACTCAGTTACCCAGGAGTAAATCCCATTGGACTTTGTGGAGTGTGCATATAGGATTCTACTGTCAGGCAGTTAAAGGGGGTTTGCATAAAGTAGGAGTAGCTCGCCCATGACACTCCAGAAGCTGTTAGCCTCTCTTTAGCCCCAGCTGGTATGGCCAATAGTCAGGAATGAAGTGAGGTATAGTCCACCAGCATCAGGAGAGCCAAAGTTTAGGCACCTTGACATAAGGTTTATACTTGCACTTGAGGCAAGGGAGCTGGTGCTTCACATAAGCACATGATTTGTCATAACTTGATTGCTGGATATTTGATAGATTAGCTATCTATCAAGAATGCTTGATAGTGTTTGAGACAATGTGAAATGCTGGTGAGGTTCTTTTGTGGCATTTGATCTGTATGTCTTTGTTTAGTAGTCAGGCAGTGGGCTGCCCAGTGAGAAGCCAATGCCGGTGGGAGTCTCCTCAAGGGGGAAACACCGCAAGGTTTTAGCCTTGGGTGTCTCCCCTTCTGGGATGCCATTGAAGCCAAGGACAGCACCAACATGACTGTGGTGGGTCGGTGGTGGAAGGGCCCTGAGTGCAAGGCAGGGTAGTGAAGTTATTCCAGGGTAAGAGTCTGGGACAGAGAAGGAAAGTTCCCAGGTGAGAGCTGGGTGAATCTATCCTTTTCTGCGAGGGGTAGGAATTAAGAGCTTCATAATTGTGTTCTTTTGCACGGCTTTTGTACTTTAGATATCCTGCTGCTGATTTTCCAGTCCCTACTTTTAAACTGTGACCATTGGATATATATTATTATTGTACCTGAGATTATTAGGTAATAACTCATGTTATGAGAATCTGCATTTTATCAAGTTTTTATTAGTAGAATTGTGTTTCTATAACTGGCTTATTTTTGTATTTATTTTTGTATTGCATAGATATGGTGTTGTATATTGGCATTTTTTGTTATGTTCTATGTTGCCAACTGACCTATGGTCTTTTACTTAAGGGTGCTTTATAAATTTAATTATTAATAATAGTACTAATAATCATTATTTCAGCCCACTGGGTTTCACACTCATGAGATACCTATGTTCTGTGGGTTCCTGACTCTCAGTCTCCATTCATGTCCCTATGATTGGGTTGATTAGGGTACTTTTCATAGCAAGATGCCATGAGACTTGCCATTTTTGTTGGGAGGAAATATCTTGAAAGGCACACTTTACTTATAAGGTTACAGTGGATTGTCTTTTTTTCTTCTCCTCATCTGACTTACGTAGTCTCCATGCTAATACTCAAATTCTTTTCCATGGCTGGGGTCTGTGTGATGGACAATCATGATGATGGTTTAAGCATGATTATTATATTAAAGGTAAAGGTAAAGGTACCCCTGCCCGTACGGGCCAGTCGTGACCGACTCTAGGGTTGCACGCTCATCTCGCTCATGAGGCCGGGAGCCAGCACCATCCAAAGACACTTCCGCGTCACGTGGCCAGCGTGAAGAAGCTGCTCTGGCGAGCCAGCACCAGCACAGCACACGGAACACCATTTACCTTCCCGCTATAAAGCGGTACCTATTTATCTACTTGCACTTAGGGGTGCTTTCAAACTGCTAGGTGGGCAGGAGCTGGGACCGAATGACGGGAGCTCACCCCGCCATGGGGATTCGAATTGCCGACCTTACAATCAGCAAGTCCTAGACACTGAGGTTTTGCCCACAGCACCACCCACGTCCCAGCTTATTATATTACCTGTTGTGAAATTGTGGTTGCCAAAAATTCTTGATTTACTACATAATAATAATAATAATAATAATAATAATAATAATAATAATAATAATAATTTATTATTTATACCCCGCCCATCTGGCTGGGCCTCCCCAGCCACTCTGGGCGGCTTCCATAAAAACCAAAAATACAATAAAATATCACATGTTAAAAACTTCCCTGAACAGGGCTGCCTTAAGATGTCTTCTGAATGTCAGGTAGTTGTTTATCGCTTTGACATCTGCTGGAAGGGCGTTCCACAGGGCGGGCGCCACTACCGAGAAGGCCCTCTGCCTGGTTCCCTGTAGCTTTGCTTCTCGCAATGAGGGAACCGCCAGAAGGCCCTCGGCGCTGGACCTCAGCGTCCGGGCAGAATGATGGGGGTGGAGATGCTCCTTCAGGTATACTGGGCCGAGGCCGTTTAGGGCTTTAAAGGTCAGCACCAACACTTTGAATTGTGCTCGGAAACGTACTGGGAGCCAATGTAGGTCTTTCAAGACCGGTGTTATATGGTCTCGGCGGCCGCCCCCAGTCACCAGTCTAGCTGCCGCATTCTGGATTAGTTGTAGTTTCCGAGTCACCTTCAAAGGTAGCCCCACGTAGAGCGCATTGCAGTAGTCCAAGCGGGCGATAAACAGAGCATGCACCACTCTGGCGAGACAGTCCTCAGGCAGATAGGGTCTCAGCCTGGAGTAGTAAATTTCACCTGGAGTAGTAAATTTCATCTGATCCCTTCATTATACACCTTTAGGTGCCAGGCAAAAGCGTTCCTCTTTAACCAGGCCTTAGACTAATTGACATCTGATGCCCTTTCAGATGTGTTGTGGAAGGGGGTTGTATTGAGTTGTCTTTGTTCTTATTTTTATTATGTATCTTGTGTTTTTTATATTGTAATTTTGGATTGGGAACCAGCCTCAGATCTATTGGTATAGGGTGGTTTACAAATTCTCATCATCATAATCTAACACCTGTATTCCAGAATCTTCACTATCTAGCCATTGATTGGTGGCCACTATTTATGGACCTATAGAATCCCAATTGACTTTGGCTGGAGACCACAATATCTGTTAGGGCTGTCACATGCGGGATGGAGCGATCATGTTTTCTCCTGCTCCAGAAGCTAGGACCCAAACCAATGGATTCGACTTACAGGATAGGAGATTCTGAGTAAGAGCTGTTTTACAGTAGAACAGACTCCCATGAGAGGTGTGGACTCTCCTGCCTTGGAGCTTTTTAAGCAGAGTTTTGCCATGTATGATTTAGTTGAGATTCCTGTATTGCAGGGAATTGGACTAGAAGAGTCTCAGGGTCCCTGATGACTCTACAGTTTTATGATTCTGTGGATCATTACCCCAAGCCCTAAGGATGAGATGGGCTATACTTCAAGTACTGCCTATAGGTTGATAGAGTGCTATTCTTTGAGCATATACAAGTTTCTGAAGAACAAGTTATAAATGCATTGCAGGTCTTGTATACATCACAGCCACACAGATCAACATGTTAAGCTGCAGCACTAGAGCCAGTGTGGTGTAGTGGTTAAGAGCGATAGACTCGTAATCTGGTGAACTGGGTTCACGTCTCTGCTCCTCCACATGCAGCTGCTGGATGACCTTGGGCCAGTCACACTTCTCTGAAGTCTCTTAGCCCCACTCACCTCACAGAGTGTTTGTTGTGGGGGAGGAAGGGAAAGGAGATTGTTAGCCGCTTTGAGACTCCTGAAGGGGAGTGAAAGGCGGGGTATCAAATCCAAACTCTTCTTCTTCTTCTTCTTCTTCACTACACTGTGGGCAATGCCATTATGTTGTAGGCACTTGAATGAAAGGAGCTTGAATGGCCACAAAAACATAATCCCTTATCAGAAATTAATTATACTTTATATAGAGCGAGAGGTCTTTTGTTTAGATGCCACTGTTAAAAAGTCAGATACTAAATCAGGAATTTAATCGCCATTTAATCATGAAGGGAAAAGAAAAGTGCACATTCGTTTTCTGTGCTCAGTCCTTCCCAATGAGTTGCACACATTCTCTTCCTTCCAGACTGTGACGATGGACAGATTTCCTTGTGTCAGTAAGATCATGCTCATTTCTTTCCTCAGCTTCATACTCTGAAGTATTCTAGAAGGCAGAGCAAAGGAGTATGATGCTAGAAGAACGCTCCCCGTGTCATCCTGATCATGCAGGACAGATGGAAGGATAAGTTCACGAGGGCCTTGGGGAACAGTGCTCAGCTGCAGGCTTTCCTGAAAATGTAGATATGAGCAGCACATGGTTCCCTGTGTGCCTATTGCCAGATGCCCGCAAAAGCACAAGGCAAAGGAAGAATATGGGACATTGCCCATCACTTCCAATTGGATGGAGCTACTCTGCTAAGCTGTGGCTCTTGGGTTTGCAGCCCTAGTGACTACCTCTCAAAGCAAACAAAATATTGGAGCAGAAGCAGATGAGCCTCTTTTGCAAAGAAAAAAAAGTTGAGTTCTTAGATAAAGCTCCGTATGCTTAGTTGATTTCTGCTCCTTGACTGGACTTTATCCTATAAACCTAATGCACATGTATTATTCTTCTTCTTTTTTTTTTTAAAAAAAAAAGCTAATTGGCAAAGTAATAAATAGCAACCAATCAAAATAGCAGGACCCACTGGTTCATGAAATCCTCTTCCGTGCTCTAAAATGTCAATGCATTCCCAACAGATCTCTTTCCAATTTTTGACTGAAAAAATCTCCAAGGAATGAAATTGTACAGGCCTCATGGGACCTGTATGGCATGGCTGAACTTTTCTTACAACATAGGTAAAGGTAAAGGGACCCCTGACCATTAGGTCCAGTCATGACTGACTCTGGGGTTGTGGCGCTCATCTCGCTTTATTGGCCAAGGGAGCCGGCGTACAGCTTCCGGGTCATGTGGCCAGCAGGACTAAGCCGCTTCTGGCGAACCAGAGCAGCACACGGAAACACTGTTTACCTTCCCACCGGAGCGGTACCTATTTATCTACTTGCACTTTGACATGCTTTTGAAGTGCTAGGTTGGCAGGAGCAGGGACCGAGCAACGGGAGCTCACCCCATCACGGGGATTCGAACCGCCAACCTTCTGATTGGCAAGTCCTAGGCTCTGTGGTTTAACCCACAGCGCCACCCGAGTCCCAGCGCCACCTGCATCCCCGCGTTTCTTACAACATGGTGCCCTCCAAATGATCATGGACTCCATCTCCAGTCAGAATGGTCAATAGTCAATAGTCAATGGTCTCTTCCAACTCTATGATTCTATGATTCTATGAATAGTGGGGGTTGTTAGGAGTCACAGCACAGCAAAATCTGGAGGGCATCATAGTGGCTACCTCTGCATTACAGTTACAAAGTTTTTTCTGACATGCAAACTATTGCCCACAGAACTACAGCCTTCATGCTGAACTGATAGTCACAAATAATGCCTAGAATACATTTCTACATTCCAAAAAGAAATGAAGTATCTGAGTTTGCAGGCAATGTCTCAGGGTGATGAAAACTGAGTACAAACAACAGTAGGCTGTGAGTATGTTGGGAATTAAGGAGATAGTCTTATTTTAAACACAACTTTCTTGGTTTAACTTGGGAAACTGCTTGACCTAGGACAAAAAGCAATGTATTTTGCAGTACAGCGTGGTACTATTGAATTTCTTGGAAGGCCTTTCTAAGAGAACAGTTGAACCTAGAGTCTGTGGGGCCTCCTCCCTTGACAGTTGATGAAAAAGCTGCTACTGCTTCTTCATGGCAAGAAGGATTTGGAGCAAATCCCCATTTAGAATTGTTCTTTGCTATGAATCTGATTTTGGCTAATTAGACTGTTGCTGTCCACTGTAAGTGTTGAGTAAGGTTGTCTGAAATGTTCCCATCCAAGCTTGCATCACAGAGCGGTGAAATGTCTCCACCCAAATCTTCCCCAGGGAAGAACATCGCTGAGCCCTTGCGTGCTGTAGTCTCCCTGGCTATGAAGTCATGACAATATTGAAATTGTCACTGCAACCAGGCAAGGGGTGGCATTGGTCATGAAGAGTGAGGGAATTGTATATCTTCATGATGTTACCTGGGTACACTGAAGGCAGGGAAGCTACACTCTATCATCACACAGTATTCTTTGGCTTCATTTTCAAAAGGTGCAAAGGATGCCCGTTACTGTTTGGCAGCAGAGGTGTACCTCGGGTCCCTTGCACCTTTGGCAAGGAGCTGTATCAGTGGCCCCCTGAAAAACCACAATAGCCACATTAGAAATCACTACATTTTACACAACCCAAGTGAGGGTGAGGTGAGGAGGAAGCAGGGGTGTACGAAGGAGGGCAGGCCGAGGGGGCGGTCCACCCCACGTACCACTCTGGGGGGTGACAAGATGTCCCGCTGCCTCCCCCCAGCTGTAGAGCGGCCGAAGCTGTGTGTGCAGTCAGTATGGGCGCCGCTCGTGCAGTGACCATACTGCTGCTGCTTGCGCACGGCGTCCATACAGGCATCCGTATGGGCTTCTGCACATGCGCAGTCCATAGGGACGCCGCACAAGTGCCACCAGGCAGTTCGCCCCACCCCTTGGCGTCCCGCCCTGGGTGCCTGAGAGGGTTCCTCTGCCAATGGGAGGAAGGGCAAAAAAAAAAAAATCACACTTCTTTGTGCCATGGTATGATATGGATGGACAGCTTTTGATCTCACCACAACAGTGGTGGTTCATTTCCACACACACATGCATCATATAATCCATACTCTCTAGTGGTCTACCTTCATACTGGCTTTCCATTTTTCCTACTGCTCAGCTCCCAGTTCTTGTCTAAACCAGCAGCTTTACTCAGATTTCTGGGGTGATTTTTGTGCCCCCTATGGGGTACAGTTTCACCAACCCCTAGGTATGTCCCTGTTTGGCAGTGAACTAAGTACACAGTCAGAGTCAGGTTGTCTATTCAGGAGGGAGAAATAAGCTGCCTCAGGTGCAGGGGGGGGGTAAATTTGGTTCAGTTCACATTTAAAGACGAACCTACCTAACTCACACTTCCTAGAGAAATACTCAAACTGAAATGCAACCCTCTTTCAAAATCCATGCTTCTCCAAATTTTTGTTCTCCAGCCAACTGATGTGCACAACAAGGCACATACTAGGGTATAAGTGTGCATTAAAGTGAATATTATGGTTAAAATAACATACCTGGGCTGGATCTATACAGATGAAACACTACAGAAAGAAACGTAAGAGCTCTTTATTGAAAATCCCATTGGCAACAGATTATTGCTCTACAGCACCATCTGGTGCCGCATGTTTATAACACAGTTATAAAAATGTATTTGACTAGTGTAGCTGAGTCCCAAGATGCATCATATAAACTACCTGCCCGACATGCTATATACAAATGTGTATTAGGATAAATTTGTATTAAAATATTGATGAATTCCCATGAGGACTTTTAAAAAATGCTAGCTGATGTGAAAACATGAAAAATTTAAGTTAAACTTGGAAAAGGGAGAATCAGAAATAAATGAAAACTGACATATTCAGGTGGCACCATAAGTGGAGGATGAAGGCAGGTACTGGTGTCTGAGTGGTGCAACCAGTCTTTTTTTAAAAAATGTCGAGCCTAGTAGGGTGCAGCGGAAACTGTGTTATTTTGGCTCTTCTTTCCGACAGCAAATTGTCATGAGCTGGCACCCATGCCTAATTTAATTGTAAGTGTATAGCTTAGCTCTATTGAACTCATTTAAATACTGACTGTGTTTTATTTACTCCGACCTATATCAGTGAAACATCAATACTGTCAAGCCAGTGAACTACTCTTTTGAGCTCTGTATATTTTTCCCAGTGGAAAAACGGGATGCTATTTCAGACCCTGAAAATTCGATACAGAGATAAAATGTTTTGTTACAGCTATAAATATATCACCAGCTATATCAGGATTGGAATAAAACTAATCATTTTTTTCTTGAAAGTCTAAGGGCTGTGTGTTCTCTTAAGAGCTGAGCTGTATATGAAGGACCTTTTTCCTCCATGCAGGGTTCAGGGACTTGAGGCTATGAAATTAAAATGGTCACTTTTGAGAGCAAAATTCATTGCAGAAAAATATATATCAGCATAGTTTAGAGAACCATTTGCTGCCTAGTGCATCATTTGCTTCTGCTGTGCTCTCAGGCAAGAAGCAGATTTCTTTAGAATTGAGAAAGGGAGGCCAATAATTGGACTTATTTCCCAGGCAAGTGTGTATAGGATTCCATCCTTAGTTGCATATTGAAATCCAAGGTTGGCATATACTTGCCATCACATTAATTTAAGTGGTGTAGTGTCTGATACACAATTCACACACTGAACTTTTAAGTGCTTTCTACAACTGACCACTAATATATGCAATATGGTGGCACATGTGTTGAGGGAACATTTTCAGTACAGTCAAACTTTGGTTGGTAGTCTGTTCTGGAATCCTGTTCAGCTTCCGAAATGTTCAAAAACCAAGACACGGCTTCTGATTGGCTGCAGGAGCTTCCTGCACTCGAGCGGAAGTCATGTCAGATGTTCAGCTTCTGAAAAAACGTTCAAAAACTGGAACACTTCCTTCTGGGTTTGTGGTGTTCAGGAGCTGAAACGCTCCAAAACAGAGGTGTTTTGGAATCGAGGTTTGACTGTACCACTACCAGTTTTGCTCTGAACTTGACTTCACGCATGTCTACTCTTATTTTGATCCTGTGATGGTCTGAATCAACTGCCACAGATCAAATACTATAAATATTTTTCATGTCACACAACATTTTCCTTTATGGAAGCAGTTCATGGCTGCAACTCAGATTCAAAGGTATCTCATCATGAAATATGGGATAAATATGTTCGTATATGCGCAGGTCTGGAATGACTTCATGTAATGACTACCTACCATTGACCTTCCTGATGTTGTTGGGCTACAACGTTCATCTCCCCTGACCATTGGCCATGCTGGCTGGGGCTGACTGGGTGTAAGTCAGGTACCCCATCCCTGAGCTACTGTTAACTTGGAGAGTCATATATTATCCTGCAAACTTATCCACAATTCCTATTAAATCACTGTGCTTCTATAACTCAGGTGAATCATTAATCTTTTTCTCTAGGCATTTATTCACAAGAAGCACGCTTTTCTTTTCTTTTTAAAGAAAGGTGGATATTCCTATGTATCTTGAAAACAACCCAGGAACAGTTAGCAGAATGGATGATACAAGGCCTCAAGGGGACAACATTCCCATTTTGTGCTCTTTTAATGGTATAATGTGCATGAGATGCAAAATGAATTACGCTCAATGAATGTGGAGATTTGTTCGATCTTTACATACCGGAGTGCTTGCCTAATGAACTCTACGCAGCTTAAGCTTGATATCCAGAGACTCTGTTGTTTATCAGCTAAAAACAGGTGTTTTAGCATAAACACACAAATATGCTTGGAGATATCTATAAGAGAGAAAAGCATTCTAATTAGCTGGAGAATCAAAGGCATGCGGATTAGTTGTGATGTGGAATTGAAAGCCAATTCAGATTAGAGTGGTGTGGTGACAAACACCTTAACAACTGAGAAGTGGCTTTCATTATAAAACTGCCTCATAAACCTCAAGATATTTCTCTCTCTTGTGTGCAGAAGAATGGTGAGGTGTTGAATATGTTAAAAAATTGAGCAGAATTAGTGACATTTTAGAATGTAGTTTTGCTTTTGGTTTGAAGCTTATAGGAGCTACAAAAAAACCTCCTACTATTTTAGGACGCTTATATTTAGAACAGCCAGGTTCTTTTCAGAGGTTGCTGGGCTCCCATTAGCCCCAGTTAGCACGGGTAATGGTCCAGCTTGGTAGGAGTTGCAGAACAACAACATCTCAAGGGCAGCTGCTTAAGGGAGGATTGGCTTAGAAGGCATGTCACCTGCTCTGCATCTCAATAGACACCAGGGGAGGGCACAGAATGCATGAAATCACACAAAACAAAATACAGACCATAAACCACATTTAAACAATTAAACTAAATCAACAAAGCAGCTTAACCTATCACCAAAAACTAATAATTAATATGCTAAAATGCTGAAAATGCCTAGGCAAAACAAGGAAGTCTTTATGCAGCACCAAAATGATAACAGTGCTTCTAAAGAGATTTTAATAATAAACTAGGCACCACCCTAGTAACCTCCATTGAAGGGTGATCTAAAAAGAAAGGATGAATGAAGGACTATCAGAAGGTCACCTGGAGCCATCTTAATAGCATTTTCAGTTCCAGGGAAATACTTTTCTAGTCATCTAATTTATCTAATCCCTTACGGTTCACAGTCTTGGCCTTTTGGTATTAAATTGTGTCTTTAAAAGTGTTTTAACTGGATTTCAGGGTTTTTTCTGTTTTTTAAATAAATTGTTACAATATAAAACACTAAAAACCATATGTTAATGTATTCTGTTTTGTGAGCTGCCCAAAGAGCTTCCTTTTTAGGGTGGTTCTATAAATATAGTACTGTAAACAAATACAGTGGTACCTCGGGTTACAGACGCTTCAGGTTACAGACGCTTCAGGTTACAGACTCCGCTAACCCAGAAATAGTACCTCAGGTTAAGGACTTTGCTTTAGGATGAGAACAGAAATTGCACGGTGGCGGCGTGGTGGCAGCAGGAGGCCCCATTAGCTAAAGTGGTACCTCCGGTTAAAAACAGTTTCAGGTTAAGAACGGACCTCCAGAACGAATTAAGTTCTTAACCCAAAGTACCACTGTACATAAATGTACCTACAAGAAAAGCTATCTTTTCTTCTCTTGGTTTCCTCCTGCTTAGGCAGGCAGGAAGAACAGGACCTTCAAATTATCTATAAAATTGGGAGGAACAAGTTTCTCCAATCTGCTTTGCATTCAGCACGTTCAAAGTAGATACAGAGAATACATATGGAGAATATAGTTTCAACAGTTGTCAGCAGTATTTTCAAATGATCTCAGAAACATTGAGAAATATAATTAAAATGCAAATTAAGGCTGGAAATATGGAAGGGGAAAGTACGAGTCTTCTTTTTCTGCCACTGGGACAGCTGGTCTATTTACATTTCAATATTTTCTGTAAAGTGAAACTAGGGCTGTTACCTGAACCCAGTGGTTGCCATACCCACCAAAAAACTTGGGTGCATCTGAGTGTGTATGTTGGTCACACAGAGTAACTTGTGGTCATTGCAGCCAATGAAAGGTCCAACAGCAGGCCTCCTCATCACTGGCAAATAAGCCTGGTGCAGGTAAGCAGTTGCTGGTTGTGATTGCCTGAAGAGGGACCTTGAGCTGCATCCGTCCACCAGTCTCTGTTCAGTGTCTCCTAATTCAGGTCCTCCATCATGGAGGGCAGGTGTTGTGGTGAGATCACTAGAAACTGCCTCCCTGCTGTGGGGTGGGACCATTTGGATGGCCACAATGCCCCATGTTGCTGAGGCAGAAATTTGGTCAGTTGGGTTGGCTATTGGCTGCTGAGGGGCTACTTAAGTTGCTGAAGGTTGCTTTCTTGCAACATGCAGCGGATCACCCGCCCTCCTCCCCCTATAATTAGGGTTGTTATTATGGCCTTGCTATGCCTGTCTAGGGGTTGTCTGTTTTGGAGCAGGGGCCTGGTAAGAATTTTGCCATTTGGCTGATTGGCTGGTGACACTTGGTTTTTGCCTACCGTGTAGCAAATCGTCACAACTTTGTAAGATTGGCGGTTAGGCATTTGGTTCAATGTTTTGGGGCGGGGACGTGGTTGGCTGTGCCTGCCCCTCCATCGCTGCTGCTAGGGAATTCCATTAAAGGAATCCAGGGGCTCGCCCTGCTTTTGTCAGAACCCTGTCAAGGGGCTAGGGCCACGCCAGAGCCCCTGGGAGCATCTGGGGTGAGCTGTGAGATCGAAGGAGTTCTGGCTCCCCCAGGATGCTTTCCCTTACTGACATATAGTGGTGCCCAGTGTCAGTCCTGTTCCTGCCACCGTGCAGGTTCATGTAGTCTGGAACCAATGCCTAAGCAACCACTCACATGCTGTAATCAAAAAAGTTGTCGCCAAAATTTAATGCCACTAACATTAAACTAAAATCTGTGTCTATGGTGTCTTCATTTTGGGGGTACTTTTGTGGGTCTTCACACGCAATTATAGAGAAGCAGACAGATAGGAACATTCCATTTTGACATCATCACTATGTCCTGGAACAATTCAATGCAGGGAACGTCAAAATAATTGGCAGCTCATAGGTGCCCACTATGGATTGTGTCAGTGCTGGTGCCCAGTACACCATCACAGTAAGCCCACTGGGTGGATGAGCTATGGCAATTTGCCCAGCCTCTGTGCACCCTGGAACAAGCCCTGTTAGCAAATGGTAATTGGAGTGCGATTTCCTGCCAAGAATTCTGGTGGTGGGTGCTCACCAACTAACCTATCCCTTTCCTATTTTTGTCTGGAGGTTGGAGGCATAACAGAAAAGACAAGACTTACAGTGGTAGAAAGCAAACCTCGATCTAAGTCAATCTGGCAGCTGTCTGCATAATTGAACATCCCTGCTTTGAATAGTTGTCCTACCCCACCTAAAAGTTAGCAAGTATTTTCACCCCATCTACCTTAAATATCATGGCTTGCTCTTGCTCTCCAGCCTGCTAGACTTCACAAATGGCCCTCAAAGTTGAGGGTAGATATTCATGTAACAAAAATTATCAGTGCTCTCCCAATCTCTTGTCTTATGCAGAGCAGTTTTCTACTCTTGCCCATTCTCCTGCAGGCAGACTCAGTACTTGACTGCTTTCCAAACATATGGCAACTCCTAGGCAAAATAAATAAGTGGAAGGAAATCCAATTTGGCCAAGCGTGCTACACATATTTCATCTTAAGGCAGTTTGGCAAATATTTATAAGCACTTGAGATATTTGAAACGATGTGTTTCTTTGGAAAACTGGCAAGGAAGTCAAGATAAACGTTTTTTTTTTTTTCTTGCACTGGCATTCAGGGGTGGCTTTAGAGCCAGATAATGGGACACAGGTCTGGGAGGCCTCGGCCAACCCCACAAAAAACTCACATTCCATCAGTAACTGCCACCCACAATGTCATTTTTTTTTTTATTTTAAGAGAGGGTGCGTGTTGCCAAGCAAAGATCCAGACAGTCGCACCTACCATCTCTGGACCCATGTGGGATGCTGGGAGGTGAAAATGGCTGTCTGAAGCTTTCCTCTGCAGCATGCCTGCTCAAAACAGAAATACATTGTGACCAGTAACTGCTATCACACCACCTGGTAAGACCAACTAGTGCAAAGGAAGGAGAAGGTCTGTATTTATTTATTTATTTATTTATTCAAAAGTATTTGCAGGGGTAGTTGGGTCAGAACTTGACAACCTATGTGAAACTTTAGGAAGAAAGCAACAGGACCTGCTCATTCCTTCTTGCATGCTACCCGGTAAGCCAAACTCATGCATTGACTCTTCCTTGTGAGGTCCTGGGCACAAACGGCCATAAAATGCTTTCTGTATTGGAAAAGAGAGCCCCCCCCCCCCCGATGAGTCCAAATTCAGTAGAAATGAAGACTGCTTCCATGCTTAGATTTCCTTGCTGAGTTGGACCAATGACACTTTAAAATCCTAAGTGCTGCCAGTGCCTGGGGGTTAACTCAACAAACCAAGGAGGATAGAATTATTATGGGTGACTACTGCTGTGAATTTCAACCCCCCCCCCCATTGCTCTTCTTATGTAAAGGAAGTGCATATCACACTGACTCCACACTTAAAAATTGCTGCCTGCAGATTTCCGCAGATTCATGTCTAGTCAGTGGAACACACAGAAAAAGAGAATCTGTGACTGGCAAAGTGTACGCACTCCTTTCTAATCTAATGCTGGGGTGTACGAATCTTACTCCCAACCTCCCACTGCTAGATCTCTGCCACATCTCAGAAGAAAGCAGCTGTCAAGAGCAAGTGTGCCATTTTTCTCTCACTGTTTCCACTGACAGCCTCTCAATCCATTAAGTTATCTCGTTTTTTTAAAAAAGCTGTTTTTCTTTCATTAATTAGCCAAGGTAGGCTGGCTGCTCTCATTGTATTCCTTCTAACCGATATTAAGTAGCAACGTTCCTTCAGCTCCTTCTGAATCGAGAAAATGTGTGCGGCTTTGAACAGATGTAAAGGCATTACAGAGTTCATTTAGAACATAATCAGCAGATAATTACAAGGTACTCAGCTAAATTGCAATGAATGGCAAGTGCCAGTCGCTTTCTCCAAACACCAAAATTAGGCGTTTTTATCTCCACATGCAAAAGGGGGTCAAAAGGAGCAGGAAATGACTAATTTGAAAACCTTTTATTATGGCTGAGTTTTGTAAAATTGATATTGTACATTTTGTGCAAGAAAACAATGTTCTGATTGTTTCTGCTGTGTGTATCCTGTTCTATAGTAAATAATAGTAATCAGAAGCATTGTAAGTTTTCCTCCAGTTAGTCCAAAACATACACCACCTAACCTCAGCTTCTGCTGGACTTGAAGCACATACAGTTCTGAATCTTCATAAAAACTATCAGTGAGTTTTGATGTGTCTGTTTACAAAACATAACATGGCTTTATATTTTTATTTTTTTAAAAAAAGGATAAAGCCATTTTTTAAAAAGGATAAAGCCATTGCTCCTTTATTGCAGAATCCTAGGTGGATGGCCTGTTTATCTGTGGCGCCTGGCAAACACTTATTCAGCCTGCAATCTCGGTCTTAGAAGTGAGTCTACAAGTTGAATTTAAGGCTTCCACATTATTTTTGTCCTCTCCCCATCCCCTCCCCTCCTGCCTCTGCAACCTCACAATTGGCAGCATGTCAGGACCCCACTTCATTATAGAACGACTCACCTAATTTCTATGATTGTAAGTTGATTTGTCTGGCAGGCAAACTCGCCCAGAACTTAAGTAACTTTTTATGCATTTCCATCAGACCTGAATTGCTAACTTAGGCTTCAAGCCTAATGTCACTTACTTGAGAGTAATCCCCACTGAATTCAACAGGACTTGCTTCTGAGGAGGCATAGTTAAGATTATACTGTTAGTTAGTACTTTGCACTCAAAATGATGGTCTTTGTTACATTTTTATCATGCCCTTCCTTACAGAAACTCAGAGCTGTTCACATCCTCTATTTTATCCTCACAACAACCCTCTGAGGTAGGTTAGGATGACAGAGAGCAACTAGCGTAAAGATGCCAAGTGAACTTCAGGGCCAACACTACCATTAGGCAGGGTGAGGGGGCTGCTTTAGGTGGCTGATGATGGGAGGCAGGGAGTGCTGGTGAAATAAGATTCAGTGACCAATCTACTCAGCTTCTGTAAGCAAAATGTCTATCTTGTCCTTTGCATCCAGCAGCAAAATGTCTTGGGGTTCAGCCCTGTGTGGCTGAACAAGGATTTGAACCTGGGTCTCCACTCTATTTACTACGCACACTGGCTAGGAGCAGCACGGTTTCTGCCACCATAATGGTTTCCTGCAGATCATGCAGAGTATGCATAAAGCTTCTACTCACTTGGTTCAGATACATTATGCGATCCTTGTGATGCACTATATGTATTATTTGCATTCACATCAGCAGAAACACCTCTGTGGCTTTACAATATCCATGCCTGCTTGTTTCATGTAATGTTGTCCTAAGCTGTATTTTCAGATGTTACTTAAGAAGCTGGGGGCCTGAGTGGCTTGCAGGGTCTTAAGGCTGATCTCTTGGATGGCATAACAACACTTTGTTCCTTGGCACTTTTCTGTCTCACATGCCCTTTCGTGATCTTTATCAACTCTCCCTGCAGAAATACTGTCAAATTTAATAAACCACTCAGCATTATTTATAAAGCTGGATGCTCTAAGAAATGTAGGAAAGGGAAGATGCTCTGAGCTACTTCACATTACTCCTAGTCAAATGATGCAAACATGTGGCTTCGAGTGATATTTTGAAATCCTGTGAGTTTATAAATAGAGAAATTTTTTAGCATCTATCAACATTCTCACACCCCATTTTCCATGATAATTAATGATTGGCTTAATGTTCAGGGCTGTCATCCCAGGCAAATAGAACTAGGTCCTGCTGTGCCAATGCAAAGTTATAGCCTGGTGCCATTGCTTCCAAGAGACTCAGGGTTTTGCATTGTACAATGGATTCCTCCACAGCAGTGGGTTTCAAATGTGCCAAATGGGAAGGAATGGGGAGGGGGTTTTTCCACCATCCTTGTGGTATTTTGGTCACCACAGAGGCTCAGGAGACTCAGAGCCTCTTCAAAGGAGGTCTGCTACTCCCCAGCTTCTCCCCAGCAATGCCTATGAAAATGGCCCAGATTTCCTGTTTGCTGCTCTGTTTTCAGGGCACTCCTGCTGCAGTTCTAGAATCCCAATGGTTTGGGTAGCTCTCAAAGGATGACTCTCATGGAGCTGTAGGCCTTTATTCATTATTATGTTCAGCACACAAACCAAATGATGTATTGATGCAGAACATCAGTGGATTATAAACCAAGAAATTCAGCACTGGAGGGTCAAATGCCTAACAGATATTATACTGTTCCTGGTGGCACACAACTTGGCATTCTGGGGATATTCAGATAAGCACTTTTCAGATAACAATGGAATTTTTCTGCGGCTTGTACAGCTGCTTGGCAAGTATGATGAGGTAATGGGTGAGCATTTGCGGTGTGCATCTTCAAAGGCGCATAATGATCACTTCTGTGGGAAAACCATTGAGAATCAACTGATAGTCTTTATGGCCAAGGAAGTGTCAGAGAACATAGAGAGCAGGCTGTTCATAGCCAAGTATTACTCTGTCATACTAGTTTGCACACCGGATATAAATCCCTTTAAGATTTGTTGACAAAGGTGGGTGCTAAAGGTTTCTGTAAAGGAATATTTCATAGAATTCAGAACAATGCATGAATTAACCGAAGAAGGGCTTATGGACCTTTTTCTAAAGAAACTTGAGGAAAACAATATTAAGGTTAAGGGCTACCACAACCAAAGTTATATAATGGTACCCATATGACAGGACAAAAAAAAGGGTGCCCAGGCAACAACTGCTTTACACTGAACTGACAAACTACTCCATGGCTGTCATTGTCTCAGTCTATTAGTTTCAGATGCAGCCTCATCATCAAAGGAGTCTATTGCCCCTTTCTTTGCGCTATTCTCTGCCTCTGTTCAGTGGAGCCAGATACTGAAAGCCAGTGATCACCATAAAAGAGCCTGCAGAAGCCCTTGATGTTGATGCCGCTATCAAAGAACCACCATGTAAGCACTGAAAAAAGAGGAAATTTGAATACGAGGGTCAGACTCACATTGAGGAGTGTGTTCAGAAGAAATCTTCAAATGAGAGTTCTTCTACACATTTGTCAACATTACTCACGTTTCAGTTGAGCAGCTTGACAATATGGGTGATGCATCGGGATTCTTGTGCAAACTTGAGAAGCTACCAGAAGAGACACTTACCAGCCACTGTATGGATTTCTACAGAGCCCTCACCAACCACTCCAACATCAATAGTGCAGGTGTTTATATCGAGCTAGACCATCTGCACCACATTCTACCTCCCACAATAGGCTCACTACAAGGTGTTCTGCATTGCACAACCATGGAGCTCAGCTTGCTGCCCTTCCCTTATCTCAGTTTGGTGCTCAGACACTTGTTTTTGCCACCCTAGCTCAATGCAAACATGGAGCTGAATGCAAACGTCCTAGCACAATTTGGAGGGGAACACAGCCAAAGAGCTCAGATTGGCACCATCCCTCCTTCTGTCTAATTCTCCAACCCAGGGATAGGATCTCCAGAGGTTGCTGGACTTGAATTAGCCCCAACCAAGCTGTCCAATGTTTTAGGGATAAAGGGAGCTGTAATCCAACAACATCCATAGGTACGCAAGCTCCCCATCCCTGTTACACAACATGGGTTGCCACCATCTTCATCCTAAATTTCTGCAAATAATCTCAATGAAAAACACCAAGCAGAAGGAAGCAGGGTACATAACTGTGAATTTAGATACTAGCAACAACAACAAAAATATACCCAGTCTCAGCACAAGGAAATACAAAGCAGATTTATTAGGAATGGTATCCTCTGAAAGTCTCCAAAGACTTCCAAAGAATCCAGAAAAGTGTAAGGAAAAGCAACTCATGACCTCATCAACAAACAGGTTTCGCTGTCTTAGGTTTTGGTTGATTGCTTAATTATGTGAGCCTCTGAATTTAATTAACTCATCAAAGCTAATTTGAAAAGATCTCTTGAGGCTGTGAGAGCTTATATTGTGACTGCCATTTGTATTTGCTGGTTTGGGACCATCTATCAGGGTTTTGTCATTGCGTCAACATTAACTTTAATCTTGTTTGAATGTCATTGTGTTTACTCAGTCTCCAGTTTGGGGCTTTATATCCCCATGTGCACTGGTGGCTCATAAGCAGATTACTTATGGGGAGGGGGCACCTGGTCTGAATGGTCACATGTGGCGAAGGGGGTGTGCTCTGTGTCCTTACCACTGAGCATCATGAGGCAGCAGCAGAGGCAGGGGTCACCTTATGTTAGAGTGTGGCTGCTGACTGGTCACTAACACCAATGGCCTGGCAAGAAACATCTGGCCAGTCACAAGCCACATATCTATGTTGTGATGATCCAAACACTCCGCTGCTTCTGTTGATTGGATTATCAACTATGACGAGAGAGGAGAGGGAGAGAGAGAGAGAATTACTTAGATTCAGTGTGCGACTCTGCAAAACAACTGCCTTTGCAAGAGAATTCTGTTCAGCGCCTTTATGCCTGAATAACCATTTAGGAGATAATTTTTTTTTTAATAAAAATGAACAGTGCAATCCTCTATGAGAAGTAAGCCCTGCTGAGTGCAATGGGACTTATTTGCTGACAACTGTGTATAGGATAGCATTGAAGCCTAGATTATTCTCTCAAAGGACTCTTGTGTAGAATCTTTACTGTACATTGTCATGCCATTCTGATAATCTGAACCCCACTAGGATTACCTTTGTTCTCACATTCTTTTATTTTCACCAAATGAATTTTTTTTATTTTTTTTTTATTTTTTTTTTTGCTACCGTGCAGAGGTTGGAGGGCCACCTGTCATGGATGATGCTTTAGCTGAGATTCCTGCATTGCAGGGGGTTGGACTAGATGACCCTCAGGGTCCCTTCCAGCTCTTCATTTTTATGAGTCTATGCAACTGTTTTATTTGAATTAACCATTTGTATCATGCTCTAAAACAATGCTGACTATTGTGATTGCTAGTCATAAACAGGAAACCTTTGTCATTTGCAATATAGAAGACTTTACATTTGCAGAACAGAATTGAGACTAGCACATATTGAAGAGACAGTTTGACCTTTCCACAAGATGGTTCTTTAACACCTGTCACCTATTTGGGCAATTTTGATTCTCGCTACATTCTCTATTTCTGTATGCAGATTGTCTCGTATAATAATTATGTGCTTTGTATTTGTTGCAATCATAGTTTGGAACAAGAGGGAAGCCTGGTTGTGACTTGTTTCCATAACTCTTTCACTGCCTACTTTTTGAAAAAATGGATCAAAGTATTGGGCAATGAAGCATTGATTCATAGGATCAAACTTTTTATTGTATACACTGTTAATATTTTACCACTGCTCTTGGTAAAATATTTGTATCTTCTAGAAGAAAACATAGTGGTAGATATCTGTGTGTCTGCAGAAGCAAACATTCCTTGTCCTTTCAAGTAATTTCAGGTACAGAATGTTGCTTTCTCAAAAGTACAAGATCATGTAAACTACAGGTGACAAATCGAACACATTTACCAAAGTGTACCGCTTCATGCTGCAAGGGTCATAAACTAATGTTTAACACCCTGACCCCTGCTCATGAATAGGGATGTCACCCTTAATACACCTACTAGGGAAAAATATGTTCTTACAAGTCGCGTTATTGTGGCCTTGGTGCTGCTAATGCATACAAGTGTTTCACAACATTCATACAAAATCATTCTTACCAAAAGGCCATCTCATATTCCCACCCCTCACCCCCGTGTAAATAAGGTTTGCAATTTCTATGGATATTTTTACTCATTGGATTTTCTGCAGAAACAGTGGGTTTTATCCAACACTGCTGTTCCACTCACACAGCAGAAATCCACTTGTGCAATGCAGCTTGCACCTCGTCTCTCCTGCAGCCTCCACCAGACTCTCAAACTTTGTTCCAGAGGGATGGGGGACAAATAGGGAGCATGAGCGAGGGAGGACCCACTGCATGAGTGAGAGCTGCTCACGCAGTGCATACCTCCAACATTTCTCCGATGAAGATAGGGACGGCCCATTCCATAATGATAATTTTACTATTTATACCCCACACATCTTACTGGGTTGCCCCAGCCACTCTCGGCAGCTTCCAAGATATATAAAAACATAATAAAACATTAAAAATCTTCCCTATACCAGATTGCCTTCAGACGGTTTGGGGGTCGGATAACTCCACACCCTCCAACATTTCTCCGATGAAAATAAGGATATCCTAAGGAAAAGTGGGACATTCCTGGGCTGGGTTCTCTTAATCAGGGACGTCCCTGGAAAATAGGGACACTTGGAGGGTCTGGCAGTGTTGGATACAACCCAATGAATCCAGTTTAAATGGGGAAATAATGTGGGCTGGCATTTTGGTGAGCAGGGTCAATGCTGGCAGGGGCTGATTGAAGTTGTAGAGCATTGTAGGAGCCTCTCAAACATCTGGAGGTCACTAGGTTGGTGACAGCTGTGCTTCTGAGAGTCTTCTGAACCTAAGACAAAACTTTTCAGGGGCCCAGGGGACTACAGTACAGTAGTGAGACAGGAAGAACCCCGTTCATGTGTCCTCATGCAAGTCCTTCATTAGATGACACACATTACATTTGTACACAGGTCTATTGTGGCCTTCAAGTTGTAGGTGGCTGTAGAACCAAGTAAATTCATGCTGCGATGTTTAAAATGTTTGTTTTTCTCTGTTTCATTAGAATGATTATAGGAAGTTATCTATGCAATGCAAGGATTTTGTGGTGGGTGTGCTGGATCTCTGCAGGGACACAGAAGAAGTGGAGGCTATTCTGAATGGAGATGTGAACATGCAAACATGGACTGAGCATCATCGCCCAAGTCTGAGCAGAATCAAGCTGGCCATTAAATACGAGGTCAAAAAGGTAAGCATCCCATCAGCTGCTTTGTTGTTGTCTTTTTCCTTTTTCTTTTTGAAAGCCAAATACAAACTGATAAACTAATGGAATTACTGTATGAGTTTCAGTTCAAAGCACACACATACAAAACGGAAGTGGAAACTGAAAGCAATGTTGGCAAATACGGAAGAGCAAGGGGCAGTAGGGGAGAGTAATAGCCATGAACGTGTGTGCTGCTGAACCCTGGAGCAGGTAAATGCCTGGCTTTTGGCATTTACTTTCTTCTTTCACAACAGGGGTGACCTGAGGCTTCTGTGTTTGATCCTTGGCAGTGGCGTAGCATGGGGGGTGCAGGGGGGGCCGGCCGCACCGGGCACAACATCTGGGGGTTAGGGTTAGGGGGCGCAAATCCACGGGTTAGGGGGCGCAAATTACTTGCCTTGCCCCAGGTGCTGACAACCCACGCTACGCCACTGATCCTTGGGACTCTCATCTGACCATGGCACAGCCCTCAGTCCCCTGATTTGAACCCTTCTTGAGCATTTTTGCGTGGCTAGAATGTGTCCTTCAACTCTGATAATGCTTACACTTGCCTGGACAGAGATAGAGGGGCGAGTGTGAAGAAACAAGCATTCTGTAAATTATAAATTCACCTTTATTGCCCTGCCCACTTTTGCCTCTGGCACCACCCACCAGAAGATTGCCCAGGAAAGAATGCAACCCTTGGAAGGAAAAATCTCTCTCCCCCCCCCCCCATTATATATAAGGCCAAGACCTATAGAGTACAGTGAAGAATCAGCCTAACATTACAGGCAGAGTATTAGTATTTTTAAAAATATGGATTGGAGGGAATTCACCCAATGGGGCTTTCTTCCCTCTGCACTCCCTGAACTTGACTGGGTGGAGTCAGGCACTGGTGGAGGAAGAGGAGTGCGGGGGGAGTGCACTGCCCCCAGCAGCATGATCCTGACAGGGTGCCATCGCAGCTGCCCCCCCCCGGCTGCCTGCACTGGGCACCCCGCCCCCACAGGTGTTGCGCCCCGGCCCCCATCTGCTCTCCGCTCCGCCCCGGTGCCGGAGCATGAAGCTCCGCTACTGGAGTCAGGAAAGCCCCCCAAATAGCATGTGGTGGGAGGAGAGGAGGGATCATTCTGTTTGGCAAGTGGAAATGCTTCCACAGATGGAATGTTCATCCTAGCGTGGTGTTGAATTTGACCCTTACAGTGGTACCTTGGGTTACAGAAGCTTCAGGTTACATACGATTCAGGTTACAGATGCCGCTAACCCAGAAATAGTACCTCGGGTTAAGAATTTTGCTTCAGGATGAGAACAGAAATCGTGCTCCGGTGGCGTGGCAGCAGTGGGAGGCCCCATTAGCTAAAGTGGTGCTTCAGGTTAAGAATAGTTTCAGGTTAAGAACGGACCTCTGGAACGAATTAAGTACTCAGCCTGAGGTACCACTGTATTAATTAAATCTACATATATGTATACAATGCCAAGCCTGATCTAGGCTGCTTGATGAATTTGATTTCTGACCCAAATGAACCAGGGGAACTCTATTACCCATCACCTTTCTTCACACGTTCCAAATGTTCTGACATAGATCATGGTTTGAGAACTATGGGGAAATGTGCATTTTGAGAGAAAATGTGTTTATAGTACATATTTGATTTTGCAATTAATTTAATTAAGAGATTAATGCAGAAATAAGGTAGAACAAGCTTATGGGGATTCAGATTGCAAATCAGATTGCAAAACTGATTGAATTGCCCATCCCTGGCCTAAATGAATGGATTCACCTTGCTTCCTAAGTGTGAGAAAATCTCTTTCAGTTCAATGCTGCATTGCTTTGGGGCCTAAGTACTAGCTATAATGTGGTCCATTTGCCACATTATGCTTCTGGCTTCCTAGACTGTATAGATTTGGCAGAGGAGAAAGGGATCACCACTTCATTTCTCAGACTACAATTGTTTGCGAATAATTTTATCTGTCTGAAACTGGCAGAGAGAGGGGAGGGAGGAGAGATGGAAAGAAATAGATGGATGATGCAAGAAAACTTGCTTTGTTTTAGAGTCAAGTCACCTGGTATGTTAAGCACACTTCTTTCTATATATATAAAAAAGCATTCTTTGTGCTGTCTGTTTTTTTTCCAAAAACTAGAAAAGGAAGAAAGCAGCTGTGTGTAGGGACCCAGTTCAGATCAGGATGGTAGTGCAGTGGGGAAATAATAATTTAACCCTTTCTGTGCTGGGCAAATAGCAATTTGGTGTGAATTTTGGCATGAAATAATTGGTTAGGAAGGGTTAATCCTGTCCTCTCTCTCCCCCTCCCCTTCCTACCATTATCCCAGTCTGAATTGGGCTACCAGGTGAGTGCTTTTTCTGGAAAAAAGGAAAGCAGCCAGCAATTTAATGTATAGCTTGACCCCTAGCAGGATCTTTTTTTTATTGTGGACAAGTGCTATGTGAATGAAAGCCTGGCATTTTTCACCTAGGAAGCTTCCCTCATTTATTTATTTTTGAATGCTTGCCCAATTTATTCTCCATCTTTCAAGGGAACCAAAAAATCCATCAGAACTTTGTCCTTGTGAAACAGCCACAGCGTTATTTTGCATCTGCTAAAAGGGAAAACTGTGAGTAAAAGTGGCCAAGAGAGGGAAAGCAACAGCCTGTTAAAAGCATGGGAAATTACTTTGTTCTAGTCAGGGCATTATCAATGGTTCTCCGTTGCGAGCATGTGCTATGCAAATTGATAATTTCTTTCTTTCCTGGGCCTGGGTGGTTCAGATTAATTATTTGTACAATGTACTGTGATGGAAATTGGGATACTGTAAGTGGACTGTAGAGATGTTCCAAATTTTGTAGCTAACATCTGTTCCCTCCTTTTCCTCCAACTCCCACCACCTGCTTAGTTCTGCCTCTCGACAGCTGTGGCCAGAGACAGTCTCTTCCTGTTATCAAAGCAATTAGTTCAGACTCTAATACTGCAGGGTCCTCCATTTTAATTCTCCCAGAGAGATCCTGCATTTATCCATCATCCCCATTGTTGGATTTGAGGTAGTGTTTCTTTGAAACGTCGGCAGGGAGAGGGGATGGAGGGGGTTGGGGAAATGAACGAACCGGGATTCACAAGTACTGGCGCCGCAGTGTGATATTTGCAAAAATAGGAAGAAATTCCCCACACTCATTAAATTCTGATGAACATTTACTAGGGAGGACAGTAACTCAGTGGCTGAGTACATCATTTGCATGCAGAAGGTCCCATCTTCAATCCTTGGCATTTCCCATTGAAAGGATCAGATTGCAGATGATGCAAATGATCCACTGCTTGAGGGCCCATCACAACATGATGGTTTTTAGAAATGCAGATAGCATCTGCAGGAGGGCACCAGTAATTAAGTAATTAAGCATGGGCAGGGATTTTAACCCTTTCCTCCGCTGCCACTCTCCTGAGGAAAATCCAACCCCTGAATTTGCTTTAGGAAGAACTTCCCCATAAGGCACCATTGGAGGTGCCCCTGCCAGTTCAAATGGCAGCTTCAGAAAAGTGATTTTCCTCAGGATAACAGCAAAGGAGACAAGAAGATTAAACTCTCTCTCTCTCTATGCCTGCTCTGATCTTGATTCAACCACTCCTTTTGCAAGTCCTAGACATTCAGAGGAAATGGGTGGATTAGAAAGTGGGCTGCTGGGTGAAGGGAGTAGATAGGAGAATGTGTTCCAAGACAAATAATTCAATTCTTCTTATTAATTTTCAAACTATTGTGCAGGTAGCAATCATTAAAAGTTGTCCTGAGTCCACCCCTTGCTGCAGCATTTTTTATTGGTAGCAAATCACTTATAGGAATCACACTGCTTCAGTTCGGCACCCTTTAAGAAACTAACTGGAAGTTTCATAGCCATAACTCTGTCAAAGTGTTTTGACTGTTTTTAATGTTGGTTTCACTTTGCGAGTTGCTTTTGTGTCACTTTTTGTGTGGAAAGTTGTTATTATTGTTTTATTTATTAACTGTATGGAGATACTCTGCATTACTTCCTGCATGGATGCTGATACCTTTTTAAAAGTTATGTACTGGGTGTGTAAGGACTTTAATGCCCAAAGCACATTCTCAGGAACTTGAACAACCCATTACATGTGAGCTGCCATTATATAGCAATGCTTTCTCCCAGATGATTCATCTCATCACAGAACTGTACCTGGGTGCTCGCATATTGAGGCTTCACACACTCAACTCAGCGTCCATCACCTTCTGGATTACTTTCACTGTTGTTGCAACATTGCAGGATGCTCTGGAAAGTGGCCCAGATTACAGGAGTTTTGGCTTGTGTGTTTTCCTAGACGGCCAGTTGGAAGCACATTACTCTAGCTAATACACTTTTTTAGATGGCTGGTTGCTCTGCCTAATGAGCAGTGGCAATCACTGCTGGTTTTAAAAGCAAAGCTGACTCAGAGAAGGAACTGTGGGATAGGCTTGCAAAAATAGTGACCAAACCTTAAGAGATATGCAAATTGGTTTGGATCATATCTTAAGCTAAGCAAATTGCACAGCACCACTCCAACTAAAACAGGGCCTGTTTTTTGGCATATTTGTCTCACACTTTTCCAATGCAGAGACTTTATCTTTTCCCTTTGGACTGGTCTTCTATATAATTGCCTACATAGCTCACAGTATGTTGGCTGATGCCTTGCAACCAAACAGTGATGCAGTGGCCATGCTCCCAGTGGTGAGAAAATTCAGTATACGAATAGGCTGGCCATCAAAAGAAGACTAACTTTATTGCAGAAGTGTTTGGTGAATGAGGGTGAATGAGAAGCATCCATTTGTGGGCACTTTCTCCTCCATCTGAACATTGACAAGAACTTCCTATAGGCAGAGAAATGGGGGCCCAATGTAAAGACTGAATGAATGCCCTTCAGTCTGGCCCCAATACATTTGGGTGCTCTTACTGCATGCTGTCAAATGGACTGCCTGGTGATGGACAGAAAAACCACCTGAGATATAGAGAGAGTCACATAAAGCAGTCCTTGTATATTACTGTCCTATTCTGAAAAGGATCTGAATGACTGCTTGCCTGAATACACCAACCCTTCCGCCAACCCTCAATATCAAAGTCTCTCTCTCTAGCTTAGATAAGGAAAAATAGTATCAAATTTCATTCAGGATAAATATAAATTAATTTGAAAAAAAATGCATTTGATTTTCAATTCAAGACTAAGTAGTATCTGATTCAAAACTTCCACAGAGGCATTTGTGTAACTGCAGCAAGAGAGAAAGTAAGACACTTGATTGATGTGAAATTCAACCAAACAAGATATTTCTCTCGCCACAACTGCTACTGTCTGCTTACCAGAAACTCTTGGGGCCATTGATATTTTCCACACATTTCAACCAGCCCTTAGTCTTATTTATTTAATTCATCTTAAATTTTCTAAACTCTGTCTTCATTCAAAACATGGCTTCTGGGGCAGTGTACACAGGAATAAAATATCAATAAAATATTCCATTTTCTAAAACATATCTGTACCTTCACTGGTTCAGCAGCCAGAATTTCAGGCTCAGCCGAAGTATTTTTTTTTTTAATATTCCACAGGTCTCATGCTCCTGTTCAATAGTTTTTCTTTTTCTTCAAGAAATATAAACTTGTTATGTTGCAAACATCACTTAGTCTCATTATTTTATCTTAATTTATTAGTTTGCTGGAACTAATTCAGCGAAGGGAAAATCGTCACTGTCCAAATGCCAGATCATAGGTAGCCCATATTTGACTGAGTGGATATTTCTCTTCTTCTGCAGATGTGAATAGAGCTGCACAATGTAGCTTAGAGCTACCTGAATACTCCACTAGCTCATACAAATCTGTCATCCTGAATTTCCATGGGAACCAATCTATTTAATATTCCAGCCACAGTCTGCATTGATTCATATCTTGTGTTGTCCCATTCATTCCATTGCATATTTTCACAAATGTTCTTAAGGACTCCAGAGGCTTTCAGGGATATCAAAAGAAATGTCATAATTAAGTCAGCTGGCATAAATAAAAAATGCCGTTTAATAAACTGCATTGCTTATGGTGATAAACATCACCTCAACCCAGCATGGATAAAATAGCTGTTGAAACCAGGTTTTATACATAGATCCTGCTCTGGATTTGGGGTGACAACAAGCTAAGTCATAGTTAGAGAAAACACACTGAAATCCATGAACTTGCTATTTAAGTTGATTGATTTCCATGGATCTACTCTGAGTATGGCTAATATTTGATGCTAATCTGTGTCTTCAGTGTGCAAAAGCAGCATGCATGTGTGCTCTTGCTTGTTGTCGTTTATTCGTGTCTGACTCTTTGTGACCCCATGGACCAGAGCACGCCAGGCACTTCTGTCTTCCACTGCCTCCCGCAGTTTGCTCAAACTCATGCTGGTAGCTTCGAGAACACTGTCCAACCACCTCGTCCTCTGTCATCCCCTTCTCCTTGTGTCCTCCATCTTTCCCAACATCAGAGTCTTTTCCAGGGAGTCTTCTCTTCTCATGAGGTGGCCAAAGTATTGGAGCCTCAGCTTCAGGATCTGTCCTTCCAGTGAGCACTAAAGGCTGATTTCCTTCAGAATGGATACATTTGATCTTCTTGCAGTCCATGGGACTCTCAAGAGTCTCCTCCAACACCATAATTCAAAAGCATCAATTCTTCGGCGATCAGCCTTCTTTATGGTCCAGCTTTCACTTCCATACATCACTACTGCTCTTGGAAACCTGGTCAATTTGCTTATTTATTTCTATGGGGCATTTCTACCCCACCTTTTACTCAAAAAGGCTGTCGGAGCAATTTGCAAAATCTTGTACTATCACTGCTGATCACACTTCATTGAATATAGCGTGTCAAATCTATGTGCCTCTTCTCCACATTTCACAGGAAATTGCCAAACACCATTGGTCCCACTAACTCAGTGAACTAGGTTATCATGTGTCTATCTATCTATCATCTATCTAATCTGTTTATCTATGGTGATATCCAATTATGCTCATTTGCAAGTGGAACAGATTTCTGTGGAAAGGACAAAAGTTATTTCCCCTCTTATTCCCCTCTTCTCTCCCCTATCCCCCTTCTAATATCCCCTTTCAAAGGAGAAAAGGAACAGGAAAAGTAGGTGGCAAGGCCACTCCCAGAATTTCCTTAAGAACAGCTGCGACTGGATTCCATAATCAGTGTGTACACTAAATTTATTCTATTTATTCTAAATTTATTCTATTCAGTGAGAGTTTCTTGTATTTGAAATTCAAATTTCAATGACTCACGCGACTTCTCTTTTTTTTGCCATTATGCATTCCATGGGCATAATGAGTTTGTGATGTACGAGTGGTCTTAACAACCTGTGTGTGCAAACCCATTGCCAGGTTTAAGGCTGAGCTTCAAGCTCTTACTGGTGTAAGCAGTAGATTAAGCAACCATCCAGTGCTTCATCTGAGTAATGCACGAAAATGTCCAATGGCATTATTTTATTCACAGAAGGCTTTTGGATCCAGGAGAGAAGAACAGAAGGGCTGGAATCAACTTCACTGATGTTCCTGCTGCAGCTCCATTTGTTTCCCCCCAAAAAAATCTGCCTCAAAGGGTTGGGGACAGAACAACATCATCAGAGGTGCCAGAGGCAGCTCAAGAAATGGGAAAGTGGGGGCTTCTCTGATCTAGTAGGGATTCTTTTTACCTACTCTAGATGTATTCTTCAACATGTCATGTATGCAGCAAAAGCGCATAAGTGGTGGATATTAAACTGGACCATCCACACATTAGTTGTTCAGCAATGCTTCCCTACATTATTGCCATCTGGGGGAGCAGTCTTGTGCTATAGTGCAATAAAAGTGGGGGAGGAGGGAAAATAACAACCGGACAACCCAGAGCATTTGTGGTATTAAAAGGTTGCAGAATTTTAGTAGGAAGTTACAGGACAAATGCAAACAAAGCAATATGTTTGTTCCAATACTTTTGCAGGCTCAAACAAAATTTTAAGTGGGAACACACTTAAAATTTCTCTCCTCCCTTCCATTCACAGAATAACAGCTATGTGTAGTTTGTACCTTACCTCTTTTATTATATAACTTTTATTATACCTCTTTTATTATATAACATTCTAGCCTGCTTAGTTGTTAACGCTTCCTCCAGCAAAAGCTGTCTGATCCCCGCAGCACTGCTAAGAAAGAGGCCTTTAAAGCTGATGATATTCCACCTGATAATCATTGAATTAAAGATCCTCTAAGATTCCCATTCCCCCTCCCCCCCCCTTCTAAGCTTCAGAGCATTTTGGAGTTACTTAGGCTTCATTTCAAGATTTTCCCTACAGCCACTGGCAATCAGTTGCAGTCAACTGTTGCGTGCTGTGCAGTGAAAACATCCTCTGCAAGATCAAGAGAGCAACTCAGTGTGATGCATTAAAGAGGAAGTTGGGCTGGGAAACCATCTGTGCATTAGTCTTCCTGCGTGCAAAGGTCTGGCCAACCATGACTGATATCTGTCTGTTAGGGGTGTGCAATGGACTCGGCAAAACAGCATGGGTGGCTTGCCAGAGGTGAAGTATGATGTCCGTGAGGTAGCACAAAACAAAGTAGAACTTTGTGGCACTTCAGTCATGTATACATTTAAAATAATGCTGCAGACACGCATCTGGTAAAGGTGAATAACAATGTTTCTAAGCCTGCCACAATGCCAAGGTAAATTGAGAGAGCTCTACTTGACTGACAAGTCAAGCTTGTAATTTTCACCCAGAAGGTGAAATATCAGTTGCTTACAAAATACTAAAGGAGACAAAATAATTCATTTTCCACCTACGCCAAGTCTTAAATGGATGCCGCTACATGAAAATCAACTGAAGCTATCCTGAAATCTGGCAGAAATTCATGCCATTAGGAGGGGCACCCTTGTTGGCTAATTCCACACACAAATTCCAATGCTGTAGAAGTTTAATTAAAACAAAATGCAAAGCACAAAGGCTTCTAAAACTATTAACCTATAATTTGGCAGGCCATATCCACACTGGATGAGTTAGTAGTCCTGTAGATTTTTTCTCTTCTGTCCAAGGGGGGGGGAAGCTTTAAAAATTTCCCAGTGGTGAAATTGTGGAAATGAAGTAGACTTGGATGAATCACAAGCTGAAGAACTTGCTATGAGGTGCTTTGGACCTACACAAGCCATTTTCCAAAGCATCAAATTGTGGTCTGAACTCAGTCTTGTGGCAAGTTGCATACTCTTGTTAACTATCCTCTCTATCTAATTACACACCTGTTGAGGCTGGAAAAATATGATATAAAAGTAAACTGCTTAGAGGTTTTCTTACAATCAAGTAGCATATAAATTTTGTTAAATAATTTTTTTTTAATCTAAAGGCTGCAATATTGAAGTCCACGGAACTCATTGCTGTGTCGACATGCATAGAATTGTACTGGATGCTGCTGTTTTGTAATATTTCTATAATTTGAGGCTCTGCATTCTGCGTGGCTTCCAACAGCCTTGAATTTCAAAAGATTAGAGGAAAACAAGAGAGTGGCATTCTGTTTTGTTTTTAGTATTTTAATCTTCTGAAAACACTAAGAGGGGCTTGACACAAAGTTCGTTCAAATCAGCAGAAACTGTTCTACTTACGTCAATACTCATCCCCTCCCCCCACCATGACCATATTTGTTTATTCCATAGATATCTGCTTGCTGTAGGAGCTTATTAGCATCTCTTTATTACCCACTTTATCAAATTCTTGGAAAACAAAGTAGTTTAGTGGTGAGTGTTCTGTGCTTTATAATTTTGGCACTCTAAATGATAGTGGAGAATCCCACATATAAAAGAATCAGTATTGTATATTTCATAGAATGCACACACACACACACACACAGAGAGAGAGAGAGAGAGAGAGAGAGAGAGAGAGAGAGAGAGAGCTGACACTCAGCTTGCTTCACTTGCCATTCCCACTACTCTCTCACCAACCCTCTGCCCCCTAAGCCCCACCCATTCCCATTCCCCTTACTCTTACTCCTTACTCCCCATCAAAGCCCCTCCTTACTCCTTGCCCAAGCCCCCTCCTGTATGCCCCTCCCCTTACTACTTGTCAATCTCAACAGCTCACATGTGTCACCACACTGCCCTTGTTGCTCATCGGCAGGCAGGTGACGCTGTGGTCTAAACCACTGAGCCTTTTGGGCTTGCCAATCAGAAGGTCTGTGGTTCGAATCCCTGCAACAGGGTGAGCTCCCGTTGCTCTGTCCCAGCTCCTGCCAACCTAGCAGTTTGAAAGACCAGTGCAAGTAGATAAATAGGTACTGCTGTGGCAGGAAGGTAAACAGCGTTTTCGTGCATTCTCGCTTCTGTCACGGTGTTCCGTTGCACCAGAAGCGGTTTAGTCATACTGGCCACATGAGCCGGAAAGCTGTCTGTGGACAAACACTGGCTCCCTTGGCCTGAAAGCGAGATGAGCGCCACAACCCCATAGTCACCTCTGACTGGACTTAACGTTCCAGGGGTCCTTTACCTTGTTGCTTAAACTGCCCCACTGTAAGCCCTGCTCACTCACCCCACAAGCTACCTGTCTCCATTGCTTTCCTCACCCTGCAGCCTGTCACCAGCATTACAACAGACCAGTGTGTAAACACACATATGCACACACATTTCCAATAACCACGCCTCAGATTAACATCATTGGCTATGATACAGCCATTGTACTACTATATATATATATATATAGAGAGAGAGAGAGAGAGAGAGAGAGAGAGACTCAAGGCGGGCTCTGATTATTTCCCACATATTCAGTAATAGTATATAGATAAGCAAAGGTTTAAAAAACAAAGTCCAAGCTATGAATTATTATTTTGCTTTTGTCAGAATGCAAGTACATCCGGTACTATAGTGAGTAGATGAAGTATCATGAAAGATGGTCTCTATCTTTATAAAACACCAAGGGAAAAACATCACAAATATCACTAAAATAAACAATCTGACCTTTGTGGAAAGAATCTGTACTTTCAGCTTGCCTTTTCATGCAGCCGTAACTGCAAAAAACCCTTGGGACTGTGGGTACATCTTATCTGTACAGATAAGAAAGTGATTTTTGTTGTTGTTGTTCTTGTCAAGGAGTAGCACAGGGGCAGCTTTTTATACACACCCTCAAAAGTTGCTTTGCGTCAGATAATGGAAACAGAAGAAAAAGCCCACAAGGAACTTCAAACAATCCTCCCCCCAAAGGCCTACCTCCCACATTCTAGCCCTACTTGAGTGTTCTACTCATGGATCAGAAGAACACACATGGGGCTGTGATGAGTAGCCCCTCCTAATGGCATGTGTGTGTGTGCAGTGCAGACATCTGACAGAAAGGCGATCTGGAATGTGGTCTTGAACCCCTGGTTGCCCAGGGTTCTGGATCATGTGTTCTGCATGCATGGAGTCTCCCTCCCTCCCTTCAGATGCTTGTACTGTACATCAGACGTCAGGCCAGGCGGGTTAGTCAGTAGAGCTTCTGGCTAGCATTTAACTGTGACTGGAATGCCGCAAGGGGCATTCTTTCAGCAATGAGAGGTGTGGTTTCAGCTGTTCCAGTTCTCAATAGGCAAGCTTTAAACTCTCTCATTGAAAGCAATGAGCAATTGGGCTCCTGGGCAGAGAGGGGGCATGTGAACAATTATAGGGTGGAGAAGAGAGGCCAACTCAGGACACCTTGACTGGAGGCAGTGGTGGCAGCTGCCTTCTTCCTTATCTTTAAACTGGATTTGGATTGGACAGCTCTTCAAACAGAGAGCTACATTCTGTATAGCACAGGTCCAGGGCCCCATTCAGTAGAATGAACAGGAAGGCCCCCCCCAGCAAAAAAAACTGCAGCAGAACTAGCTTACCACATTTTGAAGTAAGTGAAATGATACATATTAACATCTAAAGAAGCACACTCTTCAATAAAACAAGCCCAGAGTCTAAAAATTCTTAACAGCAGCATTACCCAAGCCCCATCCCACTCCCTCAAAAAACAAAAAACAAAAAAACTGGAGCCAGCATAAAATCAATGGTGGTGGGGATGATTATATCATTTATTGGATTTCCTTCCAGACTGGGTTACAGCAAAATAAAAATGCAAGAATAAAATCAGTTAAACACATTATGGAATACCTTGGATTTATGTTGTAAGTATGAAAGGCGCAAGCCATTTTGTAATGAAAATGTGTTTTCCCCTCCCCAGCACTTTTCGTTTAATATAGCCCAGTATGAAGCCAGGAGTCTTCCTTGGGAGGTGAACCATTCATCACCTTCATTCGAGACGTCAAGTGCACCTCTTTCTATGCCACCAAATTGCAGCTCTCGAGAGCCCAGCTCCAGCTTCCCACAGCTGCCAGTACAATTCTTTACTCACCACGAAAGGCACAGCACCTCTCTCAGTTTAATTAACAGCTAGGCACATAAATTGGTTTTGGGGAGAAAAAAAATTAATAAAATTTAAACAGTTCTCCAGATGGCTTTGCAAATTCTATTTAAAATACAGAGCTGATTCAGGAAACGTCCCCCCCCCCATAATTTCATTATTAATAATTAAGATTGGGAAGATGCTCCAAGCGGACGACTGCCTGCTCCATTAAATTTGGATTTTTCACTGCATTGGTCACACAGTCAAGATGCTTGAACCTCCCCCATCCTGCGTGGAAGCCTCTTTCCTCCCCTCCTCTCTCAGCATGTTGGAGGACTGGCTCATTTATTGGGTGGGGAGGGTGTTTAGTCACTTCTGCTTCAGTCTCTTAGCTCAGTTTGCATGACAGGAAGAGATAGCTACAAAAGTGAAAGAAAATGCAGTGGTACCTCAGGCTAAGTACTTAATTCGTTCCGGAGGTCCGTTCTTAACCTGAAACTATTCTTAACCTGAAGCACCACTTCAGCTAATGGGGCCTCCCGCTGGGGCTGCACCACTAGAGGACGATTTCTGTTCTCATCCTGAAGCAAAGTTCTTAACCCGAGGTACTGTTTCTGGGTTAGCGGAGTCTGTAACCTGAAGCACCTGTAACCTGAAGCGTATGTAACCTGAGATACCACTGTACAGTGGCCAAGGAGAGGCCAGGCATACAAAAAGAAATCAGTTCTCTGTGAAACAGAATAGCTGCAGCCAGGAGGGTAAATAAGCTGAAGGAAGCAAATTCAGGTATCTTGTAAAGATAAACAGAAGACATTAGAAAAACAACAACTAATAAATAGCAGTGATATCTTCTTATGTACCATTCTGTTCTCAGAGGGGTCAGCAAAATGCCTATAGGAAGCCCACAAGCGTGTCATGAACACAAGAGCATTCTCCCCACTCATGACCCCAGAAACTGATATTCTGAGGCATACTGCCTTCGATACTGGATGTTGTACACAGCCATCTTGGCTAGCATCTGACCCAATACATAAATAATGAGAAAAGGGCAAAAATGAATAATTTGGAAACAAATGCCCACACCCTTCTGTTTAGGCTCCAATTGGCAGGCAAAGTTCAGATGCTACAAAGTGCAGAAGTCCGTTCCTCTCATTCTCTTCACAGAACAAGGACCCAACAGAGGCAGGTTTAGGAGTTCAGTCGCATTGAGTGCAGCGCCTCGGGGTGCCAGCAGGGGCACTGCAACTATTATTTAGAATGGAGCATGAAAGGTGCTGAATTTTGGCATTGTTCTCAGCCTTAGTTGATCCTGTTCCAAGATCTCGGGGTTCTTGTGATCCGGCCCTAATCCCAGCTCATTTAAGTAACTGCCGCACAGTTAAAACTTTTCAACAACTGTACTGTAATTTGCTTGCATAACTATGCACCCTTTGTGCTTTCTTGCCTAGATACCTATCTTTTCAGAGTCGACATAAATCATCACAGTCATCCTTACTGGCATGGGTATCTCATTTAGCATGTTATTCACATGTGATTCATTTTATTTGAATTCTTAAGCTTCCTTTTTGCTCACTGCCCATGCAAGGGTTCCATGCCTTATAGGGAAGAGAGAAAGCTATTGAAATAAAATGGCAACCTAGACAGACCACAGATAAAAAATTTGATTACTAAAGTTAAAAGGATTAATGAAACCAATTAGTGGCTCTTGCGGAGTGTGTGACCTGGGCTGCTCCCAATTTAGTCTACATATATTTCTCCAGGAGCAGCAAACCCTTTAAAGTATGTTCTTTTCATACTTTGATGCTAAATTAATGTGAATACAAAAAACAGAAGGGAAACATTCTGGCATTAAGAGTTAATGGAGGGTGATATTCCAGATCTTGTATATTTACCTAACTCAGGGTCAAACATAAAGATGGGCAAACCAGGCAAATATCTGAGGCACTGTGTATATTTGGAGAACCACAACCCTGTCATGGACTACCCTCTCAGCTATTGCTTTATTTCTGTAAGCATTTCTGACTTTCTCTAAGCAATTTGTATATTCATATCTTGGTCCATAGCCCCAAAAACAATTTATAAAAGCAATGTCAACACAAAATTAATGAAAAGTAGCATAAAGCCATATGCCAACAAAAAATCAGTAAACAACACTAAGAACCAGCAAGCAGAAGACAAAAAGTAATCTTTTAAGAAGTAAAACCATAGAATCTTAAAAGCTGGGGAGAACACAAGGGGCTTCACCTAGCACCCCAAAACTTTGAAGGTAGAGAGAGAGCACTCCATAGCAGTGCCACTCAAGTTATTCATCCTCATTTCTTTTGCTAACAACACTAAACTGGATGGTCACACTGGTGTGAATATTCAGCAGGAGGAGGGTATAATGCAAAAATGTAAAACATTTCTGCCTGTTCAACAGGTAGTGTACATGAGTGTGGGTGACTGTGATATCAATTCATTCATTTATTTGTCTGTTTGTAAAATGCCCCACCTTTCCTCTCAAGGGACCTTAGGATGGCAAACAACAAAGTAGCAAACAATGCAATTAAAAATAAAATAAATTGCATTTTATATACATGTAAACATTTTAAGAATTGTATCACATTGTTCATTTTTGCCATAAAAGGGAAAACAGAATGAAGTAGAACGCTTCAGGAAAGTATGTGGGTTCATTTTTCACTAGCCTCCAAGAATGTTCTGGAACTTGGTAAAACCTCACGGAACCTTCCAGACTTTCTCAGAACAGCATTTTCCTTGAACCTCCTGGGATGCCTTCGCCATGCCCTCCATGTTATGTAAGGGCAAGGCATTGCTAGTCAGTCAGTAAAATGAAGTCATACAAAAATGAAGTTCAGAGCTCAGCTGCAGCATTTTGAACTTTGTTCGCTTGCTGTTTTCTTGACTAAAAATGCCGCTGGCCAATCGTTGGATCTCACGGGGGTCGTGCTTCACTGAGTGGGGGCAAAGACAAGAAAAGTAACCCACTGAACTGATGAACTGTGGTTAACATTCTTAAGGTGAGGCCAACTGTGGCATTGTCCAATGTTTGTGCACAGATCCTTTTATTGATGCTAGCATCTATCAGTTTCTCTTAAAATTCAAAAGCTCTTATAAACCTAGAGGAAACTTTTGTTTATATTTGCTTGTGAAGGTTATGAATTAAAACAGACTGACAACCCCAAGCATGCAAAATTTCTATGAAAGGGATAAATAATGGGCTCAGGCTGTGTGTGGGCTACAAAGGCAATAAAAACATTGGGTATTCAGAAGCTGGACAACAGGGAGCAAAAAGCAAACAAGTCTGTGTGAGATGGTGGCTTAAAGTTATGGAACACTTTTGACATAACCTGCTGGTGCACTATGCCTGCAGAGAGAAAGGAAGATGAGAAATGTGCTCTCTTTCTTGATGTGCCAAAGCAAGGCCAACCATATTTAACCCTATTCTCTACAGCATACAGTCTGCAGGTTTTAACCATGACAGTTTTGTACAATAAAATGCTGCGTGCTCGTAGTTATGGTGCATGTGCATAGGATTGTAGCCAAAGTGGTTGACTTTCTTCCTTTCTTTTTGCAACAAGGTCTTCACCATAAGATGAAGACTTTTATTTTGATGTTTTCCTTATAGTGTTCCTTTGTATGCTTGCATTCTAAATAAGCCATTAACAGCCTCTTTTCACATTTTCATGATGTCAGTTTCTAGGAAAGGGAAATAGCTAAATAAAGTAATTATTTGAAGACCCTATAGTTAATACTGCTCAGTTTTGCAACAGGTTACTGACTCATTCTTTAAAAAGGAGAAAACAATGGGGAAAGGGGTTGACTGCCAGAGCCTAAATTTGTTAAACTTTTCAGTCCCTTCTAATTTTATTCCAGTCTAGCAACCCACCAACCTTTGTTTTGTGAAGAAAATATGTTTCCATGAATTTTAATAAACATAGATAGGACAAAAATCCCTTCTCACTTTCCATTTCATAGTTGTTTTTGCTTTAGCTGTTCCTACATACTACTGGTGTTGAAGTAGATTAAAATATATGATGAATTATAACAGAACCAGTCTTAGAGTACCTTGCTGCCAAATGCAATCAATTATTTTTCTATTACAATAATTATTGGAACATGCAGCATGTTGAGAATAGCTTGTACTCTCAAATTCAGTTAGCAATGACTAGGGGCCTCCAATTTAATGAAGCCCCGCAACTATAAATAGATGTGCCTATTCTACTGTGATTCACTGCAGTTGTTGGTATGCTTACCATTCATGTCAGTTAATAATAGGTACCTGCTTGCCTGGGTTTGGCCACATTTCTTTTTGGTCCTCTGCTCTCAGTGCTCTAGCAGCAGGGAAGGGAAGAAGGATTTATTGGGATGAATGAGTTTCAGGCAGATGGGAGGAGGTTTCAATCCACAAAATCAAAAGGCTTTCACATTTGTCAGAGAAAAGCTCTCAGTTTCAATTTCTCCTGGTTTTTCATTCTCCCAAACTTTTCAACATCAGTTTGCAGCTTTGTCTTGTTGCTTTTAAAAAGCCGTCATGAAAATTTATCAGCATTTGGATGCAAATTTCTCCCAATTTACACATTTTTAGATGCCATTTCACCTAATACACACATTTTTGCAAAGCAATTTTCCCAGCTATAATGTATTTTTGTGTGTTGCTTTCACTAATATGTGGGGGGAGGGGGTTTAACACAATGCCCTGGTCTATGTATTTGTGTACACATTACTTGGCTGGAGAAGTACATTGCAGAATTTGGAGAAGTATGAATTTCAAAGGAGGGCAGCATTTTGGTTCACAAATTGTTTCAGATAGTATGCATTAGGTAGGATCACCTACCTAAGTGCAAACAGAATTGAATTTATCATTTATCCATACCCAGCACACCCCAACCCAGCTGCAGAACCTCCCCCAATCCTGAAGCTGGCATAGTTAATTCACCCTGATCACCACCATTGATGGGAGGCAAATTAAGAAGGGGGGGGGTGGAGAGAGAGAGATACTTGACATAAAAATAAATAAATTCAGATGTGCTCCACTTGTTTTTAATGTTCATTTTATAAGTCACTTTCAGTTTAATTTTTGGGGAGGAAAAATAGTTCATTGTTATTATTACTATTAATTCAGGAACATTTGAAGGCCCAAATGCAGCCCACACCTGCCATATTCCAGCGCAGGTAGTTTAGTGTGAAACTTATCTGCTGCTTAGCTGTCTCTTCCTTGATGTCCCTTCCAGCTTAATATTCTGCTGCTCCATCAGCTGTCGGTGAGTCTGTCATCTGGATGCTACCTTTATCAGACAGTCACAGTTATGTCCAGGTTCAGAGATAATCATTCCTTTGAAATCAGTGCCTAAAACTCTATTGATTTTTATGGAACTCAATCATATACCCACAAGAGTCTATAATCATTTGAAATATCACACCATAAATGCTACTATTTTATTTTTCTACCAATGTACTACTTATAGCCGGCTGCAATAAATTCACAAGTTATATTTGCTGTTTTTCTCTGGTGTTCAGTGTCTTTTTCTCCCCCTGAGATATCATTTATATAGAGATGTGTCATACTATCCCTGGGGCTTGTGTCTCTGAACACTTTTTCCTTTAAAAAAAAATTCCTCTTGAAGAGCCTTAATCTCCTTTTGCTTTCTCACAAAATGCAATAAACTATGATAATAACATTTTCTTTATCTCTCCTTTTCATTATCTTTATCTTTAATCATGTCGAAAGATTATTAGCAGTCAGTCACATTATATGTTGTGCAGAGATGGAGTCACTCTGGGGTAAAATATGTAAAAGGAAGAAGCTTTATCTCTTCTAATAAAAACTCCTTTGTGAAGCTGTGGTGGATTTGTCATTAGGAAACCATGCTTTGATACCAGGCAATTTCATTTGTGTTCAACTAGATTGGAGCAGGATCCCAACTTTATGGAAGAAAGAATTAAGAAGTATATACCTTCTGAATGTCAGCAAAAATTATATCCCCTGGGCTCATGTATCTCATATGTTATGCATATCACTGGACAAGTGAACTGTCATTTATTTCTGACAGAATCCGTGAACAGCTTAATGGCTTGGTGTTATGAGGGGAGAACTTGACATTATCAGGGCAAAATTGTGGTTCCATTTGCAGAGGTAACAAGATCAGGGAGCAAACCTTTTGGGGAGCACTGAGGGAAATGCTGGCCATCAAGGCCATTTCTGCCTTGCCCCACATCCACTGAAGAGCAGGGAGTGTCTTTCCAGTTAAGTGACATTTGAGTAAACTTACCTGGAGCATCAAGCCCCATGAGTGGAAGAGACAGACTGAAATGTTTCATTGGTGGTTACAACAACCACTGGAGGCAATTGCCTCCAGAAGGTTCTCTGTTAGAATAAGAGTAGCAGAGAGCAGTGGCTCTCTATTGACCTGTGATGGGTGGACAGGTTTTACATGAAAATGTGTGGTTTTTTGCCATGGTGGCTCTCATTATTTTTTGCTACCGTTGCATTAATTAGGGTGTGCCTGATTCTTCTCCTGCATTCTGCTAGTATTTAGGGTGGACTTGTCCCCATTAACAACAGTGACTGGTGGAGTCATATAAATGGGGTGGGTGAGTGTGGGAGAGAGAGAGAGAGAGACCCCTTGCTTATTGATTTAATCTTTGTGAATTTGGTATAGAACTATTTTTTCCTGTGCATTGATTATGCAGCTCTGTTAGCTGATTGCAGCATTTTTATTAACTGTTTGTATTTTTCATAATATTGTGTTTGTATGATGCGATTAGTTAGCCTGGGCTTTCTTTTTGAGGGAAAACCCCATAATTTTACAGATAAAAACATTAACAAAGATGATGGTGACCTAGGCTCACTGCCAGCGAGATATGGAGTCTAAAAGAGAGGTGATTTGCAGAGTCAGATTTGCAGACAGAATCAGCCGGCAAGGACAGGGTTAAGCACCACACTTACCTGTTGAGTCTTCACTGCGGGTACCCTCCAACCCCTACAACCTAGCTGGAAATCTTGTATTTCCTTCCTTGATTAAATAAGACACTCATTTAGATTCCAGCTTCCAGCAAAGGAAATTGTATACCAGGAAATCAATAAATAACAGCACTAAAAAAATCAATAAATATTTCAATAATCATTTCCACTGGACCAAATGTGGTCCAATTCCTGTGGGAAAGCACTAGCCCAACTGATTGTTAGCTAGTCACCAGCCTTATGCTGCTAGACAGTTTGCCCAGGCTACTTAAGATTAAGTAATCTCTTTCAACCCTATTACATAATAACTATTCTGTTGCATTGTTCTATATTGTTATATAGGCCATGCTCTGTTTTAATGACATTCACAGTTCTCCAGCTGTAGATATACACCCTCAGCTTGCTTTTGCAGCTCAAATTAGACAATATTTAATGATTCCTAAATGTGAGATGTCATATCCCCTCTAGGAGGAGTTTTAACATTTAAACTAATAAGCAGTTCGTTTGCTTTGTTCAAAACATTTTGGACTCTAACTGCCTTTGGCATTGGTTTGATTAAAAGCTGATTTAATTGTCTGCATTGTGCCTACAAGAAAAATGAAAAGCACACAGAGGTTTTTTATGATGGTTTTTCTTCCAGCAAAGAAAATGAAAATATGGTGGTGGACAAAAGGGGTACAGTTATGTGCACGCTGACATCAGCACCATACTCTGAAGTTCCAATGAAAATATTAGACAAAGAGATACTAGGGACCAATGCCAAGGGCTGGTCACCTGTGGTTTCAAGCCTCCCACTCTGCTCTCATTTGTCCCCTAACTCTTGTCCCACCCAACCTATGTGTTGGGAAGAAAAACATAATCCAAAGAATATATACTGCCATAGGAACCCAAAGAGTAGACAGAGCTGCAAGTACACAGCAACTACTATATTCTGTGGGGGAAATAAGGGGTATATATTTTACATGCCTGCAAAACATAGGTGCTGGTGGATGTAGGAGGGAGTATGTAGACTGCTCCCATTCAGTTCTGGTTACAGTGGTACCTTGGTTCTCAAAAAGCCTTGGTACTCAAACTGCTTGGAACCCAAACACTGCAAACCCAGAAGTTAAGTGTTGCATTTTGCGAACTTCTCGGAAGCCGAATTTTGAGTGTTACGCTTCCGTTTTGAGTGCCACACTTCCGTTTTGAGTGTTACGCTGAGGTCTGTCTGTTATTGCTATTTTTTTGCGTTTTTGCTTTTGCAGCTCTTTTTTGTTTTGTTTTTGTGACTGTGTGGAACCCAGTTCAGCTACTGATTGATTGTGTGACTGCAGTACATTGTTTATTGCTTTCATTTTATGGATCAATGATCTGGTTAGATAGTAAAATTCATGTTAAATTGCTGTTTTAGGGGTTGTTTTTAAAAGTCTGGAATAGATCGTTCCATTTTGCATTACTTTTTATGGGAAAGCACGCCTTGGTTTTGGAATGCTTTGGTTTTGGAACGGACTTCCAGAACGGATTAAGTTTGAGAACCAAGGTACCACTGTGTTTGCTTCATAACCTGTTGGATATACCAGTTTCACCACAAACTGGTGCAAATGGCATAGTGAAACCAGAGGCGCAACACGCATGATGAACTGCTTTCTGTGAATGTCTCACTAAATTGAAGCTGCCTCTTATAATTTGATTTAACGTGCCACCAATGTAATTGTGTATTTGTGTCAAAGAGGGCCCCATTCCTGCCCCTCTCCACCTGGCCCAGGGTGGGGCCTGACAGGCCTCATAAGGACTGCTGTGGCTGCTGTCCAGCAAGGACTGGGGTATTTGGGGAAAAGTTTTGTTGGGAGTTTTTGCTGTTGTTGCTGATATCACTGATATTAACTTTTTGTAGCTTTATTTTTATGCGGAAATTGTTCAGTTTGGTTATGTAGTTTTTAATGTGTTTTATTTATTTTTCTGACTACTTTGCTGTATTTGCAATTAGGTAAATCTTTTCATATTGCAAGCCACCTTGAGCATTGTTTTAACTGTGGAGAGGCGGCATACAAATAAAGTGATGATGATTATGTTCTGACAAGGATGCAATGTTCTTTCTACCACAGCATTGTAGACTTTCACAAGCTTCTTAGAAGGCAGCAATATGAGCTCAGAATAAAAACAATAGACCTCTGTCCATCTTTCACTAGATATTCTCCAAGTCCTCCTTATTGTAAGCCCCGGAAGTGGTCACAAAAGGACAAGGTTCTCGGCATGCCAGTAGTAACCATAGCAAGGCAGGACTCTAGACACCTTCCAACCCTTCAAATTCTGTTCATATCCTGCAGATCTATTAGCAAAATTTATGAGCAGTTTTGGGATTTCCGTGGTAATGAATCTGTGAATTCTCTGCTTACAGGCTATGCTGCTCTTTTGAGTTGATTACTGGTAGAAATTAAGAGGAGGAGCAGGAGCAATAGTAGTAGTGTTTTAATTTATTACCTGCCTATAACCCTGAGCTCCCAGCATGGGTTACAACTTAGAATGACTTAAAATCACAAAAATATGGTGGGTAAAGAGACTTGTATTCAGCTTGCCCTGAAAAGTATATTATGAAGATGCCAGATGCAGAAAGTGCATCTCTTATCACACTAGACTATGGAGCCATCAATAACACTGAAAGTGGATTCAGGAAACAAAAAAGGAAAGGCATTCATAAGTAATGACATTTCTGATTTTTACTACAGCAATATGGAGTGATGGCCATTAGTCTAGATGCTTCTCTACAAAGCTTTCTAAGATAACTTCCTTAACATTAGCATTCACACCAGACTTCTTCAGCGAAGCACTACAAGAGATGTTTTAGTGTGTTTTGAAAGCTGAACACAGCAGGGTTGCAGCTGAGAATACAGTCATAATGGGAATACTTTAGTACTTGAGTTTTTTTAGACTGTGGCTTTTTGAACGGTGAATATATCCTGAGATGGCAACTTAAACTGTTGCTATTGATACTGATCACTGTTGGATATAAGAGACGAATCTGCAGAGATAATGGGGGTGCTTTCAAGTCACTGTAGATGTTGCATATGTTCCAAATGGATTATTGCCAACAGATTTGTTTTTTTAAAGAACTCATTGGATTTTCTGCAAAAAGGGTTTATCAGAATTAAAATGGGGGGGTGGAGGTGACTAGCAATTTGTTGCTAACAGTGCTATGTGGATGCTGCAAAAAAACTTGCATGGATGAGGAATACTGTTCCACAATAAATTCCTGTCTGGAAGTACCTTAGATTTAAACTTTTGGAACAAGCAATGTTTTGTCTGATAAGACATAGATGATGAGTGTTACATGAATGGGCCTAATCTCTCTGTTTTCCAGGGATTTGTTCTCTGCCATTGCTACAAGCTTTGAGTGTTTAAAAGGGGCTCTGTTTCTCTGTATATTTACAGCTTCATCACCCCTGTGGTCAGGGGACTCATGCTATTTTCTTGATCAGCTCTTATATTCTTCAGGCAATGCTTACATTCATTTTTCCTCTTGCAGTTTGTTGCCCATCCGAACTGTCAGCAGCAGTTGCTCACCATGTGGTATGAAAATCTCTCAGGCTTACGCCAGCAGTCCATTGCTGTGAAATTCTTGGCTGTTTTCGGAGTCTCCATCGGCCTTCCATTCCTTGCCATAGCATATTGGATCGCTCCCTGCAGCAAGGTACAGATTGGTTAAGGTGCATGTTTGTTTATCATTACTTACACACTGTAAATTCCTGTGGGGCTTGATACCAAGGCAGATGCTTAACTAAGACCACAAACAAATATTGACATCCCGGTTGCAAGAGGGCTAGAAGAAAGTCTCAAGGGTTTCCTGTGGGGTGATAAAGGGATAGGAAGAAACCAGCCAGGCAGCTCCGAAATTGTTTTGAAATTTGTTCCCCAAAGTGCTAGAGATGAGAAGGAGAAGGATGCTATTTAGAGACAGGTGGGGAAAGCACAAATAAAAATAGGAAATAAGGGATGGCATAATGGACGTGGGTGGCGCTGTGGGTTAAACCACAGAGCCTAGGACTTGCCAATCAGAAGGTCGGCGGTTCGAATCCCCATGACAGGGTGAGCTTCTGTTGCTCAATCCCTGCTCCTGCCCACCTAGCAGTTCGAAAGCACATCAAAGTACAAGTAGATAAATAGGTACTGCTCAGCGGGAAGGTAAACGGCATTTCCGTGCGCTGCTCTGGTTCGCCAGAAGCGGCTTAGTCATGCTGGCCACATGACCCGGAAGCTCCATCAGCCAATAAAGCGAGTTGAGCGCCGTAACCCCAGAGTTGGCCATGACTGGACCTAATGGTCAGGGGTCCCTTTACCTTTACCTAATGCCAATTTTACTAGTTATTAGGGGTCATGTGTGGATGCAGTTTTAGAAGAATCAGCTAAGAAACTTTGCTCCTGTTGTTACTACTACATGCACATCCCCTTCAGCCGGGTAGCCCAACAACAAGATGACTGCAGGTTTCCTATCTGTCCCTTAGGCCTAATGACTGCTATCAACCCAAGCTGCCACATGCAGTACATTTAAGGGAACTGACACATGAGGAAGGTGACACTGTAAGGCACTGTAGGTGACATGGTGCCCTTCAGATGTTATTGGAATACAACTTGCAGGATCCCTGATCATGAGGTTAATGGGAGCAGTGGCAAACTTTGGACTCTTAAATTTCAGTGGCACCCTGTGTAATGCTAAAATTCAATGCCCCCCATGTGCCTCTCACACTCTGTTCCACAGCATTGTTTTTGTGCCTCCTGCAGGGCAGTGCCCAGCGGTACCACAAAACCGCCTCTGATGGGAATTGGAGCCAAACTGCATCTGGAAGGCAACGTTTTCAGTGTCATAATCACCTAGGCATGGTTTGCATTTAACAAAATGAAAAAACAGAGACAAAAACCAGACAGTAGATAGGTAGCCGTGTTGGTCTGCCATAGTCAAAATAAAAAAATTCCTTCCAGTAGCACCTTAAAGACCAACTAAGTTAGTTCTTGGTATGAGCTTTTGTGTGCATGCACACTTCTTCAGATACTGTATCTGAAGATACTTCTTCAGATACAGTATCTGAAGAAGTGTGCATGCACACGAAAGCTCATACCAAGAACTAACTTAGTTGGTCTTTAAGGTGCTACTGGAAGGAATTTTTTTATAAAAACCAGACAGTAACTGAAATCAAGGCAGTAACTGAAACCTGCTAAGCCACTCATGTCCAAGCACCAGCTGAACAGATATCAGTTAGAGAGATATCCAAAATATTAGGTTTTGGGAAAGGGAGAAGTGTTGGGATGATTCTGAAGGTCTGAGGTTCTGCATTATTTATCTTCCTACAAATTATATTTTTATGAAGTTTTGAAAGCTGTCATTCCAAGGACGATTTCCACAGCTTTCATCAGACTAACAAAGAAAATAAAATATTGATGCAGCCCTGATCGAACATGGAATTTTTGACATCACTGGAGAAGAGCAGTTATATTAAAAAGAGTTTCTATGCAACCTTATTTCCGTGGCAATGCATGCAGTACTTTGATTGTGTGATGTACACCTGGGTCTCTGTTGGTGTAGGCTGCAATCCAGTGTCTACTTACCTACAATTCCCACTGAAGTCAGTGGGCATTCTGAGTAAACATGTATCAGATTCCACAAATCCAGAGATGTGCTGCTTCTGCATACAGCTGCTTAGACAAATAGTATCAATGTTATCTCCACCAACACCACATACACACAAAAAGTCATTAGGACAAAGCAGCAGTTCTTCCCTATATTGTTGTAGGTAGATACTGCAGAACAAATGTTATGAAATAAGAAGCCAGAGTGCCTTGGCTAGAATAAATTCTAAGCACTGGATTGACTTTTCACAATTAGTGTTCACACTGCAATTATCGTCATCGTACCCTCTCAATACTAAAGCCAAATGGTCCCATGCCTATCATTTTGGAAGGGAAATATTCAAAAAAATAAGGTAGTGGACTGCATACTAGAGGCACACCCCAGGTATGTGAAAGTGCATTCATTTGTAAATTAAATGTTGTTGTTTTTTAAAAAAACTGCACAACAAACAGCTTAACTTAGTGCCACCCAGAGCCCAAAGCAGGCATAGGCAAACTCAGCCCTCCTGATGTTTTGGAACTACAACTCCCATCATCCCTAGCTAACAGGACCAGTGGTCAGGGATGATGGGAATTGTAGTCTCAAAACATCTGGAGGGCCGAGTTTGCCTATGCCTGGCCTAAAGGATCCTGACAGCATCTAAGCTACAGAATGTTAAGAGTATCATTTGGGAGCAAAGGAATATGAGGAAGTAGAATGAGCCTGCTTGAGCCCCCAACAACAGCTTGTAATATCTACAAAGTAGGTATTAGGACAGGGAGATGAGGTTAAAAAAGCAAAACTACTTTTCTTCCCTGCACTAAATGGGGAGGTTTCAATTGTGGCTATTAAAAGGGTGTGTGTGTGTGTGTGTGTGTGCGCGCACACACACACACACACACACACACACATAATAAAATATCCAATAACGTAAAAACAAAACCACAAAATGCAGTAAACCACTGTCAAAATAAAAATAGTTAAGATAGGACCTGAAAAGTCTACAAAGCTGAAAACAGTAAAACCAAAACAAAGCACCGTAGTTATACCCATTCTAGAAAGTTTATTCATCCAAAGGCCTTCTTAGTCTTAATTTAAACAGGTGCCTAAAGGCAGATAACATTGGGGCTTGGTAGATCTCAGTGAGTTGGGGTATTTTACAAGTTTTGTTCTGCAGGGAGAAAGGGGTGTACATTAGTTTGGGGGATCCTTCAGGATTTTCAATGCCAGCAGGGTTGAAATGAGAGGAAAGGTGTGTTTTTTAATATTAACCAGCCTATACATAATATAAAATTCTCAAAAACTTTCCTCAGGACAATATTTTCTGTACTCAATATGAGAATATCCATCCATAGGTGTTTGGACCTTTATGCTGAGTTGTTTATGCAAAAATGTGCTTCAAATTATATCAACACTTCATGAACTTGCTATGTTAGTATTGTGGAAGCTAAGTTTCAGGTCTGGCAAAAATATTTGTGTGTGCTTTAAGCTTTAAAAGAGATGTTCTGGCTTCAAAGAATCCTTTGTTTATATGATTAAAGTGAATATAGAAGCACTATGGAAATATTGGGATAAAGATAATAGATTTTGATCTCACATTTGGAGAAAACCATTTAAGTCTTTATGAAGTCCCCTAGGTTTTTCAGAAGTGTGACAAGTCTGTAAATTTGTTTGTAGTTTTTTCTTTCTTTCTCTCTTTCTTCTTTCTTTAAAGATAATATTTCTCTCTTGAACAATTACTGGTACATTATTGCAAGAGTTTATTGGCAAAGTTGAAACTTTAAAATGTTGAAACTTCATAGTGAAAACTTGTTACAATGTGGTGGAGTGGGCAAGGACCAAAGTAGATTAAACAGCTATGGATCAATTTGTTTTAATCTAGATATGCCCCCACTCACATACAATGAGAGAGATAGGAGGCCAGTATTAAAAGCAGAAAGAGACACTTGGGTGACGACTATAAAATGCTCTCCTTTGTCCATGGCTTGAAGTTAAAGGTAAAGAGACTCCTGACTGTTAAGTCCAGTCGTGGACGACTTTGGGGTTGCGGCGCTCATCTCGCTTTAGTGGCCGAGGAAGCCAACGTTTGTCCACAGACATTTTTTCCGGGTCATGTGGCCAGCATGACTAAGCCGCTTCTGGCGAAACTAGAGCGGCGCATGGAAACAGCGTCTACCTTCCCGCCAGAGTGGTACCTATTTATCTACTTGCAGTTTGATGTGCTTTCGAACTGCTGGGTTGGCAGGAGCTGAGGCCGAACAACGGAAATTCACCCCATTGTGGGGATTCGAACCGCCGACCTTCTGACCGGCAGGCCCTAGGCTCTGTGGTTTAGACCACAGCGCCACCCACCCATGGTTTAGTAACCTGCAATCTCTCTCCCCAAGGAAGCTGCCTTATATGGAGCCAGAGCATTAGTCCATGTAGCTCAGTACTGTCCAGACTGACTGTTAGTGATTTCAGGTCTGTTTCTCTCCCATCTCTATGTGGAGATGCCAGGGGTTAATCCTGGGACCTTCTGCATGCAAGGCAGATGTTCTACCTCTGAGCTGTGACCCCCCTTTCTTTTCCCATGTGACCTCACGTCTAATATTAGAGTTTCACTGGGGAGGAAAAATGTGCCGGGACATTTGTTGTACCTGTTGATACATACAGAAGAGGCAGTAGGAGGAATTAGCCATCCCAGTCCATCCACCGTTTTTGCTCTTAAAATCAAACCCACCCATCTCACACTTCCCTTTCCATGTGATATGGGCAGAACGCATGGATTGTTGATCACATATGTAGTGTTTAGGGATGCTTCCGGCATTATTGCTTAATTAATACTGTTTATTTGATAGGGGCTTTTTTAATCCGGCTTTTTAGGGTGTTCACCTAAAGCAATTTCATTGCTTCATCACCCAGGTGGGAATGCGCATGAAACAAATACATGTGTGTCCATTTTAGGCACACTGATGCCATATTGTTTTAGCATTTTGTTGGACTTTTCAGTGTACTGAATATGTTAACATTCTTTCTTCTACTAGATTCAGGGCCTCTAGTATGTACCGTACTTTTAATAGGGTTGCCACACACCTGTGACTTCCCAGACATTTCCAGAATCCATCTGTCTTTAGCAGTGTCCGGGCAGAAATTGGAAAAAAATGTCTGGGGGAAAATGTCCAGGAAAAAATGTCCAAACCTATGGTAGCCAATGGCAGCAGTGCCATTTTTGCCAATTTTTTTAATATATAAAAATAACTCAAAAATGACAAATAAATTGCAACTTGGTCCCCCAAAAGCTAAAAACAACTCAACAACTTTGCCCAAAAAAAAGCTCGGATGTTCACCTTTTGAAATATGGCAACCTTACTTTTAGGTCCCAGGAGGTAATGACTTATAAGTACAACTTCTGGGCGATCCTTATTTTGGAAATGTCACATGTACAAGTGCATAGGTACCATTAGCAGGACTGTGTTAGAATACCTGTAAGTGAAGTATTTGTGTTTCAAATCCATGACTTAGAAGTAGATGCCACTGAAATTACTGAAATTGCCTTACTCTTAAATAATGCTTCAGGCATTAAAATTGTGCCATGTAAACCTGAAGAAAGTCTTGCTTTTCTTACGGCAGAAATGTTGAAGTCAGCTTCATGGCTTTGTATGTCCTTTGTCTTCAGCTGGGACAGACACTCCGGAGCCCCTTCATGAAGTTTGTGGCGCACGCCGTTTCTTTCACCATTTTCCTTGGACTCTTAGTAGTGAACGCCTCGGACCGATTTGAAGGAGTCAAGCTGCTACCCAATGAAACTGCCATGGATCATCCCAAACAAATATTTAGGGTAAAAACAACACAGTTCTCATGGACAGAAATGCTCATCATGAAATGGGTTCTAGGTAAGTGGAAATGCAATCACCTATTGTTCTCGTAGGCACAGGTCAAGGGGACACAGACCGATGGCAGTGAAGAGCAGAGAGAAAAGTCAGGGCTAAAAGCTGGAGCTCAGGGATGCCTCTGAAAGGGGCCTTCTCTGTGGAATCTTTCATCCCCTGACAGTAACATTACATCAGAGGTACCTAAGTGGTTCCCTGCAGATGTTGTCAAGCTACAGCTACCACTCTCTTTGATCATTGCCCTAATTGGAGCTAATTGGAGTTGGGCTAATGGGAGTTGGAGGCCAATAGCATCTAGGAGGGGCACAGATTCCCCATCCTTGGTGTTTTAAAAAAGACTATTGCCAACAGGAATTATGAGGAAGGCATGAAGATCCAGTGGTGAGGCTGTTGGCTAAAGAAGTGAATTGGTATCTGCCTTGTGTGTGTCCGTGTGAAGATTTTGGTACCCTGCTCATAATCAGAGAAATCTTTATCACTACTGCTCCAGGCACTCTGGAATAATGTTGGATTTTATTCATTTATTTATTTTTATCCGACTTTCTAGAAGAGTGTCGTTTGATTTTCTCATTTAAATTGCTTCTAGGAAGTTATACCATTCTGTTTAATAGCTTGCCAATTCTGATACAGCTTTATGAATGTTTTCAAGGGCTGATAACAAACAGTGTAGCTCAGCTCAGTTGCATTTGTTTTGAGCAGTGCTTGAAGTCCCATGGGGGAGAAAACATTTGCCTACATGATTGACTGCCCTCTCTCTTGCTATCCATTGGTAAGCAAATTATCTTGGAACTCAAACACTAAGACTGTCTCTACTTTTTCCAAACAGCCTTGGTGGTCCTGTATAACACACCTGATCTTTCCAAGCCAAATTGTGCCAATGTGTGGATCTTATAATTCCCCAGTGAATTATATGGCAGTCTGAGAAAATCAGTAAGATCATAGCAGGCAGCATTGACATGAGAGAACAAAGTTTACATGGGAGAACAATGCACAAAACCCCTCAGAAGCTGCTTTACTGGGTGCTGTTTCACTTTCTTAGGCTGAAGGTCAAACCACTTGTGATGTGTCTCATAGTTTACTCTGCCATGCTTGGTTTATTTTTTATAAATAAATAGCAGATGTGATACGGGGAAGCCCAAACTGGATTAAGTCCACTGTGCATTGGCAGGAGGTATAGCTCTTTGCCCCTGCAATGGACCCAATCAGAATCTACCCTCCTCAAAATAATAATAATAATAATAATAATAATAATAATAATAATAATAATAATAATAAATAAATAAATAAATAAATAAAACCCCGCCCATCCAGCAGGGTTTCCCCAGCCATTCTGGGCAGCTCCCAACAGTATATTAAAAACACAATAAAACATCAAACATTAAAAACTTCCCCAAACAAGGCTGCCTTCAGTTATCTTCTAAAAGTCAGATTTCCTTGACATCTGATAGGAGGGCGTTCCACAGGGCGGGCACCATAACCAAGAAGGCCCTCTGCCTGGTTCCCTGTAACCTCACTTCTCACAGTGAGGGAACTGCCAGAAGGCCCTCGGAGCTGGAGCTCAGTGTCCGGGCTGAACAATGGGGGGTGGAGATGCTCCTTCAGGTATACTGGGCCGAGGCTGTTTATACACCTGCTGTTAGCAATGAGAGAAAAGGTCCCATTGAGAATAGCAAGTACTGGGTGCCTCCTTAGGAAAATAGGAATTGGCCTCGTACTTAGACCATCTAACTCAGTATTATGCACAGAGACTAGCAGTGGCTCTCCAGAATTTCAAATCTGGGTTTCTCTCAGAGCCCCCTGGCAATGCTGGGGATTGAACCATGGATGTTCCGCATGCAAAGCAGATGCTCTACTACTCTGCTCTGCTGTGTGGCCACTAACCAAAATGACTATGTTCCCCCTCAACTGTTGGAGGCAGCATGCTTCTGAATCCCAGTTCCTGGAAACTGCAGGAAGAGAGGACTGCAGTGCTCAGGACCTGCTTGCATACCTGAATTGAATTTCTACACCTGCTGCGCCACAACTGACATGGCAGCGGGTGGGCCCATGTTTTTTTCCTGGGTTGCCCCAGGCTGACATGGTTCTATGAAACTAAGGAACCCTCCCATGCAGAGGTGCTCTAAATTCTACCTGGAAGATTTGGAGCTGAGTTCTTTTTGTCAAAAGCTGATACCGTCCTTCAGACAATGGAATCTCCTGGCTCTGAGCCTGCTCATTTACAGTGCAAATAAAGATATGCAATCTTTGTGCATCCCAAATGAAAGTGCGTTAAACAACAGTTGGGTGGGATATTAGATTTGGGAAAGTGAATAAGCGACAAGCTGTAAAAAATTCATGAATGACAATATGAATTATTTATTTCTTTTAAATCATATTGAAATGCCTCCCAGGGGATCTGTATTTTGAGAAAAGAATAACAGGTGCATGACAAGTGAAGCAAATTCAGGATATCTGTTTGTCCTCTCCGCCCATCCCCAAGATATCTTCCATTTTCACTACTGTTCTCTTAGAATAACTGCCCACAACCTGTGCAAGCTCTCTCTGCAGCCTAGATAAAGAATATAACATTTTACATCTTGCTACAATTTTTTTCTGGTTTCCCCCCAATTATTTTCTCAATTACATCACAAATGAAACCTCACTCAGTCAGGATGATGGTATTTGGAATTAAGCAGAGTGAACTGAATTTCAATGAAAAAAACTGCATTTGATGTGAAAACTGGTCCTGTGACATTAACAATTCTTCATAGCTGAGTTTTGGGTGGAAAATAATGAATTACTACAAGAGTTCTCCTGGTTGATATTGGTGTAGCATAGTCGCTATGAGCCACCTTTTGCTCCACACTTTCTAATCACAGGTTCACACTTTAAAGCTCCATGTCTGAGCACTTCCACTTTTTTACCTGCCTCTTTCCCCAGGAAAACCCATGCTTTGACCCAAAATCCGAATAAACAGCAATCTGGGTTTTCTGAGGATTGCCATTTACTCTGACTCAGCAGTATAGACTAGGCTTTTGTGGGTAAAATGCCAGGGCAAAAACAACAACCCAAGTGATCAGACATGGCATTTTAAAGCATGGACCTGTGTCTAGAAATGTGACACAAAAGGAAGTCTGGATGAGCCCTAAGCTACAAATCAGGAGGTCCTTGGTTTGAATTTTGCTTCTGCCATGAACTCACTAGGCGGCCTTAGGCCAGACACCACCACATTACTTAGCATTGCCATACGTCCAGATTTTCCTGGACATGTCCAGGTTTCCAATGACAGAATTAGCGTGTGGGAGGAATTTGGGGAAATCAGCAAAATGTCCAGATTTTTACTTCTTGAAATATCACAACCCTATTTTAACTTCTCTTACAGGGTTATTGTGGGGATTGCAACTATAAAATGTACATGAAGTGCTTTGAGGACTTGGCAGAACTATTGTTGTTGGTGTTGGTTGTGATTTGTTATACTGAGAGTCAGTGAATATTCGGAAGGACAGCTATAAGAGAACATAGATTGCTCTGGCCCCTAAGTTTTTGCATTCCAGGAGGGACCACATTTTGGGTGGAGCTGAAGAAATGCTGCCTTTGCCGTGTTGCTCAGGGGAGAGAGGCAGAGAGACAGTGTTTTTGCAAGTTTAATGCAACATCTGGTGCCTGGGCATGGCTGAGGATTTTGAGGGACACACCTTTGCCAACCTTGCTGATGACATGATGCCAAGTTTGTCTGCCCTCCCCTCAGGTATGATATGGTCCGAATGCAAAGAAATCTGGGAAGAAGGCCCCCGGGAATACGTCATGCATCTTTGGAACCTGTTGGATTTTGGGATGCTTTCGATCTTTGTAGCTTCTTTCACTGCCAGATTCATGGCTTTTCTCAAGGCATCAGAAGCACAACAATACGTGGACCTGTACGTTCCCGTTGATGACCTCAGTAATGTCACCCTTCCTCCTCAGGTTGCCTACTTCACATATGGTAAGAGAGGGTTGTTACTTAATACGTTTTTGTTGCTCCGGCTCAGGCAGAAGCAGCAAAGTTCTTCTCCTGAAGGTCAGGGGATGTTTGCAAATTATTCATTGAGCCAGTTTGTTAAAACAACTAATACAGAATCAGACAAGTCTGCTCTTAAATGAAATTCCAGATTTGTATGGAGATCAAACCGAATGCAGTTGTATGAACAACCTCAAGGCCGCACAGGAGAAGAACCTCTGCATTGTCGAGGTTCACCGTACAAAAGGTAACCTACAGATGAAGGGATCTGCTTTGTGTTCCCAAAGAAAAAGAGACCGAGCGAACGAGACATTCACAGCTTGATAATATGTATGTACATTTAGCAGGTGAAACTCCTGGGGAAGCGTTGGCATATGACTCACTGCTAGGGTAGGACCCCTTAGTATTTCTCCAAGGGGAAAAAGGAAAAGAAACATTTGGCTATAGTTATCACTGACTGCCAGCAGCTCCTTAGTAAAAGGGCACTAGGTTAAAAAAAATAAAAATCAAAGTTTTGTCTGGTCTGGTGACAGATGGCAATTTCCCGAATCAGGTTTTGCAAAACTAAAATCCCAATTCAAAGCACCATTCCCACACTGTGAGCTTGTTGTCAAAATGCATTGAGACAGATTCCTCTAGATGAGGAAATACAAGTGAGGCCAAAACTGAATGATCAGTGGCCCACATGCATTTGGAAACCCAGCAGCATGTCTGCGCTGTAAAGGTGATGGTAGTGATTTGCAGGCAAAAGCATGCAGGTGCAAAGAGGGGGTGCTTAACCTTCATCTTTCCCCTGCTTTCCAAGCTGTTTTCCCTGTATGATATCAAATATGCACGCAGAGCTTTCATGGGGTTGGGGAGAGAGAGCATCTGGGGGGTTGCAGGGGAAAGGGGAGGGTTAAGCACTACACCCCTCAGTCTTTGCTTCTCCCTTGCAAATTGTGTCTGTAGTGCCTCCTTAAATGTAAGGGGTGATCTGTGTGCAGACGTCCCTGGGGTTTGCCTGATCTCAACCTCCTATATTCCAATATACATCTTTGGAAGAATCTGTTTGGGCCTCCATAATCCATTCTAGAGTTTTGGATTTTGATGCGCTAATGTAATTTGTCATCAATTGTAGAAACAGGATTGTAGCTGTTTCAGGACTAGGTCACCAAAAGCAGACTGAAATGTTTTTCTTCTGTCACACAAAGTTGCCATAATTTTGAGCCATACATCTTCTGGGCTCGGTTGTTACAGTTGCCTGGGAAAAAACCTGCAGAACAGGGAAGCCAGGAAAGAATAACAGTATTCAGATGTAATGTGACACAATGTACTTTTATTGAATTTAGAAGAGCAACGCTGATTTCTTATAACACCCAGATGCAGAACACTTGGAAATAATTTACATTTTCTCTAAGAAAATGTGTCAGGATAAACTTTGTGCACACACATAGTAAAGCAGTTACTAATCAGGGCATGCATATGGATTATATTCTTTTTTGACACTGCTAGACCATTTTACCTTTCTGCTATTACATATTGTGGGGTAAGTGCTCCCTCTTGTGGAACAACTGTGTAATCAGCATTATTCTGAAGTACAAAGTGAACCAGCAAGAAAGGATTCTCCTGTAATGTAATTCACAGAATTCTACACAAAAATGGAAATACTAAAACATCCAACTAGTTATCATAAAAGTAGACATTCAGACAAGGGCCTGTCAGAGACTTGATATTTCTGCCTATTATTTCTCTTCTTAGTTATTTGTGTGTCTGTCTGTTTATAATACCTCAGAGTCAGCATCTTTGTTCTGAATAATCATAGTATTGGATGGCTGAGTTTCCTCATTTCTTTTTGTAAACATATTTTCTAAATTCAAGTGAAAGGAAAAAAAAGGAAAAGACAACAGAAGCCTCTAAATACTACACTAGATTAAGAAAAATTAAGTAAAGGAAAAAGATAATATAAATTGGAATACAGTGGTACCCCGAGTTTCAAATGACTCAGGTTACAAACGCTTCAGGTTACAAACTCCGCTAACCAGGAAGAGTTACCTCAAGTTGAGAACTTTGCCCCAGGATGAGAACAGAAATTGTTGGTGGCGGCGCAGCAGCAGTAAGAGGCCCCATTAGTGAAAGCACGCCTCTAGTTAAGAACAGTTTCAGGCTAAGAACGGACCTCCGGAACAAATTAAGTTCATAACTAGAGGTACCACTATAAGCTATAGGGGGAATGTCATCTGCAATGTTTTTTCCATTCTGGTAGCTGATAAAAAGAGCCCATCCTTTCTCTCTGTTTCTAACCTAGTGGCTGATCTGCTGTGCTTTCCCTGTATCCCTGATCTGGTACCGTCCCTACCATTAGGCAGTGTGATGTGATTGATTCATGTGGCAGATGTTGGGAGCAATGGCGGCAGCACCCTGACTGTTCCTCCTGATCTCCACCACTCCTCCCACCTAGTCCTTGGTGATAAGGCAATATATCCCATAGTTCCTCCCCCCCCCCAAAAAAAAACCCTTAACCTTCTGCCTCAAGTGTGATGGAGGACACTATCCCCTTGTCAGTGTTGGAGTAAGTTTCAGTTGCCAGTAAATCTGTAGAATGGAGTGTGGAGTACCATCTTACAGTGCGGTGTCTTGGGCCAGGCCAGGCCAGCCCTAATAGTGCACATTTGTCACATCCCTGACTGCCATTGGCATGCCTGCTATAGAGAGTACTGAGTTAATAATAATAATAATAATAATAATAATAATAATAATAATAATTTTTATTTATATCCCGCCCTCCCCAGCCGAAGCCGGGCTCAGGGCGGCTAACAACAATAAAACAGTACAACACAACACTCTAAAATCATTCATTATAAAATTAATTAAAAATAAACCACTGGCAACCATTGGGCCAGAGCTCCGCGAAAATTGCCGCAGGAGGGAGTCAGGCTGTGCCCTGGCCAAAGGCCTGGTGGAACAGCTCTGTCTTGCAGGCCCTGAGGAAAGATGTCAAGTCCCGCAGGGCCCTAGTCTCTTGTGACAGAGTTAGACAGACTAGTGGTCTGCCTGGGTTAAAGATAAAAGTAAAGTTAAAGGGGACCCCCTGACCATTAGGTCCAGTCATGGCCGACTCTGGGGTTGCAGCGCTCATCTCACTTTATTGGCCGAGGGAGCCGGCGTACAGCTTCCAGGTCATGTGGCCAGCATGACTAAGCCACTTCTGGCTAACCAGAGCAGCACACGGAAATGCCATTTACCTTCCCGCAGGAGCAGTACCTATTTATCTACTTGCACTTTGATGTGCTTTTGAACTGCTAGGTTGGCAGGAGCAGGGACTGAACAACAGGAGCTCACCCCGTCGCGAGGATTCAAACCGCCGACCTTCTGATCGGCATGTCCTAGGCTCTGTGGTTTAACCCACAGCGCCACCCACGTCCCTGCCTGGGTTAGTGCAAGGCAATATCCTGTCTTCTTATATATACCTTTAGACATCTGCTGCACCTTGATCCTCTGAAATGTGATGCTAGTTGATGGTGGTGATGCTTTTATTATTTGTACTCATCCCCTGTGATGGGGTCACTGCAGCCACTCTAGGCAACTTCCAACAAAGCATAAAAACACAATGAGACATCAAGTATTAAAAACTTCCCTATAGAGGGTAGCCTTCAGAAGTCTTCTAGCTTAATGGCTATTTTTGGGTGTCCCTCTGATTTGTCCGAAGCCCACTATTTTGTTCTGGAAATCTTGCAGATGAACTACTGCAGTAATGAAAGGTAATAAAAGAAACTGGAAGGATAAAGTGAAGTGGGTAAGAAGGGAAGACCGTAACATCTAGGAAATCCCTAGGAAATCCCCAGTGAAAGAAAGCATTCCCTGGGTCTTCCTACTGCAATGTACAGGTCCTCAGCCACCCCTTGAACCTTAGCTCTGTTCACATTAATAATATATATCTCCTCTTGTGTTTCATTTTAGCCAGGAGCAAGTGGCTTCCCTCAGATCCTCAGATCATATCAGAAGGACTATATGCAATTGCAGTGGTACTCAGCTTCTCCCGGATTGCATACATCCTCCCAGCAAATGAAAGTTTTGGTCCTCTCCAGATCTCTTTGGGAAGGACTGTGAAAGACATCTTCAAATTCATGGTTATTTTCATAATGGTGTTTCTCGCCTTCATGATTGGAATGTTCAACCTTTACTCCTACTACCTTGGTGCAAAATATAACCCAGCATTCACGACGTGAGTATCTCTGCAAGACAGTTTGTGATGCAACTGGCTTTCTCTCCAGATTGCCTTTGTATATGTTTTATACAGATTGCATAAAATTACATGCCAGTTTGATAGAACAAGTGTTGAACTATGCTGTGTAATAATTAGAAGTAGTAAAATAGACTTTATGCAAAAGTGCCACATTTAAGAACTTGAGTACTGTTTACTTTGGTGGTTGATCAATGCAGATGACACATTACACGCTTTAATTTAAGCAGTGCTATTTTTCTAGAAAAAAATAGGTGCCGGAACTCACCATGAACTCCTTACTCGTTCTCTTAGAATGGTCATGGTGCCATTCTGAGAAGTGCCAGAACTGAGTTCTGGTGAGTTCTAGCTGGAAAAAAGCCCTGGCTTTAAGTATGATGCTTAGGAAAGGTTGGATGAAACCACTGATTTGCTATGTTTGCCCCTCTCTTCCCTAAGCCATTTGTCTTCACTTGTCTTCTGTGTTGTTGTTGTTGTTGTTGTTGTTGTTGTTGTTGTTGTTGTTACTCCAACTTTTTCCCTGATGGGACTCAAGACAGCTTACAGATAAAAACAAGAACTGCTAAAAACATAAGGAAAAAACTATAATTGAAAAAACAATTAAACATTGTTAGAATTAAAACTATATACATATATAAAATTTGGTTTAAACATACAATTTATTACAGTAAAAACAGCATAGCAGCAGCCCTTTCATTAAAAGCAGCCAGTTCCCAAAAGCCTGTTAGAACAGGGAAATCTTCACCTGCCAGTGGAAGGACAACAAGGAGATAGCTTTCTCTAGGAAGGAATTTCTCAAGTCTGGGGGCAGCTACTAAAAAGGCCCTCTCCTCCCATGTCCCCACCAAGCATGCCTGTGAGGGTTACAGGATCAAGAGAAGGGCCTGCCCCAAAGATCTCAAAACACAGGCAGGTTCATATAAGGGAATACGATCTCTCAGATAGCTTGTACCTAAGCTATGTAGGGTGCTATGCAGCTTTGAGTAGCTGAATCACGAGAATTATCAGCAAACATTCAATCCTGGCAGTTGAGGAATCCTTAGGGACTTTGCAGCTCAATGTTTTCCATATGCTGATGATACCTGGATGAGTGTTATCAGTGTACTGAACACATTGTTCTACAACTTTCCTGAGAGCCAACATGTGAAGCAGGAGTGGGCATTAAAAAAAAAACCTGTTAAAAAAGCCCTAGATTTGAGGCTATTCGGACTTGACCTTTGCTGTTTCCATATTCATTATGCTACCCGGTGCTATGTGCTATTTGGGTACCATCTTAACAATATACATGAATATAAAACTTTGTAGCTCAGTCAAGCAGAATGAATCATCCGATTTTCAACTGCCTGTATGCCCTTAATTCTGCTCTCAAGTGCACACATCCTTTGACAGACGTTGGAAGTGAAAAATAGTATCTAATCCTGTAATTAAAGGCTGTGGCCTAAAGAAGCTGTACAAAATAGCAGATTTCAGGTTGCAACTGTCAGTATTTCACTTCTTAGTGCTCCAATTCATCATTTTTTAAAAAAGATAAATGCAATTTACATTTGAATTTATGCTGAATTAAATTCCTTGTCTTTGAGAGATTAAATGTAAAGGAAGGCAGCGGTCACTGTCACATGGCTGCAAGTAATAATCCTATTTTACACATTTCCATTAGTGATGATGCCCATTTTGGAAACAAGGAGAATGAAATTCCCCAGTCTGGAAATCGCAAGTTCATGACAAGCTGAGCACAAGTTGCCTTTGAATTCCAACCCTGTCTCACAGTTTCAAGTGTGCGAGGATCGTAATCTCAGAGTGTGCTCAGAAATAATATGACTTGTTTTCCGATTTTATGGGAAAGAATTCATTCTAATGCCCATTCCAAATCACAAGTGGAGGTCTGACTCGTCAACTTGCTTTGCTGTGGTGGCAGAAGGTGTAAAGCAGGCTGTCTAAAGCAGGGGTCAGCAAACTTTTTCAGCCATGGGCCCGTCCACTGTCCCTCAGACCTTGTGGGGGGCTGGACTATATTTTGAAGGGGGGGAATGAATGAATTCCTCTGCCCCACAAATAACCAGAGATGCATTTTAAATAAAGGCACACATTCTACTCATGTAAAAACACACTGATTCCTGAACCATCCATGGGCTGGATTTAGAAGGTGATTGGGCCGGATCTGACCCCCGGGCCTTAGTTTGCCTACCCATGGTCTAAAGGGTTAGTGTGGGGTGATCAATGAGGTCGAGGATGGTGGTGGCAAGGTCTAGGGTAAAGTTGGCAGTGTCTAGGGGGTAGAATAGGTGCCAAGGGTGAGCGAAGCAAGCAAAGGGGCAGCCCCTAGTATATAGCTATAGGGAGAAACTAACTTAAAAACCTTGAGCTGCGGGCTAGTCAGTGATGGAGGAAGAGGGGGGGTGGGGAGCGCACCACCCCCGGCACCAAAATCCTGGAGGGGTGCCATCGCGGCTCCCCCCCCCCCCCCCGCTGGGCACCACACCCCCAGGACGCACCGCGCACCACGCCTGCTCTTCACCCACCACTGGGGCTAGTTAACTAGCAGAATTGCTTGAGCAAGAGATGGTTCTCATGTCAGATTGCTTTTGCACCAAAACATCCCCAGTACATCAGCTGAAAGCCTGCACCATTTATTACTCCTGTACATAGAAATGTAGCATGTTTTGGAGAAAGCTTAGATTCCAACAGAGAATGTGTCTCAAATACAGAGACGGGCTCAGTCCCACAATCTTACTACCCACCCCTGCATTCTGGATAGGTACATTAGGCCTACAACACTTAAATTTTTAAGGCAAAAATATTCATCTGGAAAGACACCTTAATGCTTTTTTCAGACAGGAGAGAAATTATGCAGGAGAGATTTACGTAAGTGATGTGTCCTCCTGGAAATAAGCCTCATGCTTACTGAAACAAGGAGAAGTCATCATGCAGCTCAGCTGTCTGTCACATATTTTTTTTCCTGCATGGTTTTAATGTCACATATTACTATGTGGTGTTAATTCTTTGTTTGATGAAAGATCGTAATATCCTCTGTTGAGCTTGTGATGTGTAGTAATGGAAAAATCCCATCTCCCTCCAGAGACAGATATATGTAGATGCCAATATAGTAAGGGAGATTGTGTGTATTGCAGCAAGAGGGAAGCAGCCAGCAGGCTTCAGACTCGGCTTGCAGCTTTAATTCACTGGATAAATTTGAATCATTCACTTCAGTTCCCCCATTCTGCAGTTTATCCTTCTGCAAAGTGGATAAATACCTGTTCAGTACTGAAGAAGTAGGGTATCTGATCACTACCACAGTGCCGAACGTAACAGGTTCGATCCAGACTCAGCCATGCTTAGAACAGACCCACTGAAATCTACAGGACTTAAGTTTGCAAACTCAACTGCCATTGATTTCAGTGGATTTACTCTAAGCATGGCTTGTGCAGCAATCCAAATTTTCTTGCCGCCATGTGGAGCCACCACCGCAACAACAACCTGGCCAATCACAGTAGCAGCAACAGAGGGGGAGGCAGGTATTAGTGGATCCCTAGGATGCTAAACAGACCTACTTCCTGCTGAGTCAGAAGGGGAGAAGGTAGTGAGTGGGATCAAAGCTGGGTTGGGTGGGGGAAGGGGAAGTCAATGTGACAAAGTGAAGCCTATAGCAGGGACAGACAAAATCTGAGCCCCTGGCCTTTGTCACTATAGAAAGTAGGCTCCATATGAATGTGCCTCCATAAAAACAATAGAAAACCTTGAACTGGATCTCAGGAAGATCAAAAACCAAAAATCCAGCAACCAAAACCCTTCCTTTCTGACATCTAGTAGTTTATGTGGATGACAGCTTTGGGATGGAAGAGCATTTTTAAACTAATAGTTTTTTAATTGACTTTTCCAAAGGGAAACAAAAGCAAATACAGTCAAACAATACAAATAATCCCTAATAAATCAAAATGTTGTGGTCTGTGCACACATGTAAGGGGAAGGAAGGGGAGGAAGGGAAGGACATCTGGTGGTCCAGACCAACCTGGTGCTCAGACAGTCAAATAAATAGTTTTGTCTAAAGGGAACCAGTCAGAGGGCCTTCTTGGTAGTGGCGCCCACCCTGTAGAACACTCTCCCATCAGATGTCCAAGAGATAAACAACTATCTGACATTTAGAAGACGTCTGAAGGCAGCCCTGTTTAGGGGCGTTTTTAATGAATGATGTTTTAATGTATTTTTAATCTTTTGTTGGAAGCCGCCCAGAGTGGCTAGGGAAACCCAGCCAGATGGGCGGGGTAGAAATAATAAATTATTATTATATTATTATAAAGAGTCCATGTATCAGATAAATTCCCATCTTTCTTGTGCTTGAGGTCAACTTCTCATATGCTGCAGTTGTGTCGTGTCCTCAGTCTGCTGTCTAACTGGGGTGCTGGTGGTAGACTTCTCCATGTTAACATTCACCTGCCTCACAAAGTGCTACAACTTAAACAATGGGTTTCCCACTACCTCAGACTGCCATTTCAAGCAGCAATGCCTGGGAATTATGAAAGGGCAACAAATCAACAGTTGTTTTTTATTCTTATTCTTATATTTTTACTGCCAAGAAGTGGCTGGGGGAAGAGATGTGAGGGCTCTTTATTATTATTATTTTACCTCAAGTGCCAAAATAATTTGGCAGGCTTTGGACAGTAAGCACTTTGACATGGGAAGAGGGTGCCATTTTCTGTTCTACCTCATTCAGTTAATATGTATAGGACCATTGTGGTCACAGACTCACAATGCCTGCATAACAATGAGACTTTCAAGGGAAATATGGCAGCATTCCAAAACAGAGGTTAATGCTTAAGTTGTGAGGGAAAATAGCAGTTTTGACACTAATATATTAACATTGCTGGGAGGACCTGAAAAAATAGTGGCACCCTTCCAAATTAAAATAAAAGGTTAATAGAGGGATACTGCTGGGGTCAAGGTTTTTTATTTCAGTTGGCTAAGTGATTTAGATGACAACCTTCAAACATTTATAAAAGGTATTATTACTGGGAAATGTTCTGCTTAATGGAAGAACAGAAGCCATGCCTCAGCTTATATGAACAACAGTTTTACAGTTCTTTATATGTAGTTTTCAAAACCCTTCAACTGTTAAAAGGAAAAGCAGTGTAAGGATTGTTGGTTTCTATTTCCCTCACTGAGCAGCAAATGCATGCCACAAGACATTGTTTACATTCCACAGTCAGAGTTACTGTTGGGTTCCCACGGGAATGGGAGACTGGATGTGACGTACACTGGTTTCCTGTTTTTCAGTGTCCTCTCGGTTTCTTTGTGTCGAGAGGAGTTGCTTCTCTGCTCTCACAGAGGCAAGATGTATGTCTGTATGCTCTCAGCATAGCTTGTAAATAAACTTCAGCATGTAGCACATTACCTGCTTATCCTTTCGTTGCGTGACTACGCTCTGCATGGGCTCAAGATAAGACGGGCCTGTACCAGCTCCAGATGGGCCGGAGCTGGTCAAAATCTCACAAGGATGCAATAATGCTCATTAGTTTAGCTCATTTGCTGTAGAGTAATGCCAAGCAGCAGGTGTGATGCTTACCTGTGTATAGGAAGGTATACAAAAGTAAGTATGCATCTCTCCATTTATCTGGGTAATCAAAAGGCATCATCGCAGTTCAAGCAAGCAAAATCACTTGAGGATATGGAACAAGGCCAGTGAGCTGTGTGGTCCAGTGAAAGGTGTGCCATAGTGAGAGTCCAGAAAGTAAGATTGCCCCAGATGGCCACATTTAGGGCCGGGGCCTGAGGATTCTCACCCCTCAATTAGATCTTATCATCTCAGTGATTCAGGAGTCTCCTCAGAACACCATGTGGGGAGAGGGGTAGAATCATAGAATGATAGAATCATAGAGTTGGAAGAGACCACCAGGGCCATCGAGTCCAACCCCCTGCCAAGCAGGAAACACCATCAGAGCACTCCTGACATATGGTTGTCAAGCCTCTGCTTAAAGACCTCCAAAGTAGGAGACTCCACCACACTCCTTGGCAGCAAATTCCACTGTCGAACAGCTCTTACTGTCAGGAAGTTCTTCCTAATGTTTAGGTGGAATCTTCTTTCTTGTAGTTTGGATCCATTGCTCCGTGTCCGCTTCTCTGAAGCAGCAGAAAACAACCTTTCTCCCTCCTCTATGTGACATCCTTTTATATATTTGAACATGGCTATCATATCACCCCTTAACCTCCTCTTCTCCAGGCTAAACATGCCCAGCTCCCTTAGCCGTTCCTCATAAGGCATCGTGTGTGATCGGGTGGGCAGATCGTTCATGAGAAATGAATTCCTCACATAGTGTACATGTTTTAAACAAACAAAATAAAATAACAAGAACTGTCCCATGGCTATGCAGCTTGGGTTCTCATGCATAAGGTAAGATGTGAGGGGAGGTGTGTTTAGTTCATATTTAACCACAGAGCCTAGGGCTTGCCGATCAGAAGGTGGGCAATTCGAATCCCTGCAACAGAGTGAGCTCCTGTTGTTCGGTCCTAGCTCCTGCCCACCTAGCAGTTCGAAAGCACATCAAGTGCAAGTAGATAAATAGATACCGCTCCAGCGGGAAGGTAAACAGCATTTTTGTGCACTGCTCCGGTTCACCAGAAGTGGCTTAGTCATGCTGGCCACATGACCCGGAAGCTGTGGACAAACGCTGGCTCCCTCGGCCTATAGAGCGAGATGAGCGCCACAACCCCAGAGTCATCTGCGACTGGACCTAACAATCAGGGGTACCTTCACCTTTTAACCAGTGATCCATGGAGGATTTAGTGAATTGCCAATAGACATATTGAAACCCTGTATGGATTCATAGTCCAGATCCAGACTAAAATTGGAAATAGGAAAATCAGCCAATGTAAGGGTGTGATATTGTTCGTCAGTGCTCTTAGCCTCTTAGTACATCATGTATCTTTATCACCTCAGAGGATATTGCCTAGTTGTACATGCAGCTCCTGTGATCACATGGAGACAAGGTATCTATGGAGGACTAAAGACTCTTTTTTTGTCTTTAGGGTAGAAGAAAGTTTTAAAACCTTATTCTGGTCCATATTTGGTTTGTCTGAAGTAATATCAGTGGTGCTGAAGTACGACCACAAGTTTATTGAGAACATTGGATATGTGCTCTATGGAGTTTATAACGTCACCATGGTGGTTGTGCTCCTCAACATGTTAATAGCCATGATCAACAATTCCTATCAGGAAATTGAGGTAAGGTACATCAAATGTGATGATGTAACAAATTTAATTGGTGACTATATATTATGAAAAGGAAGATCATCTCTTTTTCTCACTTGGTCATTTATTTTATTTTTATTTATTAAATTTCTATAACACTCTTCCTCCCAAAGGAGCCCAGTTCCATCACTGTGGCCTTTGCTCTCTCTAAGGGCAAAATGCATCTCTACCCAGTGGGTTTCCTCTATTTAATTTGCAAATGATTTCAAGATCACTTGAGGAAACATTTCTGTGTACAGTATTTCTAATCTGGGTTTGGATGATGGGGCACAATATGGCTAAACCTGCCCCCAGCCTACTAACCATAAAATAGGATGGTTGTTTGCTGCTACCTCTTTGTAATGTAGTTATATCTGAATTCCTGTGAAACACAACATTACACCAGAAGAGAGGTTTTAAAAAGCTCAGGAAGCATACTGCATTTATCATGGTGCAGATTTAAGAATGGACTGTCAGCAGGTGCCACATTCTCTTACTGACGCTGATAGCTTTTTGGTTTTCACTCAGCAAACAATAATTAATCTGGAGATCCGAAGGTACAAGTAGAAAAACAGAAGAAAGATGCCATTTAGATCAAAACAGGCAGTGCTCACCTTGAATTGCCCTCCCACAATTGTTATTTGTGTCTTGGCTCCTTTGACAGTCATGTAGCAGTGAATTTTTTAAACTGAGAAATGAACTTGTTTGCACATCCTACATCTGAAAAAGAACCACATTATAGGAATAAGGCCATATCAAGAAAGAAAGAAAAGGCCTGATTATAATCCTACCAGAAGGGATGAGAAGTGCTATGTGAGAATTAGTAGTGGATCAAATGCCAAAGAATTGGATATTTCTGTAGTGCATTTGATTCATGGCTAATTGCAAAAGGAAGTTATAAGCAGCATTTCTGCAGACGGTTGACTTCAGGACAAAACATTTTGGCACCTGTGCAAGATCAAAATCGAAAGAGCACTTTTTAAAGCATCTTTTCAAGACTGTTCTAGTAACAATGAGCTTACCTATCCAGGAGCCTGTGTGTTCTGTTTAAAGTTTGGGAAAGGTCTGGGTTGCAAGCCAGACTTTAATTTACAGGGATGAGGAGCAACCATTTCTTCTTTATCCCAGAATTCCTAGGTGTATGACCTGACATCTGTAGTTCCTGGGAGGGACTAATTCAGCTTGCAATTTCCATCTGGGACTGAGTCTATAAACAACCTCATGCCTCCAAGATAAGCCTAGGTTTTGTACATCCCACCCTCCCTTATTTATTTAAAAGCATGTACAGACTGCTTAGTATTTCTTTTTTAATCTTGCCTGAGGAAGACATCTGGAGAATCAAAAGCTTGCTGCACTTTTGTGACATTTTGGTTGGTCCCAACAAATGTATTGCCCATCTGTGGAATGATATACACTGAGTTGTCTTCTGAAATGGTAACATTGCCATCTTTTAAAAAGCAACCCTCGTTTTGTTCCTTTTGCAGGAGGATGCAGATGTGGAATGGAAGTTTGCACGTGCCAAGCTTTGGCTTTCATATTTTGACGAGGGAAGGACTCTACCTGCTCCTTTTAACCTAGTGCCAAGCCCTAAGTCGTTTTATTATCTCATAATGAGAATTAAAATGTGCCTCATAAAACTCTGCAAATCCAAGGCCAAAAACTGTGAAAATGATCTCGAGATGGGCATGCTGAATTCCAAGCTAAGGGTATGTCCTTTTTTTTCTAACAAAAGTTGCGGGTAGGGGATTGTTCATTCATCCCTTCATTTAATCATTTTGTTTAAACCAGTGTTCTTCAACCTTGAGTCCCCAGATGTTGCTGGATGACAGCTCTCATTGTCATCAGATAGCTTAGCCAATGGTCATGTTTGATAGAAGTCCACCAAGAACTGAAGCTGAAGAACACTCCTTTAAAAATGTGGCAGCCAACCTTTATGGAAATGTGTCACAATATGAGAGAGCGTCACTCTAGTGCAGATGTTTTTGGCCTAGAACTCCCATGATCCCTAGCTTGCAGGACCAGTGGTCGGGGATGATGGGAATTGTAGTCTCAAAACAGCTGGAGGGCTGAGTTTGAGGCAGCCTGCTCTAATGCCTGCTAAAGCTAAAATACATCCACAGTCTCCCTGTGCATTGGTGTGGCTGGTGTTTGCTCTGCAGAGTCATAGAAAAAGCAATAGTGCAGCAAGGAGAACAGGCAGCAAAGGTGAAGGACCCCTGTATGGTTAGGTCCAGTCTCGCTTCAGGCCGAGGGAGCCGGCGTTTGTCCACAGACAGCTTTCCTGGTCATGTGGCTGCACTGTGCTATAGCCAGATGCATCAGCTGCTATTCAAGAATGTTATCCTATTGCTGGTTCTTTGTCCAGAGTTTATGAAGCTGGGGGTGGAGTAGAGTGTGGGGGGTGGGTGGGTAGAGACAAAACTTCCAACTGGTGCTTGAACAAGAGAATTTTATTACAATGATGTGACCCCTGCATCTCAATGTATAGTTTTTCTCAGCAGCAAAATAATCATGGCACTCTCCCCCCCCCCCAAAAAAAAATTAGACTGCAGGTATTCACTCAGACCATGACTTTCAAAACCTTATAGGCTTTGAACCTGCACAGCCTTCCCCAGGGGTTCGATGAAGAAAACTTGCAAATAATTACAGTAATATCAGTTACATAGAAACTGCTCTTTTTAGTGATGAATTAGCTCCTTCTGGCTTAATTTGGAACTGGCCTTGGCAAACTGAGCTATTTTCCAAAAGAAAGTCAGTTCTCTCTCCACACTCTGCTGACCAATTCCAAATTCAAAAACCCTCTCAGACTGATGTCACTGAGAATGCAGCAAGGTTTCCAGTTGTGTCTCTCAATCCATTCCACAACCTCCATGAAACCTTGAGTCCTGCTCCGCTGCTCCTTCCTTTTTCCAGAACAGAGGCAGCCAGGTCTGTTTCTATAGATGGGTGCTTGTCTTTCCTGCTCTTTTGTTTCCTCCATCCGTCCTGTGCATTGAATGCTTCTATAGCAGTGTCCCAGGTGCAAAAAAAAAAAATAATCCTAGGGAATGTAGCTCTCTAAGCCATCTAAATCTTTTTATTTTATTTTATTATTAATTGACATCCAAGGCTATCATACACAATCTTAAATACACGTACAAAGAAAAGGTAACACTAATAATAATAACAACCTTAAATAATTATACCGTTAACTATTGATTTAAACTTGTACTTATACGTGCTCTTTTCTTATACTTTCTAACTAAACAAAAATAAACCAAAGTAAAATCCAATAAACTAAACTAAGTCAAAATACACTTCCAGTCATTTCCCGATGTAAGTTACATTTACAACATTGAATGTACTTATACTTCTTACCTTACTCTTAATATATTTTCTAATACTTTCTTGTAAAATATTGTACCATTTCTCCCAATTTAATAATGTTTAATTTACACAAGGGTCATTCAAACGTTGTCATAGAAGTTATGTCGTTATTATATTTTTGTAGGTATTTCTTGAACATATCCCATTTTTGCGTGAATGATTGTTTTGTATTTCCCCTTAATCTATTTGTCAAATGAGCCATTTCTCCATAGTCTAGTAATTTATTCTTCCATTCCCTTACTGTTGGTACTTTTCCCACTTTCCACTTTGATGCAATTAATAACCAGGCAGTGGCTGTCGACTAAGCCATCTAAATCAACAGTATGGGCTGTGGTATCCTGGATAACTATGTTTTCCAAACTATCTGGTTCCTGAGATGTTGCTGAAATATTTTAGGCTATAGGTGCTGGGGCCTGGGACCCTCCAGAGGCTGTTGGACTCCAGCTCCCATCAGCCCCAGTCAGCATGACAAATAGGGGTGATGGGAGTTGTAGTTGAGCAACAACAGGAGGACCACAGGTTTCCTGCTCCTGTTCTAGGGTATGAAGTGAGCAACTTTGGATAAGCCTCCCCCTGAACACAGCAGTTGTATCTGAAGGGTGTCCTTCACCCTTATCAACTGAAAAGATCATCTGGAGGGGTGAGAAACACGACCATATCCACTGTAGTGTTGTTGTTTTGAAGTTTTATTACAACAGTAGGTTCCTTAATAAAGCTTCGGGAACCACTATGTATGGGAAAGGAACTAGGAAGAGAAATTTGGATACACACCAAAGAATATGTGACATCTCAACCAAGTAAGCAGCAGAGCATCTCAAGCTCCATTGTACAAAAAGAACAAAATATGGTAGGGATAGATTACCATTTCTGTAATTTTCTGTTTCTGATGCATGAGGAGAACGCTGCATATTTAAAGAGCTTTATAGATCCTTCAGAGCATAATCAGCTGAAAAAGTGGCTTCAAAGGATTTTCAAGCTCCTTTCCAAGGCCATACAATCAGCGGAAACAGTGATTTTTCCAAGTGTGTTTCAGAGAACTGAATTCCTCAGTGAGAAAATCAATAATGAAGGGCAAGCTTCCTTGAAAGTCAGCTCAACCCCCCCCCCCACTACTGATTTCCTCCTGTGTTGCAGAGCCATAGGGACCGTTGGATATATTCTGGGAAATCCCCCACCCGTATCACCGAGTGGCCCAATAGAATTGTTGCTAGCAGTTTGTGGGAAATAGCTAGGCATCCTACACATGTCCCAGAACCCTTTCATCTACAGGCAGGGACTGTTGTTGGAAGTAAATTCATAAACCTCATAATTTCTGTTCTGAAATAAGTGGTTGCACTTTGCCCCTGCTCCACTACACTACTGGTTGTACTGGGCATATATATATATATATATATATAGAGAGAGAGAGAGAGAGAGAGAGAGAGAGAGAGAATTTTTCACTAGGTGTTTCATGAAGCAGAAAGCCCCAACTATTTAGCATTCTGGGCTGTTAACCAGCAATCTGTCTAACGAAGGAAAGGTCAGCAGCCAGCCAGCAGCATAATAATGCACACTGGGTGGGAAGGAAAAAACAGATGAGAGGACATAATCAAATACCTTATTTAGTTCTGGTAGAACTGAAAAGGAATTTGCAGCAGGTCAGCAGAAGGTGGTGGAGCAGAACACCTGAATGTGCAAATCTCCAGGGTAGTTATGGGATGGAACAAGAGGGATCCTTTCATTCCTAGGTGCAGCCAACTGTGATACCAATTCTGGAATAACCCTTTGCTTTATGAATTTCACCCATCTGTAAAGTACCTTACGTAATCTACTTAAACCTCCATCTTAATATACATCCTTGAAGTAAAGAAAAGTCACAAAGGCAGAGAGAAAATGGGTTTTTCTCTTTTTCAATTCACTTCACTTCATCCCATTATCTACAATAAATCACCACCATCAAAAAAGGGAGATGCACCAGTTTGATGAGGATAGACTACTGCCAGCACATAACTCCTGTGCTTAAAAGCTTGCACTGGCTGCCCATATGTTCCTGGGCCAGGTCCAAGGTTCTCATATTAATTTAGAAAGCCCTTAACAACTTGTGTCCAGGATCTCCCAAGGGCCACGTGTTCCCTTATATCCCTGCCCAATCACAGAGATCTTCAGGTCCAAGCCTGTGGAACTCCTGCCTGACTGAGATTTGACAGGCATCCGCTTTCCTGAATTTCAAGCACACAACAAATAATTTCTTATTACACCGGGCATTTTAAAGTAGTGTTTTGTTTCTTGGATGAATTTTACTTGTTCTTATTCTTTGTATACCGCTTAGAAATTCTCAATATTAAGCAGCATATAAATACCCAAAATAATAAACAAACCAACACCAGCCCAGAAACTTTGTAACAACAGTTGTCTATTGTGGGGCCTAGGGGCTGATGCTGATAAAACACATTATTTCTCTGGAAGTATGGCCCCACAGCCCCTTACTGAGCATGTTTCTCCTTCACACAATTCATATGCGAAGGGGGGCAGTGTGGGTAGGTAAAGACTTAAGATTTCAATTGTACAAGGCCACACTGAGTGGGTGAATGTTTTCCAACACCATTCTATTGAAATCTACACTGATGTCCCTACAATCGTTAAACAGTGGGTTGTATGAGAAATTTTGTATGTCTGAAGAGTTCATACATCATTTAAACACTAGGACCAGATTCTATTTTCACAAAGTGCTATGTATTCAACAGTTTCTCATCTACTGTAAAAGTGTGAATTGCCAGAAGCACATAGCAAAAGGAAGCTAAGTCATCTGGAATACGAGACCTTGTCTTCGGATGTAATAATATCAGGTCGTTTCTTTGCACAATGCAGCTCACCCCTTGCAAGGTGTTATTAGCCATCCTTTTCTTAGAACTTCCCTTCTACTGCTTTCATAAGAACATTTCTTCATTGGTGATGTACTCTACATTTGTACATTTCAGAAAGTCCGTTTCGAGTCCAGTACTCAAAATTCAGACTTTACTGTGAAGAATGCCTACAACAAGCCCACAAGATACCAGGTAATGGCAATACAAAAAAAGAAAGGTGTGGCATAGAAAAAGATAAATATGTCAGAAGAGGTTCTGCTTACATGTTTGTGGTCTACACTTTGATCCTACACATGTCCACTTAGAAGGAAACCAATCTTTAGCCATTTCCAGAGAGATAGTCACATCAGTTTCTTGAAAAATAAACAATCGAAGGGTCTTGTGACATCTTAAGTAATTTATTATGGGATATGTTTTAGTAGACTTCATAAGTGGGATAGAGTCCATGAAAGCTTATGCCATAACAAATGTGTTACTCGAAACAAAATAAAAAAAATTCTTTCCAGTAGCACCGTAGAGACCAACTAAGTTTGTTATTGGTATGAGCTTTTGTGTGCATGCACATCTGGTATCTGAAGAAGTGTGCATGAACACGAAAGCTCATACCAATAACAAACTTAGTTGGTCTCTAAGGTGCTACTGGAAGGATTTTTTAAATTTTGTTTCAACTATGGCAGACCAACACGGCTACCTCCTTGTAACTAAATGTGTTACTCTTTAAGCTTTAACATACCCTTCCTTCCTAGTAACTATGCCTAAGATCTCGACCTTAGTAATTTGTAGATGACCTTCATTCATAAAAAAGCACAAAAGTCAACTTAAAGACCATTCCAAGGCAATGCAGACTATATTATACTTTATAGTGTACAAGTACTAGCAGCAGATATGACACCCTCCGTTATAGAGGTGACCATTCATTTAATATCAAGCTCATGTAACTCTCTGTTTAATTCCCACGATACAACAAATCAAACAAAATCTTTAAATGTTAGGTTGCACAGTACCATTCAAAACACACCTCAGGTATATTAGTTACATAATACTTTAAAACAAAGAAAGAAAGGATTGCAGTGTTTTATTTTGGAAATTGCACAGAAGAAGCAATCTACATATCTCTTTTGATATTAATAAGAGAATCACTTCCGCAAGCTCTCATTCACATCACGGTTTTGTTCTTTATATAACGTTAAATGTTTTGGATTTGTTCTGATCTGTTTGTAGCCTCTGGTGTATTAACTGAAGTTCAGTGGATTGTGTTGCAAAACAATAATTAGGATGGAAATGATAGAATAACAATCTAGACCCATTGCTAAATAAACTGCTTTTGTTGCAAGATTTGCAGAAGTTTACCAGAGCAATCCTAACCCCTGATTCATGCTGCAGGTAATGAGTTAGGATGCATCAGTGTTCCTCTGCAGCATTCTGCTAGGGCGTCTCTAGTAATGCCTGGTTAGAATTGCTCCTTTCCTTCAGATAGAATTGCCCTTACAGTGCAATAAACTACTGGAGTTGAGTGGGACCTGCCCTGCCACCCTCGAAAAGAAAGTGAGGGGAAGAAAAATAGATGTCACAAACCATTTTTAGACCTTGCTGATGCTCATCTTGCTACTAGCATAAGATTGCTTTTTAAAGGATTAGACACATTCATGGGGGAAGTGGGTATCATTGATTATTTGGTGCGATAGCAAAATGGAACCTCTATGTGATCAAAGGCAAAATATCAGAAGCTTCCCAAGGTGTGTCTGTCTGGTCAATATTTGAAATACAAGGATGCTGGACTAAAGGGACCTTTGCATCAAGGCTCTTGTGGGTCTCTCACTTCTAGCCTTATAATTTACGCATCTGCATGAGGCTTTGGTCAATCATAGTGGAAAGTGATGCATGGCTTTCTACCAGTGCCAGCTATTAAGTCATTTACCATTCTGGCTCCAGATTGTCTTGAACAGATAATGAATGTATTTTTCAAGGAAAACTCCTAAAAGCCGAGCCAGAATTTTGAGTTGTGAGGGTAAAGCTTGAGAGAGACAGAACTGACTTGCTTGTGGGCCAAACCAGGATGGCAGGCCATGTGGCTGGCAGTCAGGAGTGGATATTTGGCAACTGGAATCTTCACTAAATCAGGTCCAAGGATGAAGTTTCACAAGATCAGGTTGGGAACATCACTGCAAGCAGAAAAAAATGGAGTTGGAAGACAGTATCTTGAAAAACAGAGAGCGTATGGGACAGATTTAAGGGAAGTGAATGCGGAAGAAAGTTCTAGTTTAATTGCTTTGTGCAAAAGATGGAGCACTGATGGAACCAGGAACATCACTGAAGGGGGAATGGTTGGAGCGGCAGTGCTGCCCTCCATACAGACGTACTACTGCTGCTCACTAGCTCAGGGCAAGGTGAGTCAAGGTGATGCCAAGATTGCTGGAAGTCTGAGATGGCCTTCACACACATCCCATGCACTACTGCTGGATGGATCAAAAGTCCACCTAGTCCAGCAGCCACAGGTGCCAGTGGGAAGCCCATCAACAAGATATGAAGGTAGTCACCCTGCCTTCTGTTGCTCCCCAAGCATTCAGTGGTATAATGTCACTGAACCTGGAGCTTTTATACAACCATCATGACTAGCAGGCATTGGGAGACCTATCTTCCCTGGGAAGAATCTCCCCCCCTCAAAAAAAAAATAATCACCCCTCTGCAATGGCCCCTTACACCTTTTTTTCCTCGCCATCTGTCCTTCCAAACATATTTAAAATTGTTGGCAAGGAGCAGAATATACATGTGATAATGGGTGAGAGCGGAAAGGGTTAAGGACTCTCTTCCGTCCATCAGTTCTCCCTGCCATTGTCCTCAACCCATTGCCTTATGTGAGGTAGGGAGGGGACAATCCCAGTCCAACCCTCTTGTACCTACAAACATGTGAAGCAACAGACTGGTGTTGCACTTGTGAGCTTTGCCAGCTTAGTGTAAAAAGGTAAAGGGACCCCTGACCAATAGGTTCAGTCATGACCAACTCTGGGGTTGCGGCACTCATCTCGCTTTATTGGCTGAGGGAGCCGGCGTACAGCTTCTGGGTCATGTGGCCAGCAGAGCAGCGCACGGAAACACCGTTTACCTTCCCGCCAGAGCGGTACCTATTTATCTACTTGCACTTTGACGTCCTTTCAAACTGCTAGGTTGGCAGGAGCAGGGACTGAGCAATGGGAGCTCACCCCGTCGCGGGGATTTGAACCGCTGACCTTCTGATCGGCAAGTCCTAGGCTCTGTGGTTTAACCCACAGCGCCACCCGTGTCCTATCCAGCTTAGTGTACTTCTGGGCAAAACAAAGAATATGTGAAGATGAGCTAAGTGGTACCAGATATTTAAGAGAAGCAAAATAGCAAATGCTTGCAGGAAGCAGATAGACATGCAGTAACTGTACATAATAGGCAGTTCATCCAACAGCTGCATTTCATAGTTTAGGGTCAAACCTAGAATGGTGACCCACAAATTGTATCGGGATACACACTATCCTTACATTCACAAACAGATGTTGAATGTTTTTTTACCATATTCTACTCTGCTAAAAGAGTTCAAACACACTTTTTTGGAGGGGGGGGCAGTCACCCTCCCTTGTTCTCTTGAGTTCAATCTCCATGCTAAGTGTATCTGATTTGAAACACACACACACACACACCCCGCAAAAGGTTCAAAACAATGAATTCAGCCCAAACTAAAAAAACCATGACACCTTCTGCATGAATGATGTTAACCTCAGAGTAATTGTGCAGTATAAATTACTCTTTTCAAAAGGGAGTAATTATAGTACATGGTAGGTGAAGACCCACCTAAGAGTACTGAAGCCAGAGGCATTGTTGTTGTTGTTGTTGTTGTTGTTATCCCTGAAAAGAGACAGCTGCAATAACATTCTTTGCTTTTTATAATGCTCTCACCAGGCTCGGTTCCAAAAGATACATTATTTAAAATGTCAAGATTCTGCCCAGAGGAAGAATAACAAAGTAATAATAATAGGAAGCAAAACACACTGGACAAGCATACTTAGACAAAAGAGAGAACAAACAGCAGCGATCAATTCTGTTGTCTGGCCAGTAATTATTTTCAGCTACAACGGGATAGTGTAATGTAATTACTAATATGACTCCCTGCTCAGTTCTGTCTAGTTAGCTTTTTAAAGTGATGCATCTCTGCCATGTGGAAGTTAATGAAAGTACAGAAATACAGGCGCTGTGATACCAAGGTGGGAACAGTAATAAGAGGATCGCAGAATGTGGTTGCACTCGAATGATCTCTTGATAATAACCCACATGCTATTGTATGTATCTATATATCCATAAGTTACTTTGGTGTTTGATGTTTTAATATTTCAAGCTGTTTAAAGTGAAATATTGAAGTAATATGTTCTTTCCTCCCCTGTGGGTTGGTATCGGAGCCAGTATGAAATATGGACAATACAACAAAACATGAGAAAAAGCCACATATAGTCTGCCTTTCCCCCATGTTCTCCATTTTCCTCTCTTTCCTAGAACAGACAGCCCTGTAGGGATTTGCTTAAACCTTAAAGAACAGCAAATTCTGTCCCTGAATAGGGTTATGCTTAAAAATCTTGAGCAAATAGCTGCATCATTCATTGCTCTCAGTCTATGACTTTAGTTTTCCTTCCTTGCACTCTTTTTCACATGTCAATTCCTCTTAGTTTATCCACGAGTTATAAAGAAGATTCCATTTTGGAGCAGTTTTTCCAGGTGAACCCTGTTGAAAAGGAGTTTCACAAGAGCAGCTGTGCTATAGAGGAGGAGGAGGATTAATAAATAAATAAATGCATAAACACAACAGGCTCCTATGGGCTGCTGGATGATCATTCCGTTTATTTCTAATCAAAGGGAACTAATTAACTTTGGGAATTTCTTTGCACTTTTGAATGAGAGCTTGGAGGAAGTATCCTCTGCATCCCAACTAAGGGAAAACCATTGGCACTTGGGACTTTGAACATTCAGGACCATCTTCTGGGATCACATTTGGAATAGCATCTCTTTGTCTCCACTTATATAGAACAAATACTACAAAAATGCCAGTGCCCTCACTTCCAAAGGAAAACAAACCTGCCTAATAGATAACGGCCATCTGCTTTGAGATAACAGTCTATAGACACCTCCCATCCCCACTTGCCTCCAGCTCCCCTCTTTTTTGCCCTCAGGCACAAATCCAGCTAGTGGGCTGAAAGAGATTGTCCTCTTCTGCTAGACACATTTGGCAATATTTATTAGAGTTAATTTAATCAGTTAAATTATTCGATGAAATTTTTTTAATCAACTATAAAGATGCCACTGATTAATCTGGGAGCATATTCTTTTTTATATATTTTAAAAATGCAAGTGCTTATAAAAGTGTCATGTGACAAACACCATCTTAAATGAAGGATGCCCTTCTGTGTGAGCCAGAATGGACAGTTTGTCTTATCGACATATCAGTTTACTTGTAATCTATGCTCCACAAATATTGTGTTACTATTAGATGGCTATTTAAACAGAAAGCTCATATCTTCTGCTTCTTATTTTGATTAGTGCTACATAGATTAAAATGCAGAATTGTGTTGTACAAAAAAAAATGTGTTCTGCATGTACTACAGTTACACCTATACATGACATTTCCAGAAAACTGCTGTCAGAATTATGATCTTTACAACTATGTTGTGACAATCTTTTAGCTAATGGAATAGTTTGTGGAGTGGACCCCAAAAGGTGCTAGGTTATCTGGTGGATCTAGTGAATGGGAATAATAATCGTGTACTTACAATTTCAGTTGAAGACTGCCAGTCAATATGTAAAACATCTAGAAGTTTGAAGATTACCCATGAAAACAAGGGTGCTGTACGTGTGACTATGCTGGTTGATAACCCAAGAAAGAGAAATTAACTTAACTGATCAAAGCCTACAATAATTTGTTGTCTCAGAATTACAAATACTGCTAAACACATGCAAGGAAAGCCAGATATGGTTTTATTTAAAATAGTCAATATTTATTTATTTAAAGTGTTAGTTCAATGGACACAGTAAATACTCTATGATCTCAATATCAACCGCATGATTAAATACAACTAGTATTTGTAGTAAATGAAATTCCAGGCATTCAACTCTTATTGGGGAATGTTGCAAATACTGTGGTAAAAGGTGTGTTAGGTTGTTGTGAATGACAAGGAGATGGTGGCATTTCTGCATGCTGATTCCTTGTTTTCCTGCCCCACACCCCACTTCTTAGCCTTCTCCTTTAAAGGTAGTATTTCCTTTGGGATTCAGTTATTTCCCCACTTTCCCAAAACTTGTTCCTCAATTTATGTTTTCTCAGGTGGCAACACTTCTTCCCAATGGATTCTACCATCATGGTCATCTCCAGCACATAGTATGTGTATTGTACCTCATGTATTCTTCCAGAAGTACCGTAACCCTGTCTCGCTTCTACATTGCCACATTGCATAATAGATCTCCATTTATTATGCAAACTGTATATGCATGGTATATACAGGTTTCACTCTTTTTATTGGTTCCAAGTATTTTGTCTCTATATTTGGCTGAACAAGGACAGGTTTGTTTTTTCGAATAGATTTCCTGGTAGTTCATGTTTTTTCTTACCTTCAAAGAAGAACATACGTTGAAACAATTTCACTGTAATGCCAAATCATTGTTGATTCACACATAATATATATGAGCAGGAATAGTAAGACTGCGGGTATAGGCAGAAGACAGGCAACACTCCTCCTATGAACTTCCTTAGGTTGACTTACCTTAGTATCCAAGCTATAGTGGGCAATCACATGTTGACAGTGATGGCTACCTGTCAATAGATGGGGAGAGGGGGCTACTAGTAATCGATCTTTAAACTCCCAAGAAATTAATGGCACTCTCTAAACTGTGTTTCTGTGTTTGAAGCTGGAACACTATGCATGCAATCACAGCAGAATACTTTTAGGGTATCAGGGGTATCCAGAAATACATTGACATGGGGATTGCCTTTGTTAGATTGGGGTAGTTGTTTTGAAACACAAGACTTATATTTCATCGGAAACGTTAGGCAAAGAAATAGCTGGAGAACAAGGCGAATTGTAGATTGTTGTTCTGAAGTATTTGCCTCTGGCAGGAAGGGATGGATATTCCTGCAGGTGACAATCTTCATAGATCCCCCCCTCCCAATCACTGCTGAGATTTTGGTATTAATACTTTTTCATTTTTGTTCATTTCCCATCATTCAAAGACGCTCATAGGAATTATGTCACAGCTGTGTGGTACAAGAAACTTGCAAACTGAGGAAGTCACAGGAACCCTTTATAAAATACCTTATTTTATTTTATTTTATTTATTAGATTTATATGCCACCCATCACGAAAAGATCTCAGGGTTGTTCACAAGATAATGCAATCAATAAATGGGTGCAATAAGCTTTTAGCCTGCTGGAGATGAGGCCCCCACATTGCACCAGGCAGTCATGAACAAAGTAAATAATCTGTAACACTGAAGATGAGTTACCCCAAATATTTGGGGTGGCACATCTTGGATTATGAGATGAAAGTGGAGATGCTTGGAGGAAAAGGGTCAAGAAATCAAATTCTTAATTAATCATTCATTTCCCACTGATTCCAGGGAGGGGAGCTGCACTTGGACCTTAAGGTAAAGGGACCCCTGACCATTAGGTCCAGTCTTGACCGACTCTGGGGTTGCGGCGCTCATCTTGCTTTACTGGCCAAGGGAGCCAGTGTACAGCTTCTGGGTCATGTGGCCAGCATGACAAAGCTGCTTCTGGCGAACCAGAGCAGCGCACGGAAACGCCGTTTACCTTCCCGCCAGAGCGGTACCTATTTATCTACTTGCACTTTGACGTGCTTTCGAACTGCTAGGTTGACAGGAGCAGGGACCGAGCAACGGGAGCTCACCCCGTGATGGGAATTCAAACCTCTGACCTTCTGATCGGCAAGTCCTAGGCTCTGTGGTTTAACCCACAGCACTTAGTCCCCTATTAAAAGAATTGGGACCTACCTAAAAGAGCTTAGCTTTGGATGGACCATGCCCATATCTTAAAAGAAATGCAGGATACTTTCTCCAAAATTGTGCCAATAACCCGAGTAAATAAGTTGAGATTTAGGTGTGGCACCCTGTTATACCAGACACAAAACTGCAAAATAATTTTGCCAGTCCATAAGGTGATTGATTCCATATGCTTATGGCACTTATGGCAAATGGTTACCACCAGTTTTTAATTTTTGCAACTCTGTTGCATTTTGTACATTTCTGCTGGCTGAGAATTACCCTTCCTTTACAGTTTGGAAGGAGGAGGGAGAGAATTTTAGGTAGCATTGGAGGCTGTACTATTGCAGGGGTAGGAGAACTGTTACTATGACTTAGCCTGCTGAAGCCCCACATATCCTGAGCATTAAGAAAATGAAGGTACCTAATTTCTGGGGCCGCAACCCTATAAATAGGTTGAATATTTTAAACCGAGGGCAAGGTTTAGTGGCTAGACTTGAAAGTAACGAAAACACTTTACATTTTGAAACTATTTGGTTTTGAAGTACCTTCTCAAGAGAAAAGGAAAAGGGGAAATCATGAAGCAGCTTTCTAAATGATATTTTCTGAGTGATGTATAGTATATGGATTTAAATTTAATCAATTAAATGACTAGCTGTCAAGGAGAAGGAAAGTGCTCAACTAAAACTTGTAGCATGGGGCAGGTATATTAATATCCTTTCTCTACAAAATATTCCTTTTAAAATTGGACCAACTCCTTTTGATTATGATTGTAATCCTACAATTTGCTGCCTCCCCTACTCCTTTACAAGGGTATAGTAACGCTATATACAGTCACTTGGAAGATAATCCCATTGAAGTCAATGGAGCTTCTGAGTAGACATGTATACGACTGAACTGTTAATGGTATTATGGATTGCAAGCATATTCTAGTTTGGAATAGTTATCATTGTGCTCTTTCAGGCTTTAATCCTAGTACCCAGATTGGACTCAGTGGGGCCTACCTCTTAGCAGACATGCATGAGATTGTTTTGCTGTCATTACAAGCTATGCCATTTATTGCTTCTGAATAACATTTTATTTTAATACAGTGGTACTTCTGGTTACGAACTTAATTTGTTCTGGAGGCCCATTCTTAAGCTGAAACCGTTCTTATCCTGAGGCACACTTTCGCTAATGGGGCCTCCCGCTGCGCGTGCACCTTTGGCACACAATTTCCGTTCGCATCCTGGGGCAAAGTTTGCAACCAGGAGCAGCTACCTCTGGGTTAGCGGAGCTCGTAACCTGAAGCGTTCGTAACCAGAAGCATTCAGAACCAGAGGTACCACTGCATATGGTTGTTGTTAATTTGTCTTTCTGTTGTCTTTGAAAGTGGAAAGACTATTTTTTTTTCAAATGTTAAATAATATATGCTTCTCTCACATTTTCCGTAAAGTCATTCTTGCCCATGTCTAATGCTTCTCTCAGCCATGTGGTGCTACTTCCTGTTTTCTCTTTGCAGGTTTTAATACTTGAATGAAGAGATTGCAAAATTAGGATTTCATGGAAGGCAACAGTATCTCTCTGATACAGTTGTGTGTAGTGTCTTTTGCCAAGTAAATTGATTCCCATTCCTTCATTTGAATCTACCCAGCGTCTATGGCAAATCACACACAAATTATTGGCTCCCTGCTTTTTCTTTAGCTGATAATTTGTCAGGAATTTACTCTAGTGTTAGAAATGTGAAGATTACAATTCTTAAGTGGGACCTTTGTGGATGCAATAGACACAGTTCTTAAATTACTTATTCTGACATAATCCCATTGGCTTCAGTGGTAATACCATGAAAGTATTTATTTATTTAAGGAATGTAAATGCTGATTATATGTTGTGCAGAATGGTATAGTTCCTGCCACCTCTATGGATGCTCAGATAACAGTCCCAGTATCATTAGGGCATATTAGCTAACGATTCTGTCTTGTTCTGGACATGTTGTGCAGATGCCTGATTATCGTCTTCCAAAGCAACTATTCTATTCCAAACTTAAAAATGGAAAGCGAAACCATTCTGACACCCAGATTGGATAAACATAAACAGTTAGCCAAATATATAGCAAAATAAGAACATAGGAAACTGCTTATGCAAAGTGAACCTAACTCGATATGCTAACTGGCAGTATCCCTTCAAAAAGGAGCCTTTCACATCTCTACCAAAAGATGCTGGTGGATTCATGTTGACATGTTTTACATATAAAGCATCTTTTCTACCACTGAGCTACAGCCCTCCCCACATCTTTTTGGGTGGCAGAAGATATTGACATCACTATATAGAAGCAACCAGGGAGGTGGCAGCAACTGTGCCAATCCAGAAAAGTATAAAAGCAGCACTCTTGATTTACACATACTGCTGTTCATCTTTCACATTTTATAATGGGAGCACCTCATAGCAAGTGAATATATATTACATTTTTTAAAAAAATGAAGCTCAAACCTCTAGACCGCAGTTCAACAAAAGAGTTAGTTTGCCTATACTTCCTGGATAGCATCTACTTGTGTCCCTCCACTGACTGAAGGCTCTTTGATCCAGTGGAGACCTTCCACCTTCTCTTCCTCATTTGTCCTACAGATTTTAGCAAATTTCCCCATATCTCCTACAGTCTCCTGTGCTACCTCCCATGATGCTTCAGAGGGCACACAACCTCAAGGAGTAGAGGGAGGGATGCAGGAGATTAGAGAGGGAAAGGGGAATTAATGAAAATTGCCTCCTCCCATTCTACTCACAGAAACTCCACTGAATCAAAGAAATTTTCATCAGTAGAAGACCACCATTGGATCCAACCCACTGAAATCAATGCTACTATGTACTGAAATGTGGCCATTGTGCTGTACGGATGTGCTCAGATAACATCAATCCACTAAACTTTTCAATTGAATTTTCAGAAAATAATGAAGAGACTTATTAAACGATATGTCCTAAAGGCTCAGGTGGATCGAGAGAATGATGAAGTTAATGAAGGCAAGCTCTTTTAAACTTACCATTATTGTTGTGAACCTTGTCTGAATCATGTAATGTTTTTAACAGCTTTTGTAGCAACACATTCACTTCCCAGTTGAACCTTGTATCAATCACTTTCTGAGGCAGCTTCTCTCATATGCACAAAGGCAAAAATATGGTGCAAGGGGGAAATATGTTGTCTGAAATTCCTGACATCTCTGAGGTCTCCAAAGTACAACATTCCTGTCTTGTAGTTATTCTTTTTCTGCTGGAAATAGCAACAGGCTTGTGCTGCTTAGTTGTAGATGCCAAAGCTAATTCGTTTCCAGTGCATGAGAATACTCAGTTGTGATAAGCAGAGACAGATATTATTAAATCTGAAGGATATAATGTCAATTCTGGGCCCAACACACAGGATTCCCAACAAGAATGAGATCCATCAACTTCACATGTGAGTGCTGCTGTTTCCTAAAATTCAGCACCTCTGAGAAAGCTATGGATTTGACAGTACATGCTTAACAATAGTTGGAATAAAGTTCATTGTGGTCAAATACTTCATCTACCCTTTTGAAGCAGACATCATAGAGTACTCACAGGGTCTCAACCCAGTTGGATCCTTGCATGCAGCATTAGATGTGTTCAACTATTCCATGACTACAGCTTTTCCACTCACAGGGAGAGAGGGAAGATCAGTGGCACAAAACTTCTGTACAAAAGCAGAATTTACAAGAGAGAGGAAGAATAATGTAAAGGGCAAATGAATTGCCGGTTGTTATCGTTATCCAGTCTGGTTAATAATAACTCTTCCCCCCACCTTGTTGTTGTTTTTAGGAGAACTTAAGGAGATTAAGCAAGACATTTCAAGTCTCCGCTATGAGCTTCTTGAAGAAAAGTCACAAGCAACAGGAGAGTTGGCAAGTCTAATACAGCAGCTAAGCGACAAGTTTGGAAAGAGTTTAAATAAGGACATTTGAGGGCAGACAAATGAAAAAAAACACAACTTTTTTTTTATTTCAACCAGCATTCTAAAGGAGCAAAAACTGTGCAAGAGAGGAGCATCGAAAACTGTATCTTTTGCAGATACAGTTGTTTTATGGGGACTGTGCATTCGTTTGGTTTATTGGGTGAAGCCAATGATCAATTAATTCCTTTATGATATAAAGGTGACCTTTTCGTATAAAATCAAGCCTTTTGACATCAGATATAGATGCATAAACTTGAGAAGATAAGCTTGGTTGTTCTAGATACCCAAAGCAACTTTTGAAAACCGGAAACAAGCCAGGTCCTCCATTGCGATGTGTCAGCATACGTTGAATGGGGATCGGACGCATCAGGAGGAAACAAGAGCGAAAGAAGGTGCCAAAAAAAGGTGTTTGACAACTGAGATATTTTACATGAGTGTCCCTACTGGGCTGGAAAGTCCTCAAGTTCAAATCTCACCCCAGGGCAGAGCTGCATTTTATCTTGGCAGGCACAGGTTCCAAAACTCCTTATTTGCTGAGATAACATGACTGTGGTGGGGGAAGGTAAGTGTGTAGCTCTTCTGCACCCACCAATTCTCCTCTGCGCCATTTGTTTTTCTCCCCCCAGCAGGCGTTAGTTCAAGTTGAAGCCTGGGTTTAAGAGGGGAAATGGTATAAAACTACATGGGGTAGGGTGTGAATAAGAGAAGGGGGGAAAGGTGCAGTACATTCAATGACTGCCAGTACTACCTAGACATTACCCTTCCATTGCAGCTTAGTAATGTAGCTCTGCCTCCTACCTGACCTCTGGCTGGCTGAGCTGCTACACCATACAGAGATGGAGTGGGGCGAGGCAGTAAGGCTGTGTAAATGCACCAGTGGAGCCAATCCTGCCAGCGTGTTTGCACCACAGTGACTTTGCCACCACTGTACCCTTCCCCATCTCCTGGGACACTGCAGCAGCTCAGCCAGACAGAGGCCAGGTGAGTAGCATAGCCTTAGCACCCATACACTGCTGCTCTTCAGTTGTATATGCATGCAGAATTGCCATTGACTTTCTATACTTTCCATGCAGGCAGGAAAGGGATGGTTCTGAACATGCCTCGTTGCTTATCTGTTTCCAGTCAACTCTTTCAATTGTGCCAAAAGGCGCTTTTTTCTCTTTAGGCACCATAGCCCAATCAACTGAGCAACCATTTTTGCAATAAGTCCGCTCCCCCTTTCAGGTACGGTGGCATTGCAGGATGGCAGAGGCTCCTCCAAGGCCCCAACGAGGGAATCGCAGCATCGGAGCTCCATCCAGATAGGGGGCAGGCACATGTGCCCCCTTATCAGAAGCCAGATCCTAGCCTGCATCCCAGATTGGCAAATGGGGATGCAGGCTTCGACACGGGCTAGGCCAGGGGGTGGAGCCAATGGAGCAGCAAGGCTTCCCTCAGGTCCACTCCCTGGCCATTCAAACAGTCCTCACCTGGGGCCCTACCTACTTTTCCCTCGTTGGGTTGCAGTAAGGTTTCTACCCCAGCTGATAAAGGGCAGTGGGGAAGCAGTGGGTTTTGTTCCTGCTTCCTTCCTTTCACCTTTCTTTGTATCTGGATGAAACTGGAGGGCAGCAGCATCAGCGAAAGAATATCCCCTCGGCCAGTGAGCTTGCTGAGACTAAAGGACATGACAGCACAAGAGAAAGAGCTCCGTATCTTCATTTCACCCAGTTTCTGTAGGCTGTATCCACAGTGGTGCAACTATAGAAGGAAACAAAGGGCTTCTTGTTTGTACTGCCACTTGGCCCAGAGTAGCAAGTTGTATTGGAAGAGAGGCACCTGGGACATAGGGAAATGCTTTGACTTACATAACAAAGTCATGTTTCCATCATGGTGTGGAGTTTTGATTGGCCATGCACAGGGCCACTGGCCCAAGACATTTTGCTGCCGGAGGCAAAGATTGGGGTGTTTATTATTTCCCCAAAAGAGTTCAAGGTGGCATCCACACTTCTTCATTCCATTTTATCCTCACAACAACCCAGTGAAGTGGTTTAGGGTGAGAGATAGTAACTGGCCAAAACTCACCCAATGGGCTTCATGGCTGAGTGAGGATTTGAATCTTTGCCTTGCAGATCCTAGTCCAGCACTCTAAGGTGTATATATCAAAAGTGATTTCAGTCAGCAATAGTTAATGTGGTGCCTTCCAGAAGCTTTGGACTGCAAATTAATAAATAAAAGCTCCCATTCATCCCAGTTAGCATGGCCGGTGGCCAGGGAAGATGGGTGTTGTAATTCAAATCTTCTGGAGGGCCCCTGGCCTAAGTTATTCAGTTTGTCAAAGGAAAATGGTGAGTGTAACCCATACACACAGACTCGGAAGTGAACTCTGTGAAACTTAGCGAGGCCAGCTTCAAAATCAACATGCCTACTATTGAGCGAGTCTTGAATAGAAAGCCATAGAATAAATGTGAGCTCGTGCAATTTGCCGTCAAAGAATCAGCAGCACCTCTGATCGCATCATGATCGCCATCGGACATTCCAACAAAATGTGAAATTTCTTAGCAAAGCAGTTTGCTGCAATTTATTCACTTCAAAAGGTGGCATTATTATTTTTATCCCCAAAATTAAATGTTTACAGTCCTCAGTAGTGGCATCTTCATACTGCACTCTTCCAAGTGGAAGTAAGTATTAATTAAACTACATTCTTGGAACTGGTAACTCAGCTGCTTGTTTCTTTGATGGCAGAAATATGATTTCAGCTGGTCTAAGCACACCTTGCTACTATATGGTACCAGAAAGCTGTACTATTTGTTTACAAGATGCACCTATACAATTACATTAGATTTCAGCTAATAATAATGATTAATAATAAGCAGAACCTGAAGGTGACCTGTGACCTGTTTTTAAGTGCCAGATGAGAACACAGATAGCCTAATAGATTAATAGCTATATTTGTTTAAAAAAATAAAAAATAAAAAAAATGTGTACTGTAGGCATAACTGTTTAGAGAGAGAGACAAAAAAATCAAATAATGTATTTTTACCTTTAATAATTTTATCTTGTATACTGTAATATTTTTATCTAAAACAATGACGACAAAAATAAAATTACCTCAGAATATTTTCTTGTGCCTTGAGTGTGATATTGATAAAAACTTCATTTTTAATAAAAGCCAGCAGGTTCCAATTGTAGCACAAAAATCTAGCTTTTTATTAAACTACCTGGCACTCTTCCTTGAACTCATGTTCTCACTCCTGTTTCAGTGATGTCAGCACTGACTTGGTCATGTCCACAGAATGGAAGATGACAGGGTCCCCAAGGATGCGCTCTGTGGGGAGCTGGCTTCAGGCACCAGGCCCATTGGCAGACCAGTTCTGCTCTACAAAGATGTCTGCAAATGTGACATGAATGCTGGCAACATCAACCCCACCATTGTTTTGGAAAGCGCAAATTTGATAGATTTGCCTCCAAATGCACATGGAATCAAATTTATTTCCCTATCCTTACTTACAGCAAGGGTATCTGAAGAAGTGTGCATGCACACGAAAGCTTATACAGTGCTACCTCAGGTTACATATGCTTCAGGTTACAGGCTCCACTAACCCAGAAATATTACCTCAGGTTAAGAACTTTGCTTCAGGATGAGAACAGAAATCGTGTAGCGGGGGCGCAGCGGCAGCATGAGGCCCCATTAGCTAAAGTGGTGCTTCAGGTTAAGAACAGTTTCAGGTTAAGAACAGGACTCCAGAACGAATTAAGTTCTTAACCTGAGGTATCACTGTACCAAGAACAAACTTAGTTGGTCTCTAAGGTGCTACTGGGCAATTTTTTATTTTTTTAATATATTTTTACAGCAAGCGTGTGTTTCAATGAAAAATATATGCTTTGTCTCCAGTTTGCTAACACTAAACTGAAAAAAGGAAGGAAGGCAGACAGACATTGGCTGGCTGTTGCTAGATTTTTATGGATCTGTGTTTAAGGGTTTGTTTACCCCCATCCCCACCCCCAAAATGGGGAAGGGGGATTAAATCTATACAGTGACTTCTTTGTTTGCCCAGACTGAATGTGAAGATGCCAGTGCAGTTGTCAACATTCCACTACTTCTCGGCCCCAAATTTAGCATGGAATTTAAAAGCTAACTTTGGCAGATGTGCTAGATCAAAGCAGAGTGCTTAGGAAAGCATTTCACATGAGCCCTGTTTGGGCATTCCTCCTCGTGCAACTGACAGTCGAGTGAGGGACGACAGCAGGGCCCAGACCCAACCAGCCCTGCCTCGCACCATCCAGCACATTGGGCCACATGCCTGCAGTACTGTACCCGCTCTGCACTCATGATGTTGAACCCTGGTCTGAAATACAGGGGGGAAATCAAAAGAGGAGGGTGTTGGAATCAAGCACTCCCGTGCTTGTGAATTTAAACCCTCTGAGCCTACCTTATAGAATTAGAAAACTGTAGAATTACCTGTACTTAATTGTTCTGTTTCTGCTACACATTATTATTGAAGCAATTTTTGAGGGGAGTATCTAAGAAACTGGAGGGTTCCAAATGCTTGGGGGGGGGGAATAGGGGTTTATAACTACAATTTGAATGAGTTTAGGGGTGTTTTGGCTAAGAATGAAAGGTCAGCAACCCCACCCCCTCCATAAAAGAAAAATCACCCTGTTTGACTCTGTAAGCTTCCCCACACTTTAATTTTTAGGGTAAGTCAGGGTAAGGGACGCGGGTGGTGCTGTGGGTTAAACCACAGAGCCTAGGACTTGGCGATCAGAAGGTTGGCGGTTCGAATCCCCGTGACGGAGTGAGCTCCCGTTGCTCAATCCATGCTCCTGCCAACCTAGCAGTTCAAAAGCACGTCAAAGTGCAAGTAGATAAACAGCGGGAAGGTAAATGGCATTTCCATGCACTGCTCTGGTTTGCCAGAAGCGGCTTAGTCATGCTGGCCACATGACCTGGAAGCTGTACGCCTGCTCCCTCAGCCAATAAAGAGAGATGAGCACTGCAACTCCAGAGTCGTCCACAACTGGACCTAATGGTCAGGGGTCCCTTTACCTAAGGCAAGGTAAACTTTTCATAAAGCTGTTGTTATTAAATGTATTTTAGTCATGGATTCCAGGCCCTGAAATACACGATGAAGGAGAAATCTTAGTGGTGTTTGCTGATGTGTGTAAGTTAAAAAAGAAACATTTCCATGACATTTGGCCTGAAGAGAAATGTACTGTGGCTTGATTAGAGCTTTTCAAGCATACAGACATCCAAGACCAGGGCTATGTTTTAAACTTACGTGAATGATGAATGCCATTCAGTGTGCCAAATACACCAGCCTAATCAAAAGATGTGGCAAAGATTTAAGGGAGCATCAGGCATTGCTAAAGCCACTGTAAACCATTGTTTACAGTTCTGCATTAAAAGGCAGAGGCAGGCATCACGTGGGACTAAGAAGAGCCGGCAAATTTCTAGGGAAAATTTATGCTTCTCAAAATAAATAATAATATTCCATCTTCAAATAAGAACCATCACCCCATTAAACTGATTATCAGGAATATCAGGACGACCTTATGCATGCTTACTACTAGGAAGCAAAGCTGATGCTAATTCACAGCAGCCCAAAGAAAGAGATTTTCTTAGCTGAGGAGATGCAGCCTGATAACAAGACTAATAAGGGAGGAAAGTGAATGTGTGTGTGTTTGTTTGACAGACACACAGAGAGAATGAGAATGTAGAAGTAAAGCACAAAGGACCCATTAAAATTTGTGGTGGAGAGACACACATCCAGGGCTTTTTTTCAGCTGGAACTCTACAGAACTCGTTTCTGCCAACCCCCTGGTGGGCACCATTGCTGTTATAAGAGAAAAAGGGAGGCGTTCATGGTAAGTTCCGGCACCCCTCTTTTTTCTAGAAAAATAGCACTGCACACCAAGGGTGTTGGAGTTCAAAAGCATATGGAGTGTCACGGGTTCATCACCCCAGATGATGAATGAAAATGCATGAATATCGGCCATATTGGCGGTGGCGGTGGTTGAAGAGTGTGTTATCACGGCCTTCTCTTGCTCTGATTGCAAACCTTAATAGAATGACAATCTGTTTGCACTCATTCCAAATGGGATTTGCCTCCTGTATCTACCCAATGGCTCTCCCTGCTGACCTGAATTCTAGGAATTGTGTGGGGCGGGGGTCCTCTTTTCAGCCTTAGATCATTTAGGTGCCCATCCTGCCAAAGAAAGCAGAAAATGGGGGGGGGGGTTGAACTCTATTGGGGGGGATCTGCACTTATCTCCTGAAGAAGACAGCTTTAGATGTGGATCTCCAATATTTGGATTTTTCAGATCGCTGGCTGAGCCTACTTCCAGCAACTTCCATTTGGCAGGGTTTTTACTGTGTCTCAGAGTATTGTCAAAGGCGCATGTCATTCCTCCCAGATCAATCAAGAAACTTCCCAGATAGATGACACCATGGTGTGACATTATTTAGACTGAGAGCCAATTTCCTTCAATGCAGAATTAGTGTGGGTGGTCTGTCTTTTGTGTGTGACACGTCTTAGCAATACCTGACTCAGAAACTTGCTTTCCATGTTAGGCAAAGGAAAGCACTGATCAAATACCGGGTGCTTCCTACAAAACTAGAAAGAAGTACGCTGACTTTTGACCATCATTGACTTGGAGTTCACAAACCTTTGGTTTGGGAGAACGTGTGGATTAGTAACTACCTTGACTTCTATGATGATTTCTTAAGATGGAATAAATAATGTCATGTTCAGGATCCAAATAACCAGACAACCAGTCTCTGGTGCAAAACCAAAGCAATACAAAATAAACACTCACAGAAAAGATTATTTTATCCAGCTGTGAAAGCCTGTTGGAAGAAAAATGTCTTCTGTTTTATTAATATGTTTCTGTGCTGTCAGATTACTTCTATTCTTGTATTCATATCATCATCATCATCATCATCATCTGATATAGTAGCACATTTAAACAAGAAAAGATCTGCCTGAAAACATAAGTAATCACCAGGTTGTCAATTCAGTGTATTTTCCATCTATTCTATCTCATAGCCTGCAGGCTGTGCTCACGAGTCAATAATCCAGCTCTGAGAAGCTAATGCATTTATAGATGTTGTGGCTGTTCTGTGAAAGAGGAACACAAGCCACATCACACCAAATGCTTCATTCTACGCTGAACTCTTGTCAGGTTCCTCATAGGTTAATTAGGCAATATAGAAAACAAGCTTTAATGCACGAAGCAATAGTTATCTGACCACTAATTAGTAGCACTTTAGATGATCGCACAGTAAGCTGAAAAAATAATCAAGAATTGATTTTTGACATTTTCATTCCTCTCGTAGCTGCACCAGGCAGTTTCCTCATAATGGCAGGGGAGAATTTCTGAGAGCCTTTCAATGTGGGTCAAGTGGTGATGGGCAAAAAGAACAGTCATGAATGGTCCAGACTGCTGAAGGTAGGCTGTCATGGACTTGATCCGTGCTTGGGTGAGAGACCAGTATGTAGGAACCCTATGTAGGCAACCCTGTTTTCTAAGGGAATAGATAAACTTTTTATCTGATGACAAGAAGTAGCTTTTCTTCAGTGAACTTTAAATTATATCACATTCCATAGAATCGTAGAGTTGTAGAGTTGTAATGCAACCCAGGGGTCATCTAGTCCAACCCCCGGATCTTTTGCCCAATGTGGGGCTCAAACCCACAACCCTGAGATAAAGAGTCTCATGCTCTACTGACTGATCTTTCATTATCCTGAAAAGCAGCACTCAAATTATTGTAGGGTGGGGAGGGGTTAGGGAGATATCTCACCCAAATCCATAAACCCTGTCCCATGATTCCTTGCAGCATGAATCACATTGTGGCCCCAATAGCCTTCAAAAACAGTAGGTAAGGGTGCCACCACAAAAAGTATAGGGGCAAATCTCCTGTAATTTGAGCATTGCTTTAAAAGCAATGAATTATTTTAAGTGTTTTTATTAGATATTTGTACACCACCCTGGAAAGGGCAGTATAGAATTTATTCAAAAACAAAGGCAGGACTCCTGGTAGCAAGAGACTGAGTGTTTCGTTTCTCCATTACACTCCCACCAGTTCCATCTTCAACTCATGCTTCCCTCTCCCTCATTTATTCCCTCTCCAGGTTTAAAGAGAACCTTCCTGTTGGGAAAATGCTTTTCTATATGATGATCACACAACAGGGAAGAAACTTGAGATGTTTTCATGAAGCAATCATTATCCGTCTTCTGCCTGGGCACTGGAGTTGAGAGTAGCTATTCCAGTCCCCAGAGGCTTCTCTTGATACTAACATAAATATGCCTGCAGCCAATAGGTTTTCTGATAACTAATAATAAAGTGTTCCAATGTGAACAGCATCTGTTGAGGTTTCCAACCAAGCACCCAGAATATTCATTCCATTTCCCCTTCTGCCTTGGTTTTCTATCCCCCCACCCCCAAGAGACTCTCAGCAGTCTGTATAATTTATTACACCGCAATAAAAAGGTTAAGTTTTTAAGGCTCCACAAGACATAGACATTCAACTAACAAGTCCTACCAGCAGAAGCCTACACAAGGACTTCTGCTGGTGCAATGGGGCTGTTCTCCCCCATGCCTGCTGTGCCCCCAGCTGGCTTGTGGATGGGGTCAGGAGAACCCCTAGAACACAACATGGAGGAGGAGAGGTCAGATCATTCTGTCAGGCAAGAAGAAATGCTTGTGTTGGTGGAGTGATCTACTTAACACTATATTGACTTCCTCCTCAATATTCCATGGCCTCTGAGTATGGCCTCAGTTGGATAAAGCATGGTGCTGATCAGGGCCGGATTTAGGTTTGATGAGGCCCTAAGCTACCGAAGGCAATGGGGCCCTTTATATGTCCAGCTGTCCTTTGTCAACAACAAATGGTCGCTGTTTTTTGTGTTGAATATATGCTATATGGTAATTCATGGACCTAACAGGTATCTAAAGCCATTTGCACATAACAAATAGGAGCCTACACAACACTGTATGTGTTGTATGTAGGTTTTATTTCATTTGTTTTTTTATCTTATATTTTGGAAATGTACATCCAGGTTTTTTTCTTTAATTTTTTTGGAGGCCCCCTAAGCTATAGCTTGTTTAGCTTATACTGTACGTAAATCCGGCACTGGTGCTGATGGTGCCAAGGTTGCTGGTTCAATTCCCATATGGGACAACTGCATATTCCTGCATTGCAGGGGGTTGGAGACTAAATGATCCTTAGGGTCCCTGCCAATTATAAGATTCTATGATGGAGTTGCCCCTCTAGGGTTTCCTCTCCCCTGCCAATTTTTTTGAACTTCTACAAACCTTTCTTTCCAGCATGCTCATGTCTCCTTTTTATTTCCCAGTGACCCTTTCCTGAGCTACAAGGCTCTAAACACCCGTGGTGTTGTTGTTGTTGTTATTATTATTATTATTATTATTATTATTATTATTATTATTATTATTATTATTTGGGGCGGGGTGAGAGAAATGAAATATCCACAGCAGCAGCTGCAATGCTGCAGGCACTCTATTAACTAGAAATATCTATTAAAAAACCCATTGTCATCCCTGGGGATCTAAGTCCCTTAATAAGCAAGGTTACGAGAGCTTTAGTTTCATTCCTTACTACCTGTGAACACTTAAAGATTGCAGCCCAGTGGAGCATCAACTATCATTAGAGCCTGGGCAGTGACAGAACCTCTTAAACTGTCAGATTCCACAATGCAGTGGCCTTGGCAGGTGTTTGATAAGCTTATATTTAGGAACAGATGTAGGGTCATTCTGCACAACCATCTCGTGCATGGCAGCTTCTGTATGCATGACAGCAGCCGGAGCTGAGAGGCAGTTATCATGACCCATGAGGGCTGTGCTGATGAGCTTTCTCCTGCCCACAGCCACCTTCAAACATGGTACTCAGGTGTGCTTCAAACATGGTACTCTCACCATGCCAGAGTTGCCATATGACTCTTGTCTAACTGAGCTTCCATCTGCATATCCCTGGACTCTCCTTTAGGCTGCTACTGGCTATGCAGACAGTCTTCTGGGATTTATCCCCACAGGACAAGAATGCTGTGGGGCACTTTAAAAAGTTAGTGTGTTGCATGCAGCAGCGGTGTATAAATTAATTTATTGTCCTCACATGAGGGAAGATGTCCTGTATGAATATAAAAATAAATATCACTTTTTTCCAATGAATCTGTTTGGGGAAGATGTGAGTTATTAATTTAAGGAATTGATGTACACATTATGTATCTTGTCCCTCCCCCTTTTGTACCTTTTTGCACTATTATTTATATATTTCTGTATGTTAGCATGAAGGCCTGGTGACAGCAGATCTTCAACATGAAAGAAGAGTCACGTTATATGTTTCTTCACAGATATTAGGAAACCGTCTGTGATAAAAAAGACATTTTGCTAAAGCCCTAAAAGGCTTCTATGTCATCCACAGAAACAAAAACAAAGAAAACATAGTGGCATGTTGACAGTTTTCACTTACATAAAAGAATGTCAGAAGATGAGAAAGAACAATATGAAACCTATAGCTGCACAGAAAGGGAACATCTGAGCCTTGAAACAATTCCCTGCGCAGTTGTGTCCTGAGAATGCCAATCAAAGGTAAACCTGCCATTAGGTTAGTGAACCATCTCAGGCCATGGATCTGGAGGTTACCATCCAAGACAACCAAATGGCAAATATGTCAGGCTTCATGGAATTGGCTTCCTCCCCCATGGCAGTAGATAAGCAGAACAAAGGAAAAGGAGTCTTCTTACCAGTTAGAAACTTTAATAATCACAGCGAGAGAACAAAGAACACATCTCCTAGCAATGGTGTGCTCCCAATTAAGGATCACACCCCCTTCCATCCCTATTAATCTACGTCACTCCTACTTCTTGTAATCTGAGCTTGTGCCCTCTGTGTTATCTGTGCTTCTGTTCTGCCACTTTCTGAGCTCTCCATGACTTTGGAGAAGGGTGTGTGTGAATGCTTTCCAGAAAATGTGAATCTGTTAGCCCTCTCTCTTCCAGTGTTTCTTCTCCTACCTGTTCCCCATCCAGTATTTCCCAGTTTCTGCCTTCTGAACTATGTCCCTCTGCAAACCACTGTTCCAAATCTATACTGTCCTGCTGCTGCTGGGAAGATTCGGGATCAGGAGGAGGGGGTGGCTCCCACCATTCTTCCTCAATGCAGCCCTCGCTGAAGCTACTTCTGATGCCAATACAGATGACCTTGCCAACTGACTTCTGCCTATGAGCTGTGTGCCATCTTACAGCTGGGTGGTTTGCAAGCCACTAAGCTTCACTACATGACATATGCTTCACCCAAATGACTTGTCATGTGCTGGGAGACCCTGTGCAAACAGGTGCCATATGTCCCAGATTCAAGTGAGTGTTTTGCTTCCTCTGCACGGGGCTATGGACTGCTTTGCAAGTTACATAAAAGTAGCGTCATCCGGTACGTATGTGATTTGCACTTCCTGTGTGGTATGCAGGGAGGAAAGCTGAGCATCTGCCTGTAGTGCCCTTCAAATTCATGATTCCCCTGTTCCACGTATGACACAGAAAGTGTTCACAGTGTATACATGCCACTTATGCTGTACTGCTGTCACTGCTGCTGTATTATGTGTGAAGCTGCCCTGACCTCCTTCCTCTTAAATGTGTTTCTGCCAGATAATTGACAAGCAAGCTACAGAAGCCTGATTCTGAAACGACCCCCTGAGATTCTTGTCAAGTTATGTGGATGAACTGTGAAGCCCTTGCAAGTGCAAAGACATTTGAGAATGTGAATAATGCAGAAAGGGGTGCTCTGTGGGGGAACCCAACATAGCAAGCGGAAACAGGTGAGAGATGGTTTGGAGTTGCTTATCCCACAGACACTTCTGGAGCTGGAAGCCAGAAGGTATTTCTTGGCTTTCTTATTTGGTTCTGCTTGAAGCCACAAGCGGTAACCTCTTGCCCTTCAAAGGGGTTGGACTGTAGCATGCAGAAGTTCAGTCCCTTGCTACCTGAAAGGATCAGGTAGCAAATGATGGAGAAGACCCTGCTGTGACTGGCATTGTAGAGAGCCTCAGCCAGTGTGGGCTAGATGAACAATAGGGGAGCAGGTGGCACTGTGGTCCAAACCACTGAGCCTCTTGGGCTTGCTGATCAGAAGAAGAAGAAGAAGAAGAGTTTGGATTTGATATCCCGCCTTTCACTCCCCTTCAGGGGTCTCAAAGCGGCTAACAATCTCCTTTCCCTTCCTCCCCCACAACAAACACTCTGTGAGGTGAGTGGGGCTGAGAGACTTCAAAGAAGTGTGACTGGCTCAAGGTCACCCAGCAGCTGCATGTGGAGGAGCGGAGACGTGAACCTGGTTCCCCAGATTATGTGACTACCGCTCTTAACCACTACACCACACTGGCTCTCGAAGGTCAGCGGTTTGAATCCCTGCGACGGGGTGAATTCCCATTGCTCTGTCCCAGCTTCTGCCAACCTGGCAGTTCAAAAGCATACCAGTGCAAGTAGATAAATAGGTGGTGGGAAGATAAACGGCATTTCTGTGCACTCTGGTTTCCATCACGGTGTCCCATTGTGCCAGAAGCAGTTTAGTCATGCTGGCCACATGACCCGGAAAGCTGTCTGTGGACAAATGCCAGCTCCCTCGGCCTGAAGCGAGATGAGCGCCACAATCCCATAGTCATCTTTGACTGGACTTAACCATCCAGGGGTCTTTTACCTTTACCTTTTTTACCTAGATGAGCAATAGTCTGATCTGGCATGGTAGCTTTCCATGTGTCCCCTGTCCTGCATTTCTCTTAGCTGTTGCTGTTGATGATTCCCTTAGGTCTCAGCCACTGCAAAACACTTGCAACTTGTGTTTCTTACTGTACATCACCTAGTGAATATAGGCACATCCACACTTTCACTTATAAAAATAATAATAATTTATTATTTATACCCCGCCCATCTGGCTGGGCCTCCCCAGCCACTCTGGGCGGCTTCCATAGAAACCAAAAATACACTAAAATATCACACGTTAAAACTTCCCTGAACAGGGCTGCCTTAAGATGTCTTCTGAATGTCAGGTAGTTGTTTATCGCTTTGACATCTTGTGGGAGGGCATTCCACAGGGCGGGCGCCACTACCGAGAAGGCCCTCTGCCTGGTTCCCTGTAGCTTTGCTTATCGCAATGAGGGAACCGCCAGAAGGCCCTCAGCGCTGGACCTCAGCGTCCGGGCAGAACGATGGGGGTGGAGACGCTCCTTCAGGTATACTGGACCGAGGCCATTTAGGGCTTTAAAGGTCAGCACCAACACTTTGAATTGTGCTCGGAAACATACTGGGAGCCAATGTAGGTATTTCAAGACCGGTGTTATATGGTCTCAGCGGCCGCCCCCAGTCACCAGTGTAGCTGCCGCATTCTGGATTAGTTGTAGTTGACCTTTATTTTGATTGTCTTGTGTACAGGTTAGTTCACCTGGGTCTGAAAGCTTTTCTCTTTGATACACAGCTATGCCTTGAGAAAATCTGATCTTATCTACTGAATCAGATATTATCTGATGCATGGAAAACCCCAAGAGAGGCTTTGCTTAACCAAGTTTCAATTCAGTGGGTAAGATCAGATTTTTGCAAAGCACAGCTGTGGAGCAACCAGAAAAGTTATCAGACATGGGAGAATTCATCTCCCTCTAACCTGTATGGAGTTAGGGTCATAAAGGATGGAATGATGGAGAAGGGGGAGATGGAAAACTGTGCACTTTACAACTGAAGTAATACAGATGGCCATCTAAACCCTCCAACCACCACCCAAGACCAAGTCCAAGGTCTACCAGATGCGCCACTGATCTGCCTAATTTGTGAGCTATAAAATGTTGCTTTAACTTTAATTGCTGTGTCCCAACTGTCACTGCTTGCCTTGCAGCAGCAAAGTAGCATCAGAGGACAGGGCAGTTAGGCAGTTTGATGTAAGAAGGAAAAGAGAGTTTGTTAATTCCCTCTGCATATTAATGACAGTGGAAGTTGTGGGAAGTGGGATGTCAGGCTGCCACCCACCCACACTTCCCTGGATGCTGGAAGTTTTTCATTGTTCTGGCAAGTGAGCGAACTGAGATGTCACCAGGACTGTAAAAGAAATTGGAAATAAAGCCTGGCAAAGGATGCAATCAAAGAAAGAAGCCGGAAAGTTATATTCTTCAGCACCGGTGCTTCTGTTTTGTCACCAGTCTCAGAGAAAGAATAGGGATCTTGTAAAGCTCATTTTACATTCAACATGCTCAGCAGGAAACAGCTTGGTGGGGCTGTGCCACTCAGCTGACCTCTGGCTGGTTGGGTCACTGAAGCACACCAGGACAGAAAGAGGAAGGTTGGCGTGGTACGAACACACGGGCAGGAGCACTGGATTGGCTACACCAGCAGATTTGCACCATGCCATCCACCCACTCCTCTCCATCCCGCTGTGCTTCAGCACAGCCATCTGCTGCTGAAGATGCTACAAAATCATTCCTGAGGTTGCAGGCTAAATGCCCTGTTTCCAGTGCCTAGATTTCAGGAAAACCCTATAACAGCAATGTCCAACTGGTCAACCGTGATCGCCAGGTAGATCACCAGGGTTGTCCAGGTCGATCATGGGAGTTAAAAAAGAGATTGCCTTGTTTTTCCTGAGCGATCGTGACACGCCCCACCCCGGCACTAAAGCTCAACAACCCTGACCTCCCCCCCCCCTTAAAAAAGCTCAACAACTATGGGTAAATACAATGGGTAGCTCACTGTCAGTTTTATTATACTGGGAGCAGATCACAGTCTCTATAGAGTTGGATGTGCCTGCCCTATAGGATAATGAAAAAGTTGGGGGCGGGAAGAAGGATTGCTGCACCTCTGCCAAAGTGCCAGGATTTGGTGTATGGGCAAGACCTTCCATAACAAAAGAAAGGATGATGTGTCTGTAGTATTTATGAGATGTTATACAAAGAAAAATATTTAACTTGTTCCTTCTGCCTGCACATTTACCACTCATTTAAAGCAACCCAAAATCAATTTAATGGTCATGGCTTCTCCCAAAGAACAATGGGAATTGTAGGGTTTTTTGTTTTGTTTTTTGTATCTTGGCAAATGCTAGTTCATCCACATTACTATGGTCCTGAAATGCTATTCTTTGGCTGGCAGTTAAGCATGCTTGAAAGGGGTGGGGTTTACATGTGTCTTCTAAAAACAAACTCATGCATCCTGAGCCTATTCATTCACTCAGAAATAAGTCCTAGTTCATTTAACGGAACTTTCAAGTGAGTGTGCATACTGGCTTCCCCAGAGAAAAGCCCCAATGAAGACAGTGGTACTTACTTCCCTGTAAAGGTGAATTACAATTAGGTTGCATGCCAGGCTGGAATTCTCGTTCAAAGTTAATGCAATCCTTTTTAAACTCCTTTTTGTTAAATTCTTTTTTTAATAATTTGGAATGTTCTTACATTGTAGTTTGAGAAATCAATCTTCAAAGGTCAATACTTTTCCTCTCATGTAATGAAATTACTGCCTGGGTTAGAATTATAATTTGGGATAGTGCATAAACTTCTATTCACTTCAGAAAATGTAATTGGAATTGGCCCAAAGTATAACTGGAAGCAAACAATTTAAATATATCTGTCAAACCATTTTTAGAGAGTTCCCTCCCACCATTCATCAGTTTACTTACAATTTTATATGCCACATAAAATACTTTAAAAATCCAAAACATTTCCCATTTCTTATCGAGCAGTCATGAAATGATTACTAAATAGATTCACCCCTTTGAATTTCACTGAACATGAAAACCCAAAGTAATCTTGAGCAACAGAAATACATTCATCTGGACTAACGGTGTATTAATAGATTAGACTGAAACACAGGCAATTATAACTCAAGGTATTATATACTATTTCAAACATCTGTTTCTGCTAGATAAAAGTATTTGAATGTTAGCTTTTTATATATAAAAAATGCAATGCTCTATTTACATGTCTAACTTACTTCCTGAAGAATACAACAAAATGCCATTGGGCGCTTCAAGAATATGATTATTTTATAAACCATTATACATTTTTGTAGGGTTTTGCTAGTAATTAGGATGCATTTTGAAAAAAAATAAACAAATTACAACCATGAATGCAAACCCTGAAATGTATTAACTTCTGCATTACTCATTTTCTATTTGTGTCAAAGTAATTCACTAGCCACCTAGCCAGCATGGCCAGTGGTCAAAATAATGGAAATCGCAGAGCAACACGTTGGCTACCTGCACAAGTACATCAATCCAGCAAACTGTTGAGGGTACCAAGGAATGCATGTAGAAGTCAGCTTCTGCCTTTGATTTCATCCCCTGCCGCATTGAAGTTAGAGACGCCAGCAAAGGCCTCAGATAAGAAATGTGGGGCTTATAGAAGTCTGCTTGAAAGAAGGAGCATGCTTTAAAAGCTCCCAAATTCTTCTCTGTCTCAGATTAAAATCTGAGCTGGTTAAATTCCCGGCTTTCTTCCCCACCAGCCCTCCCCAACCCTAAAGCACTCTTCCGCTCCAGGCCCCCCCTCACTCCCACTTCCGATTAGGGCTTATATTGGATATCACTCATGATATTCCCAATTGCAGAAATCTTGGAAACTTTCTACGGAAACTATAATTCTTTTAATCATTGTTATCAGGAAAGACACAACAATCAATATAAACTCATGTGTGTGCAGAAGGACACCTTAAGATTTTCACATCAACGTACACACTGATGGCTGAAGCTGGTGCCTTAATTCAATCAAGGTACTGAAAACAAGAGTTCTGATGTAGTAAGGAGTTGAATATTGGTATTTGTCAAAGTTTATCTGATCCCTGAAACTTATAGCATAAATACAATATACTTAAAAACTGTTAACATTTCCCCAAAACCGTAGCAACTTGCTGTTGCCAACAGAAACAGGTGCTCAGTTTCCATGACAATTACTTGGTTTCCTGGGTAACTCTCACCAACGCCAGGATTTCCCTGACAGAGGATTACTTTTTGTGGGTGAAATTCTAAATATTATTTGTTGTGATTTTACATTTTACATTTATGTAGGCTGCAAAGCTACATGCACTTGTCTGAGAGTAAAGCTGCATTGACAACATACATCTGAAGTACACTTCCCTCCAAAGTACCCTGGGAACTATAGTTTGTCGACCAAATTGTAGCTTTATAGACTACAACTCCCGGAATTGGGGGGGGGGGGTAAGTATGATGTGTACACAGCCTCAGTCCTGCATGGAACTCAACAAGATAGATTTGGATTTAGACTTCCTGTGTAGTTAAACAATGGCTATTGGTCACTAGACAAGCAATTTGCTTGGCAAAAGCATCGCCAGGCCTGACTGGCAGGTTCAGCCAGCATACAACACCAGTATTTTTTAGTGACATTACTTACTGGTATGGAATAGTCACCTTTTTCCCCTGTTGCTCATGGCAGCCATTTTGTGATGGCACCAGAGTTGGCCCAGCCACTAGGCAGGGTGAGACTGCTGCCTCAGGCAGTAGAAACGACTAGTTGGCACTCCTGTAGGCCTGTCCCACTGTCTCTGCCAGCAGCGCCCATGTGGGGCAAGACTGCATTCATTTGGGGAGAGAGTGAAATGGGACATGGCACCCCTGGGTAGCACCTTTGGAGCCAGTGTGGTGTAGTGGTTAAGAGCGGTAGTCTCGTAATCTGGGGAACCGGGTTTGCGTCTCCGCTCCTCCACATGCAGCTGCTGGGTGACCTTGGGCCAGTCACACTTCTTTGAAGTCTCTCAGCCCCACTCACCTCACAGAGTGTTTGTTGTGGGGGAGGAAAGGAAAGGAGAATGTTAGCCGCTTTGAGACTCCTTAAAGAGAGTGAAAGGTGGGATATCAAATCCAAACTCTTCTTCTTCTTCTTATCAAGATATGGCACCTCATATTTTACAAAACAACAACCTGCATGACACCACTAATATCTAATAAATCTCAATAGATCAAATGCCAAGTTTTTAGCATCTGCTGGTATCATCTACAGAGATCAGTGAAAGAGACCTTAAAATTCCATTTTCCCAGAAGAGAACTCAGAGCACTGAGAATATGGCTAAATCTAAATGTGGATCTTGTGAGTGATGGGCTCATAGATGAGGTAACACAGAGAACCAAAAGGCTGAACAAAAGCTTATCTGTCCAGAAAAAAGAATTCCTGCCAAGTTGCAGAATCACCCATTGAAGAGGAAATGCAACAGAATGACACTGCAGAAAACACTTTCTTTCTAAAGAAAGGGACTAATGGAAACAGATACAATAGCGGCTAGATCTGCCAGAGAAAAGCAAAAGTGTTCCTCCAAACTCCACAGACCAATCACTGGCAGCATGAAACAACCTGTCCCTTCCTCCTTCAACGAAACAAGTGGAAAAGAGAGAGTGATAAAGACACTGAGTAAAAATGAAGGGAACGTTTGTGTTGGTGACATTTATTGTGCAGAGCTAAAGGAAGAAAAGGGAAGGTCAAAGGGACTGGGGAAAAAACCTCCTACATAAATCCTTATCAGTCTGTCTCTGCTTTATTATTCTTTTTCCTTCTAACAGTCTAGTCTCTGAGTGAGAAGACTAAGAATTCAGAACTATGTGATAAAGACTTCCACTCTTGATGGTAAGAAAGCGCTATTAATGGAAGTAAATTACAAGGGGAAATGGGAGAAGTTATCATAATCAATTAGCACTGGTAAGCAGAAGACTAACAAAAATACCTCATGGAAGAAACTATTAAACATAGAAGAGCACAGTGACAAGACATACACTCCTTGCAGTACGTCTGTTTATTTAAAAGCATGTATATGCCACTTAATAATTTTTTAAAAAAAACCTAAGCAGTGGAGGCTGGCACTTAAACTGTCCAATTATACAAGAGATTGGTCTGCTCTGACCTTTGCAACAGCAATAATGTCTCAACATGGCAAGGTAGAACTGCCAGCTCCATTAGGTCTCAGATTTCAGATATTGTGGTTCTGCAGTTCTTTTTATAAAATTACATTTGTAGCCTTTACTTACTCTAACAACCTTGGGGTAGTTTCCATTGTGGCTACCAGGACAGATCAATTCATGGATAATATCTAGTAGATTTCTGCAATGTTTATCCTGTGTCACGATGATAATGAAGATGCATCCTGTCCTTTGGACAACCACATCTTTATTAAACTTACCAGTGAAGCGCTCCAATAGCTAAGTACCCGGCCTGCGTGGGAAGTCATGATTTTTCAGAGATGTTCAACTAGCCAAACCTTCCCTACTCAATGAGATGATCAGCTATTTCAACACAGGCTTTTGGACTAACAGATTTACCACCTCATTAAGAATCAAGCCTTAGGCATCTTTCATTCATAGTTTCCCTAGAAAGCTCACAATTGCTTTTCTTTGCTCTTCACACCCTACCATAAGCAAAGCAATGCTTTTGCAAGATTGCGTAATGGCGCAGGCTCGTGGAGAGGAACTTGCAACTGCTTGGCTCCTCCACAGCTCTTTTTACTGCTGCAGTGCACTGAGCTAAACCAAGATTTGGTTTAGCATGCCATCTGAATTGGGACTCATGGTTAAACTCTGTCATCACTGACCATGAGCTGTAGCCAAGAACAAACCATGGGACCTGATGTCACAGAGCCAGGCATAATGTTAGCCTGGTGGCTGTTTTTCCATCGCAGATCAGGAACGTGTGTCAATTGTAGGAGTCCATAATTCCCCACCCCCCAACATCAGCTACTTCTACTCCCAGTTCCCAGAGCTGAGTTTAGCTTGGTAACATGATAAAAACTCTGATGGAATGGAAACATTGCAAAAGTTTCCTCATTGCAAATTGCTTCTACTGTATTGTGTTGGAGCGGCACCTGTCAGATTAACGTTAGCCACGGCTGTGTTGCAATCTGCTGTTTGCGCTATATTTTCCGACAGTAATTGGTTTCCTAGTAAAATATCCTATTTTAGGTCATTAAAAACAATCCTGTTTGAGATGGTTAAGAATAATTATTCTTACATCTGTCTCCTTTTTCATCTTCCCCTCTTATCTGGCTCCCTAGCCCCACATGCTCAAGACATTTTGTTGCCTAAGGCAAAGCAGCAAATGATGCCCCTCCAACACCACCAAGTTAAGGTGCGGAGGACCCAAGGCCAGCCAATATAGTCTGGTACCTGAAAATCCCACAAGCACCTCTTCCCCTCCCTGGTAGTCAAATACCACTGTAGTAGGCTGCATACACACTTAAAGCACATGTTTTTTCACAGAGAACTGTGGTTTACCCCTCACAGAGGTACAGTTCTCAGCACCCATAATTCTTCCCATAATTCCTTGTGTTTAAAATGTAGGGGGTGCATGCAGCCATAGATTTGTTGCCCTTTCTTGACACCCAAAATCTGCAGCCCGGGTCAGCTGCCTCACTCTGTCTAATAGTAGGGCTGCCACACACACACTTCTATGATTCTGTGATTTATGCTGATCTGATAGCACACTAGCTGAGCAGGAGAAAGCAATCCTGCTTAAAACATCTTTTCTTTCTTGGAAGGTATCCTAAAAGCAAGTACTAAATGTTTCTTTTAATTAGTGAGAACCTACTGACCTAGCATTAAAATTATCTTCACTCCGACAGGATGTTGTTAGACAGAGGATGTTTTGCCTAGTCAACAGAAAAGGCTTGCCTTTCTCATCTGCTCAAGAATAAAAATAAATCACAAATACACGTAGATCATCATATTAAGAAAAATGAAATTGCTGGAGTAGATCTTTAGCTAAAGCTCTGTCAGTGTTTCCTTTTGAACTTTTAAAGAAACATTTCTTGCAAAGCTTTGCCCAAGTGAATGGGCACAGAGAGCTGGAAAATCAGGCCACAACTTCATTAAAGTACAGATTCCAGATGGATATTGACATGACATGCAGTGACCAAAGTAAACTTGCTGGCAGTGTTACCTCAACCTCCACCCGACCCCCAGTCTTAGTACAGCGGAAGAAATTCGGTATAAGGCTGCAGACAGCTTAAGCTAGCTCATGCAACCCACTTTGAGCAAACATGTACCAAGGCCTCCAAACCAGGCTTGACCTAAGCTACTGTCCCCAAGACCCCTTAAAGCTGGGTGTGTGGAGCATCTGGGTCCCTGCCCCATGTCCTAGTGTCAAACAAGCTAGAAAAAAATCCCCATCTGATCTGGACCATAGCCTTTAACAGATAGCATTATCAGGTCAAATTAAACTCTAAGACAGAGATGTCAGGAGGTGACCTATGCAGCCTAAGTACCAGGTGTTTTGGGCTGGGCCCCAGATCTCTTGCCCTTTCCCCTCCCCTCCCCTCCCATTTAATTTAATTTTATTATCGTGGTATGGGAACAGCTCTGAAACGGATAAAAAAGCTTTACAGAGAATAATTAAAATTGCCCAGAATGTTATTGGGCTCCGACTACCAACCCTGGATGAGATCTTCACGTCTCGCATTTTGAAGAAGTCACATAATATCCTGAGAGATCCCACCCACCCTGCTCACAACTTCTTTGAACTATTGCCTTCGGGCAGAAGATATAGGACAATGAAAACACGAACCACACGCCTTCTGAATAGTTTCTATCCAAGAGCTCTGACTGCACTAAATAATGATCTCAGGGCCAGTTGCAAGGTTTAGCAAGCAGAGAGTAGGAAGGAATGAGATAGGTTTTAGGTTATGTTTTAGGTTTTAGGTTATGTTATGCCTTAATAGGTTATGTTATATTCTGGATTTTATGTTTTTATAGATTATGTTTGAATAGGATGAGAGTGTCGGAGATACGTGCAAATGTATATGTGAACCCGGTCTTTGGGTGGGTGTTTGATTTTCGTTGTTGTGTATACTGTGTATATACGGACAATGACAATAAATTTATCTAATCTAATTTAATTATACGCCCCTGGGTGTACTGCAGAGGACAGTGAGATCCTAGCTACCTACCACCATCTTAATTTGCTCAGAGGCATTTATATGTCAGCATATGCAAAAATAATAATAATGCAGATTTGTGCCACGGACCTGCGTGCCTTGAATGTGTTAAAACACCTAGCAATGCCCCCTTGCTGATACAAGCATCAGTATTCAATTTACACAACCTGCCTTTTCTTTTTCTGTTGCCTTAGGACAACCTAACAGTGTGCCTTGCATCCATCCATGAGCCACAGATTAAGATACTCCACAATAAGAGATTGCTTGAGTAGAAGAGCAGTTTTGCACTTCTGTGAGCACAATTTATTCTTTGATAAATCTCCATTAAATGAGGTATATTTTCTAGATTCCAGATTTATGATCCCCGCCCCCACAAGAGATAAGATTTGGATTCCAAATATTAATCCTTTTTAGCAGCTGTCATATCCCTGGTGATTAAACACTTCAGATCATGTTGGATTCCCATTAGCCCAAACATGCATCAAATATCATTTGTCATTTGAAAATACATTCTGGCAATGGTTTGGGGTTTTTTTAAATCCTCACCCACTGGGGGGAGAGAACTAAGGGCATACATTAATGGTATCAAGAAAAACAATAACTATGAATAAAACATTGTATTTTATTATCACCATTTAATGATCAACTTATAATGCAAAGTAAGCAAATGTAAAATCAATCACAGCAATGTGCAATTAACAACAAATTAAGAAGAAACCAGTCGATGCCCAACTGATGCAAAATAAATAAATAGATACTCTATCCGTTCAGTGCACTAGAAATCTGATGGTGCAATCTCTCCTAAGCCTTTTAAAACCGTTCCAGAAAGATTGGATTCTGCTGTGCTTTAATGTGACAGAATAAATAGTGGGATTTACGAGGGATATACTCGTAAACCTCTGCTCTCTCTGAGTAACAAGGTGAGGCTCTGTGTATAACATTTCTAGTCAGGCGTCTACAAGCCACAGCCATCATTTTTGACAATATGCTCAGCAAAGGTCACCCATTTAATAATGAACCCACTCAAATTAGAGGCATGAAGAGAATGCCAATGACAGCTAGTCTAAGAAGTAATATGTATCCTGTTAAGTATGCCGCAGTATCGGACAGCCATAGTCTTTCTTGTAAGGGCCTCCAGTAAAAGTGTGCAAATGTGCAAATGTGGCTGCCTTCTAGTTGTTATAGCTAATAAATGAATCTCTCTCTCTCTCTCTCTCTCTCTCTCTCTCTCTCTCTCTCTCTCTCTCTCTCTGTGTGTGTGTGTGTGTGTGTGTGTTTGTGTGTGTATTTAAATCATCTATCTGCCTGCCTGCCTGCCTGCAATCCTATAGACCTGGAACGCATACCAGGTGCCATTGGATTTTATAGGCGTTCTCTTTCTCTGAGGATATTGCAAGAAGTCTGCTCAAAGAAGTCTCCTTGTTCCAGCTGTGAAAACTTCCATGGCAGTCCCTCCACCACCATCAGAGCTTGAATGGTGCCACAAGGGGCAAGGGCACATGCTGCAGTGCATTGAGGGCAAACAGGGGCATTTTTGAATCTGCTTGATCCAAAGCCCTACCACCCACCCCATTCCCTTGATACACATACCCCTTTTTACCAGAGGTGTTAAGGCTGGTGTATTTATTTTCCCTCCCTGTCCTAGCTCCCACTCTCAGCTCTGTTATTGCCAATAGCTTTATTCCAAAATTCACTGCAATCTCCATAAGCAATCAGACTATTGATTATGCGGTTCAATGGTTCGCAGCAGAGCTGTAAGATTTGGATTACAGCTCTCCCCTGGCCACATACCTCGCACTCTCCCCTGGCCACATACCTCGGGTTAAGTACTTAATTAGTTCCGGAGGTCTGTTCTTAACCTGAAACCGTTCTTAACCTGAAGCACCACTTTAGCTAATGGGGTCTCCTGCTGCTGCCGCGCCACCGGAGCACAATTTCTGTTCTCATCCGGAAGCAAAGTTCTTAACCTGAAGCACTATTTCTGGGTTAGCGGAGTCTGTAACCTGAAGTGTATGTAACCTGAAGTGTATGTAACCTGAGGTACCACTGTATACATATATTAGTCCAATAGAAGGTCACAAAGTCTGTCCAGAAGGGTAAAATAACATTCTGCACCTCTGCCACCTCAGTCTTAATCAGTGGTGGAAGCATGGCTTCTGAATTTTTTACCTTAATTGGCCAAGCATGCAGTGTTTTCCTGCATTATCAGAGTCCAAGGACATCAGCCAGAAAGGGGAAATCACTTGAGGGTGGTACAAAGCAAGTCTGTGAGGTATGTGGCCAGGGGAGAGTGCGTATATGACTGGAAATGGCATGTGACCTGAGAGTCCTGAGGGCCAGAGGGCCATGGGGGCCACATTTGGTCTCCAGACCTGAGGTTCCCTGCCCCTGCTCTGCTTCATTTGCCCCACAACAGCAACCCCTAGGATTTCTTCAGTCCACCATGCAGCCCTCTTTGCTACTAATACAAATTACACTTTTGATCCTCGCGCGTCAAATGTTACAGCAATAATCTTCGTGTCATTTATTTCTTTAATTCTCCACAGTTTTCACAAACAGAAATTTCCTAGCTATCTTATTTCACTTGTCACTTCCCCCTTCTCTCTGTTTTTTTGTGTCTTGTTTCCTCATGGTCAGCTATTGGCAGGGGATATTTTCTTTCTTTCTTTGAGTTGCACTGTGCCCTGCACAATATTAAGTGCTATAATAATATACCGAATCTGCAGGCTTTACTAGTTTTAAAACAGCAAATTGCTCCTCTGTGCAGGCATATTAATACTCCCACAACTAGTTAGATAATCAACATATAACTCCTTTTAAAGTTGAGGGGGGAGAACAAACCTGGAGTCTATTTATAGCAAGAAGATGGAGCATATTGTGCATTTGAAAGTACCTGTGTCAGCACTGCTTTCCTTAATAAAGCAAAATTGACAAGAAGCTTTATCAGCATAAAACATATTTTGAAATTCATAATTGGCGTGGCAAAGAAGGGATCCATCTAGGTAGGAGGATTTAACCTTGGTGTGCAATATTTTTGAACAAAATAGAACAGCTAATCTGCCACATTTTGGAGGGGAGGGAGAAATACCTCTTTCGCATGGAGTTAATTCTAGTAAAAATAAAGAGGATTGTCCATTGACTGAGAAATGTATATGAAAAGCTTGTAGTTTTCAAATTAGTACAACAAAGCAAATTAACAGAATACTTATAAAATAGCATGAACGAAGTTTTTAAGGCAAGCAGTGTGTGTGTGTGTGTGTGTGTGTGTGTGTGTGTGGCAGAGGACGAGCACACAGAGCCCCACTTCCCTACACAGATTCAGTTTTAGAATGTCTGAAAGGCTTCTATCTATATGATACGCAGCTCTGGAAATGCACTGTTGTATTCACATGGAACTTTGTTGGTTATCACTTTAAAACATTATACATGAATAGGACTTCAGATGAGTAAGACAAAGGTATTGTTCATATGTCAGGATTGCCAGATCACACTGTTGTTTAGCATCATTTGCACAGATTAGTAGTCTAATTGGTGGCATGTCTTTGGAATCAATTCACACACATACACACACACACACACACACACACACACTATTAAAATATGCTTTCTCATTCACACTGAAATGGATATAGGAACTGAATTTCATTGCGATAAATATTTCTTAATCATTCTCCTCAGCAATTGCTCTCTGCCATTTTCTCCTACACAAAGAAAGGTCAGCCCAGTATTCTGATTTCATAGAAATGAACTCCCCTCTGTATCCTTTGGTACACCATGTTCATGGCTGACCATTTGTTTCGCCTTCTGTGGTGCTCATGAAAGCACGATACTTGCTGTTTTTTATATTTTAAGGCTAAAGACCTGTCAGAGACCTCGACGTTTAAAGGAATCTTCAAGTGCCACCTACTGGCTCATCTGGAGTAGGTCAACCTTAATTTCACCCCTAGTCTGGGTTCTGTTAAATTCATTCCCCTCCCTCCCTTTCTGAGATTCAGAGCTATGATACACTGGACTGTTTCAGAGTTAATGATTTTTCAATCCTCTAGTTTTTGTAGCAACTTTTATTCCCAGAAAATGACCACACCACACCTCTGGAGTTCTGACATTTCAGTATTTATACCTTTACTGAGGCAAAAAATAAGGATGATGCATAGAGCAAAATATTATTGATAAGCTTCATCTTTAAAACTTGCACACATGTGTGGAACATCCATTGCTGATAGAGGCCTGGGAAAGTTTCCAATGCCTTCTAGCTTTTTTCCATAGCTATTAGAAACTCAATTTCCTCACTCCACAGCAGCCATGAACACACCACATGCACCTCAAGATCTTCAAGCCGAGGGCATTGCCTGTTTCCATTATGCCTCCCTACCACTGCACACACACACACAACTTCTTTGCAAGAATATCTTACAGTTAACTTAGACTGGGCCTCTAGTCAAAGGAATTGAACTTGAATTGCCTTGGCCCACCTTCAATTCTTCCTGCCTCTAAGTTGATTGATGCTGAAGCTTCAATCTTTGCTTGTTAGTGCTCAGCTTCTGGAATCCCCATTTTCCCAGCAGCTCTACAATCAGCATAGTCATGTGCGAACAGAATTATGTCCATAGACATAATGGTTTGAATACAGATGCTCTAGTCTAAATAAAACAAAATAACCAAATATTCTTCCTCAGCCCATTTGCTCTGCTGTTTTGCATTATTTCTGGGTTTGTTCCTCTGGGTTGCCTTCTCATAAAGCTGCCCGACAGTCTGTGCCTTTGATGCAGCCATCCCAGGGTGAGAAGGAAGAAGAAGAAGGAATTCCAACTGGCAGATCTGAAATACTTGAAAAATATTCCATGCTGTTACATCACTAAGAGCTCCTCTAGGGCACCTGTTGATTGACCATTCTCCTGATTTGCTTGCACAAAGCTTGTGCAGAAATCAGGTTACATTCTGTCTTTATTGACCATTCATTCCAATCTGTTTGCAGGGAGCTTATACAACAATGAGCATTCATCCTGATTTGCTTGCAGGGTGTTTATACATCTTCCTGCTAATCATTCATTCATCCCGTACTTTTCAATACATTTCTGCATCACTTTCCAAGCTGCAAAGAGGTCTGTTTCCTTTTAAAAGTGGATTTGTTGTGTTACAGTGACAGAGCACTTTAATCTACTTCAGTGGCGCCAACTTAACTTTCCTGGAATGTGCTTTAATCCTGCCCACAAATTGCTGACAGTCTGAAGGTGCCTTAAGGGAAGAGAATACTAGTTAAGATGTGAGTTCCAACAACGCATCCCATCTACTTTCATTGAAAAAGACACTATGAATTGAAAGTGGAGACACTACATCAAGGGTAGACAAACTAAGGCCCGGGGGCCATATCCGGCCCAATCTTCTTCTAAATCCGGCCCGCAGATGGTCCGGGAATCAGTGTGTATTTACCTTAGTAGAATATGCCCTTTTATTTAAAATGCATCTCTGGGTTATTTGTAGAGAGCCAGTGTGGTGTAGTGGTTAAGAGCAGTAGACACGTAATCTGGGGAACCGGGTTCGCATCTCCGCTCCTCCACATGCAGCTACTGGGTGACCTTGGGCCAGTCACACTTCTCTGAAGTCTCTCAGCCCCACTCACCTCACAGAGTGTTTGTTGTGGGGGAGGAAGGAAAAGGAGAATGTTAGCCACTTTGAGACTTCTGAAGGGGAGTGAAAGGCGGGATATCAAATCCAAACTCTTCTTCTTCTTCTAGGGCCTGCCTGGTATTTTTACATGAGTAAAATGTGTCCTTTTATTTAAAATGCATCTCTGGGTTATTTGTGGAGCATAGGAATTCATTCATTTTTTTGTCCAAAATATAGTCTGGCCTCCCACAAGGTCTGAGGGACAGTGGACTGGCCCCCTGCTGAAAACGTTTGCTGACCCCTGCACTACATGTACTTTCCCCTGTTTGTTTGTTTGTTTGTTTGTTTGTTTGTTTGTTTTGTAACACAAGAAAACCCACAATAAAAACTAATTTTAAGAAGGTCCTAGTGAGGCCTGCATCTCACTTGAAGAAAGGATGGGGTAGCAGTGGAGAGACCATACTTTATGTGCACTTCAAATCACTCTTTAACCACCCCATTTCCACACTTGAAAAATTATTGCTGAATACAGTGGATCACACTCCAATTCTTCCTCTCCCCTTGCTAATGAGTAATGAGTACTTTGCCAGAATCTAAAATAGAGTAGGTGCCCACAAATACAGTCACTATATCTGCTCCTTTTGTGACTACAGTTACAGAAGTTTGCAAACTTCCAAGACATATTTCTGTTAATTCCATTCATGGTAGGATTCCGTAGGCATCTGCATTTAAACCTTCTCCCTGCTTGCAAAGTGTCCTTTGTCTTAGCCTTTCACACCCATTCCTCTGCAGTTCACTATCCATCTGCTGCACCATCCCATTTTTAGTATTCAACATTCGCAATAAACAACACTAGCAAATTTACAAGGCTGCTTGCTTCGCTAATGTTTCGATTAATCATCTTCTCTCCCCATCTGTTTCCGTTCAGACAGTTCAGCTCACTCTATTCATAATTCACAGCATGTGAAATTCAAGAGAATTGATCACATTCAATCAAGTTTCCTCCCTTCTACAAAAGCTTCTCTCCGCTTCCCCACATCTCATCCAGGCATATTAGACAATGGGCAATCTCAAACAGGCTCGTTGAGGGGTTGTCAGAAATCCCACTTGGATGTATTGGTAATCCTACAAGTACCCAAAGGAGCATGCCTTTTTTTAAGGCTGTCAGCTGATAGAGCTGCCTACGAGGGCTCTGGATACTGCCCACTATACTTCTAAAAATATCTAGCATTGTCATCTTTGGCAAAGCATAGTTCTATTATTTGGTAAGGTCCCAGATCATAAAGCTCCCTTTAATTTCTATTTCTCCTCCACCCACAGTTCACAAAGTTGGTTTATAAATTCTCCCACCCCCACCACCGCTTGTAAAAATATTGCTTTCAAATGAACTTTAAAAATGAATTGTATTCAGGTCCTGCTTCATCAGATCACTGATCCAGCAGGACTCCTCTTATGTTCTTAACTTGCTCTTCTGCTCTAAGCATAGCAGAGGGCTGCATGTCTGTTGTGGTGTTCACAAAGATACCCTTTGTCTGCTGAAATAATAGGTGTGCAGTTATTCCAGTGTTACATCATCTGTATCTGATGCGGACTGTGCAAAATAATCAGATATGATATTTTACACACACACACACCCCAAAAAAGTGAGCTATACAAACTTGTGCAATGTTATCAGTGTTCCTTATGTGGTAGACATTGTTCCCTAGAGAGTGGCTGCCATCCCCTAAATGCCTAAGCAACTCCTCATAAGACTGGCATTTTTGGAAAAGGCAAAACTTCCATAATTTTTTTTAAAAAAGAGCCAGAACTTTACTTCCTAATTTTGGAATGGGTTCTGTGGGTAGGGTTCTTCAAGCTGAATCTGGGTTGCACTGTGGGCCCAGACACATGAGATATAGCCAGCTTGCTGTGGTCCGATCAAAAGTAGAAATAAACCCAGCCACGCTCTGTTACAGAAATCACAGTATGATGCCAGGTGGCCACCAGTGAAGCAAAAGGTATATGGACTTGGCCTACAAGTGTGACCAGCCCACACCCAACTGCTGTGTTTCAAGTTGGGCTATGCACTGCAACTCTCTTTGCTTCCTCAAGAAAGACAATTTTTTACTTGCCCTGAGGTGAAGATGTCTGAAAAAAGAAACATCTATGTTCTTCAAGCCATATATAATCTTCTAAATATGTGGTCCATGGAGAATTTTCAATGACCAGAAAGACGTTTAAGAAAATGTGGCACTTTGGAATGAAATATCTCAATTGCTTTGTTGATCGATTTTTAATACAGTATTAAAATTGGTTAAAACAATGTACCTTGGTGACAACAGTTGCTACGGCAACGTTGGCTCCCATGCCAATTTCATAATGTGTGAATGTTCAGCATCATTTGGCCTACATCCCCCTTTCATGACATGAGGTATGCCCACGTTATCTAAATTTTCCATATGTCACCAGTATGGTGCAGTGGCCATTTAGAATGGAATAGATTTGCCTTGGCACCATTCCTATCCCAGTTGGCTCAGTTGGTTACAGTGTGGTGCTCATGATGCCAAGGTTGCAGGTTTGATCCCTGTATGTGCCAGCTCCATATCCCTGCATTGCAAGAGGTTGGATTAGATGACCAACCTTCCAACTCTACAATTCTATGATTCTATGATCTCAGCACCACTTCCTCCTTCGTTTTCTTTCTAGCCTTACAACTAACTCTAAATGCAGCACTGAGCTTGTGAATAAAGAGCCCAATTATTTATGGACAACTAAGACTAGTGTGCTTTACCAAAGATAATTAACGGGACTACAACTCCACCCTGTAAAGAAGCAAACACAGCAGGGTATTGATGCAATATAAATTTCACTTGTTTATTGTACTGTATGAGGCAATTCTGGAGAGGTGGTTTATCTTCATCTATATTTAAATCCTTCTCGGAAGTCAGGAAGAGGAATGGGAGGTAGGTAATGAAGGGGGGGAAGCATTAATTTAAAAAGCACCACTAGAAAACTCAGCCTTCCCCAACCTGCTGCCATCCAGAAGTTTTGGACTACAATTCTCACCATCCCAAACCAGCACAACTGATGGGACTTATCATCCAAAACAGCTGGAGGGCACAAAGTTGGGGAAGGCTGGTTTGATTTTTCTCCCTTCATTTCTCTCAGCGTGGAGCCAGTGTGGTGTAGTGGTTAAGAGCGATAGTCTCGTAATCTGGGGAACCGGGTTCGGGTCTCCGCTCCTCCACATGCAGCTGCTGGGTGACCTTGGGCCAGTCACACTTCTTTGAAGTCTCTCAGCCCCACTCACCTCACAGAGTGTTTGTTGTGGGGGAGGAAGGGAAAGGAGAATGTTAGCCGCTTTGAGACTCCTGAAGGGGAGTGAAAGGCGGGATATCAAATCCAAACTCTTCTTCTTCTTCTTCTCTCAGGGTTGTTGCTGTTCAGCCCAGAGTACAGATTTCTACATTGGCCTTAAATAATGTGCCACGAATGCTAACTTCCATCTTAGTTTCCATTATACTGATTCCATTATATTGCTTCATGTGTTGTTGTTTTCCCTCATATAAAATTCAAAATCAGTCCCTGACCCGTTTTTCTCTGAGCATGAAAAATTACAAAGGGGGTGGATTGAAATGCAAAGCAGCTTCCAAATTGGAAATGGGAAGCTGGGGAAACACACCATCAACCACTAATCTGAAGGAATCTGAAAACAATTGGATGGGTATGTTTATGAGGAACACATGTATGTTCAGTTGAGGTTAAATACATCTACTTGGAAATCCCTTTCTTTAGGACTGGAGGTATACCTTACATCAAGCCTGAATTCACTGTACAGGTATGGCAGTATTGGGGGGGGGCACTGAGCTGTTGGGTCCTTCATGAACTGTATTGTCCCCTCATTGCTGTTCCCACTTCTAGGTACACACTGTCAAATAGCAACCCTATTCATTTAGAGCCTTGGACGGTCACTACTGATGAGGTTGCCTTCAGCCTCAAAGAGTGTCTGTCTTTGCCAGAGGGAGGTGTTTGAATTTCGATGTATAGGTTGCTAGAGCGTTGGGGGAAAAGAAACAGAGGCAAGGAAAAATGCAGCAAGTTTTCCAGTATTAGAGAAAGCTGCAAATCTGTGGAAATGATAAGGAGCTGAAGTTTTACTACTTCAAAACTTGAAGTTTGTTATTTCAAGGGACAAGAGCGGTACTTTCACTTCAAAGAGGCTGAATTGACCCTGAGACATATGAGCAGGATCTGTCAGTATGCACTCTGTATTCTTCATCTTACACCCCTTGTAGTTATTCACACAAAACATACAGCAGTTGGACAGTCTGTGTACTTGTGTCCATGATAGCCAAGCTGTACAAATTAACAACTGTACACTCTTTCACACAAATATTTGCACATGTGTAGGGACAGCTTGTACCTGTGGTCAGCATAACCTGTGAAGAAGCCTAAGGTCATGCATGGTGAATATTCACAGCCTGATTCAGACATGCCTGTGCACTACAATATCTCATATCACTCAGTAACTCAGCACTCAGCCAGCGTGCAAATGAATCTGTGAACTTCCTCCTTGGGGGGGGGGGAGGAAACATGTGCAAAGTGATTTCAAGATATATATGAATGCTCTATCTGTAATGTTTAGTCAATGACAGGCATTTCACACATGCAATACGTCACTCAGCATTGCTGCCATTACATGTTGAACACATAGTGTGTGAACTTGCCTAGTATTTTAGCTATTACTAGCTGGGTATAAAGTACACAAAAGGTGGAGTAGTTTAGAAGCATATGAATTGTATCAAGTCCAGCTATCATATCACTGATTACAATAAAAAATAGTGTAAGCCTACACCTCCTAGCAACTGACAAAACATCCATGTCATTATTCGGTCCAAACCTTACATTTTAAACAAGAAACAAACAAAAGTTTATTTTAAGAGCATTCAACTCAACTAGGCTGAATACAGTGGTGCCCCGCAAGATGAATGCCTCGCAAGACGAAAAACTCGCTAGACGGAAGGGTTTTGCGGTTTTTGAGCTGCTTCGCAAGACGAATTTCCCTATGGGCTTGCTTCGCAAGACGAAAACGTCTTGCAAGTTTGTTTCCTTTTTCTTAAAACCATTAATATCCAGGGTGCATTGCTTGAAGAGGTGCAGTTGCGATTTGACTTCAAGGAGCAACTCATAGCACGCGGTGTGGTAGCCTTTTTTGAGGTTTTTGAAAACTTTGCTGATTTTTGAAGCTTTTCCAAAACTTCTTTTGCAGCCATTTGGTAAGTTAAACTTTTAAAACTTTTTGGGGGTTTTTTGGATTTTGGGTTGGGTGTTTAGAATTCAAGGACTTGGTTCTGGGTTTGAATTTCTGTGTGGTGGGTGGCTGGGTGCTTTTGAATTTTTTGGATGTGAAGCACTGATTCTTTTTTTTTTTCTTTCTGCTGCTGCAGAGGCCGGCGAGAGGAAGAAGGAGAAGGTGACACTGGAAATGAAGAAGGAGATCATCCGGAAGCACGACGGTGGAATGCGTGTGACAGACCTCGCCAGGGAGTACGGGAGGAATCCATCGACCATTGGGACCATCCTGAAGATGAGGGAGAAGATCCTTGCAACCAAGGGAGTCACCAGGATCGTGAAGAACCGCCCAGCTGTTCTGGAGGAGGTCGAGAAGTTGCTGCTCATCTGGTTAGAAGAGAAGCAGCATGCAGGGGACACAGTGACTGAGGCCGTCATTTGTGAGAAGGCCAAGGCCTTGCACGCAGACCTCGTCCGGGAACAGCCAAGAACCTCAGGCGAGCCAGAAGTCTTCAAAGCAAGCAGAGGTTGGTTTGACCGGTTCAAGGCAAGATCTGGAATCCACAGCGTGGTCAGGCATGGAGAGCCTGCCAGTTCTGATGTTCCTGCGGCTGGAGACTTTGCAGCGGAGTTCCTGGAGGCTGTGAAGACGGAGGGCTACGTTCCACAGCAGGTCTTCAACTGCGATGAGACCGGGCTGTTTTGGAAGAGGATGCCCAAAAGGACTTTCATCACACAGGAGGAGGCCAAGTTGCCTGGCCACAAGCCCATGAAGGACCGTCTGACCCTGCTCTTCTGTGCCAATGCAAGCGGCGACCTGAAGATCAAGCCCCTGCTGATGTACCACTCGGAGAACCCATGGGCCTTCAAGAAACACAAGGTCGACAAGGAGCAGCTGAGTGTCATGTGACGATCCAACAGTAAGGCTTGGGTCACACGTGTGCTGTTTGTGGACTGGGTCAATCTTGCTTTTGGCCCTGCTGTCAAACAGTACCTGCTGGACAACGACCTGCCTCTGAAGGCTTTGCTTCTGAGACCCCGAGGTGGCTGTCACCAGTGGAGGCTAAGGCCTGGAAAAAACCCAATATGGAGGCCGGCTGGCTGAAATATTGGGAAATGGTTGAAAAAATTGGAGACAACTGGAGGTTGCAGAGCTATGAAAAACTAAAGAATAAGGTGCAGGATTGGTTTCACTATGCTCAAATTCTTGAGGTTTTTAAGGCAGATAAAAAAACAGGATTCCAGGTGGAAAAATCGAAACTAGAGACAGAACTGTTAGAACCAAAGACTAAGTTATTATCAAGAATGTATAACTTGCTGCTTAAATGGAATACCCAGGATGAGACAGTTAAATCAGCCATGATAAAATGGGCTCAAGACATTGGGCACAATATTATGTTTGAAGACTGGGAAAGGTTATGGACCACCGGTATGAAATTCACGGCATGTAATGCCCTGAAAGAAAATATTATGAAAATGATATACAGGTGGTACATGACCCCAGTCAAGCTTGCTAAGATATACCATTTGTCTGACAATAAATGCTGGAAGTGTAAGGAGGCTGAAGGGACATTCTTTCACCTTTGGTGGACTTGTCCAAAAGTGAAGGCCTTCTGGGAAATGATCTACAATGAGTTTAAAAAGGTGTTTAAGTACACCTTTCCTAAGAAACCGGAGGCCTTCCTCTTGGGCATTGTCGGCCAAAAGGTGTTAAAGAAGGATAGAACGTTCTTCATGTATGCAACTACAGCAGCAAGAATTCTTATCGCCAAATATTGGAAGACTCAAGATTTGCCCACACTGGAAGAGTGGCAAACGCAACTGATGGACTATATGGAATTGGCCGAGATGACTGCCAGAATCCGAGATTTGGGAGAAGAAACAATCGAGGAGGAATGGAAAAAATTTAAGGACTATTTGCAAAAGTTTTATAAGTTATATGAATTATAAGAACTCGCAGGATTTGGAAAAGTTAGCTCCAGCAAGAGAGTGTATGATTTATGAAATTAGGTAATACCAATGAAAGGATTAAATGTTTAAATGTTTAAAAGGATATTATATCTGCTTTTAAAGTGAATGGATAATAAGTAATTTAAACTCAAAATGCAATGATTGGAAAGTACAAAAGAAACACATGAAACAAGGTAATAATTTGCTGACAATTTTATTATTAAGAATGCACTGTGTGGGAGATGTGGGGAAGTCCGCTAGAAGACTGAAATAAGCTTTGAGACGATCCATCTTTTTTCTTTTCTTTTCTTGTTGTCTTTGTTTCTTTGTTTACTTGACTGTTCATTTTTATCTGGAAAAAATGCAATAAAAAATTTTATAAAAAAAAAAATGAAGGCTTTGCTTCTGATGGACAATGCTCCTGCTCATCCTAAAGGCCTTGAGGTGGACTTGTTGGAGGAGTTCAGCTTCATCAACATCATGTTCCTGCCGCCTAACACCACGCCACTGCTCCAGCCGATGGATCAGCAGGTCATCGCCAATTTCAAAAAACTCTACACCAAGGAGCTTTTCAGGCGATGCTTCGAGGTGACTGATTGTACCACCATCACCCTGCGGGAATTCTGGAAGGACCACTTCGACATCGTCACCTGCTTGAAGATGATCACCACGGCCTGGAACGGGATCAGCCAGAGAAATTTGAATTGCGCTTGGCGCAGCCTGTGGCCGGACTGTGTGGCACCAAGTGACTCTGATGCACCAGAGTCAACAGTGGTGCAGGACATTGTTGCCTTGGGGAGGACCATGGGCCTGGAAGTCACAGAGGAGGACATCAGCGAGCTGGTGGAGGAGCACGACCACGAGCTGATCACCCAGGAGCTGGTCGAACTGCAGGCAGAGGCTGCGCAGGAGCAGGCCTTGCTGGAAGAGGAGGAAGCAACTGAGGAACGGCTGTCCTCCAAAGAACTGAGGGACATTTGCCTGAAGTGGAAGGATGTGCAGGCTTTTGCACAGTGGCACCACCCTGACAAGCACGTGGCACATGACCTTGTGAACACTTTTGATACGAGGGTCATGTCGCCTTTCAGGGAGGTGCTGAAAAGGCGGATGAAGCAGCAGACCATGGACAGGTTCTTCAGCAAGAAGCAAAGAGTGGAAGAGGAACCTTCTTCGAGTTGTCCCCCAGAGTCTTAGAAAATGTACTGTACACTTTGTTGATTTTTAAATGTTTTTCTGTCATGTTTAGAAACTTAATTTATTGTTCCTTCAATTTTTGAAATGCTCTTTACAGTATGTGTGACTTTAAAGAGCACTTAATGAACTCTTGTTGTACCAAATTTGGCTTTGTTTGGACTTTTTTTGACCATAGGAACGCATTAATTGAATTTCAATGCATTCCTATGGGATTTCGTGCTTCGCAAGACGAAAAATTCGCTAGACAAAAAAACTCGCGGAACGAATTAATTTCGTCTTGCGAGGCACCACTCTATTGTTTCCAATCAGTATCAGCACTATATTTATTACTTTTATTATTATTATTTGAATTCATATATCACCCTATACCCATGGGTCTCTGTACAGATTGAACATATTTTAACATGTTCAATCTGTACAGAGAACCAACTCATATATGCAATCATTTTCTTATTGCCTAAAACTGAAATATTAAGACATCTCTGTGAAAAATAAAAAGATCTGCTCTTTAAAGGGGGAGGGGAATCCCTAGGAATAAAATCTTGAGAGAAAAACATACTAATCTTCTTTGACTTAAAAGTAAATAGGTATAGAACCAGAACAAAGCTGGAATGGAAATAAGCTGGGCACAATAGCCCCCACATCCATCTCTAGCAGGAGAATTCATAAAATGCCTCTCTCATTTACATAACCAATTTCTTTACTTTCCTGTTCTCTACTGATAACAATAAACAACCCAATATTAAACTCTCTTGGAGTTTTTTTTTTGCTTCTGCTTCTTCATTGAAAAAAATAAATCCAAATGAGAGACGAATCTTGTAATTAAGATGGGAAGTGAAGCTAACTTCCTTCTCTCCGTTCCTAAGTTTCATTCCAATCAATTATTGTCTTTATCACAACCTGCCTTTGATTACAACCTGCCTGTACCTAATTCCATTAACAGTGAAATCTCCCTACAGTGATAAGCCTCTCAGTGCTGCAGTCACTGAAAAGTTGGCAGTAGAGACAGAAAACAACATCCTAAGAGAGCCCCGTTTTTAGAAAATATGCTTAACATTTCATTTTGTAGTAGCAATCCCATAAGCAAGTTTGGACAGGTATATACCTTATCCCAACTTGCTTATGGGATTGTACATCTAAGAAGGAAAGGAGGGTGAAGGCAGGGAGGAATTATGTTGTGCCTTTTGATAGAAGAAAGTGGTTGAGTGAACAGATTGTGAAGTGAGAAAAAGAAGGAGCCTCTTCTGTCTAAGAAAACCAGATGACCAGAGCTATCCTTCTTCAGATGTGTTTCCTATAAACACTACAGAAGGTTTTTCTTGGCACAAATGTATACTAAACTGAATGAGTTTCATTGGCACAAACATTGTTGATGATGAACTATATATATTTGGGTACTGGGTGCCACTTGACATTCCATCAAGAAGCAACACATCCAAACATGGTTTGGGATTTCGGCATTGGCTCTCGATCCAAAATTATCAATCATCTGCTTGGTAGAAAGCCAGAAATCAGGCTGGCTGATTATAGGCCTTCAGTGGCTTTAGGACCTCAGGTCCTAAACCAGGATTGGTGTGCCTCAGGCCTGTGAGCCAAATGCAGCCTTTGGGCTTCTCTTACTGGCCCATGAGACTCCTCCTCCCCAGGCCAAAGTCCTTTCCACACCTTGCTCCACAGCTTCCTTGTGTGTTTTTGCGTGGGAATGAGGGGCAGATCTACTATGAAACTAATGAAGCTTAAGCTTGAGGGCCCTTAATCCCAGAGCGGCCCCAGGAGCAACTTTAGTCCATGTTGCTTAAATAGTTTGGGCCTAGTAGACCCAATTTGAGTTGCACAACTCAAATTGATAATTTTTTTGCTGCATCTATTTCAACAATCCCAAAGTTTGAGAGCCAGTAGCACAGATGCTGTAAAGGTGTGATGCTCTGGAACAACTCCACTGAAGAAGATAACGGCATTACCAAGACCTCGTTGCAGGTTGCAAAGGCCCATCCCCCCCAATACAGTTCAAGTACATTCCTCCCACAAACACACCCAAAGAGAAGCTGCCTCGTTTCCTTTCATCCACATACACACAAATGGCATATTTCACTCCTACCTGAAACGCAGAGACTGCCTCCTTCCCTCCCCCTTCCTCTCACATGCACACATACCAATGGGATGCTGCTGCCATGGACCAATTACTGCCGCCTGGTCCAGCTTCAAGCCCAGAGGCTGCAAAGCACGTCTCTTCCACTGCCACTCTCATTCCAGGCCTGAGGAAAACATACTTGCAGGTAGGCACTGCAGGTGACGGATGAAGGGCTCAGGCAGGTACCAACTGCATTATGGGCAAAACATTTGGCCTGAAACTGTGGGCAGCCAAGCACAGAAATAAACATTTGCACTCCAACCCATGCAAGAGGCCTCAGAAATCTAAATTGGATACTTGAGTCTATAGGTATGTTTTTTAAAAAACAACACACATATATTTTGTCATCTCAGAATAGATCAAATGTTGCTCCCACCTGTCACGTGGCATTCAAAGTGGAACTATACTCATGTTTTTATTCAAATCACTGCTCTAAAATTACAAAAGATAAGTGCCACCTTTCAGCGTGAATAAACTTAAATATATACTAAAAATAATTCAGCATTAACTTGTGCGGCTTCAAGCTTCGGCAGTGAGTAAAAAGGTAGAGTTTTCAATTACATGCTTTGCAAAATCAAATGTCAAAGAACTCAACGGAATGAAGAATGCTTACCATAAGTGTGAACTGGCAGCAACTGGAGACTTTTTAATTTGAAACGTACTTGTAGAAACATGTTTTTACCCTTTAAACACACTTTATTGAGACTAAGGAAATTAAACATGATGGCTATGTCTTTATGTCTCAGACAATGGGAAATCATGTAATGTTCAGCTTCCCAAATGTCATTCCAGGCCTTATTAATCTCTGGCTGTGGGATACCTTACATGTGCAACAAAACTGCAATGGTTACCTTGGCTGCCCACTCATTTCTGGGCCCAACTCAAGAGTACTGGGTTTTGACTTAAATAGCTTGGGACTAGATTATCTGATGGGACACCTGCACTTTTTAAACCTTAGCAAGATTTAAGATCTTCATATGCGGCCTGCTCTCTAGCCAGCTAGTGAAAGCTGTTATAGACTGGCGGATACCAGGGATAGGGCCATTTTAGTAGTTTCCCCAATCCTTTGGAACTTCCTTCCTAGGAAAATAGTTATGGCCCCATCTAAAGACTATTTAAGGCATATTTTAATCAAAGTCTGTGTTTGGCATATCTCAATGTGCTGTGCTTATCATAGAATCAGAGAATTGTACAGTTGATTATCTAGTCGAACACCCGGCAATACAGGAATCTCAACTAAAACATCCAAAACATCTTAAAAACCTCCAATGAAGGAGACTCCACCACCTTCCAAGGAAGTCTGTTCCACTGTCAAACAGTTCATACTGTCTGATGATGGGTCAGAATCTCCTTTCATGTAACTTAAATCCATTGGCTCAGAGGCATACCTTCTAGAGCAGGAGAAAACAAGCTTGCTCCATCTTCCATGTGACAGCTCTTAAGATATTTGAAGAGGGCTATCATATCTTCTCTCAGTCTCCTCTTTTCCAGGCTAAACATATCGAGCTCCTTCAAGCGTTCTTCATAAGGCTTGACTTCTCAACCTTTGATCATCTTAGTTAGCCTCATCTGCACATGCTCCAGCTTTGAACGACTGTATCTAATAACTTAGTGAGATTGAAAGGGTATTTTATTCCTCCTGCATGATGCTGATGATGCTGATGAAAACTGCCTTGTGAGGGTAAGGTAAAGGTAAAGGACCCCTGACAGTTAAGTCCTGTCGTGAATGACTCTGGGCTTGGGGCACTCATCTCACTTTACTGGCCGAGGGAGCCAATGTTTGTCCGCAAACAGTTTTTCCAGGTCATGTGGCCACTTCTGGTGAAACCAGAGCAGAGCAAGGAATTGCTGTTTACCTTCCCACTGGAGCAGTACCTATTTATCTACTTGCACTTTGACATGCTTTTGAACTGCTAGGTTGGCAGGAGCTGGGACCAAACAACGGGAGCTCACCCCGTCGCGGGGATTCAAACCACCGACCTTCTGATCGGAAAGCCCAAGGCTCAGTAGTTTACACCACAACGCCACCTGCATCCCTTGTGAGGGTAGCATGCCCTAAACGGCAGGTTAGAAATATTTTAAATAAACAAAGAAGTGAGGCAGAGTGTTCATAGGAACATACTGTAGGAAGATGCCTTATCCTGAGTCAGACAATTGGTTCATCTAGGTCAGTACTGTCAGCAGTGACTGTCAGTGCTGCAGAGCTGCCATCGTAACAGCAGCATCCCTGCTGCCCACCTGAGTGGGTCAGAGGTACATGGATGCTCGCCATTCCCACCAAGGTTTCAGACAAGGAATCTTTCCCAGCCCTACTCAGAAATGCCAGGGTCCTTCTGGGACCCTCTACATGCAAATAAGATGTTCTTCCACTATGGCCCTTTCCCAAGTGAGTCTGGGGCACACTGTTCATCCATATTTGTGATCTTCCATGCTTCTTCCATCCCCTTAATTGGGAAGAAGGATTGCTGAAATTGGGAGGGGGGGCATGTGGGAGGCAACTGATGTTACATGAGAGGCCTGGTTCACAAATCCTTTACCATGTGCAGAGGAGGCACAGCCATGCTCTGTAGTCTTGCGGGGACCTTTCACACTGAGAAATGATGAGTCATCTCTGAGGGATGACAAAACAGGACCAATGGACTGGAGTTATTCCAGGCAAATTATTCCACAATGGACTGCTGCATTCTGTGAAACTCTGCTCTAAAGTGACAGATTCGGGAAGAATTTGGGAACACATTTGTAAAACCAAAAACACTTGTCCCATAATTACAGCACCGAGAACTCCATAAGAGTCTAACTCCATAGGATTGCAATCCCACACCCCCTGCTTGACCTGGGAACCTCTTAACCTGACAAGTGATTTCAGCCTAAACTATTAATTACAAAATTGGTTACATGGAAAGAAACACCATAGAATGCACCTAGAGTCCAAATTAGTATAGAGAACCTTTTGAAACCAGTCGACAAGCATGAAGAACATTGATTTATTTTTCGGCGTCCTATTCAGCCTATGAAAGAGCAGGAGGAAAAACAGAATGTTCTCTGCATGCAAATATTTACATTTCTAAGCCCTAGGTCCTATTTTTGCTTCACACAGAAACCTGATACTTCAGGTTGTTATGGAGCACAAAATATGAATTTGTACATAAGCTGTTGCTTGCTAAGGCATATTGCCATTTCACTAAAAAAAGATAAGGATAAGCCAAGGTCCAACATTTAAAGGTAGCAAGACTATTCCTAGTTGTTTCAGCACTCAGGACAAATCTTCTATCTTATCCAACACCCACCCTCTCCCATTACTACCTGACTCCCCCCACCCGGTGATCCTCAAAAGAAATCAAGAAGGAAACAGTCGTTACAACAATGTAACATGGGAGCACGACTAAAGCAGGGGTAGGGGTAGGGACCATGCTGGTGGGAGTTGGGGTCCAACAACATCTGGAAGGTCACAGTTTCTACACCACTGGGCTGAAGGCAAGCATTGGCCAATCCAAATCAGATTTAATGCTTCCCCAGTCTCTCTCCCTCCAACCACTGGGTGCCCTCAATATGAAAGAATGCTTGTCTACATTTTCCTTGGTAATACAAATAAACTTCAAATTAACTCTTGATAAACAAGAAAAAGGTGGTAGCGTCTGTGGTTGGCATCTCACAGGTGCAGAGAAAAACAGCCAAGTTCCTTCTTCCACCTGCTCCCTTAGGAGAGAATATCAACCAAAGCCGGTCCATACTTTCCCGATTCTAGAACACTCAAAGAATCAAAGAATTGTAGAGTTGGAAGGGATCCCAAGGGTCATCTAATCCAACCCCTTGCGATTCAGGACTCTCAGCTAGATTATACAGGGCAGATGACCATCCAACCTCTGCTTAGGAACCTCCAATGAAGGAGAGTCCACAACATTCTGAGGGAGACAATTCCACTGTCAAATAGCTCTTACTGTCAGAAAGTTCTTTCTGATGGTTAGTCAGAATCTTCCTTCTCATGACTTGAATTCATTGGTACAGGTCCTACCTTCCAGAGCAGGAGAAAGCAAGCTTGCTTCATGTTCCATGTGACAGCCCTTTAGATATTTGATTGTGACTGTCATATCTCCACTCGGACTCCTTTTTCCCAGGCTGACACAGTTTTCCAGGTGTGCTCTGACCAAGGCAGAATAAAGTGGTACTTTTACTTCCCTTGACCTGGACACTATACTTCATACAAGTGACTAAGAGCAGAGAATGTATTTCACTGCATACTCAGGTGTTTGGATTGGAGAAAGAAACATAGCTTTGCTGGGTTTTTATGCTACTGTTCTGTGGGATTCTAGAGTAGGAGAATCATGTCCCCAGCCCCAAATAAGAAGCTATTGCAGTTTGAATTGCTGAGCAGATGTGCCTAGCTGCTGGAGACCTACAGGCGCCCTGCCATAGCACACAATTCACATTATCCCTGGGTGACTCACCTCTGAGGGCAATAAACGAGTTTGCATCATTTTTCCCAAAGTCAAAGCCTGCTTTGGATCATATGTAAGGCTGTTTGCCATGGCCAAACAAATGAACATGTCGAACATATCCATTAAAGAACCTGCTGACCTGAAGGGGGAGGTGAAAAATCAAATTAAATGGACAACAACAACAAAAACCTTTGCTTTCGAAACCCCCATAGCTATTGTTTGTTGTAAAAGCTGTGGAGTCAGCTGACTGAAATAAACACCACCAGCCCCAGTGATTGGCTGAGCTACTGAAGTAATAGGAAACTATTGGTGAGCATTTTAAGTTGTTCTTATAGTTGTTCTTAATGTATGTTTCTATGAGTTACTTTGTGTTCATCTTTATTTAAAAAAACCTGAATAGTAACTTTTTATAATTTTTAAATGCTGCTGGTATTTATTTATTTTTTTAAAAAACTGTCCATATGTAAGGCTTACAGACAAACTGTAGGCAATGTCTTTTTAATAGCAAGCGGTTCAGCCATGGGTGAAGTAGCCAGCACTTTGAGATAGCTGATCAGCAGGCACACTGAAATGTATCTGTGTGTGTCAACACTGTGCATATGTATTCATATAACATGTGAATAAAAGGTGCTTAATTTGAGTATATGAGTGTTGAGTGTGAATTATGTGTGTGTAAAAGTGAATACTGTGCATGCATGGGTGTATACAAATGATGAAGAATGTGAGTATCCAGGAGGAATTACCACACACACATTTGAAAATGTATATACTATATTTTTCCATGTATAAGATGCCCCCATGTACAAGATGCCCCCTATTTTGGGGGACTCCAAATTAAGAAAACACCCCCTCAATACTACCCATGTATAAGACAAACCCCAATTTTAAACCTATTTTTTTGGTTAAAAAAACCAACCTAGTCTTATACATAGAAAAATACTGTAACAATAATAATATATAATAATAATTTATTATTTATACCCCGCCCATCTGGCTGGGTTTCCCCAGCCACTCTGGGCAGCTTCCAACCAAATATTAAAAGCACAATACAGCATCAAACATGAAATGCTTCCCTAAACAGGACTGCCTTCAGATGTCTTTTAAAAGTAAGATAGTTGCTTATTTCTTTGACATCCACTGGGAGGGCGTTCCATGGGGAGGGCGCCACAAACAAGAAGGCTCTCTGCCTGATTCCCTGTAACTTCGCTTCTCTCAGCGAGGGAACCACCAGAAGGCCCTCGGCACTGGACCTTAGTAGGTGCCCATTTATGAATATAGTTCAGGTACCATTGGACAGGAGCAGCTGTCATGCTGCTGCAGACCCATGGGCCCAGTCTCAGAGAAAAGTTAGGATGTAAATCTAATGTGACTGTTTTTAAAAAAAAAAAAAATTGCAGGGGGTCTTGTGTAGATCTTTCCCACATGGCACCATTCAGTAGGAAGGATCTCCAGCACTCAGCAGGAGTTCTCAAGCAAAGGTATGGCTAGGAGAAACATCTAGATGTCTGCTGTGCATTTATCTCCGTAAGTCAATCATCATTTCCTTTTTGAAGCATATGTGTGCTGAAATGTTCAGAAAAGTACTGAAAACTTCAGAGCACAAAACATCCATTTAAATCTGAACAATAGATTGTGGTTGTTTTATTATTCTTATTATTCCTCAAGTGAATGCAGGCAACACTTTCTTCATATGCAGCACTGAGTTCTGCAAATCCATCTTAAGGATGCAACACAAAAATCATTATGAAAAATGCACACCCTTACCAAACCAGCATTCGGAAATGGATTGCGTGCTCTGAACAAAGCTAGGGAAGTGGCGCATAGATAACACCCTCTAAAACCAGACTTCTTAATAAGGCGGCATAAAACTGATCCATGAAATGAAAACATTAAAATATTAAAGACTGCAGGATGTAATTATATCTGTCCCACTGTGCATATATATAATCCCACATTTTCTCTGAAACGATGCCAGATGGTTTTGCAGAACATTTTAAACCACATTTATCAGCTCACCTGTGAAGCACCAGTGAGGAAGAGCACAAGTTGGTCAGTGTTAAATATGTGTCTAAGGAGACTGACAATTCACACTACCAACAACCAGAATTAGAGGAGAGCTAATTGAAGGTGGTGAGGAAGAGAACCTTTGGACAAGGTAGGGAAGTTTATTGCTATTCCCTACATCAGATATCTCGGGTGCATATGTAAGATAGGTGGACCTCTTCGCTGACAGATCCAGTCACTTAATCATGGGATATCAACTTTGGAAGGGGAAACAAGAATGTGTCTTTTTGGAAAACAAGAATGCACCTGGCACTTAAAAGCTGCCAGGCATAGAGATGTGAAGACCCAGAAAAAATGGGGACACACAGAAAGGTGTGGGGGGGTGCCTTTAAAAAAATCTGTTTTTTTTCCACAGGCCTTCACATCTCTAGCCAGTGAACCTCTTGAGGAGAGCATTCCACAGCCCAAGGACTGGCTGTGGAATGTTTATAATATAATTTGCATTTGTGCAATTGAGTAATGCAGTGCATGTAATTTCTTCCTTTAGATTTAACAGATATAACTCTGAAGTAAACAACCAGACATAGAGTTGGGCAGAGTAAGGTGGGTCAGCTCAGAGGGCAGACTTTGGGGTACTATTAAGAGGTAGACAGCTATTGGGTTTATTATTTTTTATGCAGCCATGGAAGGCACCATTTGGATTTTCTTGAGTCATCATTGCTGGGCTAAATATTTTTCCGAGAAAGACAATTCCTTTCCCCCTAGCTCTCGTAGTGGCCTTTCCCCCTAGCCCCTTTAATACGTATTTCTAACAAGCATGACTGCATTATATTCCTCCAAAGAGAAGAGAGTAAATATGCTCAGGCAGGAGATAGGTTTTAATCTCTTTAGGGCCAGGCACAGAAGCATGAGGGGTGATGATATTGGCAGCAGAAGCAGAGCTGTTTCAGTAGTGAACTGTGAATGGCCTATCCAAGTGTGAAATACAGCAAGGAGCAATAACAAATATCTAGTGCAGTAGATCGCTTTTAGAAAGCTGCAACACAACGGCAGAGCAACTGTTTTTGTATGCTGATTTTGATTTCCAACATCTCCAGTTAAGTGCTGGGAGAGACCCAGTCTGAAACCCAACAGCATGGGTAGGCAAACTAAGGCCCAGGGGCCGGATCCAGCCCAATCGCCTTCTAAATCTGGCCCCGTGAATCAGCATGTTTTTACATGAGTAGAACTGTGTCCTTTTATTCAAAATGCATCTCTGGGTTATTTGTGGGGCATAGAAATTCATTCATATTTTTTTTCAAAATATAGTCCGGCCCACCACACGGTCTGAGGGACAGTGCTGACCCCTGCCCTAGAGAGCCACTGACAGTCAGTGTAGAGACAAAGTCTGAGCTAGATGAACCCTGGTCTGACTCAGTATAACGCAGCTTCCTATGTTCCTATATTCTAAATTGACTTTTAAAACTGAAAATGTTTCTTATGAGGAAAATTTAAAGGGATTGGGTTATGTTTAGCCCAGATAAGACATGATCGCCACCTTACAAGAACTTGAAGAGCTTTCACACCATTGATGCTGCACATTTGTTTTCTGTTGATCCAGAGGGCATGACCCAGTCCAATAGGCTTGTGTTACAAGAAAAAGAATCCAGGCTGGTGCTGGGACAGAGAGCTTAGGAACATGGTGGGTTGTCAAGCAGAAGCTGAATGCCCACCTGTCAGCAGTGGCGTAGCGTGGGGGGTGCAGGGGGGGCCGGCCGCACCGGGCGCAACACCTGGGGGTTAGGGTTAGGGAGCACAAATCCACGGATTAGTGGGCACAAATTACTTGCCTTGCCCCGGGTTCTGACAACCCACGCTACGCCACTGCCTGTCAGGGATGCTATAGCAGTGATTTTCTGTATCGGCAGGGTTTGGTGCAAGAACATATTTGAGGCCCCTCCCAGCTCTATGATTCTATTATTGGAAGGGCAATGCATTTGTGAGGTTTCAAAGCTTCGGAATGTGATCTTCTTAATATCTGGTGCTATCACAAATGTGAACTAATTGAACATCTAACGGTACCATATCACGAAGCAGAAAGTTCAAGGTAATTAGTCACATTGAAGAATAATGCTTGAGAAGGGGTTGGAAACTCAGGAGGGAGGAAGTGAGGAAGAAAGTCAGAAATGGAGAACTTCAACTGTTTTGACATTTGTTAAACAAGGGTTTTATTTTACCAGTTCCAGCTATCATTATATATCATTGCACCACTGCTGTCTGATCAAATTGGCACTACTAGTCAGTGTGGAAGAAAGGCAACTGAAGATGTGTCATGAAGTGTCATTTCTTCCCCGTAATCTTCCTGGCCCTGTGATAGGTACATACTATATCCAAGGCAGTTACATGTAAAAACTGCATTCTGAACAAAGTGGAAATGGGAGCTTCCTGAAGAAACTCAGCCCTGCAAAATGACTCACTTTTCAGAATGGAGTTGAGCATTGCCAAGTCTGTCAGAATGATTTGCCAGAATTACAGAGTAGTTCTATTCAGTCTATTTCCCAAATATCACAAGCGATGGGTTCCTGATACACTCGCATCCCCAGACTTGAGAAAATCAGTAAGAGGATGATGAAGGGAGCAAGCCAAGAACTGGCTCATAGCTCAGCAGGGAAGGCAGATTGCCACCTTAAACTAAGATGACTATTAGAGTTCAATTCAACATAGTGCTTCTGCATGCACTGTTATTGGAGTTCTCCCAGCCATTCAGAGTGCAGCTGGAGAAGACGCAGGCGGTTCAAGGGACAAAGAGAGGCAGGATTCCCCATTGCACTAGTGGAAGTCCATGCACTGGCTTCCACTAGTGGAATGAGTTAGATGACTCCACCTCATAGCTTCTGGGATGTTTTGTTGTTGTTGTTGTTGTTGTTGTTTTGCAATCAATTTGCTTAGCCAAATCCATTCAAAAGTTTAGGCACAAGGAGATAGAAATAATTCACTCATAACAATGTGAGCCATTTCACAATGGCTTTCTGCCATTTCTAAATAATTGCACAGGCTACGAAGAGGGGCTCTTTGATTCAATATTGGAGCCGATACTTTGTAAATCAGAGTAACAGAGTTCTAGCAGCTACATTCTAACAACAAAACAACGCCATGTTTCCAAAGTCCCTTACAATGTTTGTTTCAAACTCATCAGATGTAGCTAGACAATCTTTTTTTGCAATGTTATTTTGAAATGGGGGGGGGAGTATTTAAAATAAAAGCAAGGCTGTTTTGCTCAAGAGGTTTGCAGTTTACAATAACAGTTTGTGCCCATTGGATCATAGAATAATCTAGTTTAACCGCTGCCTTTTAACAGAACCTTCACACATTGTTGTCACCACCAACCAATCCACATGTACTAATGCACAACATCAATCTTCACAGGGTATGCCATTGTAAATTGCTTTGTGTCCATGGCTATCTTTATTATGATTACTTTGACATTCCTAGTTCTATATTTTTCACTGGAGCCAGACAGCAGTTTTCTCTCCCTTAGGCTTTGTGTAGGTTATTTTGCCTTTCCTCACTAAAAAAACAAACCCATTAAATATCAACCATTTATTCTTTGTAGATGCTTGTCCTTGCTATCTTGCCCATTCTTTGAGTCTTCAAAAAACAAACAAACCCACAAGTATAGGTTTGAATATGTTCTGAAAAAATTGATGGATATCAGTTGTCTTATAATGGCTTCCGGTCCACAGAGTGAATACTCTCTACTGAGTCTGTCTAGAAATAACTTTCCATGGTCTCCAGGAACAAGCCAGAGGCCACAAGACTCCTGCTTTGCAGAGTCTTGGCTAGAAATACATGGGGAAGTTCTGAAGTAAGGATGGACAGACTCATTAAAGTCCAGTCCCTCCCAATTCTACATGGGGAAAGGATTCTGTGTGTTCTCTGTGGAAATACAAATGTAAATAATAAAATAAAATAAAAGTACCTATGAGGTGGTCAGCATTGCAGCCTTTAGACCACCTCGTCAATACTTTTACGAGTACTCCTGCACATTCTGCCCTGCTTTGAAATGGATATAATGTGAGATGCTGTAAAATAAATGATAGATAAACAATCTGTTTTTCCAGAGGTGGCAGAGGAGTCAGGCACAGACCATCCTTGAGTAGTTGTTCAGACCCCCAGAACTCTAGCAGGGACCACACCTAACTTCTGTGTGGAGTCCTTGTGTGGTGTAGTGGTTAAGAGCGGTAGATTTGTTATCTGGGGAACCGGGTTTGCGTCTCCGCTCCTCCACATGCAGCTGCTGGGTGACCTTGGGCTAGTCACACTTCTCTGAAGTCTCTCAGCCCCACTCACCTCACAGAGTGTTTGTTGTGGGGGAGGAAGGGAAAGGAGAATGTTAGCCACTTTGAGACTCCTTCGGGTAGTGATAAAGCGGGATATCAAATCCAAACTCTTCTCTTCTTCTTCTTTTGAAAATTAATGTTCCTGTGCTCTTATCAGTTCCAGGTGTCTGAGTCACCATTTTAATTTCCCAGGCACTCTAGTGACCTGGTGAGAAATTAAAATGGCATTCCCCAGCTGCAAATGCTGTCAAGTATGCCCTCTTTCACATAGGAGGGGTTTCACTGATGGGGGGGAGCCACAAGTGGGTATTTTGCTGAGAGCCCCTCAAACCTGGAGAAAGCCATGGCAGTGGTGTCTGAAAGCAAACAAAGGTACTGACAAAATGCAGGAAACTACCACCTTTGAAGCACCTGAACATGAAAACAAACTCTTTGATGGAAATCAAGGACTCTGCCAGCCTCCCTGAGTCCTGTGGCCACCTACCATTTGCTGTATATTCATTGTGGCGACACAGGAAGCTGTGTATTGTGGTTAACTTCTTTTGTCATAGAGTGCTTTTAAAACGTTCCTTCGTGCACTGCTAGGAAAAGCTCGGCAATCACTCCAGGAGCTGCATATTAATGTGACGGAAACAATCCAACCCAGAATTCTATTAGAAAGGAAAGCTGCAATAATGTTTGCGAGCAAGAGGCAAGTTGAGTTTAGTGAGAATGTACTTCAGAATCTAATTGACAGAAGTAATTGGCAATGCTGGGCAGGCAATCATCGCCACAATAAAGCAAGTGAAGCTTAGAGAGGCAAACGGGGAACGGGAGATAGAATGGCACAGAGGAGAAGATTTGCATGTAAAGAAATTACTGTTTGTTAGCGCCAGACATCAGCAGCCACTGAAATTGTGTTCACACAAATGTTTTGTCTTCAGATATCCAACCAGCTTCATTACTAAAAGTTCAGCTCCACCATTGACAGCAACAATGGCCACTCCTTTCTGATCTACCTGCTGTCTTCTCTTTCCCATTCAGAGTAGAACTGCATTTAATGGATCCCCTACAGTATCATGAGAAATGAATAAGTAAGCAACTTGCAGTGCAATCCTAACCACGTCTACTAAAAAATAAGTCCTATTGAACCAGCGGGTTAGGATTGCAGCAAGGGTCATTTTGCTAACATTGTGACCAACATTGTGGCTACAGGCTAATAAGCAGATAATAATAATAATAAATTTTTATTTATATCCCGCCCTCCTCAGCCGGAGCCGGGTTCAGAGCAGCTTACAACAATAAAAGTAACACAGTTTACATAAAATCACAGTCAGTTAATTAAAATACATTCTAAAATTGATTCATTCTAAAATCAATTCAGAATCAAATTAATGGCAGGAGTTGCCAAAAACTGGCAGATATTGAGTGGGAACTAGGGACCATTTATCATGCAGGCTCCCCAAAAAGCCTGGAAGGCAAGTAGACACCTAGAAGGATGTTGAAAAGCCCATTTGCTCTGCTTGAGATGTTGCTCCTCTGCTTTCAGTGTTTGCCATCTTCTGTGCCACTGAAGCTGGAAACTGCTGGCACCTGCCGCGCTACCTGTCCAATGGTAGTACAACTGTAGGCTATCGCCACCAGCCACCCTGTCTATCTCACTTTCTGTCCCAATTCCACTCTGGCTCCTCCAATTAGGGATGGACTTTGGAAAACTTTTGTAATATGGTGCCCTTGCACAAGGCCAAAATGGATCTTCTCAGTTATGGATGCTCTCAACTTTGCACCCCCTTGGTTCGGCACCCTGTGCAGGGGGACTGCCGGCCTCGCCCTACATCCAAAGCTGTTCCAGTGCTGCAACTGCAGCATTCCAGGCACAAGGAAGTCTGGGAAATGTGATTCTTTAGGGCTCTTGAGTCCATACGAATTTTGTTCCCCTGGCATCCTAGCACATGGGGCAAAGCATGGGGTGCCAAGGATTAAGGCCATCAGAGAACCCAGCTTGGAATAAGATAATTCCAAGGGAAGGGAAAGTGGTGGGGCAGGGACAAAAAACTTGTGCAAGCCACCCCTGGTTTTACAAAGGTCCATAGTGGAGTGAGGTGGGTTTTTTTCCTGTGTGTAATGTAAGAAGAGCCCCACTAGATCGGACCAAAGGCTCATCATTGTCCAGCATCCTGTTCTCACACTGTCAACCAGATGCCTACGGAAAGCCCACAAGGAGGACACCAGCACAACAGCACTCTCCCTATTTGTGATTCCCAGCAAGTGGTATTCAGAGGGATACCACCACCACCTGCTTCTAAGGGGGGCTTCTATTCTGAGCTGCCCTCGATTATGAATTTTCCTGAGCAATTACGTGTCTAAATTGACTTCCTACAGCCACCTGGACACCATCCACAGTTTTAATACCATACAGTAATAGGCAACTGGCAGCTTTTTGATCTGAAGCCACCTGCTTCCTTTCTCCAGCCCTTCTCTCCAAGTTTATTGAAATGGGTGACCTGGATGCATGAAAGGGAATAAATTGCGTGGGTGCACACTGCCCCTTTCCCACATGCCTTGTGGCTTCCAGGAAAGGCAGGCCAAAGGAAAGATCCCGGCTGGGCTGTAGCACGGCTTTGATTTAAAATAAACTCTCACTTAATGTTTTTGCTTCCAGTAAACACACGCTTTGGGGCCTTAAATCCTCAATTCAGAAGCCATCAAAACACAAAGCATCTTGCGCCAGAGCCAGCTGAGGGCATTGCTGCAGCCGGCCTACCTGCATAAATAAACCCTCACATGAGGGGTAATCGGGACTGCCAGAGGCATTTTGCTGACTGAGGTAGAGCAGCTACCCCGCCCCGCCCCCCCAGTCATGGTGCACAATTCGCAAGGCCAGTCAAGTCTTCCCTTTCACAACACCCCAAATGCTCTGTCTGAGGTGAGCACCTAACATGACCTAACTTTATCTTAGGAACATAGGAGCTGCCTCCTGTCTGAACATTGGTCTGTCTAGCTCAGCATTGCTAATACTGGGTTGTATCCCTTGCTAGTCCTACCAGTATTAGATCCATTGAAGTTAATGGGCATGACTAACTAAGCAGTGGCGTAGCGTGGGTTGTCAGCACCCGGGGCAAGGCAAGTAATTTGTGCCCCTAACCCGTGGATTTGCGCCCCCTAACCCTAACCCCCAGATGTTGCGCCCGGTGCAGCTGGCCCCCCTGCACCCCCCACGCTACGCCACTGTAACTAAGGTCCATTAATTCCAAAGGGTCTACTGGATAGGCTTGAGGTCAGGGGTCAGCAAACTTTTTCAGCAGGGGGCTGGTCCACTGTCCCTCAGGCCTTGTGGGAGGCCAGACTATATTTTGGACAAAAAAATGAATGAATTCCTATGCCCCACAAATAACCCAGAGATGCATTTTAAATAAAAGGACACATTCTGCTCATGTAAAAACATGCTGATTCCCGGACCATACGCGAGCCAGATTAAGAGGGTGATTGGGCTGGATCAGGCCCCCGGGTCTTAGTTTCCCTAATCATGCTTTAGTTCCTTTCTGCACTTACCAGTTATAGTGGTACAGTTGCTGGGCTTTCCCCCCAGATATTTTGGCATGGCACCACACAACATTGTCATTATTCAGCTAGAATTTCAGATACCAAAAAATACCAAAAAATAAATCCTTTTTCTTCTAATGCAGCAGCAGCAGCAACAACAACAACAACATCTGACTTTTCTGAAATCTCTGTAATGGTTCCTCAACTACTGGTCTGGAGGCTGAGGGAGATGAATGGGCATTTGGAAATGAATTTTGCCCATTGATTTTTAAGTAAGTGATCAAACCAAAATAAACAATTGTCACAGAGAGTAACTAAGAGGACAAATCAGGAAGTGAAGTCATTAACTAGCATTAGGCAATTGACTCAGCCCTTAGCCTCAGAGGACACCCATCTGCAAAGCCTTACAAGGTTGCTGTAAAGATTACTAATGTGGTCTGCGTACTGTGCTTTGAACTCTCAGAAGAGTTATGTAGATGCTAAAAATTCTTATGACTACTACATCAGAATCCACTCCCAAAGCTGTTATGGAAATTTAGGGAACTGGTTGTCCAGTACATCTGGGGTAAGAGTCATATTTGCGCAGAGATCACCAGGCAGCCATTTGGGACTGTGGTTGATAGAGCTTACTATATTTAACCCCCAAACAAACAAACACAATGCTAATTACTAGGCCATTCAATTAAAAAGGCTTTCTGCCTGACTCAGTGCTTCAACGTTGATTTGTGTATTCATAGCAGTTTGATTTGTTTAGCTTAAAGGAAGAAGCAATTTTAAAATCAACAACAATGACACAAGATTTCCTCTTACAAAAATTATTTAGAAGATAGCCACAGATCAGTAATTTCACTACTCATCAAAGTTAAAGGCCCCACGGTGGTGATTCTCAGCAATATTGGCTCATCCTTTAATAATCTATGCTATAAAATTTTAATATAGCATAGCAGTGCTGTATATGCCCCAGGAGAACAGGATCAAACTTCCTCCTGGAAAAAAGAGAGAATCATATCTCCAGAATTAGAAAAATGTTCCCCGCTGCCAAACGTTTCTCTGCCAAGCAACAATAACTTTGGATAGTACACAGATATTCTCTGTGTTGTGCATTTTTGCTTTCTTCTAGATGTACATTAGCATGGGAAAATATTTCAAGGGCACAATGGGTAAAATAATTTATTCATGGAAACGTAAACTTAGGAAATACTATGTACTGGCCCCAAACTCTGAGATCTGAAGGCATACCTTATCCAAGAATCATACAATTATAGAGTTGGAAGGGACCCAAGGGTCATAGAATAGAATCATAGAGTTGGAAGAGACCACAAGGGCCAGTGTGGTGTAGTGGTTAAGAGCGGTAGTCACGTAATCTGGGAAACCGGGTTCGTGTCTCCGCTCCTCCACATGCAGCTGCTGGGTGACCTTGGGCCAGTCACACTTCTCTGAAGTCTCTCAGCCCCACTCACCTCACAGAGTGCTTGTTGTGGGGGAGGAAGGGAAAGGAGATTGTTAGCCGCTTTGAGACTCCTGAAGGGGAGTGAAAGGCGGGATATCAAATCCAAACTCTTCTTCTTCTTCATCTAGTCCAACCCCTGCAATGCAGGAATCACAGCTAAATAATCCCTTGACAGGTGTCTATCCACCTTCTGTTTCGAAACCTTCAGTGAAGGAGAGTCCACCACCTTCCAAGGGAGTCCATTCAAACAGCTCTTACCGCCTTATCTAGAGTCAATACATGCCCTCAAACCTAAGGGTTGTTTTTTTTTTAAAAAAAAGTTTCTTTTTACCTACACTGATAGAAAAAAAAATTGACATATGCTGCAGTCTAATGTAGTCAGCAGAACTCTTTCTAAATTTTTGAAAGTTAATACTGAATTGCCTAAGACTAACCAAAAAGCAAAGCCTACTATTCAGAACATAGCAGAAGCTCCAGAGCCCCTGCAGAACCCCTGCTTTGATTTTCTTTATTCATAGGAATCTGCAGGAAGGTCTCTCACGGTCACTTGCTCCCACACATATACAGGCATCATGAATACACACCACTCGAAACATGCCACATGGAGCACACACATAGAAATATAGATAGTTGCCTTATATGGCGCTAGACCATTGGTCCAACTGGCGCAGGACTGTCCACAGGGATTGACGGCAGCTGTCCAGGATTTCAAGCAGGTGACATTATCGGCTTTACCTGGAAATGCTGGAAATCAAAGCTGGAACTTTCTGCAAGCATAGCAGATGCTCAGCCACTGAGCTGCAACCCTTCTCCAAACAAACACTATGAAGAGTTGCCACTTAGGCTTAGAAGAAGAAGAAAAAACTCCAGTTGAAGCCAGTAGGAAGCTCACACACACACACACACACACACACACACACACACACACACACACTGGCCGCCAGCTTAATTGTGGTTTGTCTTATTTGCTGTGCACAAAGAAGAGAAGGTTGATTTCCCCACATGGCAGTGAAACTTTAAAAGCCTCCACTTGGTTCCTGCAGCAGGCTTTTTCCAAGCCTAATTGCTGTGCTGAGGGTACAAAGATGGGAGGCTGTGGACAGATTGAGAAGCCTCCATGGGTCACATGCAGCCCATGAACTAGAAAGGTTCCTTATATCCACTTACAGCACTTCCACTCTTCTTCTTCTTCTTCTTCTTCTTCTTCTTCTTCTTCTTCTTCTTCTTGTTCCTTGTTCTATGCATAGAAAGAACAAGACATTTAAGCACATAAATGATTTTTTTAAAAAACTGAATCTCAATGGGGTTTTTTTCGTTTTTGTTTTTAGGTATACTACAGCACTGTGCAAGATTCTATTTTGAGAGTTTAGGTTAGAGAGTTTATTATTATTTTCCTTTCACTTCAGCACATCTTGTGGGGGAGGAAACATATAGAGGACGAGTTTAACATCAACATTACAAGGATGGATCAAAACAGAAATCATTTCCAGCAAATTGACTTACATCCTTCCCATATCTTCAAAGCTTCCAAGGACAGAGGATGCTGTTTTGTGTGTAAAATAAAAGTGTGGCATGTGGCATTTGGTTCTGCTAGTTTTGCTATGGCAAGCCAAGAAACCTCCCAAGACCTTCCATCTAGCCTCAGGGCCAAACTAGGCATGCATGTTTTCTGTTAAGTAAATAGGAGCCAAAGGTAAGACTGAGCAGCTTTGGGTCTACGACAGATATGGGGGTCCATTTTTAGGCTGAGGGACACATTTCGGGACAACTTTCTGGGTACCACATGCCAGCGACAAGAGGCGTCAGATAGAAAAGTGAACAGAACAACAAATGTGACTTTTACTTTTGTACAGTAGGCTAGTTTCTACACACTCTCACACAACCCTCTTTTTCGTCCAACCAGGCAAGCACAAGGGACACATTCAAGCCTAGCATAAACAGTCAAGAAGTGTACAAATGATGGCCAGTGAGGAGTGTGTCCTGGGGAGGAAGGGGGTGTGGCCTAGGGAGAGTCCCCAGGACTCGAAAGGCCTGGAAGTTACATGATCCCTGGGGTGTAGAGCATGGGGTTGTTGTTTTTTAACTCTTTCCCTTCCTGCCAGGATCTCAAGAGAAATCACCTCTTCAAAGCTGCTGCTAATAATAATAATAATAATAATAATAATAATAATAATAATAATAATAATAATAATTTATTATTTATACCCCACCCATCTGGGCGGCTTCCAACAAAATATTAAAATACAATAATGCATCAAACATTAAAAGCTTCCCTAAACAGGGCTGCCTTCAGATGTCTTCTAAAAGTCTGGTAGTAGTTGTTCTCTTTGACATCTGGTGGGAGGGCGTTCCACAGGGCGGGTGCCACTACCGAGAAGGCCCTCTGCCTGGTTCCCTGTAACTTGGCTATTTGCATTTCAAGGGAAGCCTTTTGGTTATGATGGAGGCTTCCTTTGGCATGAAAACAGCATCTTTGGAGAGGTGATTTTGCTTGGACTCATGGCAGAGAGAAAACACAAAATGGCAAAAATAAAATATGAATCCCTACTTGAAAAAAATTGAGATCAATAGATGGAATAAGCGTAAACTGTCCTAATCAGTTAGAATCCTAACAATTAAAATGGCACAGAATTTGAAAAATGACAACCAGCTGAAAATGGTCACCTCTCTGCTAGAAAGCTTGAGGGGTAAACAGTGAGCTGACAGGATTATTTATTTGAAAGGCCAAAATAGCAGGGGGTGGGGTGAGAGAATAACAAATTGTGAGTCCAATAGGTCTTAAGATATAGGCATTCACATAATAAAAATTAGGATTGTGATGCAGAAAGGGCTATTTGTATGGTAATCAGATTTCCACATAGAGAGCACACTCTGAATTGAACTTTGTGAATCACCACAAAATTGTATGTTGCCTTTGACTTTTCAATAGGTTCAAAACACAGTGGCTAGATTATTGATTTGAACATTGACTCTCAGGTCATGTCTAGGTGCAACTGAAAATGCTGGTTTCAATCTTTAAAAGCCCTAAATGGTTCCCTGCCCTCAACAGTGTCCTGCCCTGAACCAGCCCGTCATTTAACATTACTCAGTATTCTGGTCCTCCATCTTGACTAGATGGAGGCATCACATCTCCCCTTCAGTACACAACTGTGGAATGATCCCATCAAGCAGGAAAGGTGAAAATATTTCTGGGTAACAGCCACAATCACCTGTCAATGAGAGACCACCTGCTGCCAACAGTCCCTCATCCTGCAGTCTCCATCTGACCTTCAATGCTACTATCTTACATACGAGACCAGGAGCCTGTGTACAATAGGACAGGTAGGCTTGAACTGTTTCCTTTCCCCTTGTGCTTTCTTAAACCTTTTAACAAAACCACTTAATATTAGCTGTTGGGGTTCTCTATGCATTTGTAGCAGTCTCAAAGGGCTATTTCCCCGCACATGTCTAGATCATTTGACTTCATCAGGCTGTGTGCATATTCCATGGGTTTTACGGAGAAGGTTCTGGTGAGGGACAGGAAAGTTGGATGTTCTCTCTGTTTACCCTCATCAGCATATGCTTTGAACCTCCAGGTTTCACTTCTGCTTGAGGTTAGAGGGAACATAAAGTGTGGTTCCCTTAAATGGCTGGCCTAGCCAGACTGGAGAGTAAAGCCTTTCCTTTATACCCCCATCTTCAGAGGTAGGGCAGTTAGTGATCTGTGTCCTTCCAACTGCCATGCCTTGATTCTCCACAGTGACTTGCCTGATGTCAAATTTGAAACCAGGTAAATACCACCACCAGCTTTTCTTTTTGCCCAGGCATTTTTAGATCAAGTTTCCACACTGGCTGCTGTGTTCATTTTTACTGTGTTGATTTTATCGTGTTGTTTTATTGCTTATAAATCTTTGTTGCCTGCTGTTCACTGAAGACTGGAATAAGAAATGTCTCAAACAAAGAAAGGGCTCCTGGCCAGAGTGAGGGGCTGGGGATCTACATCCAGTGCTTGCAGCAGCACAAATCACTTGTGTTTGTGGAACTGGAAGTGGTGGTGAGACGGATTCCAAGTTTGCACATACTCCCAGAAGGTATGCTTGCACATGGCAGTTCACATGCTGGCTGCTGCCCAGAAAATCTATAAGAAGGCAAGCCATATGCTCTTATTTTCCCACAAGGACCACTTGAATTGATGGACATCACTAGTTGGGCTGTAATATATAGAGAGGTGTGTGTCTCAATGCTTTATCAGTAAAGGGTGGTCCATTAGGGCAAATGGGGCACTGCCCTAGCATCCTTGGTCTGTCTTGAACCAATCATCATCTGCCAGTCTTATAACTTGCCAATCAGGGGGCAGCTCTGCATGTTGTTAGCTCTGGCTCCACCTACAGTTGGTCTTCTTTTCCAACAGCCCCCCCCCCCAAGCTTTAATCAAGAGTAAGGTTACCGTGACTTCAGTCATAGAGCTTCCGTCATAGAGTATGCTGATGACAGCGTAGTGTGCACATGCTCAGAGGAAGACCTCCAAACCATCTTAAATATCTTTGCAGAAGCTTATGAAAAGCTTGGCCTATCACTCAACATCCAAAAAATGAAAGTGCTGCACCAACAACTATAAAATAACCCCTCTGCAGCACCACAAATCCAACTCAATGGTGTAACGTTGGAAAATATCAATCACTTCTCCTACCTAAGCAGTTATCTTTCCACAAGAGCCAACATTGATGCTGAAATCCAGCATCGCCTGAGCTCTGCGAGTGCGACTTTCTCCCGACTGAAGTGCAGAGTGTTTGAGGACTGGGACATTCGCTGGGAAACCAAAATGCTTGTTTATAAGGCTATTGTACTACAAACTTTACCATATGCTTGTGAAACATGGACCACTTATAAATGCCATCTCCAACTACTTGAAAGATTCCATCAACGGTGTCTCCAATAAATTTTACATATCACTTGGGAAGACAGGCAAACTAATATCAGTGTACTGGAAGAAGCAAAGATCACCAGTGTGGAAGCAATTATTCTTCAACATCAACTTCGTTGGACTGGTCATGTTGTGCGGATGCCTGATAATCATCTTCCAAAGCAACTACTCTATTCCGAACTTAAAAATGGAAAGTGTAATGCTGGTGGTCAACAAAAGAGGTTTATAGACTGTCTCAAGGCAAATCTTTAAAAATGTAGTAAAAACGCTGACAACTGGGAAACACTGGCCTGCGAGCGCTCCAGCTGGAGAACAGCCTTTACCAAAGGTGTCATGGTCTTTGAAGACACTCGAACTCAGGACACAAGGGAGAAACGTGGTAAGAGGAAGGCACACTTGGCAAATCCACACCGTGATCAACTCCTGCCTGGAAACCAATGTCTCCAATGTGGAAGGACGTGTGGATCCAGAATTGGCCTCCACAGTCACTTACGGACTCATTGTTAAAACTGTGTTTATGGAAGACAATCTTACTTGGCTACGAGTGATCACCAAAGAAAAGAAAAGAAGAAAGATACTTACTTACATGGGAGTAAGTCCCACTGAACTCAGTGGGTTTTACTTCTGAACAGAGGTGCCCAGGATGGCACTGTTGGGATTTTTAACCGCACAAGACTAGAAAAAACTAACAAAAGATATTTCCAAACAATCTATGTTTAGGAAAGAGCTATAGATGATTAAAGGCAGGCGCCCACCTTTGCCTGCAAAAGAACCCCATGCCCAATTTTCTGCCACTGATAAAGAAATAAATGTGTTTGAACCACTAGAAAACCCATTCAGTATTTGTGAGGTTTTTCTAAGGAAATGTGTCTTCCAGTTTTTGCAAGAGGCTTTGCTTACAAGGACAAAGATGAACTGCCACTCCCACCCTTCGATTTATTACTCCTGCCAACATGGTGGTGACAGGTCCATAAAGTAGCGGAGTGATGGGGAAAAGTCCACAGATTAACATTCCCTCCGCCAGCCCCTTCTCTCGCTTTACCAGCAAATGGATTTTCTACTCACGTTGGCAACAGTAATAAATAGCTCCCTGTGGGAAACAGTGTTTCTTCTCCTCAACTTACCCAAATGGAAAACTATTAATGTAATTCATTTAATATCTCTTTCTTTCTTTGCATATTTCACTTGGGTGGTGTTAACCGGCCAGGACCTAGCACAAACATGCTTTTCTTCCTCAAATGGACAAAAATGGTTTTAAAAACAACAAAGCGTGCACTGTGCACACGCAATTGCCGAGTCCAGTGAAGTGTGGGTCCTTATTTGGTGCAATTCACATAAACATTTTAGAGTGATGTCGGTGAGCTGCTAGGTTCATGGTTAGCAGCTCTGAATATGTAGCAAAGTGGTTCTTGATTGGTTTTACCACATGCTCAGATTATCAAATTGGAGCACACTCTGCCACTACAAGTTTACAATGCAGACGGAGCAAAAACCTGGCAAACCTTGATTTGTAAGCAAAATATATTCAGAGTCCAACAACGTAGAGCAGTGTTTCCCAACCTTTTTCTGACCGTGGCCCCCTTCCGACCTGGTTTCTTTCCTGTGCCCTCCCCCACCCTACAGGTAGGAAAGTAGATATTTAAATGTTTTTCTTGTAGATAGAACATGTTTTATTTATAGTTTTTTATAATTTATACAAAATACAGTTGCATAAAATGATAGGAACCTAATGAAATATTGCTGAAGCAGAAAAACATAGAATCATAGAGCTGGAAGGGACTCCAAAGGTCATCTTTCTAGCCCATGGGTAGGCAAACTAAGGCCCGGGGGCTGGATCCAGCCCAATCACCTTCTAAATCCGGCCCATGGACAGTCTGGGAATCAGCGTGTATTTACATGAGTAGAATGTGTGCTTTTATTTAAAATGCATCTCTGGGTTATTTGTGGGGCATAGGAATTCGTTCATCTTTTTTTTCAAAATCTAGTCTGGCCCCCCACAAGGTCTGAGGGATAGTGGACCGGCCCCCTGCTGAAAATGTTTGCTGACCCCTGTTCTAGTGCAACCTCCTGCAATGTAGGAAACTCGACTAAAGCATCCATGACAGATGGCTATCCAACCTCTGCTTAGAAACCTCCAAGGAAGGAGAGTCCAAAACCTCCCGAGGGAGATCCATTTCCATGTATCATAAAAAGTAAACAAGACTTATTTGACCCCAGTTATATGACACTGAGGGGGCAATGTTAGAAACTGAGATATGAAAGCTAGGAGCTAAATAGCACCTTAAACCTAGGTTATGGGCGCAACAACAGAATGTCAAGGCACGCTTTTTTATAACAAGAATACAAAGCTGAAAATGAATGAACTGCAGCTAAAATATTATGTTAATTTTTCACAAGGTCTAGTCCTTCCTCTGCCCACTAACCCTTCCTCTAACCCTAATATTCTTAAGAGGGTCTCTTCTCCAGTTTTCGGAGAGTAGCTGGAAGTGGGGAGGCAGAAAAAGGTCCTCCTTTTTCCACTCTGCAGTTTTAATCTGAAATCTTAGGCGCTGTTCTAGGGAGTTCTCCCAACCTTACAGATCTAATTTTGTGGGGCTAATGGACATGGGGGGAGCCCTGTTGCACAAGCAGAAGTTCTTGCTGACAGGGCTCATTAGGGGAACTCCATCCATGTGATAAACTTAGCATAGCATCAGAATAATTTGGTGGTTTTATAGGCATCTTTTCCACGTCCATGCATGTATTAAAATGTATGTAGGGCTACATTGATGTATTCTGAGGCATGGGAAATGTTTTGTACTACATGTGTGTCCCACTGAGCAAGTCCTGTGGGGTCCATGGCTACTTTCTAAGCGTGGAGGCAGCCAGCCACCTTTTAGAAAACTCCTTCCTTTCTCCAGTCTAACACAGTTTTCTGGAAGTTGATACAACTATGAGCTTCCTTACGGTGACCCAGACCACTAGTCGGCCTGTCCTGTCATTTGGCATAGTGAAGCAGCCATCTCAGCCAGCTGATTTAGGGCATTATGAAAGGTCAGAAAATTATTAGTTATTGTTTTGTTTTTGTTTCCTGGCTTCCCGATAACAACAGCTATCAGGACTCTGTGTTTATGGAATTTTCTACTCCAGGTGCCAAAGTAACTTGGGATGACCCTGGTAACAGCTCTGAAATTGTCTTTGGTGGAGATCTTGCCTTATTCCTGCCACCCAAAATATTTTAACTATAAAGGCCAGAGATGGAGCCCCAGAGCTTACAGGCACTACAATTCCCCTTCTCTGTAACCACTTGCTTCTAATGTTGCAGATTCATGCCAGCTTGCATAAAATGAGAGTCATGGGTCTGGCTCAGCCAAGACTTTAATCAAAACTTAGTCCTTAGAATGAAACCATCACAAGAAATCCCTCTCCTTGCCAAGTTCATTTATCTCCTTCTAGCTTTGTTTATGCATGACCTCTCCTCTAAGAACCCAAAGTGTGTGGTATGCAGCTGAAAGTTTAAACTGTGGCTGATAAACATGGTGTCAGGCATCAGCTTTAATAGCAAGCCTGTGGGAAAATATATAATAGCAGGTTTCGATCAATAGCGCCTTGAAGCATCTTGTCTGCAAGAGGAGCATTTGAGCCTCAGAAGTCCTTAGGCAGACCTGCTCCAGGAATGCTTGTGTGTATGGATGGCTGCATTCAATTCCCAGCTTAGCTATTAATCTGTACTGGTACTTCCAAAGATTGCATATTTCCCCTCACAGCAGCAGAAGTAGCAAAGCAATGAAGAGTAGTCAAGTGAGTTCATCCATTTAAAGGAGCTCGCTTTGCAAGCATTTTTATGAGGTAGTAATGTGGTGGTAACCTTATCACTGGGGATATTTTTTTTCTTCCTTCACATGAATTATCACATCTAACTCCAGAATGAACTAAGCAGTTCACCCAGCCACAGAAGACAAACTTAGCAGATGACACATACTGGCAAGCCTGCATTGTGTTTTCCACTTCCCTGAACAGTAAGATGTTCTTGGGAGCATTGTGCAAGCCAATTTCCTCGGAAGGAGAGCGTATAAGAGACTTATTTGTTAAGGTCTAAATCCAGCACAGAGCTAGGTATTCTTAAGTCCATCCTAGCCCCTCCTAGGATGAGATTCAGGTGATGTCTGAGTGGAGACCATCCAGGGAGTGACCAGATTCAGAGTCCAATATCTACCAGAGTTCATTTTTTATATCTACCCCATTATCTATATGAAAGAGATTCAAATGATTTCTAAGGAGATCTTTATCCATACAATCTGGTCACATTCTCAGCATGTACGTTTTTTTCTGCCCCCCCCCCCATCTCTCACCTCTTTCACAGATGAAACTTCTTAAATAACAGAAAGCTTTGCTGTAATGACGCTCTGCTGAGGGTGAAATCTCATTGGTGGACAGCGAGAGAGAGAGGATCTTATTGATTATGGCACATTGAACATGGCTTCCCCTCCCCTGAGGAGCCTGTCTAACAACAATGTTGATGTACTTTTGGAGTCAGGTGATTTAAAAAAATATGCCCAGGTTTTCTAGTACATTTTATAGCCAGTTTTATTGTTCAGGACCACGTTGTGGAATGAAGGGTTAAATTCCCCCATCCCATGATATGGTCTAAGTCCTGAATCCCTGGTAATGCTTACAAGCTAAAAGCATAAGGATCAGTCCAAAGGCTTCTCTAATCCAGTATCCTATTTCTTACATTGTTTGAACCAGGCACCCCTAGAAAGCCTCAAATAGGACATGAAGGCAATCACTATCTCTGTCGTTCTTCTCTAGAAACTGGTATTAGGGGGTTCTCATCCTGGGGTTGGTTATAGCCATCATGACTAGTAGCCATTTATAGCCTTATCCTCTATGAAAGTGTATCATCCCTTTTTAAAGACATCCAGCTTGGGCACCATCATCACAAATTCCACAATGGGTGGGGTTTCCCAAACACACAGGTTTACAGCATCGTTATTAACAAACTACAAGGAAATACCGCTCTCACAACATCCTACTAGCTACTCTAAGATGAAAAGAAGCTCCTGGTGTTTTGTTTCTGTTGTTGTTTTTTTTGTTGTTGTTTTTTAAAAAGATGAACTCCTTTTCATTTAGATTTATTTATGGTCAATTAAGCTTTCTGAAATTAAGCTGGCAATTTTTTGGCATTACCCCAAGTTATGTCTGGCATAGTTAAAGGCTTCTCATCAGCTTGTATATCATAAATAGGTAGGTGGCAAGAACATGTCAGAAAGAGATTAATATGCTTTGTATACACTGTTCAGACAGGTTCGTTGTAATTCACTACTCTGATTTTTATCCCAGAATGAGGTTTGGTGCCTAAACCACAACAATGAACAAGTTCCATTTTATGGCTCTATATGTGTTTGTCTAAATTGGCATAGCTGTAGGTCAAGCGAAGGACTTCAGAGCTTTAATATAATGTTTGCTAGCAAAGGGCAGAACGACTAGCTTTTTGCTATATGCATATGTGCATGACAGATTTACTGGCAGGATCGCAAGGGATATATTCCTCCGGCTTTCTCACAGTAGCATATTTTCTAGTGTTATTATGGGGATAGGGCTAGGATTCTCCTAAAAGACATCTTCCAGTTCTGGTTCTTTACCTTTTTTTCTACTGTAAAGTATGCAAGCAAGAAAGCAGGTATAGTGACACATTAGTGAGTAGTAGAACAATGTTCTTCTCTTTTTATGTATACATAATACCAAGATTAGGTTTTCCTATTGGTAAAGTCTTCTTCTCCCCACTTGGGGAAGAAGCGCACAAAAGGTTAAATCTGATGAAGAGTTCTATGTAGTCTGAAAACTTAGACACTGGTAGGATTCAGCTCTAGCTCTAGCATGGCTCTAGCTCTGCAGTCACCAACATGGCAGCTGGTGGAACCAACATGTCCACCAGCAGCTCCTATGGCACCCACAAAAGGTCTCAAGAAATAATACCTGAAAACCCCACGATGCAAGAGAAAGTTCTTGCTCTTCCTGCTCTGTTTGCACTGACAAGACCTCTCAAACATTGAACCATGCCCACATTTCAGTGGCTGCCAGGATTGTACATCCACCCTCCCATCCATTCTGAAGAGATGCAAAGAGACCAAGCGTTGTAGGTACCTTTCCCCCATTGTTTGGGGGCTGGGTGGATATGTCCACATCATATTGTAGCCATCTCTTTTTTCCTGCTTTTTTCAGATGCAGCAGCCATTTTGTGTTGTGTCATGTCTCCCGGGTGATCGTTTTGTGACTGGCACCCACGGCGCTTCCTCCAAATTTCCAAATGTGCAGACTGGCACAAAAAGGTTGGCAACCCTGCTCTAGCTGCTCTCCTTTCTCATGTCCCTCCACCCATTACCCATCCTGCTGTGGCCAGAACTGTCTCTTTCTCCACAATGCAGGCCTTTGGGGATTTCCTTGTTCATAGCTCAGTCACTTATTCCACACTCTCCTTTAAATTAAATCGGCTTTAGTTTGTGGTTTAGGAGTCCAGATATACCCTGGCTGAAGTTGCAGAGCCCTTCTGACCTTTCTGGAAGGCCACGAGGCAAGCCCCAGTCTAAATATACTGTGTGGATAAAGGCCTTAGAGGGTGCATTGGGCTGCAACTGAGTGAAGGTGTGTCAAAGTGCTTTGAGCTGTGCAGAGAAGAGCAAAGATGCAGAGCACTTCAGTGGCAATTCATGGCTTTGGAGCAGGGTATTTTCCTGGCTAGGGGATGCGGGTGGTGCTGTGGGTTAAACCACAGAACCTAGGGCTTGTCAATCAGAAGGTCGGCGGTTTGAATCCCCGCAACGGGGTGAGCTCCCATTGCTCGGTCCCTGCTCCTGCCCACCTAGCAGTTCGAAAGCACAAAGTGCAAGTAGATAAATAGGTACCGCTCTGGCGGGAAGGTAAACGACGTTTCCGTGCGCTGCTCTGGTTCGTCATGCTGGCCACATGACCTGGAAGCTGTATTCCGGATCCCTCGGCCAATAAAGTGAGATGAGCGCTGCAACCCCAGAGTCAGTCACGACTGGACCTAAAGGTCAGGGGTCCCTTCACCTTTTTATTATCCTGGCTGGTAGGGCAACTTTGGTGCAGTTTGTTAAGCCTTCTTCCCAATGCATTTTCTTAGTGTTTTATCATGGAAGGCGGGGCTTCTGTGTCCTCCCTAAGCAAGAGAGTTCCCATAGAGGTGCACAGGACACCTTTGTTGTTTAGCTTTAGTGGTAATCTCTCTCTCTCTCTCTCTCTCTCTCTCTCTCTCTCTCTCTCTCTCTCTCTCTCTGTGTGTGTGTGTGTGTCCCCCTTGCGCAATTGCATTTATATATCCCACATTTTCCTTTCAAGGAGCTCAAGGAGGCAAACCTGCCCCCCCCCATTTAATCCCCACAACAACCCTTAGGCTGAGAGGCAGTGACGGGCCCAAGGTCACCCAGCGAGCTTCCTGGGCGAGTGGCGATTCCAACTCTACTCTCCTAGCTCCCTAATTAGGAGCCACTATCAATTCCTTGGATTGGAAATGGCTTCAACTGATTATAATCTCGCATTAATGTTATTATTATTGTCCACATTGTTGTAACCCGCTTTCATGTGTTCGAAGTTGTGCGATGCGTTCCAAGGAAGCCTTAGAGCTGCTTATGGGATGGCTCGACGTGAGGCGGAGCGCGGGAGAGAGGCTGGTGGAGCGCCAGGGGCTGATTCCCCTCCAACAAGCCAATCCGACGACGCAGCAGGAGCGCGCTCATGGCCGGGACTCCCCAGGGAAGAGAGACGCGTCTTGCGTCCCGCCGAGAGTCCCTTGCGCAAGAGCAGAAAGTCGAGGGCAGAGAAGGAAAATCTCCCACCGCGACGAGCTGCCTGGATTCTTCTGTACGTGTGGAGGTTTCTTGAGTGATTCGTTTGTCTCCTTATCTTCTCTCTCGTACCCAAAGCAGCCTCTCCAAAGCCTGATGGCGCGGACCTGTTTCTTCTTGCCTTTGTAACGTCGAGCCTACCTGCAAAACATCACAGACCCCGGAAAGAGGCGACGCGGGCGTGCAGTTTTTTCCCCCAGCGGCGCTGCCGCTGTCCATTCTCGGCGGAGAGACGGGGGAGAGAAAGTCACGTCTGGAAATCCGTCTGGGGCTCCGTTTCCTCACCCCAGCCTAGCAGGAGGATCCGAGGGAAAGGCTTCCTGCGCGGCGGAGTCAGAAGTTCCCCATTTGTACTTTCCTTCCACCAACACCCCCCTCCCAAAAAATAAAATAAAAGGAAAGCACCTTCGGCTTAGGATTCGCCCAGAAGCCAACCGATGCTCCAGAGAAGCCCTCGCTCCACAGCAAGGAAGGGAACTGTCGCCGGACCCCCCAAAAGATGTCAAGGAAGAAGTTGCTTCTTCTGGCGGACGTGGATTTGTCTTCATCTTGGGGGCAGCTCTCCTTGGAAAGCCCTGCGGGGATCTAGGACGACTTCCCTTGGGAGCAAGTGAGTGATCGCCTGCCTCTGTTTGCCTAAGCGCGGCTTCTTGGGTCTTGGCTTCCCCGGGCAGGTCGGGCTTTTCCTGCTCGAGTTGCCAACTTCCTCCTCTCCACGCGACCGGTCCACACGAGACGCGCCGAGAAGGAAGGGCAGCAAGAAGAAGATTGAGAAGCGAGAGAAACTTGTTACCTCTGATTCGAGCCTGGCTCTTGCCTTATGCGATCTTCAAGGAGTTTTTTTAAAGGAAATAACCCGATCCTTTCCCCAGGACAGAAAGTGGCTGCCTGGCTTAAAAAGCAAACCCGAAAAGCCCACCCAGTGACTTCCCTGATGATCTGAACAGGACAATGTATGGGCAATTTCTTAATGCCACCAGCGTGACTGACCCTCACCTCCTCATGCAGACCAACACGCCCTACGTCGGGAGCACCCAGAGACCCGTCAGCTCGTCGGCTCTTTACATGTCGACCGCCCGGGCGTTAAAAGAAGGCGAGATCAATAAGCCGGATCTGGTGACTTACATCGTCCTGTTCTTCTTCTTGCTCCTGGCGGTGACCATCATTGTACTTTTCATCAACTGCCAGCTGAAGAATTCTTTTTTCGCCTCTCTACCTTACGACAGGTCGCTGAGAGAAGCGAGGAGCCCGTGGAAAACGCAAGCTGTTTAATCCTCAGACTTAGGAAATTGGGGGGGGGGGAGAGAGAGAGAGAGAGAATGTCTAATATGAGCTTTGTTGTGATATACAAGGGTCTTGCGAACCCAACGCACTGTAGAACGGCATCCTGTTTTCATTTGCCCCCGGGCAAAATCCTGCCACATATACCGTAAATATGATGTTTCTTAAAGCAAGCCAGAGGAAACATTGTCGGAAGGCGGGTGGTGAGGGAGGAGGTAATAACGTGGACTGCTTGAGGCATGGCAAAAAATGGATGTAAATAAAAAGAGCTAATGTGGATTTATATGAGTAAGGTGTTGTGATGTATCTCAAGGTTCACATACCACGGTATTTCAGACTGCAGTTTAAAAGCCTGGATGCAAATTTCAACATTGACGAAGTTCAGTTTTCATATAGTGATGTTTGCACTGATGACATAGACATGCAGTTACCCTCTGGCGATGGCATTACTGACTACACTTGTGAATCATGGGTGGTAGCGAGCATGGACATGGGCAAGATTTATGTTAGGGGGAGCAGAACCGAGTTATCTGTGATGCAGTTGGTTAGTTAAGTGTTGTTGTTGTTTTTAATTTACTTGATTTGGGGGGCTGCTGTCCATGGTAGCAAGTGATAGTCCTACTCAGAGTAGATCAATTGAAATTAATGGGCCCAATGGGTCTACTCTTAAGTAGGACCAACATTGGATACAACTATATTCTTAGCAGCTCCCTGCCAAGGAAATTAGGGTTTTTTCATCCACCCAGAACTCTCTAGTTTTTTTTGGGGGGGGAGCCCATTCTGAAATCTCAGGTCTGGCTGGATGCTTGCTATGGTTACATCAACTGGCATTATTGAAGTTTTTTCTATGGTGTTAAATTTTGAGGTTATAATTAGGTTTGTATCGCTATTCTCTGCATTATTCTGCAAGGTGTTGAGCAATGAGACAGATAAGGCCTCCAAGTAATAAAATATAAAACCCACAAACCATGACTATCTAGCACTAACTAAAGAAAAGGGGTATTCCATAACTTTTTTGCAGTTTGTTTCACTGCACACATTTCCCCCTAAGTCTGTTTAGACTTTTTATCTTACATATATTGTCCTTTTCTTTGTTAAGCCAAAGAAAAGACCTGTGGCTTTAAACTAATAATGGTTAAATGTTTACAAGGGGATAAAATTACTCAATTAAGAATTGAAATGAACTGGAGGAGGATGACTAATAAGAATGTTGTCACCTAGTGAGGTGTTTTTTTTTAAAGGTTACACTGTAATGAAAAGAGAGGGAGAATGTTAAGCCACTGGTGCAAAATTCAAAAAATAGAAAGATATAAAACATATTAAACTGGTTAATTCAGTACTATTAAGGCTACAATTCTAACCATGTTAGCGCAAGAGGAAAGTCCCACTGCATTCAGTAGCACTAACTCCCAGGTAAATAGGTTTAGGATTGCAGCCCGACCCCTTTTTTCTTCCAGGATTAAAGCACAATATTATTATTAAAACAGACCAGCCTATTTGTCAGTGATCATATAACTGCTATAACAAGCTGATAGATAGGTTGCTTCCATCACAAACCGCAAGTGTGTTTTTAACTTGCTCATCAGTACCATGGAGGACACTGGAGTTATTTATGGCTTTGATCTGAAACCTCAAGTATTATAATAAAACCTGCATTTTGATGGCCTGTTATCACTAACTAGGATTCGAAGATCCTTGCCAAGTCATGAACATGAATGAGCACATCTCAATATGCAGACGTAGTACACATGGGGTGTGAACTCAGCTACTCCAGTGTGAAATCAATATATGTGATAAGCATGTCTAGCCGCACAAACATAAGATGTAAGTACAGTTGCTACAGCTTCTTATGCCTGTGTTGCTCCTTAGCGATTGAGGAGGCTACAATGATAAGAATGTCAGTGGGTGTGTAAGTTGGCTATGTTGGTCTACACATCAAAATGACAATATACATGCAAGTGCAGAGGATTTAAATCAAATCTAGACCTCAAGCTGGCAACTAATCAAAAGCTAGGATTGCTGTGGATCACAATTTATTGAGCAATAGTAATATCTTTTAGAAAAGAAGGGAGCATTTTGTATGGCTTTTCTCACTCGCAAGCACTGCAGTGGTGAGGAATTTCCACAAGACAGACACAGGTGTCAGGTTTGCTGTTGATTCTGGGAACTACATAGTGTTCGGTAGAGAGTAACAGTTTGCATGTATAAAAGATTCCTTCTAGGCATGTTCAGATAAAAGATTCCAGGCACAAAGACTTGAATATTCTGGAAGTGTTGGTTTGAGATCTGCTGCTACTAAGGAGGAACGGTGATGAGCTAAACTCAGAGAAACACCAAACTGTGTAAGACTAAAAAATTGTGTGCCTTAAAATGTGTTTGCATTTGCTGATCTGTGTGTTAAAATTGAAAAGAAATATCTGAAAAGCCTTGCAGGCTGTTCTGTTGTTTATACATCTTGGTACTTGCAGACACAGAACAAGCTTCTAATTTTTTTATGTTCTCACTTATTTAATAATGGTTTGGCTCCTAAGCTATGATTCTGTATATGATGTCAATTAAATCATCAACCAAGATTTCACTCAGCCTAAACATGGAGTTAAATCACCTCTGACTTAAGACACTAGTGTCATAATTCTGAACACACCAATTAAAAAATAGTCTAAAGTAATTGCAATAGTAAATTTGCACAATACGAATATTGTACTCTTAATTTTTTTTAAAGTAAATCATCAACAGAAGCTATGCAAAAAAAAAAAATCAATTTTACTTGACAGTTTGGGCAATAACAGCTACCTGTATAAATCAAGGTAATTTAGCACTTTCAGTAAGAACATAAGAGACAAAATGACTAGGCAAATTGCCTGTCTGAACAACTTCTGTGTGTTCTTGCATTTTCACTTCCCCTTCAGTGCTTCGACCATTGCAGTGGGGAAAAGAAATGGCACCAATGCATTGAGGACATGAAATAACATGTCAGAGGTTCCCAGAGGCCAATGAAAACATTATCACTGCATCTGTGATCTCTCTCTCTTCATCTTGCTTTCTTAGAATGGACCAGATTAAGAATTTTTGCCTTCATCTCCTTGTAGACTTCCTAGAGACAGCAGATTGGCCACTGTTGTAAAACAGCAGATTTGTATACAATCTTCCATGCACATAGTGCTGCTTCCCCCATGTACCACCCAAATCTCCTCTGGGATGGGGAACAGATTTTGAGGGGAGGACTGGAGGGGAACAGGAAGGCAGAGGCTCTATTTTGTCCAGTGGAGCTGCAGTGCTGGGCATGACGCCATATTCTCTCTCTCTGTTTTGATGTGTATGCATGTGTGCGCACATTTGTTCTCTCTCACACATAGCCATGATCTTGTGGGAATCCATATCAGAGTAGTGCTATTGAAATCAGCAATGACATAATGGCTAGTGAATTCCTACAGAAATGTAGCCTTGGGCTGAATCAACAAAAGCCAGACTGATTGTGTGTTGATGCACCACTGACCTTTGTGTTCCATATTTTGCCTTGAGCCATTTGGATACCAAGGCACAACAGAGTTATGTGATCTTCGCCAGAAATTAAACAACAGTGAGTGCCTGGATTTTGATAGTATAAGGACTGTCTGGCATGATATCAACACCACATTATCCTGCAATATACTGTTGATAAGTTTGTGGGTGCCAGGCTTCTCTAAATTCCTGGAACCAGTAAGTGTCAGAATTTCATTAAGGTTTGGGTGTTAAGCCAAGTATTGGACTACTCTGGATTCAGCCCCTCTAGATGATGGGCCATTAAGAGAAATAAGCATCAATGAGCTTGTGAGAGGCAGCCAATGGGTGGGGGACCTCCCTCCCTCAACAGATAAAGCCAGAGTTTAGAGTAGAGGTGCAGGAGTGATGTCACAGAGAAGAAAGGCAGCCAGCTGAAAAGCTAGAGAAGATGGAAAGAAAAAGGAAAAGCCACAGCTGATTTATGTTTGAGTCCAAGGCTGTGGCTATAGGAGAAAGAAGACACTTTTGGGGTGTTGATGCTGTGAACCCCTCCATCGTAAGCAGGTTGCAAAGGTAAAGGGACCCCTGACCATTAGGTCCAGTCATGACCGACTCTGGGGTTGCGGTGCTCATCTCACTTTATTGGCCGAGGGAGCCGGTGTACAGCTTCCGGGTCATGTGGCCAGCATGACTAAGCCACTTCTGGCGAATCAGAGCAGGGCACGGAAACGCCGTTTACCTTCCCGCTGGAGCAGTACCTATTTATCTACTTGCACTTTGACGTGCTTTCGAACTGCTAGGTTGGCAGGAGCTGGGACCGAGCAGGGGAGCTCACCCCGTCGCGGGGATTCAAACCGCTGACCTTCTGACCAGCAAGTCCTAGGCTCTGTGGTTTAACCCACAGCGCCACCCGCGTCCCTGTATATATGTATAAATAAACCATATATCATAAAGATACCACAGTGTTCACTGTGCCTCATTTTCCAAAGGGAAACACGAACCCGGGGTGAGCGCCTGGAATACCTGGAATCTCTCACCACTCTGAGATTGGGATGGTGTGTAGCAATATTTTCCCTGATTTAACAGCAGGTAACATTCCTACTCCAAATGGGTCTGAAAGCATATACACAAGGCTGGATTTGGTCAGTGGTCGGATGGGAGACTTCCTGGGAAGCAAATATATGTTCCATAACAGAAAAAGGTTGTAAGGAAATGAATAAATCCCGGGTAGTTTGTATATTTTCTTTCTCCCGGGTCACAGCTTTTAAGCTATTTCTATTATAAAGGATGGCCGTGCAGTTTAAGACTCAGTGGTGCTATTCTGGCCTTTGTAGCTTTAAGCAAAAATACATTATTGCAGTGATTATGCAGGGGAGGAAGGGGGGAAATAACAGAAGCAGAATTGCAAATGGGTAGGTGTGTCACACACTGTCACGTCTCAATCACCCAAGATGCAATTAGAAAGGCACAGCTGAGGCCCTGAGTGGATATGCTTTGTGATTAGTAAGCTGCAACTTCAATCTCCAGGGCTCCTGTTAAAGTAGCCTTGGCCACCCTGCTGCCCTCCAGATGGGTGACGGGAGTTGTAGTCCAAAAACACCTGAAGGGCAACAGATTGTTGAAAGGCTGTGGTAAAGGATCTCAGGTGGGAAAGCTTCCAAAGATGCTAATAATTAGATGTACTGAATTAAACAGACTCTATAAGGAGGAGTATATCTTTAACCACATGATCCAATAATGATCAGTTAGTGAAACAGGAAACCCTACACATCAGAAACTGGCTGACAACCTCTTCTGAAGCAGGGAAAGCCATTGTCGAAAAATGCAGCTTCAAAATGTACCTTCGAGATTTCAGTATTTCCCCCTTCATTTAATGACCTGTACAAAAAGGTGCTTTTGGTAAACGTTTTACTGAACGTTAAAAATAGAGGGGGGGAGAGAATCAATTGTCAGTGGGGTCGTTTTGAGGGTGTTCCTTGCCTTCCAACTTTTACAAAAGCAGATTTCAATGACTAGCAGCTGGAGAAACTGAGCCAGGGGAAGAGTTCCGCTTTCCTGCAGAGATACATTGTACAGTGGGACCTGGTATTTATATAGGAGTGGGTGGCCCCATTGAAATGGAGGAGGATTTTAGCTCTTCGCCATCACAACACACAGCAGTGCTCTGTTGGATGCTGTCTTGATGAAGGACTTCCTTTTTAATGATCCCGTGAAAAGTGGGTCTATTTCGATACCTAGTTATTTGTGCTTTGAAACCTCAAAGACTGTAGTGCAAAAAAAGAGGAAATAAACACAACATTTGTGGTGGTGCTCAAAAGTTAGGCTCTTCAGTGCCAAAGGCAAGATTATTCTGGTTTCTTAAAGTGCAATATAACAAAAATGCAGATCTAGAACAGTGCTTGGATTGTACCCCCGACTGCTACATGCGCTAAGTGCTATATCAGGGGGCATTGTGGACAACATTTAAAAGTAATGTGAAGAAGACTTCAACTCAACTCATTTACTACAGCAACGCTCTTTACTTCAGGGAATTAATGTTAACCAAAGAGGCTGTTCCTTTTGGTTGGAAAACTGTACAGAAATTCAAGACCTCATTGAGGTGAGGTGATATACCTGAATCTGCCAGGGGTCCCTGACCTGTGGTCCTCTAGATGTTGCTGGATAACAAGTCCCATCACCCCTTGACCATTACCCAAGCTGGCTGGGGCTGGTGGGACTTTTAGTACAACACCTGGAAGGCCACAGGCTAGCCATTTTCAGTTGTTCTTTATCTTTAGAGATTGTGCTTCAGCAGCACATTAAAACTGCTGCACCCCAAACTATCTCAGCTGACCTAAAATTTGTTGTTTTTTGTATGTCTTACTTAAGTCTCACTTATAGCGTGATTTTGCATTGTTTGGGAATGCAAAGCAAAGATAATGGTATTTTATTTGTGAGTTTATTTGGCAGGATACCATGAATTTAGGGGGTCTGCTGTCCAGGCACTAACTGCTGACAGGTGCCTTCAAGGCCCTAAACCTCCCTCTTCCCTTTAAGCCATACTTGGACCAGACAGCTCTTCAGAGGATGCCTTCAAACAAAGGACTGTCCCAGGCAAAGCAAGACAATAAGCCATAGCTGGGTGCTTTGCTGGAGATAAAGGATTTGGGATCTTCTGTCTGTAGAAGTGCTAAGCTGCATGCCTCCACTCAGCTTGCATAAACATGCTCAGTCTCCAGTGTTCTTGCCCTCCAAAAGTAACCAAATACAGTAGATGTGATTCCTGGCTACCTGTTTCTTGCCTCCCCACACAGCCCTGAAAACAAAGAACAGCATGACTAGCCAGTACAGAAGGCAAAACTTTCAGCTCTGAATGGCTGTTGGTATTGTAATAATAATAATAAACAAATTTTTACTTATATCCCGCCCTCCCCAGCCAAAGCCAAAGGGGGCTCAGAGCCATGTATGCATCAGAAACTGCATTATTTGGTGCAAGCATTGGTTTGGTAATATTTAATAGCCATTTCCTGTGGCCAATAGTCACTGGAGCTAGATTAATGTATTGAAATAAAGCTGGATTAAGCACTTAAGTTTCCAGTAGTTTCAGTTATTGCTTTCCTCAAACCCATAATGCAAATTAGCTGTGTAAATTTGGTGCTTGTAACCTTTTTTTGTTCTACCAATATCCAGAGCAATACTTTTATGCATCCTTTGGTACAAATGCAATTATCTTAAGAGATGATGAGATCATAGTGTGGAACCATAACAAATCCATTGAATTATTTCATCGGGGTTTCTGTGCATCACCTCTCCATTCTAAGAGAACCATTTTCATTAGACTAAGAAGAGCCCGTACTGCAGTCCCCCATCTCAGTGCAAGGTGGTGATTTTAAGCAAATTCAAATGGAGACACAGAAAACAGAATCCTTTGCTAACAGTTACTATATATTTAACCCCGAATAAGTCAAGGATATGTTGTCTGCAGACAATTTAAGCCTACTTAATAGGAAACAACTGTCATTAAAACCTGCTTTGATCCCATTTATTTTAATGGCAATTTCTTTTCATTAATATGAAGTTAATAGTCATCTATATACGAACATTTTTACAGTATTTTAAAAAAATAATCACCACATTAGTCTCGTTATCATTATAGCACATAAAGTGAAAGAATGGATTGGGCTGAGACGTAGAGCATGCTTAGAGCAGACCCATTGAAATCAATGGGACCCATGCCAGCAATAGCCCATTGGCTTTTTATTTTCATGATCAGGACCAGCCCAAGACATTAAGTTGCCTGAAGCAAACCTCAAGTTGCCACAATCCCCGCTCCACAGAAGCCAACCAGTAGGACGGTTAAATCTTATTTCAATCCTGGTAGCAAGAAAACATCCTCCTGAAGACAGCATATTAGCTTAGAGGGTGAATGGAAGAAGGCTTTGTCCTCCAGACAGCTTTGCCCTCCACCAGCTCACTGCAGCTCCTCAACCCCAACATCTGCTGCCTCCCTCTACCAAACGGTAGGGCCAGCCCTCATCATGATTGAGATTCCCATTTCATTGAATCCCAAAGGCTGCATTGTTTGAAAGTTCAGAATAATCTACACCAAAACAGCTTTGCCCTCTTCTACTCCCACGCTCCTAAGCATAAATCACTGTTACTCAGAAAAAGGTATGAATTCCTGTCTTAGTAATGGGCGTTAAGTACCAATGATGACGTTCCAAAATCCTGCTGCTCGAACTACCATCTCCTTATACCTTCCCTTCCCAGCCAATTTACCTGTTGCTTCTATCCTTAAATGCTTTTATCAGATCCAGGATTCTTGGCACTTAACGTCCCTGCATAAGCATATGGCTCCAGGAGCCAGACTGATCAATCAGAGGAGATTGGCTCATATCTTGGGTTCATTCCTTGAACAGTACAGCAACATTAAGTAATGACTCACACATCTGAATGGGCTGTGACAATGAAGCTAAGCACTCACAGAACTCTCTACCGATTCACACCATGGAATTGGCGCGCACACACAGCACCGTGGTCAGGTGCACCGTGACCAAGTCACATTCTCAGATCTTGCTCAGAGGCTTCTTCTGAATCATAGAGACAAGCACTTGGACAGATCAAATGGCTTGGCTTGCCAGCTCTTTATATCTAGGGTACAGCATCTGAGTTTCTAGCACACATTGTAACATGAATTTTACTATTATTTATGATGGATTAAATTTATATCCTGCTCTTGCTCCCAAAGATGCCCCAAGTGGAGAAAAGACAAGCGATATAACAAATGAAACAGTTCAAAAGCAAAAATGTATAATTTGGCAGAATATGTGGAATATATTATATGTATTTGTATAATTTGGAATATTTAATGTGATTTGATTGGATTGTTAAAATGGAAAATTTAATTAGTGTTTTTTTTTAAAAAAGAAAAAGTTCAAAAGCTATGAAAACAATTCCAATGCAGATGCAGAAAGTGTTATATACTATATGCAGGCTAGTGAATTTAGTAAGACCAAGCTACAATCCGCTACTGCCCTCATCAGGTGTTACCAAACATGGAAACTATAGTGTTTGGTAATGTGTGTGAAGGAGGGTCAGTGCGGAGGAACACACTGAAAATTTCAAAAAGCACGGGGAACCGCCATATATACAAGCAATTCCTCAGTGCAGACTTCTAACTCCTTGGGAGGAGACAAAAATTGGCATGGAAGGTGGACAGAGTTTGGGCCAGTGGAGGCTAATCCTTTAGGGCAAATGCGTCACTGCCCCACCAACCTCAGTCTTTGATTCCTCCTAGTCCACTTGCCTTCTTACTTGCAACCAGCCCAGAGGGGGGCTTTGTCTGCTCCCTCCTTCTTAAGTCTCAATTTTGCCCTTGTAGGACTCAGCAGAGGACAATGGAGACAAAAGTTCAATTAATTGGCTCTGACTCCACCTACGTTTGGCCTTCTAGACTTCTGCCCTATCATTGCCAATGGGCACCACCCTCCACGGGCTAGTATCCCCACTGATGACCCACAACTACACATAAGAACCTACACACTTAGCTAATGCTTACCAGGGCTATAGTTATCAAGGCTGCAATCCTGCTCCCACCTGCCTAGGAGTAGGCACTGAACTCAGTGGGGCTTCTGAGTAAATATGTAAAGGCTGTGAAAAGAGCTCCCTAGTTTGGATAGGTGCCAGTCCACTAATTAAAGCCATTTACTCCATTGAGTTTCAATTACTTGGTTAAGCCTATTTTAGAAATACTTTTTGGGGAGGCGGGATGGTTGGTTGGTTGGTTAAAATACCCACAGTGGAGAGAGGAAGAGAGATGAAAAGCATGTCCTCATCCACCCATTTCTCAGCAATAATTACCTATTTGAGGATATTTCTTTTGCTTAAGTGAAAGAAAGTGATTTAAAATGAGATGAATATTTATTTCAAAGCTAAAAAGTGGAGCATAGGCTTTTTGGTGTGTTTTTTTTAAATAGCTTATCTTGGAGAGTAAAGATATAATCTGTCTCCTCCAGCCCATAAAATATGTTTAAAATAAAAAGGGTGTCCAGAGTAAATGCAATAAGAAATAGAGTAACCCCCGCATAGCCGTCATTCTGCATTGAGGATGATAAATTTCTTTGTTGCATTTTATTTTTTATATATACCTATATATTAAAATGTAGATAAAAATTTTAAGCAAAAAAGTGGACTAAACTAATTTAATCCCACACATATTCATATTATTTAGCCAGAATCAATCATTAATGTTATCTTGCTACAACAGATTTGTGAGCCAAATTGTTGATTTTTTAAATAAGACTGCAAGGTTTTCAATCGGACGTGCCACTCATGCATTTAAGTTTAGATGCCCAACCCTAAGGCAGGGTGGAGTTGTTGTGCATTTTGCCATGCCCCTGAGTTATCTCCATCACCCACTTTCCTCATTTACCTGGAGGGAGGGAGGGAGGGAGGGAGGGAGAGAGAGAGAGAGAGAGAGAGAGAGAGAGAGAGAGAGAAATCTTGCTGGCTATGGTTGGTCCAAAGTATGTATTATACCCATTCTGAGGTTCTGTTCTCAGTGGTGTAGGGTAAATTCTCAAGTGCAGTTACTTTTCATGAGAAGCCCCTGCTAAGATTATACAAATTAAAAAACAACTATTTGACTCATGCAGGTTACTTGAGAGTCCATCTCCTCTATCAGCCTGCCCACTCCCTGAGATCTATTGGAAAGGTCTTTCTTTTCCATCACTCATCACTGGCTGAAACATGCTAAGAGGAACCTCTCAGCAGCCACTCTCAGATTGTGGCATGCCTTCCCCATGAGATCCATTGAACCCTGCTCTTCCACGGTTTCTGTTAACTGATTAAAACACGCCTGGTAAAGATTTGTCATGCTTTTGATATGATGTTCGTAGGCTATCATTTTGGAATGCTATTTACCAAACTGATCTCTGTTCTTACACTTTTGTTCTACTTCTTTCATTGGATTGCTTTGTTTTTAATCACTGTGAGTCACCGTGAGTGATGCAAATGCATTGAAAGGATAGGGCATGCATGATCAAAATAAGCAAACCTATTTGAGGGAGCTGAGAGGGTAGAATGGAGACAGTTACCCTGTGTGAACAGTACGCAGGTGAAGGTTTGATGGGATTTGCCGGTCCAAATCGGCCTAGCTTAACCCAACCTTAGGCCAGCAAATGTCCCTCTACCCTCAATGCAAAGGAGAATACAGCTGTTGAGCACTTGTCGCTACCTTGGCTTGTACTCACGGCTCTTATTTCTCAGTTCTGAAGTGGGTAAACTGAGAGGTACACTAGCAGAGGCGACCTGACCTGTTTAGCCACCTGAAGCAGAACAGGAAGGTGCCACCTCCCTCACCGAAGCCTCGCTTACCAGAGTTGTGAAGCTGTGACTTCTGGTAGTATCTCAAGAGTTCCATGAGATCTTGTGAGTGTTGAGATAATTCCAGAAGCTGCCACCACACAACCCTGGCAGTGGTGGCAGGGATGGGAGGGGGGCACTCACAGGAGCACCACCCCACGGGATTCCACTGTTTGAGGGGGCCGCCTCATGGATGAGCTGGCCCTATACACTAGTTTAGCCCTAGTCCTGAGTCATCTTCAGAAGCTGATTCAGGGCCCTCCTTTCTTACCATTTCAAGTTCTGTTCAGTGCTCCAACTACTGGTCCTCATCCCAGAGTTCAGCTGAGTGTAACTCCATTCATGGGAGACCCACACTGCAGTGGGGCAGCATTTCTGCTCATTCCACCAGTGGTGAAAGGGTGGTGGTTGTAGGGCATTATCGCTTCCTATCCCTTTCTCCCTCAGGAGCCTCCACTGGAGTGCAATCTCTGGTAAGAACAGAAGGAACCCTCCCACCTGCAGAAAGGCAACTCTAGAAACCACCCAATATCTTTATGTTGACAGACGTACAACAGGAAGTACAGTGGTACCTTGGCTGTCGAACGGCTTGGCTCCCGAACAAATCGGCTCCCAAACGCCACAAACCCGCACGTGCGAACTTTTTTGGAAGCTCCTGCAGCCAATCGGAAGCCACACCTTAGTTTTCGAATGGTGTCAGGAGTCAAACGGATTCCTGGAACAGATTAAGTTTGAAAGCCAAGGTACCACTGTACTGTAAATTCATTGTATGCAGAAGAGGTAACTACTGATCCCAAGGATATAGCTATAGACACCCACCTTACCCTCTTGATTGCTTCTGAAACATATTCTATGTTTCAATTCTTTTAACTTTCCCTGGGAGCTCATGTTGAGGGGGGGAATCTAATAACAACAGGCCTCAACCCTGCAGCAATTCCAGAGACAAACATCACCACATATAAATGTTAGTCTAACACAATGTTCAATAATATTGCCAAGCGGAATTGAACAGCCTGAGTAATTTTTAGGATTCTATTTTTGCAAATGGATGGAGAAGACACCTTTGTTGGCATCACAGAATTGGGAGATTTTCATTTCTTCCTTAAAATTAGAGCCCAGCGCTATAAGTAGAGCCCTGCTTGCTGATTACTCATGCCAACAGTTTCTGAAGAACACATGCCAGGACATTTCTTCCACAGATAAACATGCTATTTTTGAAACAAAAAAATTTCAGAGCTTGTAAGTAAGCCAACCAGAGAAAGCTCAATAACCTTCCCAAGCAACAAAGCGGACGCACTCCTGGATGTATGTACATGAAAAATAAGTGCTGGTTTATAAATGCAGTGTAGCCTGTTCATGTGTTACTTATCTATTTGTTATTTTATTCAATTTCTTACCTACCCCTTTACCATAAGGTCCCAGGGCTGGCTGCAGTTACAAAAACAAACCAAACTGTTATAAAACACAAAGCACCATGCAAAACCAGTTCTATATACACAACTGATGAGTAGGTCTCCAGCATTTGGATTTCTCTGCAGACAACCTTGAATAGTACATGAAGAGCTGATGGGGCTAACAGTGCACCCCTGCTCTGCCATCAGCAGATAGATAGCCTGCATATGAGTGCCTATGGACTCTCTCTTCACAAAAGGAAAATGGCAGCATCTAGACTTTGGAACTCCCTGCCTATTGATATCAGAACGGCACCTTCACTGTACTCATTTTGGCGCCTGCGAAAAACATTTATTGTTGATTTTCCTTAGTGACAATTTTATCATTTTATCTTTTTTCTAAACCACTTTGAGATTTTTTTTTGTCTGTTTTACAATCAAGCAGTGCATAAATTTTATGAAATAAAAATTTCAAAGGAGTCTGCTACATTCAGCTACTTTATACATACTACTTTATACACACATGTACAATACATACATTTATGGGCAGTAAATAATTGAGCCTGGGTGGTATCTGGCTGGTCTTCTGTGGATTGTGATGCATTTTCTTATACTGTAATGTGTTGATTATATTGTACTGCAATGGCAACTACCCTGGTATTATTGACAAAGCGCAGTATAGAAGTCTTTTAATCAATGGTAACTGAATGTGTGAACTGTATCAATTGAAAAGCGTTGAAGAATGAGGCAACGTGCACATGCTGTCTGTGATGGTCCATTCATGCAAGCAAGTGACTGCTGTGGACTATCAAACATCCAAGTGTGAGTCAAGCCTGAACACGTTCATTTCAATGGAATTTAATTCCAGGTGTCTCTGCATTAAAACTTTGGGTTGGATTTAAAATGTATCTTTCAGAGTTCAATAAGACCATTGAAACTGAACCATGGGTTATTCAGAGATTTCAGTGATCATTTTATATCTCATCCACCCCAAGTCAATAGAATAGGTAGAGGAGGGGAGAGAGATGGTCTCACCCATTGACTTGATTACATGCATGGTATTATCTACTCACTTTAGCTGCTCTAGGGCTGGGCGTTATTTTGACTAATTATTATGGGATAGAAATATGTAACAAAAGCTATCTCAATAAAAAGAGCATTCCAAAGACTAAAGATTCCAATTAAGCAAAAATGTTGAGTCTGGTGCTTCATAAAACACCTGCTCTCCTCCTCCCCTTCACAATTCAGATAAATATTGCATTTGAAACCCTCACAGATTTAAAAACACACACTGCCAGACAGTTGAAATGCCTTGGATAAGCTTGAAGTTCGATGATTTAAGAACCCAATTAAACTGATTTGCTAGCAAGGCCAGTTTCACTGACGGGCTGCGTTTTAAAAATGTTTTATATGCCAACCGTGGCTTAAGCAAGATGAATACGAAGCTCTGTAAATATTTTGTCAACTCAGCTCCAAAGCTTACTGAAGCTGGCACATTAAAAGGGGAAATTCAATATTTTTGACCCACGCAAAACGCTCTTCCTGTAGGAATCGTTCTAGATTTGCTGTACTTACTCAATCCACACAAAGCGCCTGTCGATTGATGGCACTGCCACCTGGGTGATGAGGAGTTAGCACTCACTGTGAGGTGCAAAGCGACTTGCTGTCACAAGTCAGAAATTCCAGCTTAAATTATCCCCCCCCCCTTCTTCAAACAAGCGAGCGTTGGACAAAATTGAGATGCCCGAGAGCATCCAATGGGTGCTGGCGGGGATGAAAACAAGCTCACTAAAGCTCACACCTTTATTCTTCCACAGCCAGAGGTGCTGTTAGCAGGCGTGCCCAACTCCCAGGACTTTTATGCTGGACACCAAATGCAGCAGAAAACTGTGATTGGAGACACTTTGCAGTGATTGCTGATTTGAGTTTTACACTGGCACAGTGGTGCCTCGCAAGACGAAAATAATTCGTTCCGCAAGTCTTTTCGTCTTGCGATGTTTTTCGTCTTGCAAAGCACGGTCCGTCGCAACTGCGCCTCTTCAAGCGGCTTTTTAAAAAAAGCGCGTTTTCGTCTTGCGAAGCAAGCCCATAGGGAAATTCGTCTAGCGAAGCAACGCAAAAACGGAAAACCCTTTCGTCTAGCGAGTTTTTCGTCTTGCGAGGCATTCGTCTTGCGGGGCACAACTGTATTGCTTTATGGCTTGTGTTTTAATTCTGTACACCACTTACTTGGGGGACAAGAGGGGCACTACAGCGTAAATGCCATGGGTCCAAGTAGTAGTCCTTTAATGCTACTCTTTGGAAACAACACTGCAGGCATTAGAAGAACCAATGCAATACAGTGCCTCCAACACAGAGTCGCTCCAGGAAGATACCATGATCGACATCACCAAAAGCTGCAGAGAAATTAAAAGGAATCAGCAGGGTACACTCCCCGCAATTCTTTCTGAAGCAAAGGAGCAGGACAACCAGGACTGTTTCTGCATCACACCCCCAGCTGTGACTGAAATGGGTCTGGATAGCCCACTGAATCCAACTACATCTGCAGTTGGTCAACCACAACCACTGCAACCACCTTGCCCCCCAAAAGGGAAACTGACCACTGGACGATAGATATCCAATATGCCCAGGAAGAGCTTCTTCAGCAGCTATACCACCCCTTTCTTCAAAGTGGTGGGCATCACACCCTCCTAGGGAGGGAACAGCTACTCCTGCACCCACCCAAATCAGCAGCTTCCCACTAGGCAGTATGGGCAGGGTCAAGAGACCACATGGTTGGTTAGCCTAATTCCTGCCAGCATCCTGCCCATGTTCTCAGGCTGCAAGAACTGCAACTGATCCCACAAATGCAGAACAGACAATGCTCCAATAGCTTTTCCAAGGTCTGTTCCAACATGGCACTGAGTTTGGAATGGACATAGCAGGCCGATGTCTAATACCCATGGATGATGGCTACTAACCAGCCCCATTGCCATGTGAAAAAGCTCCATTGGGCAATTCACTAATGATGCAATGGTCATCACCCAGTCCCAATTCATTGCCCAGAGCAATTTGGAAAACAACGGTGCCTTCTGAACTCTACTTAACTGAAGAGCGCCCTTGGGAGCGATCCTGCCATTATCCCACATCTCACTATTCCAGAGAGTTCAGGAATTATTTGCAATGCAGGCAGAGACAGGTCAAAACATTGTGCTGCCCAAAAAGGTTGTTTTTATTTTAAAATACTGCTATCTAGCAACAATTCAGGCAATAATAACTCTTTATTAGCTTGAGGGAGAAAGTGTTTGACATATTTAGATGTTTTCCAGGCACAGACTACAAGACCGTCTGTTTTTATCAGGTAAACATTAGTAATACTGTGAAATAAATGCATGGTTTTTTTTAAAATATTCAAATTACAAGGCTGTTACATAGTTACTTTTGTGAAACAGCATTTTACATAGATTATCTGTAGGAGTAGAAAGTATGATGCTGCAAGAGAACAGAAATTTTGGATGTGGGATGTTTGAATTCTTAATTCAGCCAGAAGATTCAAACCTGAATTCATCCATGCTTGCTGTAGAACCAACTTTAGTTATTGTGAAGACAAAGTAGAAAGAAAGTAGGGCATTTTAGAATTTTTAAAAATAAATTAATCCAGAGGCACATTTTGGTCCCTTCAGCAAGTCAGCAATCTAGCCAGATGCAACAACAATCTTGCACAATATAGTTAAATCAATTTTACAATGAAAACTTGCAATTTATGCTGAAGTTAATTTGTCTAGTACCTCTTAATACCCACCAGAAGTATTATTGAGAACAAAGTCAAAGCACATATCCTCCATGGGTGGTTGGATGGTATCCACTGCCATTTACTCTCCCCCCAAAAAGAGATGGCCAAAAGAGGCCAGCAATAGGCATAAAAGTTGTAAACTGCAAGAATGAGATAGTCTACTCAGTTTCTACAAAAATGAGAACACAGTGACTCAAGCTAAATCTGGAAACAAATAAGTCTCCTTCCTTTCTTACATACACCATAATGCAAGCATGGCAGCTTGTAGTGAAACCTATGTCAGATGCCTACACATCCACTGAAACAGAACTAAATAATTGGCAACTCACTCTGAATATACAAGTAAATCTTAGAGATGGAGAATCACAACAAAAAGGCAAGCTGATGTATCAGCATTTAATAAGTTTCTCCCTCCAAAGGATAAAGGGAAAACCAGGAGCAAGTTTACTCATATCATTGCTGGTAATAGTCTCCCCCCCCCCCAAAAAAAAAATGCACTAGCAATTTATGTACTATTCTTGCTCTTGAAAAGTGCAATACATATATTTTTTGACTGCATACACAGAGTAATATTGCTCAGACTGCATGCAAAGTCAGAAGGTCTGGTTAGTACTGGTACCTGGCAAATACTCTTAAGGCTTTTAGATGGCTTAAAGAGTAGGAATCTTCAGGAAGTTAGTTACAAAGGCCAAATCTTTTAACATGGCAGAATTAACTTGCAAATAATTTATTGTTTTTAATTCAATGAAATGTGTTAAAAGATGGTATCATCTTTAGTGTTATATAGGCAATGTGGTCAAGTGCAAACACAGAACATCTGGAGCCACTACAACCTCTGGGGAGCAATTCCCCCTGTGCAGCTCCTGGTAATTTCCGTGAGGTTTGCACAGGAGAACACCCCAGCAGATCTTGCTTAGCTAGCAGCATGCCCAGCAAAGGCAAATATTGGCTGTAGTTTTAAGTAAGGAGTTGACTAAAATATAAGGCAACAAAACAAGACCATCTACTTCTCTTTTTTAAAAAAAGAAAGACTGGGAAAGGGTGTTTTTTTTTGCTTCTAAAATCAAGTAGAAACTAGTATGTATACAAAAGAATGGTACAACTTTGTGAAAGTCATATTTGTTTTCCCTTTAAGGCAATTTCAAAGTATTTATTATAATATGTAAACTCTTGAAGACCCTGGCAGGACTACCATATAAGCACAACACAACTTCCGTGGCACTGATGGGTGGCATTCAACTAAGTTTGACTTGGAGTAGATCCATTAAAATTTACAAACATGACTATGTCCAGATGTTCCACACAATCACATTTGCTAATAACCAAGTAGCCTTTTCATAGTCTTCTAGAGTTTTGAAAGTTTCTTCACAAACATGTCACCATAGAATACACAATTAAGAGTTCACTTCCTGCAATAAAGTATGGCAGTGACTACAGCCAATACTAAGCTTACCAGCATTTAAGGAGTTGTGGGAACATGATTAACACTCCTCTCACCATCTAACCATAGACTACAGATAGCTAGCTCTGTGTGATCAGCGAAGCAATTCCAGGAGTCTTTAAAGTAGCTGATCTTTTAAATTTGGGAGAAGTCAACTTCAGTCTTGTGTGGCCTATTTTCCCCACCACTAATTGGTTTTAAAATTTATAAAGCACAAATACATACTCCGATGTCTCAACTGTTTCACCTGTGTTCAGTGATCTCAAGTATACACTCACTTAACATAAGAAGTGCTTTGCTGGATTAGATCACAGCCAATCGACATTTTCTGCAAGAATCCCAGTATCAACAAGCAGACCACAGCCTACCCTTCTGGCCATTCCTGCTCCATTTACTCTCTCTAGATTTCGTTCCCCTGAGAAATCCCCTCCACCAGCTATAGCTAAAGGCACAGCCAGACATCACATCTTGGTAAGAGGGCAGGGAACAGCTACTGATCAAAGCTGGCTAGGGAAAAACATACCGCATCCCAGTAAAGCCAGACTTCGGATTTGCATCCTTTTATTCTGTTTCAGTGGGAAGCCAAGTTGCTACACAGGGCATCAAAGCCTCGACCATCACTGGAAATCCTACACAGCTCTGTAAGCTAGAAGGCTATCTTCAGAGCCATAGGGACTAGAAATTGCGTTCTGCCACCACCAATTCTGGGTAAAGGCTTCAGCATCCTCAGAATGCTAAGCTTTAAAATGAAGGCAACCACCACCACCTGTAGTCTGGGTAGAATCCACATAGGACTAGAAACAGGTGGTCCCATAGAGAAAGCGTAGCTTTAACTGCTGTCACTGGGGAAAGGCTCACTGAGAACTATTTTTGGTGGACTACATCTTCAGAAGCCAATGCATTTAGTATGGTACTTAGCGTTGGCTTTAGCATCCTAAAGCCAACGAAAATACATGGCAAAAGAATACAGGCCTTCTTGGGTTGCTGAGGGAAGGGAGAACTTCCAGAAGTTAGCACTGAAGTGTAACCATTTGCTTACTTACCACACTTACTCTGAGGGAGACCAAGTAACTGAAGGCTAGGGGTAAATTTCTGCTAGCAGAGCATGGCTGCTGGACATAAACAAACACATTTCAGACTTACTTTATCAGATTTAACTGCACTGGTAATTGCTGGATACTTAGGCATACCCCCCCCCCCGCGCTTGTACTGATAAAGAAATATGCCTGAATGGACACCACCAGTAGCCTCTTAAGACAGGAGGACTTCCACATTCATATCCATATTCACCAAAATCCTACCATTCATCTCTGCATCAGTTAGAGCCCTTTAGTAGGTTTATTAACAAAAGGCCATAAAACTGACAATTCATTTGACAGATGACGCTGAAGAGCTGATGTGTTATATGAGGGCTTAAGATCCTTGACTTCTTCTATTAGGCTCCAGCCACCAAATGGCAATGATCTTTTTGTTATCGAAGGCCTAGTCTGCCTCAGTAATTTAAAAGGCAAACATTCTGCATCACTTAGCAAAGTGAGAGTCCTGATATTCTGGTTATAAATGTAAAGTACACCACGGTTGTGATTAATACTGGAGGAGGGGAATTATTAAAACCAGCAGTAACATTAGGAAGGACATTCATTAATACTGTGTGTGTGTGTGTGATTATTAAAACCAAGTGTGACATTAGGAAGCCCCCAGGATACCAGCTACAGAGAGGCAAAATAAAATGGAAAGGTGAACAATGCCTCGTAATGTTATCTACAAAATGGCACTGTTTTGCACTATAAAAGACGTGGATTTCCTAAAAAGCTACACTTTGTCAAGGCCTAGCCCACAGCATGAATGTAAGTCAAGGGAAAATACTGACTAGTCTAGGCAAAACAGAGTGCCTTGAATCAAATGTTTAAGAACAATTGACTAAAGACAGCATCCTATTTACACTTGTCTGGGAGTAAGTTCCAGTAGCTCAATGTTCCATTGAGTATACATGCATACAATTGCACTGTAAAGGCAGTATTAAATTGAACTGGGGTATAGATAAAACCACTATTTACCACAGAACTTGCAGTAATGCATTCTAATACCACTATCTGTAACGTGTTTTTAACATGTATATACTTAAGTCACATTATTTACTCAAGCTAAAGGCAATCTTGGGTGTAATAAAGCTAGCTTTGTTTATGGACATTATCCATTATACAACATTAAAAACTTGTAAACTGGAAATAAACAAATTTAGGAAAAGATAAATGTTATTCCCCCCCCCCCCGAAAAAAAGAACCATTTCAAAATGTGTTCCTAGAAGACACATAAAAATATTTTCAGTGGAGTTGATGATTATTACATATGTGTATCAAGGAAAAATAAAATCCTGAATTCTCAGTTTTCTTCCCAACTTGGCTGTTTCCTTAATATCAAAAAATCAAAGGAAGAGCGATAAAAAACAATGGAATTGGTCATTGGTAGAAGAAAGCTAATGTGTAGTATGTTCTTACAGTATCCACACTGGAAGTGTCTGTAGAATTAGAAAATGGTCACTAAAGTTATGGTTGAAAAAACTTCTTTGGCACTATGAAACAGAAGAGATGGGATTAAGAGGGGATCCCATCTGGGTGAGTACTTTATCCAGCCACTGCAGAGGCCCATGAAGATGGATTTCTATCCAGCATGGAGTGCTTGTGACATCTTGCCGATGATATTCTGCTCCCCATCCCTACAAAAAATGGGCAGACATTTAGTGTATATCCAAGAATCACTCTTAAAACAGCCAGTGTTGATTAGTCTAGTAAATTCATTAGAAATTTAAAAAAATGAGTAACACACACACACACCCCTCAAAAAAAGTGTGACACGTCAGAGAAAAGGGAATACAGTGGTACCTTGGGTTACAGACGTTTCAGGTTACAGACTCCGCTAACCCAGAAATAGTACCTCGGGTTAAAACTTTGCTTCAGGATGAGAACAGAAATCGTGCTCCCACGTCAGCGGGAGGCCCCATTAGCTAAAGTGGTGCCTCAGGTTAAGAATGGTTTCAGGTTAAGAACGGACCTTCAGAACGAATTAAGTTCTTAACCCGAGGCACCACTATATAGGTTTATGGAGGGATGGCAGGATACCATATGCTTCTATTCCTCCCACAGAAAAAATCCTACTGTTCAGTAGGATTCCCGGTATACGTTGTTTACTAGGTTTTGCAGATGGAGAAGAATGACGGTTTATTCAAACGAAGCCTTATCCTATTGGAAAGGCCTGCAAATGACGATTGAGAGAATGCATCTGTCCAATTGACACCTGCTTCAGAGCCTGTTACACCGATAAGGAGGACGTGCTTGTTTGAAATACAGGCATCTCCCCATTTATGCGCACTCTATTTGCATGCAACCAGAAGCAGTACCCAGAAACAGGGTCACTCCCTCTGCGTCATTCCCCATTCTGAGGGACGATGGGTTACTTCTGTGACTTTTCTAGATTACATATGGGGAAGAAGCCCTCAAAGCCACAGAAGATTTCCCATTAAAGTTATTGTCCTGGGGAATATACTTCAAAAATCACTCAAACGCACAGGTTATGGCTGGTTCACACCCCTTACCTTCACAAAACTCATCCGAATTGTGCACATTTTGGTGAGCTCGTATACTGCCTCAAATCCATGATTGACCGACTGAGCTAGAAGCTGAGCGAATTCCTGGTTGTTAAAAATTTTCAGGCTGCAGCCGCTAGGAATTTTGCAGACAGTTGTCGGGTGAAATCCATGATGGTAGTTGCAATTCCGACTCTGTACAAATATGCTGCTGTCACTCAGGCATTCGGCATAGACTTCACCACCAACATAGTAGAGATGGACACCTGGAGTCAGGGGAGTGAGAGAAACCCAAACATTTAACAGGGTTATTTGCAGAAATGTTACAGATGTCAGAAAGTCTAGCCGAGTTCCTATTTTTAAAGGGCTCCAGTAGGAATGGTTTCCAGTTATTCTAACACATCAGAGTATACTTGCATTTCTGCCACTGAATATCAGCCACTAGATGTCCTCCTTCCATGAATCAAAGAATAAGATTCTTCAACAAATAATGTTTTTAACCGAGATTACCTAAATATTGCTGGTATTCTATTACTAGGAAACTGTTATTCAGAATCATGAGCCATTTGGCAGGTTAGATCAAAGCATCTGATCAGAAGGCTGCAAGATTTGTCTTTGGTGTGCAATCTGTAGAATCACACTATACGTGGGTGTGGAGATTTGTTCACTGAAAATGCTTCTTTTAGAAACGTTAAGTGGTATTCAGCTACTTTTTACTCATAGTAGACCCACTGAGATTAATGAACATGACAAAGTTAGGTGAAGGAAGGTTTCTTATGATCATACAAAGCACATTTCCACATTACCTTTTCCAATGTGTCTCCTGGTGTTCTCAATTGTTGAGTTGCGATTGACATTGGAGAGCAAACCTAAGCAGAACCTGTTCTTGTTATTAGAAGGATCTGTAAAACCGTCTACTAAAATACTAGTGGAAGATGCAAGAAATGCCTCCCCAACTCGATTGTTTAATTCATAATACACAATTGAACACCAGTGCTTGGGCTCTTCATAGGCCACAGGGTGAACATCTATGAACAAAAGCAAAACATACGGATTTCAGTATTTCCAACACCTAAAGCAATAGTCTCTCCCATACAGTAATAGTTATTAATGCCTTTATTCCTAGGAGCTCAAAGAGTTTCATGGATACCCCCTCCAAAATATTCCAACAGCTCTGCAAAGTAAGCTAGATGGGGAACCAAGTCTCTGATGACAGTGGCATGGCATAGTTCATGTTCACAAGCAGTACATTACGCCAACTTGGGACCATGAAAAATAATTTGTTTTAATCATGCTGAATTACTTATTTCTTTAGGCCACAGCTCAAGTCCATAAAAAATGGAGTTTCAAGAATGTGGCCATTTAAAGCTCCCACACTTAGAAACAAAAACAGTCTTTATATATACACAATTAAAAGTTATTAGTTTGGCTGACTGGTTGTTCACTGAATACTGAAATATCCAATACATGCAGCAGTTTATTCTGAAATGCTGATAACTTGGTCCAACCCTGGGCTCCTTTGGGAGGAAGGGCAGGCTACAAATATTTTTTTGCTCCCCTTATAAAGATCCCTCTGGTGCTGCTCTGTCCACATCCCTGCAAACTCACTACGTATCCAACCCTCAAACACTAACATCCTCAACCCATAACACAATTACCCATGGCTGAAAAGCAAATTGGATGCTGCCCATCCAAAGCCTTCAGTGCCAATGTGCTTTTAAGGGGCAGGGATAAGTGGCAGCTGGGGGAAAAGGCACTTTTGCTTGGTAGGCTATTCTCTTCTCTATAAAATTTCAACTGCAAAATATTGACAAGTCTACAAAATGCATTGTTCACCTCACCTCTACTGGAAATATTTGGCATTATCTGAGAGATCATATTATTGCTTGTGTCCATAGACTGTGAATTATCTTGCCCCATTTGATCTTCAGGAGGCATATATGCTGGTGGTGGTGTATCTGCTATAAAGAAAAATAAGGAATTTGAGCAAAGTGAGAACATTTAATCCAGCCTAATCACAGCTCCTGTTACCCCTACAAAATCAATTGTTCCTCCCACTTCAGGGTCATCCTTCCTTACTACCTCCTCACTCTCCACCTTCAATTTTTCTACTTCCTTTGAAATCTTTCTCTGTAAATAAACTGCTTTCTAAATACTTGGTTGACCAGATTGTCTGTGTTTCTTTCCCCTATGTGCACATGTACTTTCCCCACTCGACAGCCCTCTGGGCCACAACCTAACCAATAAGTCTTGCCCGTCTCATTCTTCCTGCTCTAGTGATCATCATCAGGAAGGCAGTCTTGGTCAGGTTCTCACACTGAGACTATTGACTAAAAATGCTTGGAAGCAGTGTCACCAACATCAATGGGACCAAACAAAATTCAGTATATTGAGAACAACCTATAAGATGTTGCTTCCAATTTTGCCATTGCAGTGATTTACCACTCCCTAGTTCCCTGCCCTTCTCTTTTCTGGTTAGGATTGCACTGTAAAGCCGCCTGGTCTTCCCCTCCCTATATGCTTCATGTGTGTGAGTGTGTGCTTGGAGTTTAATGTGGAGAATCACTTAAGCTTCCGATCCCCATTTCACAGTCGGAAGTGGCAGCACTGTTCCCAGATTGTTGTATCTCCATCACTCCTATAACTCCCAATTGCGGTAACTTCCCTGTTTCTCCTGTTCTAAAACAAACAAAAAATTATCTCCAATTCTGCTCTCAAACTTGGCTTTTCCTCCCAGCACTTTCCTAAAACTGCCCTTACCAAAAAAATAGCCTACCAATTCAATTATCTCTGTAGTCTTAGTCATCTGTGCAGCATGTGATATATAGCTGATGACTTTTGCCCTAAGTCCCCACTTAGCTCTTCACCTGTATAATCATTCTTTTAATCTCTACATATGGGGAGACACTTCCTCGTGGATCTGTTTTTAGCTCTCTTGCTGTCCCTCCCCCCCAACACCCCCTCACCAGGTGTATCCCATTCCATGAGTTTCAGTACCATCTATAGGCTTCTGATAGCGTTCTTCATCTTTACCCTGAATTTCCTCCCTTCATCCAATCTCCCATCTCCAAGTACTTTTCATAATTTGGTTTGGATGTTTTGTCAACATCTCAAGTTCAATATGTGGAGGCCAAGCTTCTTATCTTTCCTCTCAAGCCCTTCTTTTGTCACCTCACTTTCCATGTCCAGTGACATTATCGCCATCTACCCTGCTGAGTAGGCACATAGCCTTGGCTTTCTCTTTGACTTCTCTCTTCCTTTACCACATAATCCGCAATTTAGTGTATCACTGCTGTGTAATGTTAGTGCTCCCTTTGTAACGTTACAGAAAACAAACAAACAAACAAATAAAAGTCGTCCTTCTCTGTCACCTCAGCAAAAATTCTGGTCCATGCATTGGTCTTTATCTTATTATCTGAAATGTTTTTTGGGTGTTTCCAAGAGACATATATTACAGCGCATATACAGTGGTACCTTGGGTTAAGTACTTAATTCGTTCCTGAGGTCCGTTCTTAACCTGAAACTGTTCTTAACCTGAAGCACCACTTTAGCTAATGGGGCCTCCTGCTGCCACTGCGCTGCCGGAGCCCAATTTCTGTTCTTATCATGAAGCAAAGTTCTTAACCTGAAGCACTATTTCTGGGTTAGCGGAGTCTGCAGCCTGAAGCGTCTGTAACCCGAGGTACCACTGTACAACAAACCAACTTTTTTTTATATAAACCCCGGGCCAATACAATAACATGGCAGACCGAAGCGATCATCAAGTTGCAGCACAGGTGTGGGGAACGTTTCACCCTTCAGATGTTACTAAATTACAACTCCCATCAATCCCCCACAACATGGACAATGGCCAGGGATGATGGGACTTGTAGTTCACTGACACCTGGAGGCTGAAAGGTTGCCCACACCAGTTTTAGCAGTTCATATCCACTGGTCTTCAATACTAACACTAACTAATTTCAAAGGCACCCATGCGTTTGTGAAGGAACCATTCATGGGAATCCTCAACTAATGTGCAGAGTGGGTCCAGGCTCTAGTTTTGCCTAGACTATGGAAATCTACTACTTCCTGACTTTCTATTGCCTTGACTTTGTCCTCTCACCTTTATCCAGAACTGTTATCAAAAACATTCACCTCTCTCACCACTCTGACCATGTGATGCCCTTCCTTGAATTTCTACACTCCCTTCCTGTTTATTCCTAGAGCCAGCATAAATTTCTCACCCTTATTTTCAAACCCCACCAAAGCCTTGCACCACCTGATCTTTTTGCTTTTATATCCCAAGAAACATATGATACCCACTCATTCAGCTTCACCATGCTTGGCCAACCTAGGAAGCAACACAACTTTTTCTCCCTATTTTACTACATTCACCTATTTTACTACATTCAAAACACAACACACTCTCAGAAACCCCACCTTTTCCTTGAAGACTTTGGGCACAACCTCCTAGTTCCTATGTTCTCCATAACTAAAATAAAAGTACATGCAACTGCAATAACCATACAATCTTCTCCTGCATGCCTCACTTCCATTCCCCTCTTTTTCCTCAATTGTCTCCCTAGTGTCGCTGTCTACATTAAGCTGGGACAGAGATCTTTCCTCTCGTTGTTTGTGTAGCACCATGCATATGGGTCACACTAAATAAATAACAGTAGAATGGTTTATGCTTTCTCCAAACTCTTAGTCTTGTGTCTTCTGTCTCACTACCCATTCAAATCAGAAGTGTATGCAGAAATATAGTGGTACCTCGCAAGACGAATGCCTCGCAAGACGGAAAACTTGCTAGACGGAAGGGTTTTCCGTTTTTTGAGCTGCTTCGCAAGACGATTTTCCCTATGGGCTTGCTTCACAAGACGGAAACGTCTTCCAAGTTTGTTTCCTTTTTCTTAACACCGCTAATACAGTTGCAACTTGACTCCGAGGAGCAACTCATAGAAAGCGGTGTGGTAGCCTTTTTTGAGGTTTTTAAAGACTTTGGTGATTTTTGAAGCTTTTCCAAAACTTTCCCGACACCGTGCTTCGCAAGACGGAAAAAATCGCAAGACGACAAAACTCGCGGAACGAATTAATTTCGTCTTGCGAGGCACCACTGTACATAAAACAGCAAAATTCTCAAATAGCTGAATTATTTGTTCTCTTTAATTTTCTTTCATTCCTTCACAAGATTACCATAGATTCCAGCGTATAAGGCGACTTTTGAACCCCAGAAAATCTTATCCAAAGTCGGGGGTCGCCTTATACACTGGGTATGGGCGGCACGGAGCAGAGTTCACCCCCTGCTGCAGCGGCGGCAGCTCCGAAGCAGCAGCAGCGGTCTCAGCTCCGCGCTGGGAGAAAGCCGCCCAGCGCGGAGCTGAGCCTGCCCCCTGTTGCTGCCCAGCGTATTAGGTGACTTGGCTTATAAGACAAATCCCCAAATTACAGCTGCCAATTTGGGGGGTCATCTAATATGCTCAGTCGCCTAATACGCCGGAATCTACGGTAATTCCAAAGCTTCAAATGATGTGTCCGTAATAAATATGACAAAATGCAAAGCAGGAACTCTGAAATGTAATTCTAACTCCCTCTGGCTTCATACTACAAGTTTTACTTTTCAATTAGCATCACACAGATAAGCTTTTACCTGGTAGCTGAAATGGACTAGAAGGTCCGGAACTGGCTGGCGAATTTGGGTAAGTACTGCCGCCTGGAGAAGGTGGATACGGACTACTTGGAGAAATGGGAAATGGAGTGCTGTTAGGCTGCTGGAACGAATCTGGAAAAGTAGCATTGTGTGGCATGTGCGGTTCATTGTGACTCAGGTTCCTGAACTGAACCAGAAGGCTATGCTGTGGGTTGAATTCACTATGCCTTGGCACCAATACTGGAGGTAGAACTGAAAAGGAAGAAAACAATATAAACCTAAGATTAGTGTTTTTAGTTAACAGCCCTGAAGATGTCCGTTTGCCTATAGCAGTAGAAGTGCTAAGTGTTGAAGACACAGACAGAAGAACGTGCCTTAAGCACACACTGTCAAAACACTGGAAAAAATCTGGTTGCATGTCCCATAGCAATCCAACAAGGTAAGAGGTGCCTCTCACTAACAAATGGCGAACAGCAGGGGTGGGGAAACATTTCCAGGCCATGGGGTACATTGCATTCTGAGCAACTTTTGAGGGACCACATGCCAGTGGTGGATAGGGTCAGAGCAAAAAAGCTTGCTTCTATGTTTAGCATCAGAAATCACGTTTCAAAAAGCATAGAGTTTAACAGATGGACAATGCAAGGTAGACATATAGCATCAATGTTCCCCAAGACAAAAGAAACCTCAAGGACCGCCTCTCCCCATGTGGGCCTACCAGGACCCTGCAATCATCATGATGCCCTTCTTTGTGTGCCTCCTCCACAAGAGGTCCAGAAGGTGGAAACATAAGAACAGGCCTTTTCTGCAGTGGTTCCCTATTTGTGGAACGCTCGTCCCCAGGGTGGCTCACCTGGCGCCCTCATTATACACCATTAGGTGCCAGAATAAAACATTCCTCTTCAACATCCTTTTAAATGTGGGGTTTTTGGGGAAGGGGTATTTGTTTGGTTTGTTCTTGGTTTTACTGTGTATTTTGAACTTGTATTTTTATGCTGTGAACCACCCTGACATCTTCAGATGAAGAGGGGTATACAAATTTAATAAATAATAATTTCACTTTGTAAAAGAAAGTTCAGATACACCAATCTTCCTCATATTCACCTGACAGCAAACCTATACGTGCTTTCCTGGGAGTCAAGTCTCACTCAACACAATGGCACTATCTTCTAAGTAGACATGCACTGCAAATCACATTACAGTTTGAACACTTTGTGGTGAAAGCAATGCCATAACATTCAAACGCACCTGGGCTCTCTACCCTTTTGTAATGATATGGATTGATGCAGACTTCCTTCTGCTTAGATCCAAAAGGAAATTCACAAACGTCCAACGGCTTCAGCTCGTGATGACTCTGCAGGTCAGGCCATCGCCAAACACGACAGTAAATAACATGAGGAAGGCCCTTGCGGTGAGAAACTTGAAGTCGCCCATCTAACGAACGAGGAATAGTAACGCATTTACTGGGTTGTCCAGGACTGCTCAGTGCTTTCTCCAGCTCCTCCATGGCTCCTTTTTTCTTTTTCAGTTTTTTAACCAGAGCATCGACTGCTTTTTCTGCCCATTTTTCCTCTTCATCGCCTTGTTTCCAGCCCAAAAGACGCTTTACAGCTGGGCTAGTAAAAGAGAACAGGCTGGCCATTGACGTCATTTGACAAGTGTTCAAGCAAGTTTTGGAACTGAACTGAAGATTCTCAGGCACAACAGCAGCTGGGTAGCTGCTGCTGTACAGCAGCAACTGGGTTTTTTCTTTAATCCAGTGAAGTTTCTTCTTAGGCCTGTTAGAAATAATTACAGTCCATTAGTTGTTGCCATCTTACCAGAGAGACTAAGGCAAAGAGATATAGGCTAACCAGGAACTTATAAAGGCCATTCCATTTATATCACACACTATAAAGTAGATTCAGTAATTGGTTTTTAATATTTCCCAGTTTCACACTACATACAAGCCAAAAGGGTTGTATCTACCTCAGTCATGCTTACAGCAGACCCACTGAAATCAAGTTAAGTCATGATTTCTCTAAGCACGAATAAGACTGCAGTCCTAACCCCACTTAGGTGGGAGTGAGTCCACTAAATTCAGCATATCTTAGTTCTGAGTACAGTCATACCTCATGTTACGTCTGGGTTACTTCCGGGTTTCGCTGCTCGTGCATGCACAGATGCACAAAATGAAGTCACGTGCATGCGCAGAAGCAGCAAATTGCAACCCGCACATGCGCAGACGCGGGTTGCATTATTTTCATGTTGCAAACAGGCCTCCGGAACGGATCCCGTTCGCAACCAGAGGTACCACTGTAGTCATGATCAAGACTGTGCTGTAAGTCTGAAACCAACCCAAAGATTGATGTCCCTTATTAGGACAGTTACATCTATTAGGAGGAAAGCTTCAATACATTGGTGGTTCAGAAGAACACTTGCCATTAATAACTAAGCACTATGTAACAGAACTAGTGCGGTGCAATGTGAAAGAACCAGTTTAAAAGTCACTTCTGTTCTCCTTATGTGTTTTAATTCCTGTGTCAAAACCAAAGAAATGCATATTAAGAGCTGTGTTGGAATAAATACCAATCGCTCGTTGCTTCAAAACAGTTATATATTAAAACAAAACAGGTAACAGTAACGAATTGCTCCTTTTATATTACCAACAAGGACCAACTGCAACTTCAAAAAAATAAAAAATAAAAGGGGAGTAATGATGACAAACGGAACTAGTGTGCTGTGGCAACATGTTGATAAGACCTCATAAAATCCCAGAAGAATACTCAACAAGTACAGACACAGACAATAGGCAGCTGGCAAAAAGCAAGCACTAAACAAAGAAAAAGGATGTCAATAACAAAGTGAGTTCCGGTTCTGCTACAGAAACTGCCAAATATTGTCTTTGGGACTTCTGATAAACCATAGCAAGTCAAAACAGCTAGCTTGCTCTGGAACATTTTCATTCCCCCCCCTCCAAATCTGTAATACTCAGCAAAGGAAAGCTAGGTGCTTCCCTGTTACCTACCTTGTTACAACAGCGGCTACCTGTTCTGCTAGGCAAGGGAACACAGCAAAGCATTGTGCTCCCTTCCTCATCAGAAGGAAGCCACTTTCCAACATCTGCAGTCTGTCACCTTCATCTCTCCAGAAGTGGGACTGCAGTTTGCGTGCCTAGACAAGATGCACACAAAGTGCACCCAGGAGCAGCACTCACCTGTATCGCTCACCATGCTTCCCTAGTTAAGAAAACTGATATGGGCGCCACGGTTGCTGCCAATCCCAAGTATATACACTGCGTATGAGCAATATGCCCTCCAGGCGTTGCTGGAGTACACACCTCCCACCATCTCTGAACACTGGCCACGCTGGCTGGGACTGCTGGGAGTTGGAGTCCCAACATCTGGAGGACACCATATTGGCTGCTCCTCCTATCGCATTACCACAACAAACCAAATGCAGGACCCAAGGGGGAAAGGGACGCAGCAATTTCCCCAGCCAACATCCAGCCTTCCTGAACAAGATGCCTCTGTCCTAGGGGTGCACCTTGGAGGCTCACACGCCTCAACACACAAGCAAAAAAACCCATTGCGTGTAGAAAAACGTGGGGTATGTGTTTGTCTGGAGGAAAGAGAGCGGAAATCCATTCAGTCGCGAGAGATAAGAGTCCCCACCTAAACTTCCAAGCACGGGCCTGGAGCATGCTTTGCACCCCATTTGCTGCAGAAAAAAGCTCCAGCCAATGCATTCCCCCCAAAAAAGCATTTTGTACGTTGCAGCAGCCCCACATAACGTACTCCTGTTTGGTACTAGCGCAGGCCGCGCAGCCAGGCTGGAGTCCCACCCGTGGGAGGGGGGCTGGACGGGGGGGGGCCTTAGAATCTGCCGGCCGCTTGCTTGCTTACTCACGAGGAGGCTCTTCCTCTCTTGCTTCCCTTGCGCGCGCGCGCACACACACACAAAGGGAGCCTCCGCCGCGGCGCGAGGCCGGGCTCTGCGCCTTCTCCCCAAGCCAACTGCGGCTCCCCAGCCCGCCGCGCTTGAAGCGAGGAGAACCCTCCGCGGAAGCAGAGTTCAGGGGGGAGGGAAGAGAGAGAGAGAGAGCGGAAGGAACGAACGGAGGGTCCTTCTGCCTCCCTCCCTCCGTCCCCCAACCCGTCCCTCCAAAGAACCCACTTACCGCCCGACGAGCGGCGAAGGAGGGCAGGAGAAGCCCCAAGCCAAGGGGACCACGGTCCGATCGGAGGGGGGGGAGAGGAGGAGGAGCCGAGCAGGCTCACGAGAGCAGAGAGCTCACGTGACCAGCAAGAGGCAAGCGCTGGCTGGCTCGGCCTGCGCTGCCACTCAGCCGCCTTCGGCCAGTGGCGTGCGAGGAGGGGAGGGCGGGAGCTCGCTGTAGTTGGGCGGGGGGAGAAGGAGAGGCGGCGTGAAAAAGCGGGTCGCTTGCGCTGCTGCAGGCTTTTGGGTGGATAACGTTTGAATTGCTTTCACCTGAGGATACTTACTATGATTATGACTTCCGGTCATTTTTGCCATTTTGGCGTAATCCGTCAATTTAATCTGCCATTCTTCTCTGGTTGGGACTTCGTTTTCAATCTCTGGGCCAATAACATCTGTGCAACTGGTTGCATACATAAATAATATTTTCTGCTCCCTTGGGATTTTGGCACCTACATATACATTTATATTTCTGGCATCTCTTTTTCTAGGAAAATAGCACTGTGTGTGGCACAGCTGCACAGGCATAACAACCCTGGCTTGTGAAAGTCAGCAACAAGTGCCAGACAGTGGTAGCTGGTAATATTTTTTTACATAGTATGGCTGCAGTTTGTTTGGAAGTTGCCGTTGCAGTAGGTGCTTGTACAGCCTCTTATTTAGGAAAGTGTGCAATTATGCAGAGTGCATTGATTCCTCTCTTTCTAAAAGAAATCAGTTATTCTCTCTACCTGTATGAACATGGAAATAGCTCCCATGGAAGAGGCCCCAAGTATGATTTTCAGACAATATGGACTCCATACATCTTACTTAGAAGTTTAGCCATATCACATGCCATGTGGTTTTGAATTTTATGTACTGTTTACATTGTTATTTAGAGTAAAGGAGCGTGATATCACAGAGGAAAAGCTGGAAAGCAGAGAGGCAGAGCAATGGTTGATTTCTGTTTGAATGCAAGGCTATGGCTATGGAAGAAACGAGACCCTTTTGGGGGGGGGTAATGCTGTGAACCCCACTATCGCAGGCTCAGTTTGTATATATCTGTGTAAATAAACCATAGATCATAAAGACAAAATAAACCATAGATCATAAAGATACCACCATCTCCGCTGGGCCTCATTTCCAAAAGGAACCATGAATCCTGGGTAAAGCACGCCTGGAACCCCTGGAATCTCACAACCACTCAGAGATTTGGGTGGCACACAACAATACATTTGAAAGGTATTAGGATCTTTGAAATACGGTGGTACCTCGGGTTACATATGCTTCAGGTTATATACGCTTCAGATTACAGACTCTGCTAACCCAGAAATAGTACCTTGGGTTAAGAACTTTGCTTCAGGATGAGAACAGAAATCGTGCGGCAGCAGCAGGAGGCCCCATTAGCTAAAGTGGTGCTTCAGGTTAAGAACAGTTTCAGGTTAAGGATGGACCTCCAGAACAAATTAAGTACGTAGCCAGAGGTACCACTGTAAAATGGATACATTTGCAAAATATGTCAAGCCAGCAAAGACCAAAACAAATCATTACAGTGGTACCTCAGGATGTGAACGGGATCCGTTCCAGAGATGTGTTCACATCCCGAATGGAACGCAAGAAACGACAGCGCCTTTTGGCGCTTCCATGCATGTGCGTGACGTCATTTTGAGCGTTTGCACATGCACAAGCGGCAAAAACCAGAAGTAATGTGCTCCATTACTTCCGGGTTGCCGCGGAGCGCAACCCGAACACGCTTAACCTGAAGCACATTCAACCCGAGGTATGACTGTATTTCTAAGCATTTTCCCAGAATTGTGAGGAACACACAGCAGAGCTGGCTGCTGATCAGACACAAGCACTTCCACATTTTAAAGCTGAGGAAATACAGAGATTGTTAGCAAAAGGTAAGCCTTCTAACATACCTCAGAGAAGACCAGCAATATAAAGAATGAAAAAAGACATTCTGGATTTGTCAGCGTGCAAAATCCATTGACCCAGAACACAGAGACACTGCCTCATACGTAGAGACCATTGTCTGACGAGAAAAAAACAAAACCCTCTGTTAAGGATGACAGTTCCCGGCAGGCTCAAGCTTGCTGGTCCATCAAAAGGGATACAAATTTGGCAGACAAAGCCTTCAACCTTGCCAATAATCACTGGCCAAGCAGAGGAAGTGCTAACAGTATATAACTGCATTGTCACAAGAAGCTTTTGATTAAAAAAAAAACCTACCGCACAAATATTCCTGATAAAACTAGCTGAAGCAGAGTGATAAAATTATAGGCTCATGTTATATGCCACAGATAAATATTGAAATGGAAACTAATCTGAGATGGGAACCCAAGCTATGCTTCGTTTTTTGGGGACTGTAAATGCATATGAGTTGATTAAGAAGATTGAAAGGTATGGCATTTGTTGCAGCATCCAGCATATATTAGCAAAGAGGGTTTATCCTCCCAGCCCATCTGATCATTGTTTGTGTACTTGTTCGCTCTCTCCTCTGTACTCTTAATAACATTCATTTCCCCTATGTGGCAACATTTTTTATTTAAATATCATTGAAGTGACTAGATGAAAGTTCTGTATTGAAAAATATTAAATTAATTTAATTTTAACCAGAATGCCATGAGTTTATTAAAATATTGTGTTGGAGAATGCTTACATTGACATTTTTGCTCCTAAGTGCTACATCACATTACTTGTGCTTTAAGAGGAAGCAGATTGTCAATGTAATGGAAAATGGGGGCGGGGGGGGGGAGAGAGAGATGGGAAACTCACCTAAGTTTTGCAAGCGTGATTTCCAATACAAATCCTGTTACGGGCCAGACTTCTGCCACTAATGTGCTGAATGCATTATCATAATGAAGCATTTTTTCAAGTGTGCTAATCAAGTGATATTTGAACACTTTGCAAGTTGTGAATTATAACTCTAGGAGGCATTTTCACTTAATAGATAGATATAGGGGAAATGATTGGTTTACTGGAGATCACATGAAAAAACTGGGGAAAATTATTCCTATCACTTTGAATGTTTACTTTAGCCTTAATACCATGAATCTCTTTCTGTGTTCTTTGACTGAGCTATAAACTACAAATAAACGTCTGTACAGCTCAGTTATCAGCACTGATCACAAACAGTGTCAATGGGTGTCAAATCTTCAGTATGGCAATGGGGGAGGAGAATCTGAACTATAATGTTCATAACACAAAAACCCATCAATGATTTTCCAAATTATTTATGTGTTTGAAGCTATAAGAAAGTCACTATGTGGTTGTACTAGTTGCTTCTTTTCATTACATATCAGTTTCGATTAGTGCTTGGGAATAAGCAAGAAGCTTTGCAATATGTAATCTGGAATCCAGAGTGTTGCATATGCTGTTCTAGACATACACAGGGGCTTTTTAACTCCTCCTTTTCAATGCCTAAATGGGGTACACTGCTGCCAGAAAGAAAGAACAGCTACCCCCAGTGTGTACACAGAAGGACTTGGTGTGCATTCCTTTGAACCCCTGCCTTTTAAAAATGAATCACAGTTGACCCTACCATTGCTGCAAAGAGCTCAAGATTGGATACATGGGCTATCCCATTTTATCCTTAAACACCTCCTACATGGTATTTTAAGCTGAATTTGCTGAAGACCATTAAGTGTGAACCTCGTGTCTGCATGAGGATTTAATTCAAGACTCCCTAACCATAGCCCAACATCACACTGGCTTCCCACCTCATGCAAAAATGTTGACTGTTTTCTACATATTTATTGCATGGACAGTGATATGTAGATGTAAGCATATTATAAACATCTAGTTATTTATTTCAGAACATTTATATCCTGCTCTTTTAATGCAATGTGGCATTCGTTAATCTATGTGTTTGTGGCTAAGTTATTTTTCTGAGCATGCATACACCCTACACAGTACTGCCAACCTCATTCTGTTTGTGATGGCTAGGGAAGCCGTAATTATATTACAAAATGAAAAGTTATCTGAGGGATAGAGCTTTCTTTTTCTCTCGTGGAAATGATGGAAGATTGTTCCAAAATGCCTCTGGTGTAGAAGAGAATGGAGGAGTTGACCAAAGTTCTCCAATAATTCATCTAGTATTCATGCTTCACTCCTTTGGTTGGCTGAGGTGAAAGGGGCAGAAAGGGAGGCATTACTTTTCCAGGCTGTGTAGTTGTAAGAAATGTACATATGGCACAGTTGTAAAAGCAAAGAAACCTGCCACTGCTGAGAAGATGCTATTGCGTCCTTCCCTCTAATGCAGGGGTTGGCAAACTTACCATGCCTTGGGCCGGTGTCTCCAGCGCCAATCACGCGGCGGGCCAGAAGGCGGGGGAGCACGTGCCCATATGCATGCGCACATGCTATTTCCGGCGCACTTCCGGGTCGGAGGAGCACCGGAAATAGCTTGTGTGCATGTGCACAGGCCTCCTCCGACCCAGATGAGCACTGGAAATAATGCTTGCGCATGCGTACAAGCTATTTCCAGTGCTCCTCCGACCTGGAAGTGGGCAGCTGCGCAGAGCAGCGCCGGTAAGAGCAGGTGGAGGCAGCGGACTGTGGGGGTTGCTGCGGGCTGGATAAACGAGTCCCTCGGGCCTTATACAGCCCTCAGACCTTAGTTTGAGGACCCCTGCTCTAATGAGCCACCTCTATTTTAAAACTGAAGACACATTGTGGTCTTCATATACATCATTCTCAACAAATTGTCACTCGCAAGGTAATTCAGCAACCTACCTCAGCCCTCTCACACCTTTCAGGGACAGCTCAAAGCAGAATGTCCTCAAATTAGATGAGAACTGGTTCACATCCAGTGCCAAAATCATCCCTCACTTTAGCATTCAATCAGTTAAACAATAAGTGGGCAACCCTTGCTTGATGTACCAGAATATTGTGTTTGGACAATACAAAAGAGCTTGAAATTGTCCAAGCAACATTTCTGGGATCTTTCTGCAAAAAACAACAAAAAACCCCTCCTCCCCTTAGGGTGGAGACTCAAGAATGTTCTGTTGCTCTGTTGCTTTTTAAGAACCTTTGCATTATACATTTTTTGGATCAAGCTACAGTTTACAGAAAACAGCAAATTCCCATCTGTCTTGGGGAACATGTCTGTTTTAAAGAAGCTTAGACAAAGTTTTTGGCTGTAGTACGTAGTCACTAGGTTTAATCAGCATTGTGGTTTTCTGTTTAATCTAGCTGAGGCCCTCGTCTGCCAAAACTCAGACTAAATACAGAATTTAAGATATGGACACACCTTGGGATTTATTGGCAAGACTTCCCCCAGTTTAGATTTATAAAATAGAACCACTGTCTGGAAAGTTATTTAACTTCATTAAATTAAATGTACACTTCACAACCCTCTGATTCCAAATTATAGCAGCCATAGTCATAGACAGACACTATTGTAAGGCAGGTTATGAGACAAGTTTACCTCTGTAGAGGAGAGAGGATTTAACAAGTCCTTATAATCTTCTCAAAAGGTCAGACAAAACCTACAGTCTGTTTTGCACTGAGTTAAGCATAGGGCTATCTGTCAGATTACTTGTGAATGGAATAGATAGGGTGATTGCATAAATTTGTTTTATTTGCTCTGACTACAGTAACAATTAGATTAAAATGAATGTGGAATCTTGCCAAGGTAATTCCTTGGAAGTACCTTATAAGTTTGGACTGCATCTTGACTTGTTTTAATTCTGCTGATATGCCTTTTTTTATAAAGCAGAAATTAAATTCCTTTTTTCTGTGCTGTCCACAGTTTGGGATTGAGGTAGGCCAATGCCTCATGCGGTAGCATGCAGCCATAGTATTGCCTATTATTATTATTATTATTATTATTATTATTATTATTATACAGTGGTACCTCAGTTTTCAAGCATCTCAGAAGCTGAACGTTTCAGTTTCCGAATGCCGAAAACCCGGAAGTAAATGCTTCCATTTTTGAACGTGCCCCGGAAGTCAAATGGCTTCCGCTGTGTTTTGTTTTTCCCCAGTTTTCTCCATTGCCTTTGCAGACCCCCCTTTGCGCCTCAGTTGTCAAATGTTTCAGAAGCCAAATGGTCTTCTGGAACGGATTACATTCGGTAACCGAGGTACCACTGTATTTTTATACTGCCCTTCATCCTAGGATCAGTATAAAAAACAAAAGTACTTAACTTTGTAACAAACAAAACAATAAGCTCAATGGCAGATTCCAGGTGCTTTGAGTGAGATGATAAAGTGATGCAACTAAACCATCTTTCATAATGATAAAACATAAGTTTTCTTTGATAACTCAGTATTTTAATAAATGTCTTTATCCTCCCCTCCCCCCCCCCCGGTAATTCTCTGTGTTCTTGGGTTTTGAGGGTAGCCTTTACAAAGTTTTCTTTTGAGAGAATATATAAAACAGTTAAATATATAAAAATAGTTAAAACAATTGCATATAGCATACATAAAATTATTTCAAATCCAAGTGGAATAAAGATCTCCATTTAGAAATCTTCTTCTTCAAGAAATTCAAATTAAAATTCAAAACACCCAATATATCTTGCATTAGAACAGACAGTGGAAAATCAGTTTAAGTGTTAATTAAGGACGGCAGCAGTATGATTCTGGTCTTTTTCAATATCAGTGCTCTTTTTGGTAATCGCAATGGCTGGATGTCACCCAGTTTTTACACTTCAGTTGTCACCTGATAAGTTCAAAATTCAATCTAGATGGGCTTTTATCCTAAGGCTATCGTATAGGTGGTCTTCATTATTTTTATTTAGGCTTTTCTGAAATCCATCTAAGCCTTAGTGGTCCACTGTCAATCACATATATTGCCAGAACTACACTTGTTAGCAGATATAGTCTCCTCCTCCTCCTCCTCCTCCTCCTCCTCCTCCTCCTCCTCCTCCTCCTTCTTCTTCTTCTTCTTTGTCTTCAAAAGGAACATCTTTAACAGGTGCCAAAAATACAATAGAGAAGGTGCCTGTCTGTTATACAATGGGAGGGAGTTCCAAAGCGTAGGGGCCATCACATTAAAAGCCCTATTCCAACATTGTGCAGAATGGAACTTCTTATAGGATGGTGTCTGCAGGGTGCCTCCTCCTGCAGAATGTAGTGATTGGTTGGGTATGTAAAGGGTGAGATGATCTAACACAGTTGAATGTCACATGGAGAAAGGCAATTCATTTTTTACACATGGAGAGTTGGGGTGGAAAGGGCATTTCCTTATGAACATAACATTTTATATCCTCAATTCATAGGAAACAGTTTTCCTGTTGACTCACATGGTGTCCTTAAAGATGCTGTTATTTCTATATTCTACAGAAAAATAAATTTGACATAAGAAAAAATGCAGAAAAAACTTTTAAATTAATTTATTAATTACTCAGGAACTTTGTAGAGCAGGATCCATCTCCACAGTGCTACTTGCTGGGCCATTATACATCTTCCCATTAATTTTTTGTTCATCCTCCACTTCAATGTGTTTCCCTGTCACTTTCCTGACTGCGAAAAGTCCATGTTTCAAAAATGGGGATTTGTTGTGTCAGGGTGTCAGAGCACTTTAATCCACTTGAATTTCTCAAATTTAAATTTCCAATATGCACTTGAATCCCTCCCAGAAAACACCGACAGTCTGGAGGCAGCCTTGCATTTGTGACATTATAATTCGTGTTCAACCTGATCATTCTGTAAACAACATGAAATCAAGACATGCTTTCTAGCCTTCCTCTCACAAGGAAACATTTTCTTAAAGCTTTCTCCACTCAGGGATGGAAGAGTGCAAAAAGAAATGACAGGAGCCCAAAAAGACACTGGCAAAATGCCCTATTAATAAAATCCTGGATTATTCAAGACAGCTAATGCTTTGTAAGAATGAAAGATCGTGTTCTTGTATCACTTTTTAAAATAGCCACTGGCAGTGCAGTCTCATGCATGTTCACTTAGAAGGAAATCCTAAGAAGTAAATTCAATGGGAGTTTGCACATGGAATTGCTGAGACAACAACAGCAGAGAATCTGCTACTCTGATATGCTCCTTTCTGCGCAAGTTAATGAAGCAACAACAGTTGGAGAAAGTTAGTAGGGCACTCTTAGAGTGGTCATGTAAGGTAACTAAAGCTTTCTGGGAGATCATATATACAGTGGTACCTCGGGTTAAAGACACTTTAGGTTACAAACGCTTCTGGTTACAGGCTCTGTTCACCCAGAAATAGTACCTTGGATTAAGAACTTTCTTCAGGATGAGAACAGAAATTGCGCAGTGGCGACGTGGAGGCAGCGGGAGGCCCCATTAGCTAAAGTGGTACCTCAGGTTAAGAACAGTTTCAGGTTAAGAACGGACCTCCAGAACGAATTGAGTTCTTAACCCAAGGTACCACTGTAATGAAATGAAAAAAATATTCAAAATAACTTTTGTTAAAAAAAACCAGAAGCTTTTTTTTATTAGGAATTATAAGTACCAGCATTCAAAGGAGCAGAAAAGACATTTTATGTATGTGACAACAGCCACACAGATGCTACTAGCCCAGAGATGGAAAGAATAAGTCCCTACCAGATAGGAATGGCAAGTGAAGCTGATGGACTACGCCAAGATGGCAAAGCTGACTGGAAAGCTCAGGGACCAAGAGGACAAAAACTGTAAAACAGAGTGGGGGGAATTTATATTTATTTAAGAGACCACTGCAAGCAGATGAAAGCATCAGCAGGATTTTAATCTCACTTGCAATGTAACAAACATTATGGACAATATGGATTGATATAAAATATAGACTATATAATATGCAGTTGTAAATGTTGACAATAGGATCCATGAAGGGGATGGAGGGGGTGTCTCAAGATTCAGAATAATCTCTATATATGGATATGCATTTGGATTGTTACAAAATTGTACAGTGGTGCCTCGCAAGATGAAAAGAATTCGTTCTGTGATTCTCTTCGTCTAGCGGTTTTTTCATCTTGCGAAGCAAGCCCATTGACGGATTAGCGGATTAGCGGATTAGCGCTATTAGCTAATTACACTACAGCTAATTAGCGGCTTTTAGCGGCTTATCAGCTGATCGGATCAGCTGATAAGCGGCTTAGCGGCTTAGAAAAAGGGGGGGAGGGGAAAAAACCAGCAGGAACTCGCAAGACATTGTCGTCTTGCGAAGCAAGCCCATAGGAAATTCGTTTTGCGAAGCACCTCCAAAACGGAAAACTCTTTCGTCTAGCGAGTTTTCCGTCTTGCAAGGCATTCGTTTTGCGGGGCACCACTGTATTTGCAAAATCAAATAAAAATGATTTCCAAAAAGAAGAAGAAGAAGTAGGGCGCTCTTAAAGATTTGATAAAAAGACAGCATCGTGTTGGCCCATAAGTATTGCAAACCACAAGCAGGCCCAACACAAGAGTTCATTCCGGAATGCTGCACCATGTTCAAACACCCTGGGAAAAATATAGCCTTCGACACCATGTGATTAGATCTCAGATGCCAGATTAATATACAGAAGAGTTATAAACTATAATTATTGTAGCACTTCTCTGCATGCCATTTCAGCAGTTCCAGAGTGGAATGTGGGTGGGGTCTGGGTGTTTGTACTTGTAGACAAACATGCAGTGTTGGATTTTGTTGTTGTGTGTGTATGCAGAGAACTCAAAAACACTCATTAGATTTTCCTGCACGTTGCTGATGCACCAAACTGCGTAGAATACCGTCCTCCAAGCCTGTTTCTCAGCTTTGCTCAAGGCTGGTAGACGGGTCACATAAAGATGGCCTTTTAAAGAATTGCTTATAAAATATATTAATAACATATTTATTATTTCCTCGCAGATCCTGTCTGCTGTTGACACTGCAGCAAGGTATAAGGTTGTATTCTCTTCCTCTCTACAGCTCTACCTACCCCCATGGACACTGCTGTTCCCCAGCGCTGCTGCTTAGGCATGAAGGCTGTAACTCAGGGGCATAGCTAGCTGCTCTGGCACCCAGAGTGGTAGGAGTGGGGCAGCCCATATGGGCGGGGTGATGCGACCGGGAGGCGGCACGGTGAGCTGCCCACGGAGTCTGCCTGGCGGACACAAGCCCCACGCTGTCATTTTGGGAAGTGCTGGACCCTGAGCCACTGCGTCACTGCCAGGACAGAAGCATGGCTTGGGCACACTGCAGGCTAGGCCCCGCGGAAAGTGCCACCCCTGTGGTGTGCCATTTTGTCACCGCCCTCAAGGAAGACACCCGGGGGCCGACCACACCCCCCACACCCTCCTTCCTACACCCCTGAGCTCAGTGACAGAGCACGTGGTTTGCATGCACAAGCTCCCAGGTTTAATTTTTGGTGTCTCTAAAGGTAAAGGGACCCCTGACCATTAGGTCCAGTCGTGACCAACTCTGGGGTTGTGGCGCTCATCTCGCTTTATTGGCTGAGGGAGCCGGCGTACAGCTTCCGGGTCATGTGGCCAGCATGACTAAGCCGCTTCTGGCAAACCAGAGCAGCGCACGGAAACGACGTTTACCTTCCCGCCGGAGCGGTACCTATTTATCTACTTGCACTTTGATGTGCTTTCGAATTGCCAGGTTGGCAGGAGCAGGGACCGAGGAACGGGAGCTCACCCCGTCATGGGAATTTGAACTGCTGACCTTCTGCTTGGCAAGCCCAAGAGGCTCAGTGGTTTAACCCACAGTGCCACCCGTGTCTAGGTAGGGCTAAAATCCTGGATACTTTGCTGCCAGTCATGTTGAAAATCCCTCAGTCCCAAACATGTTTATTCATCAGTAAGTCTTGAGTTCAATGCGGCTTACTCTTAGGTAAGTAAGTATACTGTAGGATTGCAGACTTCAGCTGGGTACACATGTCCATTTACTTTGCACCCGGTGTACTCCCTTCGCTGGTTGGGGAAGCTGTGTGTACGTGACATTAGACACAACCCATATCTATGCTGTCATTTCTTATGAAATGCTGCATTTCCCCTCAAACCAGCTTTGATCTGAATTGAGAAAAAGAACAACCTAGCTGCTAACATGTACATAGCCTTAGAGACTGGAAGATGGTCAACATTATCAAAGGCTGGTTATGTGGCAACTCTGCTGAAGAAGCTAATTTGCAATCATGTACTTTGGAATAGGAGAGAATATTTCAAATGCTATTAATATTTCTAAATCAGTGGACTGAACCGATATTACTACCATTTTAGGGCTTATGAGTCAATGGCTGCTCTATGAAATGCCATTGACTAAGGCCCAGGAAATCTTGAGTGGCTCAACCTAGGTTTTAGGTGGTGCTCAAGAGCTCAGATATGATGGTGTAATTAATTTATATGATATGGCATGTAAAGAGTTTTTATTCCTATAAATATTAGAAATAACAATTCTTTTTAGGAACCACAAATACCTGAGAAGAATTTTTCTGATGCTTGGGCTCATTAAGGCCTGTACTGGGTGTGGCACCAGAACAGAACAGTTGTTCTTTCATGTTCAGAAGCAACATCCTCAGCCATGGTTTTTGTGCCAACATTACTTAATTACAAACTGCCTTTCGGTTTCAAGTGCCAGATTCCACATCTGTTTATGTTTCTCTCACCAGTGAGTCTGCCTCACCTGAAGGATATGTCTTGTTAACCCAGTTGCCCAAATTCAGTTACCCTCTGCTCTTGTTAACTCCTCACTTTGCTTGTTACTTCATGATTGCTTTCCCTTTTTTTAACGAAGTGTCCTGGAATGAAGTTATTTCATCTGCAAAACATGTGTGCTACAGCACTCCAAAATGCTTAAGGCTTAGGTTGAGTGCTCTTCTTGTTGCCAAGAGAGAAGATATGGGATTCATAATCTCAGGTTGGCAGGATTTAAAACATGTTGCATACCTGTATCTTTTCACTGTCAGAATGCAAAGCATTTGGGGGAGGGCATTTGATATATAGTGACATAAAGAAGGTGTTAAGAAGCTCCTTTGTATACACACACACACACACACACACACACACACACACACACACACACACAAACACACACACCCTCCTTCCATTTAAAACTGTATTTTCTGTGGCTTTATTTTGTGCTGGGAGGAAATCTGAAAAAGGCATCTAGGCATAATGGGCGGTATCCAAAGGTTGTGTTATTATCAGAAGGCCATTTGTGCAATGCATTTTTTCCTGCCCCACCACCACCATAGCCCATGGCCTCTCCTGAACAAAGTGGCCTCTGACACAGGAGCTGCTGGGGGAGAAAGAAATCACCTTGAGCAAGCGAAGCTGCATCCACACAAGGTACTTCTACCTGATTTTGCATAACTTCCCCATCCTCTCTATCGTCATACAGCAGCCCATAAGACACAGCTCCTGACCCTTTACAGAGGCTTTGGGGAATGAGGAGCTGGGGATGCAGGAGAATTCCAACAGAAGCAGAAATTGCTCATGTTTGCTGATTCGTTCCACGCTTGGAATGAAAATCAATGCAGCAAATATGCTCAGTCCACCATAATTCCCACCGTGTTTCTTTTGCACTGAAATAAATGATGTGGAATAGCATAAGAACACAATTCGTTAATTACACAACTACTTATGTAAAATTCTACCACCATGGACAGAAACAGCACTGAGTGTGATGAGGACAAGTTGGAATGGAAATTAATGTGGGGTGAAGGGAGGGGAAGGATCCGTGATCACACAACGTTTATATACCAGTTGATGACTAATTCCATTCCGCAAGGGTTTAGTGACAGATCATGTTAGAGAACAGAGCTGATTCTCTCTCTTTTTTTTTTAATTTTGTGATGTAGTATTTTATTAGGTTTTGACAATAAAAGAGCTTTTTTTAAAGAATAGGAAAGACAAAAAAGATACAAAGTTATAAAATACAAAAGTACAGACATTAAACATAAAAAGAAAAGAAAAAAACACATATAAAAAAAACAAAAATTCCCTCTTTCTTAATTTCTCCTCTTTGATTAGCTTATTTTCCTGACTCCCTCGCGTCTCCCATTTTTGTATCCCTTTTAAAAGTTGGTTCAGCAAATTCATGTCCTGTTAGTCTATCTATTATTAGTCCAATCTTACATTTTACCTTGTTGCTAAAACCGCTGCAATTCATTTCAATGTCCTCAACATTCAAAAATTTTACAGTATTTCTGCAAATACATTTTAAATTTCCTCCAATCTTCTTTCACCGACTCTTCTCCCTGGTCTCGGATTCTGCCAGTCATTTCTGATTCTCTTCTCTTCAGATTCAGTCCAAAAGCACAAAAATACTATATTTATTGAGCTATGAACCAGATGACAGAATATGTGAGAATGAAGGGTATTTTAAGAAGGAAGATGACAGAAGCCCTGCTATCTGGAAAATGATGTACTAGGATTGGTTTTCCCAAGGCAATAGAGTTCCACATAATTATCTTAAAATCATAGATACATGGAAAAAATGTTTGCAGAGTTGGCTGGTTCATGCTTGTCAACAGATGCACACTTAACCTAGTCCTCTCCTGCAACAGAAAATGGTGTTGGTGGCTGGGATTTCTTAGGGTGAAATTATTAACAACCAAGCATGAATAATAACGTAGCTCACTTTGATGCCATTATAGGAAAAGTGGTATGAAAGCCTAGTATCAGATCCTTCTGCTCTTTCGCAGAAAGAAGTAAAATGTGTGAAATTTGCCAGGTAGGTGGCTCTTTCTGGATTGTTTCCCTATGAATTGTCACTTTTATCCAACAAAATCAATAAAGCTTTAAGAATTAAACAAGCTGTATATACAAATTAGGATATAATTCAATCCCCCCCTTGGCACCAGGCTGGCTCAAGACTTGATGGGCTGGGTGGAGGTGCCCAGTGTGGAACATCCCCTTCTGCTAACTGCCTGGTTGCCAGAAGGGTCCCTACTGGTGGCAGTCCTTGGAGTACCCCAAAATGGGCATTCCAGAGAGTGTCTGAGCCAGCACAGGACTTGCTGGATCCCCAATCTGTTAGATCTCAACTGCTCTGTTTTGACAGCATCGGGGCTGATCATGCACATGTTCCAAGATGGCCATCAACTTGGATGGCATTGAAAAACAAGGCAAATGCATGGAGGATAACGCTGTCATGGGCTAATAGCCAAATGACTACATCCTTCCTCCACTGTCGGAGGCAGCATGCCTCTGAATATCAGTTGAGGGAATCACAAGTGGGGAGAGCGCTGTTGCACTCAGCTCCTGTTTTGGGGCCCACCAGAGGCATCTGGCTGGCCTTTGGAGAGAACAGGATGCTGGAAGTCGATGGTCCTATTGTCTGATCCAGCAGGGCTCTTCTTAGGTTCTGATTTGTTGCATCACCTCCTGGTATGTGGCTCTTGGAAGGTTGCCCGGGAAGGAATGTGATGCTCGGGCTGAAAAGGGGCCTATACCCTCTGCTATAAGCAAATAAGCAAATAAACAAATAAATAAATAATCAGCAAACCTTGAAGTCAACACTCACTCTGGGGAAAAAATAAAATCTCTAACAAAGACTGGAACCTGTATTGTACAACTGCACAAGTTGTCTTTAACTCCTGTAAGTTATGATCTGTAGAATCAGAGAAATTGGTTATCCCAGCTTGCTTTGTTCTTTTTGTGAGTTGACAACCAATTAGAAGTCTATCCAAGGCTTAGAATTGTTAAACTTGCAGGTTTAATGAACATGGTTTTCTATTTCTCAGATTTCAATATTAGTCCCATAATTGCATTCAATTACATCTTCTGGAGGCAGACGAGCCAGAATTGTTGCTATAATGATTGTCATTTAAGGAAAGGTACTTTAAAGTTCACCTAGCAACAGCAGTTATGGAAAGTGCCCCCATGGGCTAATCATATCGTGTTCATAGAATCATAGAATTGTAGGGTTCAAAGGGGCCCCACGGGTCATTGGTCTAGCCCCCTGCACTGCAGGAATCTCAGCTAAAGCATCCATGACAGATGGCCATCCAACTTCTGCTTAAAAACCTCCAGTGAAGGAGAGTCCACCATCTTCCAAGGAAGTCCATTTCACTGTTGTACAGCTCTTATTGCCAGAAAGTTTTTCTTGATGTTTTGTTGGAATCTCCTTTCTTGTAACTGGAAGCCATCGGTTCAGGTCCTAGCCTCCAGAACAGGAGAAAACAAGCTTGCTGTATCTTCCATATGACACCCTTGGATATTTGAAAATGGCTATCATTTTTCCTCTCCATCTCATAGAATCATAGAATCATAGAATCATAGAGTTGGAAGAGACCACAAGGGCCATCGAGTCCAACCCCCTGCCAAGCAGGAAACACCATCAGAGCACTCCTGACATATGGTTGTCATCTCCTCTGATCCAGGTGAAGCATACCCAGTTCCCTCAACTGTTGCTCATAAGGCTTGGTTTCCAAACCCTTGATCATCTGGGTCACCCTCCTCCGCACACATTCCAACTTTTAAAATTGTGGTGCCCCCAGAACTGGACACAATACTCCAGGTGTGGTCTGACCAAGGCAGAATTAATCAGTATTATTACTTCTCTTGACCTGGACACTAGACTTCTGTTGATGCAGCCTGGAAAACATTGGCCTTTTTTGCTGCTGCATCACACTGTTGACTCATGTTAAGCTTGTGGTCTATTAAATTACCTAGATCCTTTTCACGTGTGCTACTGGCAAGCCCGGCATCCCCCATCTTATATTTCTGCATCTGGTTCTTCCTGCCTAAGTGCAGAACCTTACATTTGACTCTGTTGAAGTTCATATTGTTAGTTTGGGCCCAATTCTCCAATCTGTTAAAGCCACATTGAATCCAAATTATTTTGTCCAGGATGGTAAGGAACCATAAGTGAGCACTCTGAGTTCAGTCAGTCAACCAGCTACAAATCTACATTTACCTCGTCCAGCCCACATTTTACCAGCTTCTCTGGAAGAAGATCATGGGGGACTTTGTCAAAAGCCTTACACAATCAAAATATACTCTATGTCCACAGCACTCCCCCAATCCACCAAGCTTGTAATTCTATTCCCCCCAAAAAGAAATGAGATTTGTATGGTGTGATTTGTTCTGGAGAAACCCAGACTGAGTCCTAATAATCACAGCATCCTTTTCTAAGTGCTCACAGAGCAGCTGTTTAATTATCAGTTCTAGGCCCTTTCCTGGTATTGGTTGCAAGCATTTGAATGGCAATGAATGGCACCATTTGAATATTTTTGGGGGGGAGGCCACAAAGGGACCTTGGCCCCTAGAAGTTGGCTCCTATGGTAAACTCCTTAAGTACCCCTGAGTACATCTGATCAGGCTCTGGAAATTTGCATTCATTTAAAATATCTAGGTGTTCCCTTTCCACCTATTTTACTATCTTGGGTTGCAGCTGATTCCATGCACCATTTATTCTGTTATCACCAGGTTGGGTACTGCTTTCCTTTTGGGTGAAGACAGAGGCAAAGTAGGTACAGTGGTACCTCGGGTTACAGACACTTCAGGTTACAGACACTTCAGGTTACAGACTCTGCTAACCCAGAAATAGTACCTCGGGTTAAGAACTTTGCTTCAGGAGGAGAACAGAAACCACGTGGCGGCAGCGGGAGGCCCCATTAGCTAAAGTGGTGCTTCAGAACGGTTTCAGGTTAAGAACGGACCTCCAGCATGAATTAAGTTCTTAACCCGAGGTACCACTGTATTGAGGAGTTCCACCTCCTCTCTGTCACTCGGTAGCATTTCTCTAGCTTCAGATATTGTCAAACTGAGCACATTTATCATACAAATACAGATAACAAATATTTCGAGAATACTCAGAGACTTGAGCATTCAGACCACATCTGGAGCCTTCCAGAAAAGGACTATTGCTTTCAGACTTCCTGAAGTCAGCCTGCTAGCTCCTGATGGGAAGTGGGAAGTGATGAACTTTTGTCCTTACTGTAATCATTGTATACATGACTTTGACTTTGGACTGCAGCAAAACTATTGGGTCTATTTTAGGTCAACAACAATCTGTGGAAGTACCAAGCATAATTTGTTTGATATACCAAATAACTTTGATGCTGAGTCACATAAAATCTCCCCCTTTCTCTTTTCTTGATTGGGTCAGAATGATAAAAAAGCATAATGAGCTTTTGTTTACAGTCAAGGTTTTACAGCCATTGCCACAAATTATGTCATTTGTTTAGCAAGAGTCAGCTAATCTGAAATGCCAAGTGTAATTAGGAATGTTCCTTTGGACTACATTTCACAATTACCTTTGGAACTTCACGGGCTTATGTGGTCTCTTAAAGGAGAATTGTCCTTTAATGCCCTTTCATTTTTTAAATTTGTTATTTGCACTTTCTAGAGTCAGAAGGTCTGCGCTTTCTCAGAAGAAGAGTGAAGACATAAAACTAAATGCAATTATCTCGATGGGGTTAGAAAATCACCTTGGTTGCAGTGCTTTTCTGCATATTTGGACCTTTTGTGGAGGCAAAGCACAGAGATGATGCCAAGATTTAATACCAACTCTCCTTGGACTAGAACTAAGTCAAACACCCTTTTTTAAAAAAAAGGTTTAGACCCAATTGTGCTTGGTACTTCCACAGATTGTTGAAATAAAATATACCCAATAGTTTTGCTGCAGTCCGAAGTCAAAGTCATGTATACAATGATTACGGTAACCCAAACCCCATAATTTTCAGCACTGAGAAGCAGAAAGAGACAGGCGAGCCAAGACAAGGGTTAATCTATGGTTAGAGGTTAATGGGACTGGAATGGGAAGGCATTCTGGTCTTAATGGTCAGTACAGTGGTACCTCGGGTTACATACGCTTCAGGTTACAGACTCTGCTAACCCAGAAATAGTACCTCGGGTTAAGAACTTTGCTTCAGGATGAGAACAGAAATCGCGCTGCGGTGGCACAGCAGCAGCAGCGGGAGGCCCCATTAGCTAAAGTGGTGCTTTAGGTTAAGAACAGTTTCAGGTTAAGAACGGACCCCCAGAACGAATTAAGTACGTAACCAGAGGTACCACTGTAGTAGAATGCTCTCACACATGTAGCTCAGGCCATTGTGTGAGCAAGTTCTTAATCTGTGTCTGAAATGTAAGCTAACAGCAATACCCGTTATCCTTCTAAGAGGAAGGTACCATTTATTAATCAGGCTTGCAGAACCAGATGTTCTCCCTTCATCCCTGCCCATTGACCATGCAGCTTGGGGATGATGGGAGTTGGAGTCTAACAAGTTCTGGAGGACCATAGGCCTCCTTTTCTTGCACTCTGATCTACTTCAACCATCAATATTAGTAAGAGCATTTCAGTAATGCATTATGCCAGTCAAATGTCACAAATATTGGAGCATGTGATTAGTGGTTAAAAAACCTTTACAAATTCTTCCCTGGGTAAATATAAATTCATAAGAGAAAATTAGAGGAATTAAAAAAGGAACTTGACATTCCTGTCTACTAATAGAGCCTATGAAAAGTTTCTATAATGATTAGGCAGCTGAAAGAGAAATGTTAGACAAATTAGCGTTGTTAGTTCCTAAACCAGGTACCATGTGATTTAATAAAGGAGCCTGTATTGTGTCTTAATTTCTCCTGCAAATTTCATTTTATTTTTCCCAGTCCTCTAAAAATGTGCAGTGAAACGTATCTAATGATTCTTTAGAAAAATCATTGAATGCCAGCACAAATTTAATTTGTCAGAACAGCATTTCCAAACTCTTTAAAATGTTAATAATGGAACACTCATTGTAAATACCATATAGGATATTAACATAACCAGTGAGCAATTATGAAGCCAGCTCTCTTTCTAGATGAGAGATTCAAAACAGACTGAAGGAGAAAATGTTCTCTGGGCTCTATTGATTCTTACAAATAGGGGCTCTGTGATATATTTCAACCTTGGAGCATAATCCTGTGCATTTATATTCGGAAATGAATCTTACTCTCTTCATTGAGATTTACCCCTGGTAAGTGTGGCTAGCATTGCAGTCTAACTCTTACTCCTATTTGTATTCGCATCAAATTGCTTCATGCTTCATTATAGGTCAAATCACTTCCAAAGCAATGATGCTTATTCATGTCTCAGTAAATATCTAGTTGAGCACCCCTGGAATGATCGCCTTGATGTAACTGGTTGCTCCCCTGTGTGAGAGCCAGTGTGGTGTAGTGGTTAAGAGTGGTAGACTCGTAATCTCCGCTCCTCCACATGCAGCTGCTGGGTGACCTTGGGCCAGTCACACTTCTTGGAAGTCTCTCAGCCCCACTCACCTCACAGAGTGTTTGTTGTGGGGGAGGAAGGGAAAGGAGATTGTTAGCCGCTTTGAGACTCCTTTGGGTAGTGATAAAGTAGGATATCAAATCCAAATTCCTCCTCCTCCTCTTCCCATAGCTGAATGGCACAACAATTTAAGCACATGGGTGTCTATCCAAGTGAACAGGAGAATAAAAGGTTTAAGAAAGGGAAAGTTATTGGATAAACTTAGACTAGAATAGCATCATTGTGTAGAATGCACTAAGAGAGTGATGTATTTGCTTTGGGGTTATGATGGGTTTGTTCCTAAAGTAGCATGACAAACACCACCAGAGTGTGGCTGGATTGGCTAAAAGGAATCAGATTGGTCTTCCATATTCCAGGCCTTTTACAAATCTATTCAGTGCTTTGCAGTTTTATTTGTTGCAGGCCGTTCATGTGAAAGAGCCTTTTCAAAACTAGGACATGTAAAAAAACAAACTAAGAAGTGCCATGTCCCAGCAGCCTCCCAACTCACTCTTGATTTTGTACATTGAACAAGAATTGGCTTCGTCAGTTAATTACAATGATGTGCTTGAGGAATTTAAGTCCATAACACCTGGTGAGTGAAGTCTCATATTTCAGAGCAGGAGGATGTAGGAACCATAATGAGTTTTGGTCAATTTGGGTTAGCTCATTATCTGGTTAAAAATAAAGATCATGAAAATTTAATGCATCTTTGCATACTCTTGGTTATCACTGCAGCAAAAGAAAAGAAAAGAAAAGAAAAGGTATTTTGTGTCTCACTTTTTAAGCTTGTATTTTTAAAGTAAAGTTTGGTTGTTAATTTAAAAAAAAACAGTGAAGCTTTCGTTTCATTAGTTTGATGAATAAAAATGATGTCCTTTCATAATTATGTACTCAATAAATATTGGGGGGTGGAATTCCCTGGATGCACACTTTAATGAAATGTGTGGTGTACACCTATGCAGAAATTTGCTTTTGCTAGGATTCTCGGCAGGGAGTGCTGTGTCAGTAATCAAAATGATTTAGCCTGCCTAAAACGAAAATACGTGTTAATATCATGACAGACTTAATTATGCTGAAGAGTGGTAAGCTAGTCAGAGATCAAGCTTCTTCTTAGGGGAATTTATTTTATTATTTTATTTTAATTTTCATCAGTAAAAGTTTATACTCACCTACACGGAGTTCAAGGTGACATGCTTCCTCCCCCTTTCATCCTCACAACCACCATGTGAGGTAGTAGATAAAGCTGAGGGATGGTGATTGGCTCAAGGTTACACAATGAGATTCATGGTTGAGTAAGGATATCAACTCTTGTCTTCCTGGTCCTAATCTCATCTTCTAACCACTAGAATCACAGAGCTGGAAGGGTCTCCAAGGGTCATCCAATCCAAGCCCTGCAATGCAGGAATCTCAACTGAAGCATCCATGACAGATGGCCATCCAGCCTCTTCTTCACTGGAGGTTCTTAAGCAGAGTCTACAACCTTCTGAGACCATCCTTTCCTACAAGCAGTGAGGTAGTTAGGACAAGGGGCGCAAACACAAGTGGAAGCAGAACCATGACTAATCCAATCAAACAGTTTAAAGAACATTTAAAGCCTTTTCAAGAGATCCTTCTTTGCCATCACCATCACATCTGCTCAGGAGGGCTGGCCCAGTGGATCAGGCTTTAGACAGAATGAGGCAGCTGTTATATGTGATAAATGACTTTGGTGGATTATAGATGCTGGCTGTGTTTGTGGAATAGTGGCACAGTGTTGAGGACAGAGCAGTATGTGCCACACACAGTGTACTCCTTAAAATAGTTTGCTGCTCTATGGGTTTTGGGAGAATTCCTCTGGAAACAGAAACGGGATCAAAATTTGCCAACATTGGCTTATTTGTCCCATGTCTGCAATGGAATTCAGTCCAGTGAACACGGTCAATATTCGCAGTGGATGCTGTTTTCAGTCCTCTCCCCACATTTGCATTGTGTTTTCTTTGCATTGAAATGAATGGCTTTTTGTTGAAAGCAATGTTGTGGAACAACGTAATTACAGTGGTACCTCTAGATATGAACTTAATTCATTCCGGAGGTCCGTTCTTAACCTGAAACTGTTCTTAACTAGAGGCGTGCTTTCGCTAATGGGGCCTCTTGCTGCCGCTGCGCCGCTACCACATGATTTCCGTTCTCATCCTGGGGCAAAGTTCTCAAGTCAAGGTAACTCTTCCAGGTTAGCAGAGTTTGTAACCTGAAGCGTTTGTAAACTGAGGCGTTTGTAACTCGAGGTACCACTGTATTCCGTACTTAATTATGTAATTACTTACATAAAATTCTGCCACGGTGGACAGCAAGACGGATAATGTAATTTTTTTTTCTTGGAAGCTGACCTGCAGCAGAACGGAAACAGCGCTGCATGTGCTGAACATGGATCAGTATGAAAAATGATGCCTTCTTATATCCATACGCTCCTCTCAGATACAGGAGAGCATGCTGTCCCATTGGCAGTTTTGAAGTAAGGATGAATTGCCAGTCCAGCTAGTTTCTGTACATGGAATTTGTGGGGGAGATGGGCATCTTATCATCTTACCTTCTCCCCTCAGCCTGCAAAATGCCTTGGACTTGCTCTGCTGCTTAGTCTCTTATCTGTAAAAGAGATGTCACGGCTGTATTTTCTATAGAAATGCTTTCTTCCTGTGTGCCTGATCCCTTTCTCTTCCCCAACTGACCCAGGCACATAGGAACAGATGCCTCTAATTTAGAACGTGCCCCACCCTGCTTGCTCTTTTGAGAATTGTGTTGGCAGAACATTTGGGGGATCCGGCTCTTAAAATTTCCTTTGATGCCACCGCGTTTCTGAAAGCAAGAACACGATTTCTTTTGCCTTACAAATTGGCCCCATTTCCATCGCGCTCCTTTAACGACTTCCTCAGGAAATTTCAAGAGGCGTGTTGGCAGGCGCTCATTCCAAGCAGAAAATATCTCATCAGGAAGCTTAAAAGGTAAGGATGTGCTGTAATTATAGATCTCTTGTGAGTCGGAGAGATTGTGAGAGGCCCGCAATGAGTCGCACTGCACACTGAGGTTATAGTAGCAGCTAATGCTCTAATTGATGCAGTTTGGGCTTTTAACACATTTTCATTGTAATTAGGAGTCTGGATCGTGGATACAACCTATTTCGTTTGTGGAGCACATGATCGAGCAGGATAGTCATTAAATGCCCTCTCAGCCCTGATGCTCCCTGCAGTGAAATGAGGCAATTAAGCCTTCAGATTTAATTCCACATTGCTTAGGTCTATGGAGCAGGGAGTATGCAAACAAAATTGTACAATCCATTTATAACCCATTTATTTATTTTAAAGCAAATATATTGAGTAGGTATTCTTCAGGTGCTCCCTCCTTCAGAGGTTGATCAGGTAGCCACTGAAGAGAACACTTTGGGGCTGCAATCAACATCTGTACGTTTCTTTCCAGGGATCTCTATCTGGCATAGGACTGGCAATACTGTAGAGGCATTGTTTTATTATAAGCCACCTCAAGTACAATGTTCCTGAGTAGAAAGGTACAGAAATGTTTTAAACTAAACTAATAAATGATTGGACGTGGGTGGCGCTGTGGGTTAAACCACAGAGCCTAGGACTTGCCGATCAGAAGGTCGGCAGTTCGAATCCCCGCAAGTAGATAAATAGGTACTGCTCCAGCGGGAAGGTAAACGACGTTTCTGTGCCCTGCTCTGGTTAGAACAGACAGTGGAAAATCAGTTCAAGAGTCAATTAAGGATGGCAGCAGTATGATTCTGGTCTTTTTCAATATCAGTGCTCTTTTTGGTAATCACAATGGCTGGATGTCACCCAGTTTTTACACTTCAGTTGTCACCTGATAAGTTCAAAATTCAATCTAGATGGGCTTTTATCCTAAGGCTATTGTAAAGGTGGTCTTCATTATTTTTATTTAGGCCTTTCTGAAATCCACTTAAGCCTTAGTGGCCCACTGTCAATCACATATATTGCCAGATCTACACTTGTTAACAGATATAGTCTACTACTTCTTCTTCTTTGGCAATCACTCGTAGCCGAGTAAGATTGTCTTCCATAAACACGGTTTTAACAATGAGTCCATAAGTGACTGTGGAGGCTAATTCTGGATCCACACGTCCTTCCACAGTGGGGACATTGGTTTCCGGGTGGGAGTCGATCACGGTGTGGATTTGCCAAGAGTGCCTTCCTCTTAGCACGTTTTGTATTGCACTGTCAATCACTGAGCGATTTAAATTAATTATGTTTTGCCTTAATAGCTGCAAAAATATGTGATGATGCCAAAAAATAAGGCATTTGAAGGAAATATTTTAGAACTGCAAAGCGGAATGAATGCATAAGATCATCCAAATTCCATTTAACAAAAGTTAAACCATTCTACTTTCACCATTCAAGCAAAGTCTGAAACACAGTCCATACTGGTGGCTAAGGCTTTGCAGACTGTTAATGATAATAAGCATTTTATTTCTATACTCAGGGCCCTTTGTGGTACCTGAGAGGCTCTCAAAAAATATGACTGAAACTGGATATGAACATATTCCATGTACCAGAGGCTTCCTCATCATAGGCCTTTAAGTCACAAATTTCTATACCTGGCAACTCCACAGCTCACTTGGATTCACTGTAGACAACACAAAATGGTGGTGGGTCTTGCCTTTAGGATACAGGACACTGTGGGCAGGCAGGCTGGCAGGCTCATCTGTCTCTTTTGTTTCACGTTCCTTACCTCAGGAGAATAACAACTGTTTTCTCATTTAGAAAGGAAAATCAATGGTGGGGTGGGGTGGGGGTTATTGCCAGCATCAGGCTATTTATAATATGTTGAACAATAGCTGACCTTGGAAAACTACAGATGTTTGGACCGGCCAGCGCTTTCATTGCCTCGGAGTATCAGATACCCACCCAACAGCCTGGGGCTGGCTTCCCCAGTTGAGGTTGCCAAGATGTAGCACTCAGGGTGGAGACATCAGAAGAAAGCATAAACAAAGGCAGGGAGTTACGGCAACACAAGCAGTTTGTGTGTTTTGAAGCAAGCACATTTTGGTTTCCTTCCCCGTTGGCCTCTTCTGTTCTCCAAATCTTTCGTTTTCCTTGCTTTTCTTATCACTATTGTTTTAAGAAGCAATCATAAATGCTGTATGTATGTCCTATAATTCCGGTTGAATCCATTTCCTGATTATGGATTTATTTTTCTACTTTTCAAATGCCGTTTTGAGGAGGTCGAGGCCAGGCAAAGTGGATTTGTGGCCAGTCTTATGTTAGCAACCAGTGCTTTGCATCTCTCTTTTGTCCACCCCCTCCACCCCACCGTTTTACTCTGGATATGCAAGAGAAGGGGACAAATGGTGCACAATTCATCTTATGAAGGATGCTGATAACAGAATGTGATATAGTCATACCTCAGCTCCTGAATGGCTCCGTTTTCGAATGATTCAGCTCCCGAATGCCGAAACCCTGGAAGTAAATGTGAAGTGAACGACATGAGGCAGGAGTTGATAATGCAGATGAGCTGTGCACAGGTGAGTTGCAGGCAAGCTGCCAGCCAGCTCTGTGGAGCCTCCTTTTATTGACCCAAATATGCAAACCCAGGCAGATACATTTTGGGCTGTAACCTTTACACATCTTCCAGTCCCGAGATCGTGGGGTGTTACAAAGTTATTTTAGCACCTGTTTCCACCGTGTCATTTTCCCCTTGCACAGTGTATGACGAAGGAGACAAAAGGTCTCAGAGACAAAGGTCACAGACAGGACACCGCAGACTACTGAGATCGCAAAAGGTTAGACAGAGGGCATGATGTTCAGACAGCTGTGGCTTTATCTGTGAGGGCGAGTGTGCCCTGCACCCCAAGGTCATGCGTGCAGGCAGGCTGAGGCTGCCTGCAGGTGGGGAGTTTGCTCTGGACCCAGCGATCACCCCTACATAAATGCTCCGGTTTTCAAATGTTTTTCAGAAGCCGAACGTCCAATGTGGCTTCTGCTGAGTGCAGGAAGCTCTTGCAACCAATCGGAAGCCGTGATTCGGTTGTCGAATGTTTTGGAAGCTGAACGGGTTTCCGGAACTGATTACGTTTGACAACCGAGGTTTGATTGTATTAGGTAATTGCATGTGTGTGTTACATTTACACGTTGCATTTATAGCCTGCTCCTCGACAGCCTCCCACCACCCATTTTCTCTTCACAACAATCCTGTGAGGTAAATTAGAGTGAGAGAGTAGGGATTTCAAGTTTGCTCTACAAACTTCGTCTTAGGCTGACACTAGTTTGCATTAAGTGATGTTAGGTTTGGTTTACTGAATTTATGAATTGCTTCCCCATCACAAAATGTCTGTTGTTTACCACGAGGGTGAAATTCAACAAGAAAAATGCAGAGAACGTTTTAAAAACATAGTATAAAAGCATCCAATCACCAGTGCTGCCCAAATGCCTGGTGAGAGAAAAATGTCTTCGTCTGGCATTGAAACAATGACAAGGCTGGTGCCAGGCAGGCCTGCCTGGAGAGAGAGCTCCTGTGAGAAGAAGCTGAGGGAGAATTGGGGGTGGCGGGGGGAGAGATAAAAGGCCTGTTCTCTCATGGCCACACTCCAGACCCCGCTTGATGGTGGGACACAGTGAAGGGCGCCAGATGACAATAACAGGGTTTCAGGGAGGTTCATATGGGGGAAAGGTCGACTTCTAGGGACAGAAGTCCCGAGTCACATAATGCTTTAAAAGTGAAAAACAACCCTTTGCATTGGGCCCAGGAAATAACTGGTAGCCAGTGCTGCCGAGCTGGAACCACTGTTACATGTTCATGCTTCCTTGTTCCAGCCTAGCTTTTTATTTGATTATTTATCGAATTTGTATACCGCTCATCGCAGAGCAGTTTGCAACATAAAAATACAAAATGGAAACACAAAATACATTATAAAACAAAAGCAGAAGAAACCAATCATCCCCATCCCACAGACACGTTTAAAAAGCTGTTGCATTTTACACGGCATTCTCCACTTTCCAAACCATTACTGAAGGCAACCCAATGTACAGCACATTGCAAGAGTCTTAGTATTAGGTTGTGCTGAACTAGCAAGACCTGAGTAGTGCAGGTCAAAAGTGCTTCATGGTTTCTAAAATGATTTATTAAATCGGGAAATGCAGTACGCAACCACGGCTGACAGCTCATGCTTTGTAAGAACCATGCATAGGCGCCGACTCCATGGGGCTTGAGGGGGCCCGAGCCCCCTCAAAAATTCGTTTGGGGGGGCTCAGCCCCCCCAATAATCTCGGGCGGCGGTGGGCGCGTCCGCGGCTTTTATAGGGCGCCCGGCGCGCACCAGCTCGATAACGGGCACCGGCGCGGCGGGGGGCGCCGGGCCGGGGGAGGAGGGCGGCCGGCCTGTCTCCTTGGCAACCCCATTGAGCAGCGCCGGCTCCCCCGGGAGGGCCATCCCCCCGCGCCGCCGATCGCCAACACCGCCGACGCTGTGGCTGCCCGAGCCTGAGCCTGAGCCCGACCCGGAGCCCGAGCCCGAGCCCGAGCCTGAGCCCGACCCGGAGCCCGAGCCTGAGCCCGAGCCCAAGCCCGTCAGTCAGTCAGTCAGGAAGGAAGGAGAAATGGGGAGGGAGACGAGGGAGGAAAATTGCGCGCAGGGTGAAGAAAGGAGAAGGGCGAACGAGACGAGCTTCCAACCCAAAAAAGGGCTGGAAGACTGGGAGGATGCAGGATCGGGAAAGAAAGCGACGCCTTCCCCGCCCGCGACGTCGCCCGCTTGTCATTGGCAGCGCAGCGGGCGCCCAGAGGGGCTGGGCACCGGCGCAGGGCCGCTCCGCAGCCGCGGAGGACAGCTGCGCGGCTAGCAAGGTGTGCCGCATAGAGCGCGGCCCTTGTGTGGCCCGGTGGCCAGGCAAGCTCGGGCGGGGACCCCCATGCGAATCTAAGACGGGAGAAGAGGGCAGAGCAAAGGGGGTCCCTTCCCCAACCTCCGGCTCTGAGACTTCCCTGAGCCCCAGAAAAGCGAAAGGATTTTCTCTTCTTCTTTTTTTATAAATATTTTATTAAGGTTTCAAATACAAAGTTAGAAACATACACTGAAGAAAAAAGTAAAAGAACAAGAAAAAGAAAAAGAGAAAAAGAAGAAAAGAAAACCAACCATTCAACACATTTTTTATATAACTAACTGGACTTCCTCGCATCTCCCTTACCCTGCATACTTTATAATAAAGATATCAGCAAATTATTACCTTGTTTCGTACCTTATTTTGTACTTTTCAAATACTATACCTCTAAATTTAACATACTTTTCATCAGTTACTTATATCTTAAATTAAACATAGTATTACCTTAGATTTTGACCTTTTCTTACTTAAAATATAATTTCCTGTTTCCCAAATCTAATTGCTGAAGCTATAGTTTCCGAATCGTGTAAATTTTTAACATTCATACAACTTATATTGTTTTTGTAAATAGTCCTTAAATTTTTTCCAGTCCTCTTCCGTTGTTTCTTCTCCCAAATCTCGGATTCTGCCAGTCATTTCAGCCAGTTCCATGTAGTCCATCAATTGCGTCTGCCACTCTTCCAGTGTGGGCAAATCTTGTGTCTTCCAATATTTTGCGATAAGTATTCTTGCTGCTGTAGTTGCATACATAAAGAAAGTTCTATCCTTCTTTAACACTTTCTGGCCAACAATGCCCAAGAGGAAGGCCTCTGGTTTCTTGGGAAAGGTATACTTAAATACCTTTTTTAACTCATTATAGATCATTTCCCAGAAGGCCTTCACTTTTGGACAAGTCCACCAGAGGTGAAAGAATGTCCCTTCAGCCTCCTTACATTTCCAACATTTATTATCAGACAGGTGATATATTTTTGCAAGCTTGACTGGGGTCATGTACCACCTATAAATCATTTTCATAATATTTTCCTTCAAGGCATTACATGCCGTGAATTTCATTCCGGTGGTCCATAACCTTTCCCAGTCCTCAAACATGATGTTATACCCAATATCCTGAGCCCATTTTATCATGGCTGATTTGACTGTCTCATCCTGAGTGATTTTCTCTTCAACCTGCCCTCCATCCTCTTGCAGAAAACTCTTTGCCTGCCCTGCCCGTATCTCGTTTTTGCTTTTTAATTCCACACACGCACCCTTCGGACTTCGTGGCAATCGGGCGCGTGGGTGCGTTTCCTAAGAGAGTGAGGACCCCCGCCTCCTCCCCACCTGCTCCCTCGCCAGCCAGCCAGCCGCACGCCCTAGCCGGAGAGCCCCGGCCGTCCCCGTCGCGCAATCGGCTGGATCTCCCTTCAGCAGGCCGTGCTCACAACTCGGCCCAGGGACCCCCCAGCAGCGGATCTCCGGCCCAGCTGAAGAATCCGGCAACAAGCCCCCTCCTCCCCAATCGCTCCGCCGAAATACGCTCCAAAAACCCCCAGATAGGCCGCCAGCCGCCAAGTCTAGTGGCGCCCTGAGCGAGGGTCTCTCCCCAACACCGCCACCTCGAACTGCATTCTCCCGGCTACCCGAGCGAACCAGCGGCAGGACCCCGGTATGGGCCCCCCCAATATTTTTTATAAGTCGGCACCCCTGGAACCATGCTTTGACAACCATATGTCAGGAGTGCTCTGATGGTGTTTCCTGCTTGGCAGGGGGTTGGACTCGATGGCCCTTGTGGTCTCTTCCAACTCTATGATTCTATGATTCTAAGAAGTCCCAAATTAAATTCCCATAATCTACAGTAAAATAAACAACAGGCAATAGGATAGAAGCGCCATTGGCAGGACTAGGCTTATTTTCAGACTTCGTCCTGCCCCTGTCATTGTAAGTTTTTGACTCTTACAGGGAATTAATTATGAGATGGAATCTATATGCCACATATAATATGTGATTAGTTGGGCCTCATGCACAGCAATCCCTTGGTCTAAACTTAAGGGAACGGATTACCATGATTATAGTTGTCCACTAGAGGGCTCCCTTGCTTAGGGCTGTGGAAGCTGTACTAGTAGAAATTTTAATCGCTGGAGGCTGTCTTTTTGTTTTCAAGCCTTTTCATCTTTTCTGTATTATCTTGCTTTTAAATAATTGTGGTTTTCATTTTTAATTGATCCTTGTCAGTTGCCTTGAGATTGTTAAAGGACTTCCGTTCCTAAGGGACATAGTACCGTAACGGAACTTTCTCCCGTTGAAATAAATGGGTTTGAAAAGTGCTTAACTTTATATTGACTGAGTCAACGGGATGTAATAGAATTCTAAATATTTCTTTACTAAAAACCAAAAATGCCTGGTTGTGTTATTTCTTTTGGATGGCTTCATGTTCAATCTGATTTTTTTCCCTCTTTCTCTGGCACATAGGTGAAACTAGATAAGAAATGGACCGAAAGCCAACAGTGGAGACAAATAAATAACTAGGCTGGGATCTTAAAAAAAACACAATGTGGGTACTTGAAAGTGTGCCTGTGCGAGCATACAAATTTATTTGATTAAATCTGCCTTCTGTAGCCCCTCACACCAGATCAGATATATCAGGATGTCACTCTGGGGTCCTCTTAAAAGGAACCCTTTCCTTTGGATACAAGCAGTTATCATTTCTTGACAAGGATATTCCTCCGGCGTGTGAGAGGTCCTATATGGGTGATTTGATCATTCAGGATGTAGGTAGCTGGGTGTGTGATGGGTGTGTAGACCAAATGGTGACTTTTGGTTTTGATTTTAACGTCACAGTAAGTTTAGGATCGGGATGCTGGTGGCGCTGTGGTCTAAACCACAGAGCCTAGGACTTGCCGATCGGAAGGTTGGCGGTTCGAATCCCCACGACGGGGTGAGCTCCCATTGCTCGGTCCCAGCTCTTGCCAACCTAGCAATTTGAAAGCACGTCAAAGTGCAAGTAGATAAACAGGTACCACTCCGGCGGGAAGGTAAATGGCGCTTCTGTGCACTGCTCTGGTTTCGCCAGAAGCGGCTTAGTCCTGCTGGCCACATGACCTGGAAAAACTGTCTGCGGACAAACATCGGCTCCCTCGGCCAGTAAAGCAAGATGAGCGCCGCAACCCCAGAGTTGTTCACGGCTGGACCTAACTGTCAGGGGTCCTTTACCTTTACCTTTAAGTTTAGGATCAAAACTTTTTGTGTTTCCTTTTCCTTTCCAGAAAACGAACCTCAGCATCTCGCAGTGACATTAAGCTACAATAATATTAGATACACTGTTAAGTTTTGGTGTGTGGTTCTTTCTTGCATGTACATTGCTGTCTGGACAAGGGCTGCTGCGCACATGGCTGCATGCTGGTTCAGCTTGGCTGACAGCAATCTCCAGGCTCTCAAGCTCCTCCATTGCACTTTGCAGCGGAGCAATGACAGCTTGCTATTTGCAGAGCTTGTTTTACACTAACAAGACACCATAGTACATTCTGCACCTCGCGTATCCTGACACTATGACTGGCACTGTTATTATCATAGATCTCATTGCACAGTACAATGGGGTAGGCAGGGACACACACATGTCTAAATGAAGAGAGGCTTGTCTCAGGCACACTCACTAAGTCAGGGCACACTATCGCCCAATTGGCCAACTCTGGCACTTAAAACAGTGGTTTTTGGCTTCCTGACATAGGGGTTTATTTTCTGGCTCTGCTGTGAAGAGAGAGGTCAAAACCTGCAGACTCCTCTCAACCTCTTCAGAGCTTTCCTGTGGCATGGTAAACTCATGGTGTTTAACCAGGCTATTAAGACACAGCAGGTGAAAAGGAGCCCTAGCAGCCAAGGAGTGCTGATGAAGAGTGTGTGTTTGGTTTCCCAGGTGTCTGACCTTACAGGAAGCAGGCTATTTTGTCTCCTACAGCAGTTATCAATGAGGAGAAGCTGACAATTTATCTCTCCCCCCCAGCAAAGTCCTGAGATGTCATAGTTTGATGTTTTTAAACTATGGTAGGACTATGTCAAAAATCAAGGCTACAGATGCAGTGTTTGGCTGAACAAACTCTAAAAGATGTATTTGCTATCAGATCCCATATTCTTCTTTTTCCACTTTGATCTTTGTACCAGAATCTCTATGGCTCCCTCTGTTTATAACAGACTCCCCATCTGTGGCTTCTAAGTTACCTTTATTTTCAACATCAAGCCATCTGAAAAGACAGGATGATGAGATGGGAAAAGCAAGTTGACTGTAACAATAACTGTTATGCAAATGCATCTTTTCATCTTTCCATGACTCAGCTATATTTGTCCAAATCCCTCTTATACCCAGCTGTTGAAGTTACCAAAGACCTGACCTCCTTGGCTGTTCTTTAGGTCACCCTATCAAGTAAGCTTCTGAAAAACCCCCTTGGACCACCTTAACTTCAGCTTTCCTCAGATTTTATGAGCCAAGTTGAATTGTGTTTCTGGGTCTTTTCAAAATCCAGATGGGTATTACTTGGGTTGTGTGTACAGCCCTAGTATGCAGCCTTCAGGATAGGACTGGGCAACCTGCAGCCCTCCTGATGTTGCTGGACTTTTGCTCTTCTCATCCTTTATCACTGACCATGTTAGCTGGAGCTGATGAGAGTTGGCATCCAAGAACATCTAGAGACCCAAAGGTTCTACCACTGCCTTAGGATAAAAGGTAAAGGGACCCCTGACCATTAGGTCCAGTCATGGCCGACTCTGGGGTTGCGGCGCTCATCTCGCTTTATTGGCCGAGGGAGCCGGTGTACAGCTTCCGGGTCATGTGGCCAGCATGACTAAGCCACTTCTGGCGAACCAGAGCAGCGCATGGAAATGCCGTTTACTTTCCCACCGGAGCGGTACCTATTTATCTACTTTCACTCTGACGTGCTTTTGAACTGCTAGGTTAGCAGGAGCAGGGTCCGAGCAATGGGAGCTCACCCCATAGCAGCGATTCGAAACGCCGACCTTCTGATCAGCAAGTCCTAGGCTCTGTGGTTTAACCCACAGCCACCCGCGTCCCACGCCTTAGGATATATTGTAGTAAAAAAGATGGCAGGGAAGACTGATGTCAACACATGAATGACTTCATGAAGAAGGAAGTGTGGCTGAAAAGACACCTCCCCAATTGGTGTAAATCTGAGAGGAGAAACAAGACAAAATTACTAGTTTAGGAGAAGGAAGCAATTACCAGTTTAAGATAATTGTCTTGGGAACAAACTGGCTACCCTCAAAGCCAGCCCTGTAAATATAGATGTTAGAGGAGAAACAAACATCTCTCAGTTTCCTCAGGCGAGAGATACTGAGAAACTTTTGATGGACTGCAAGACTATAACTCAAGATGTTATTAACTTGGGAAGCAACAACATGGCATGTGTGAGATGGAACTCACACAAATGCTAGCACTACTGTGAGGAAGGCACAAGATGGCAGACAGAATGAATCCCCTACTCTCCCTCCTTTCGTGTGTTGGTGTGATGGGTGCAAATCTGTCCGTTTCATTTTCTCTCCATTTCTCATTCCCCTGTTCTCCACATTTCTCATTTTCAGTTTTCCACATTTCCACATCTGTTTGTGATTTTTAAAAAAAATACTCATGAACCACTTAGAGGTTCTATTTAGAGTCAGGCAGTATATACATTTTGCTAAATAATGATAAAAAATGAAGACCCCCTGGCTTTTTAGTACAAATTTCTCTTAATACTCATTTTCACAAAGCCTGTTTTCCCTAATATGATGCAATTTTGTATGCCAGTTTCATGAATGTATTATTTTAATGCACACTTTACCTTAAGATATACAATTTTGTGCATGGATAAGTACGCTGCAAAATTCAGAGAAGTACAAATTTCCAAGGATGGCTATGTTTCAGTTGGTGTGTTGTTTCAGAAAGTGCAAATTAGGTAGGTTTGCATTTAAATGTGAACTGAATCAAATTCCTCCCCATACCTAGAGTTTATATACAGGTAGAATCCATGTGTGCCAGATTTGGATTTCACCCTCTGCTTTTGCCTTCTGTAGAGAGCATATACACATACAACTTGTGCATGCATAAGCTTGCCATGCAGTCAATAAATCTGCATTTCAATGGTTTCGTGGCAGCATCTACAAATTGCACACACATGCAATCTGTGTGCATCATCCCATGGATGTTGAGAGTGGTGGTTGGACAATGAGAATGATCCTGATTTCCCTTCTCATATTGATTCTACTACTTTTCAGGACATCGGGATAAGGCTTGTGTCACTACTGGAAAGGCTAAAAAACAGAGCTAGTTCGACTGAAGTGGGTGCATCCAACTTTAGTCATAGTCAGAGCAAGTCCATTAAAATGAATGGACATGAAAAATTAGGTCCATTAATTTCAGTGGGTCTACTCTGAGTAGAACCTAGTTGGAGACACCCCAGAGTGTTTTCACATGTCAGGTTTCAATTGAGTTTTTCTTAAATTGCTCCATAATGTTGAACCCTACCTTTGCCACAAAGCATGGCCGATGTGTCTCCCAAACTCTATCCAACATTAACAACCTTTGCATATGGCACGGTCAGTGGGAAAGACTTCCAAGGTCTCATTTTAACACCTCACTGTGTGAACATGCTCTGAGCTGCTCGTATCTGATCTGGCTCAGCTCCCCTTGACCTTAGGCAAGAAATGCCCCTAAAGACCTAAAGATCAAAATGCTCTGGCTTAACTAGTTTGGGGAAATTTTCAGATTACTTAATTAAAACACATTTCTGACTTACTCAAAACATTTAAATCCTGAAACTTCTTTGTCGGTAAATGTAGGGGCTGAGGTTATCCCTGATTTGTGTATAAATGTCCTTTTTCTGATAATGGTTGGTGGTGTTTGTAAATAGGTATCATTTTCCATCACGAATAATTTTTCCTCTACTCTCATTTGTTTGGAACTGAAGAAAGCTAAAAGCTTTCTTATCATTCACTTTGAGTCAGTGTTATTTTTGTTCTATAAGCCACATTCCAAATGAAGGCCAGATTTCACGATGGCATCAGAGCTGAAGCAGCAATAATTCCGCTGGAGACTAAACAGATTTTCCTAATGTCAGTGTGATTTTCCCATCAGAGAGGAAATTTGAACAGATAGGAGGCCTTTAATAAAATGTGGTGTATTGCAAGTTGTGTAATGGATGCTGAAGCCCTCTGAACACGATACACAGAGCAAAGAGTATGGGCATATTGGCAACACAGCCAGAGTGATTCCATGCATAAAATTAACATGCTTCCATTAATTTTGTTGGCCTAAGTGCTCAGGCCCTGTGAAGTCATCAACTGCCAATATTACTAGAGGATTATTCGTTTAGATGTCACAGAATGCATAGAGTTATCTAATACAATATTGACAGCCCACATGGGCTAATCATCATTTCCCCTCTCCCACAACTCAGCTCTCTCATTGAACTAATGCCTGCTGGGAAGTAGAAGGTAAAGAGCTTTATGTGGTTGTACTAGTTCCTTCCTTCTGCTCAAGGGCTATCAAGGCATTCAGCTGTGGAAGGAATATGGCACTGCTGCTGAACCAATTATAATTTCTCAGCTAGGGAGGGAAGAGCCATTACTATAAAGAAGAAAAGCATTAGATGCCTATATGTCTGAGGCCTACAGAAGACAGGACAACTAACGCCCCCTGCCTGAGTTGCCTTTGCACATGGATCCTTTATTACTGCTTTCATTTTCTGTGCAATTTCACTCAATAAACTGTTGTGCGCACACAGAGGAGTACTTCAGAAACACTGCCGTTTCAGTATCGAAAGGCCATGCAGAGCGATGTGGATAAATCCTTTTTTTAAAAAAAGATATTTATTAAATTTTCACAAATTATAAAATCAAACATAATACAAACAAACACACACAAAGACAAACAAGTATAATTTCAAATCCTTATTCTCTTAAAACTTACTTCACCGACCTCCTCATACCTCCCCTTTCTGCATTCCAATTTCAAATATTTAGTTCAGCAAATCCTCACCCTTGATTTAATCTAATTGTAATCCTTTCTTTTCCTTTAACCTAATCTTTACAGCTGTAATCTGCTTACTTCTATAGCCGCAACATTTTAACACTCATTAATTTTACAATGTCTCTTAAGATAGATCTTAAATTTCTTCCAATCTTCTTCCGCCGTCTCTTTTCCCTGATCTCGGATTCTGCCAGTCATTTCAGCCAGTCCCATGTAGTCTATCACCTTCATCTGCCATTCTTCCAGAGTGGGTAGATCTTGTGTCTTCCAATACTTTGCGATGAGTATTCTTGCTGCTGTTGTAGCATACATAAAGAATGTTCTGTCTTTCTTTGGCACCAATTGGCCGACAATGCCCAAGAGAAAGGCCTCTGGTTTCTTAAGGAAAGTACATTTAAGTACCTTTTTCATTTCATTATATATCATTTCCCAGAAAGCTTTAATCTTTGGGCACGTCCACCAAAGGTGAAAGAAAGTACCTTCAGTTTCTTTACATTTCCAACATTTATTATCAGACAAGTGGTAAATTTTTGCAAGCTTGACTGGAGTCATGTACCACCTATAAATCATTTTCATAATATTTTCCTTTAAGGCATTACATGCCGTAAATTTCATACCGGTGGTCCACAACTGTTCCCAGTCAGCAAACATGATATTATAACCAATATCTTGTGCCCACTTTATCATAGCTGATTTCACTGTTTCATCTTGTGTATTCCATTTCAACAGCAAGTTGTACATTCTTGACAAGTTTTTAGTATTGGGTTCTAACAGTTCTGTTTCTAATTTTGATTTTTCCACCTGGAAGCCAATTTTCCTGTCCTGCTTGTAAACCTCCATTATTTGATAATAATGGAGCCAGTCTCGCACTTTAACTTTTAATTTCTCAAAGCTCTGTAATTTCAGTTTATCTCCTTCCTGTTCCAAAATTTCCCAATATTTCGGCCATTTGGCCTCCATATTGAGTTTTTTCACAGCCTTTGCCTCCATTGGCGACAACCACCTTGGGGTTTTATTTTCCAACAAATCTTTATAGTTAATCCAAACATTATATAATGCTTTCCTAACAATATGATTTTTAAAAAGCTTTATGGGCTTTAACCTTGTCATACCATAGATATGCATGCCATCCAAATACATTGTTAAAACCTTCCAAATCCAAAATGTCTGTGTTCTCAAGAAGCAGCCAGTCTTTCAGCCAGCAGAAAGCTGCTGATTCATAGTAAAGTTTAAAGTCCGGCAGGGCAAATCCCCCTCTTTCCTTTACATCAGTTAAAATCTTAAACTTTATTCTGGGTTTCTTGCCCTGCCAGACAAACTTCGAGATATCTTTCTGCCACCTCTTGAAACAATCCATCTTGTCCACAATTTGCAGTGTTTGAAACAAAAACAACATTCTAGACAATACATTCATCTTGATAACAGCAATTCGGCCTAGCAAGGAAAGCTTCAGATTTGACCATATTTCTAAATCTTTTTTTACTTCCGTCCAGCACTTCTCATAATTATCTTTAAATAAATTCACATTCTTAGCTGTCATATTAATCCCCAAGTAGCGATGTGGATAAATACTTGATCCAAGGAGAAATGGGACTAAACTTCCAGCTAAGCCATGGAGCTTACTGAATGACTTTGGGCCAATCATTCTCTTGTAACCTGACCTACCTCACAGAGTTGTTGTGAGGATAAAATGCATTAACCTAATGTGTACCACTGGTGTAGCCTGGCAGGGGCAAGGGGCGGGTGCCCCAGGTGCAAATTTTTTAGAGGTTCAACATTTCAACACCTGGTGCTGCCTCAATACAGCTGTGTGCTTTCATTGCTGGGCTCCACTGAAAACAGCTTCTCCATGTGAACCAGGAAGTGACCTCTCCTTACAACAGAACAACTCTTCTTTGCTTATCTCTGCAGCTGCAATCTCCTGGGTGCACGGATGCCATTAGGCAGTTGAATACTCGTGCATATCTGTTTTCCTCTATCTCACCCCCACCCCACACGACCCCAGATGCTGGCAACCCACGCTACACCACTGTCGTGCACCATTCTTGAAGGAATGGCAGGATGCAAATCTAGGACACAAATATGGTTCCTTTATTTTTGCAAATTGATCAGGACATTTCCTGATCATTTTGCAAAAATAAAGGCACCCAGAGTTCATGCTGGAGCTAGTCTAGAACTCAGAAAGCCTTGATTCCCAGTTCTTTCACCACACATGGCTTTCTTCCAGTGATAAAAGAAAAGAAAACAGGAGCTACTGGCATTTTGTAAACTAGCTTACAGTGGAAAAAATGGTTTCTCGGAACTGACTGAATGTCAAGCGACATCACTGAAACAACAGCTTCTATTTGTTTCTTGAGTAAAAATAATGGACATGACTCCCAAAAAGAAGGGGTGAGATGGAGTTGACAGCTTCTGGATGGAGGCTTTGTCAGTTTTATAACTACAGTGCTCAACTGAGTCTCTCTCTTTTTTCTGGCTTAATGTGAAACATTCCTTGTTGAGGAAATAATAGATCCAAGGAATAGCAACCACATTTAAAACACTCTGCAGATGGGAATTGCCTGAAAAGGAAAACCCACAAGAGAATGAAATATTTGATTTGCAGTAAACGGGAGGAAATTATTTATGAAATTGCTAGGAGGCTCAGATCTAATCTGCCACGGGGTGGGTGGAGGAAGCAAAAAGCCACTTATAATAAATATTACAGCCAGCCAATTAACTGGTGGTTCTTGGGCTTCATACAATAAGGTATATTCTTTAAACTCAGTAATTTAAAGTTTATAGCTAAATCATATCTCTTCTTCTATGTTTAGGTAAAGGTAAAGTGACCCCTGACAATTAAGTCCAGTCGCGAACAACTCTGGGGTTGTGGCGCTCATCTCGCTTTACTGGCCGAGGGAGCCGGCATACAGCTTCTGGGTCATGTGGCCAGCATGACTAAGCCGCTTCTGGCAAACCAGAGCAGACCATGGAAACACCGTTTACCTTCCCACCAGAGCGGTACCTATTTATCTACTTGCACTTTGACATGCTTTCGAACTGCTAGGTTGGCAGGAGCTGGGACTGAGCAACGGGAGCTCACCCTGTCGCAGAGATTCGAACTGCCGACCTTCTGATCGGCAAACCCTAGGCTCTATGTTTACAAGGTATCTAATTTAGAATACATTTTAAAAAATAATAATTGAAGTGCAGCAGGGGGATCAAGGCTTTCCCCTCAGGATGTGCACGTACTAGCTAGCTGCTCGTTTCCGTGGGTTTTAACCCAACTTGCACTCAACAGCTCACAACTGATAGCAGTGTTTCAATTAGAAGCATGGCGAATGAATCATTTTAAAATAAGCAGCATTTCTGGAGCAGGCCCACCATGACCCACTCTTTTCTGGTGAGTTCAAGATCCACTCCAAAAATGCATTTGTTCATACATTTATATACCACTTTTTCCTCCGAAGCACTCAAGTTGTTGCAATGGTTCTCTCCTCCTCATTTTATCATCAAAGCTACCTTTGTGACGTAGGTTAGGCTGAGAGATAGTGGCTGGTCCAAAGTGTTGGTGTGATGGGTGAGCTTCGTGGCTGAGTGGGGATCCACACCCCAGTTTCTGAAGGTCATAGGGCTTCTTTTTCAGCTGGAACTTGCCGGAACTCAGTTCCAGCACCATGCATGCGATGCTACATGGCACAGAGGGAGAGCTGAAGCCAAGAGACGGTGGCTTGTCTAAGGTCACCTACTGAGTCCCTGACAGCAATAATAGTTAGTTTTTTGGGGGGGGCTTCCTGCTGTGTGACTCAGTCTCTTGAGACTCTTTTCTGAGGCAGTAGATTGGTAGAAATGGTGGACTATGAGCAGCAGAAGAGAAAGGATGTATGAGCAGAAACATTATACTCCTCTCCAAAATGGTTTCATTCTGCCAAAACCTCAGGCAGGATTCGGAATTCCTGCAGCAATCCATTATGTGCTTGAGTATTACCAATTCCTTTTGTGCATGATCCAAAAGATGTGGAGTAGGGGAGACACTGCAGCCCATCACACTGTGTGGAGAGATAAACCCACCCCATGGTTGGCATTAGACTTGCTCTTGCCTGTCACAAGGAAGACATCAAACAGCTCCTATCTCTTGGCTTCAACTCTCCCACTGCATCATGCAACATCGCATGCAGCAGCTGTCCAAGTGGACCTGCATTGTGAGAAAGGATTAGCCTGAGATCCAGTGAAGGGATCTTGTGCCAACTGAGCGCTGCTCTGTGGAAGCCCAATTCCCCCTTGATACTGCAGATTCATGCTGCTCATGATGCCCACTGACCCTCTGGAGAGGTTTTTTGACTGAAGAATTTAGGAGGGGAACAGAAAGATAGGTCATGAAAGTTGCAGCCACTGAGCCCTAGCCATTGCTTATATTAGTGACCCTAATTCTATCCTCACAGCAAACCTGTGAATTAGTTAGGTTATAGATAGTGATTGTCCCATGGTCACACCAAAAGCTTCATGGCCGAGGGAGGATTTGAACCAAGGGCACACCTAACATTTTCCCTCCTGCAACACACTGGCTTTCATAATACTGAGATGGCAATACTGGTATGCCTTCCAAGGCTGTTGAAAGAAACATTATAAGTTAACCACTGTCTTGTGGGACACCTTTAGGAGAAAAAAGGCCAAGGAGTAAACCCTACAGAAATGTAAGACTGTTGGATGGCGTCTTGTACACCTCCTTCTGGCAGCTCCTGCAGCCAAGCTGGTGCCAAATGTATTGCTCTGCTTTCCTTTGGACCACATCAGAGAGGCCAAGAAGGGTGTCTTGTTGTCTGGGCAGCCCAGGGCCTCCATACACACTCCCCAGGTTTGTGCCCCAGGAAGGTCACTTTTGTGCTGCTAATGCAGCAAAAACAACACAGGAAGCAGCAGCTGCAAGTTACTGGTCTCTGCAGGCACTCTGATTCTCCAATGGTTTGACTTCACCCCTGGAGGCACACTCCATTGTCTCTCAAGACAAACGGATGCCAACAACAACCCATAAAATCAGCAAGTAGATGAATGGAAACAAAACAAGCACTGAGCATATCATGAAACAGTGGCATCCAGAAACCTAGAATGATTTTTTAAAATTCTTTTTCTGCACACTGTTACTTCAGAACAAAACTTCAGAACACCTGCCAGATTCAATCAAACGTTACCATCTAATCAAATTTTGAATGCAGCATCTAAGGCCTACGTATTTGCCAACTTTCAAAGTAGTTTTGGGGATGTGATTGGGGCAGAGTAGGGGGTGGAGAGAGCTTGAAATTGGCAGAATTTAAGTTAAGACACAACTGCTAAAGTCCGTATATTATGCAGAAAGAGAAGCTTTGCCAAAAGAAATTGCTCAAGACCATATTCAAAGTTTTGCTACCACCCACACCTGGTGCTAAAAGTACAATTGCTGTTTTGGTGCTCATGACTTTGAGGTGGCTAGAAAAGCATTCAGTTCAAAGAACTCATAAAGTGATTTATCAATGAGTTGGGGAGGTTAGATTTTTAAATTAAAAAAACCCAGTTCACATTATTTTGATGGTTACAGATTTTATAACGTTAAGCTCACATGATTCTGTACAGCAGACACATGATTTGTGAAAGACATCATCAGCATCCGGCCTGATGCAGAGATGGAATCTGCCATAAGCCGCTATAAATATTGCTTGTTGCTCTTATACTAGGTATAAATCCTGGCTTCCATTCATCATGCACTCCTCATTAATAAATCACCAGGCAGCAACTAATCTGATCTGTTACTCTTCACGTCCAACCATCAAGATTCCATGCAGGAGGGTAGCAGGGGCTGTGAATAAACTTTCCACTCTGTCTTTCTGCTGCAACAATAAACTTTGCGAGATCCCAAGTGCATCAATCATTTGGGTTTAGGAGAAATGTATTTATTTAAAATAACTCTTCCACTGTAAAAAAAGAAAAGAAAAAAGTGCTAACTTATAAAGGCGTAGAGCACATGAGACATAGATCAATACCCATAATGGGGAACATCAGAATTCGCTTGCCAGGCCTTTACGAATGAAGGCAATAGAATTACTCCTGTGGCTTAAGTAAATGACAATATGAAAACACATAGGTTGAAATTGCATGTTATGCTTAATAGTTTACCATTTTGCTCCTCCCTCAGTGTGAATAGGAGCAACAAACCACAACCTCTTCCTTGGCACTGTATGCAACCTAGGGAATCATAGCTTGTTGGACCATAGCGATTTGTACAAGGCTATGACTCAAATGCCCTCTAAACATTGTTGCTTCCTAGAAGCATATCGACACTGTTATACTGTTGTTCCTAGCTTTAAACTCCAGGGTAGTTTTCAAATGTCTAATCTTGGGTAGATATCAAACTAACTGGATCTTTAAAAGAACATGGTAAATGTTAAGTTGTGGGTGAACATATCAGACGACACAGCGATTCTTCAAACAGCTCTTCTTTATTCAGAGGCCACAACAGAACTGAACTGAAGAGCTCCGTCAGCCTGCTTATATAGTGCTCCTGAACAATGTAACTGTAGCAACTTTCTAAAACTATCCAATCACTGAACGTCACTTTCGATCCTTCATTTGCATACAAATGTCTTTGTCTCCCACCTGAAGATACTGAGGTGATTCCTGTGCACAGCAGTGCTGAAAGCACAGTGGAAGAGCAGTGGGTTGGATCTATCTGAATAGACCCACTGAAATCCATGGACGTGAGCAATTTAAATTCATTATTTTCAATGAGTCTGACTCTATGACATAGACACAGCTCCATGTATTTGGATCTCAGGGAATCTTGGGTAGTGACTGAAAGGTCTAAACTATTTGGCAATAAAACAGTTTCAGTTAAACACTAGAGGCTATTCACATTGGGCTTTGTGGATTGGGAAAGGCAGGCTCTTGAAGGGACAGGCTCCCAGGAGGACAAGATGGCCTTCAGGGAAAAGACAACATCATCAGGCAATTGCTTAACAAAACAGCCATTCTGGTACTTCATCAACAGTTGGCTACTGCAAAAGAGAGGCATGCTTGGTCAGAGTGAGATAGGCCCAAGTACATGGCTGCAGCAACTTCTATAATTTGTGGAACCTTTGGCAATAACTTAAGCTTCTGTCATTTCCAAGGATCATCTTCCTGTCATCTCCCCAAAGGTGAAACCCAAAAATATGCTGGTGCAATTCCATATCTAAGCCATTTCACCTAGCCTTATGCCTTTAGGTGTTATTTAAACATGCCTCTGTTCCAAACAAATACATCAAACTGTTTTTTAAAGGCACTAAAAAAATTCTGTTTTATTTTTCACAGCTCTTTGTTATTAGCAATGTGTTCTTTGTTTTGGAAAATCTCCTGATCCAACTGGAGACTCATAATATTTTTCAGGCACTAAGTGTTCTGCACAATATATCTTTCAGCAACGGTGTCATAAAGAAATGCATGTCTGTACAATAAAATGCTACTGTCCATTCTGAAAATAGATAGCCAGGCAGTTGTGTAGGAGGGGTTGTTTGCAAGATGAATTCAAAGGGTACTTCTCAAATGGTTTGTCAATATATTTTGAATTTAGCCAGTCTTCAAGCTATGTTCCAGGGCCAAAATATGGTTTTGCAGTGGCAAAAAGCTCATGTACCAGGAAGCTCAGAAGTAGGAGAAATGGATCCTTGTCATTGGCTAGGGCATCCCATGTGGTTCAGGCCATGCTCCAGGGCTGTGTAGAGGCACCAGCCATCCATCTATTTCCTGAAAGGGAAAAGCCAATCCTATTCCCAGGCAGGTGGGTGGGAGCAGGAGTTCCTGCCAGCTGCTTTCTAAGTTGCTGAATTGTTCATATTGGAAACATCTCACAAATCATGGAAAATGTCATTATGATAAAAGAAAATCCAAGACAATGCTAAGAGGCTCTCATTAGCGTAAGGAAATTTGAGGGAACACAACCAGTTCATCATCAGTTTACTCTGCCGCTGCCAAGGGAATATAGCACCTAATATAAATGCTGCGTGATGACTAACAATTCCAATCTATCCAGCTACAATAAAGAGAACTATAGTCACGCCAGGAACTCTGATGTTGATTTTCCATATTTGTTTCCTTTACTTCAAGTTCAGCTCACAGTGTGCTGTCAATTGTGTGCATAATTCAGCATACTATTTCTTTTTTTTATTATCTTAGGGTGGTTTTGCAGTGGGGGAGGAAATTGGCCTGGAAAAGAGAGCTGCTTACTCTATTGCCCCTTGCAATAGCTTTAATGGGAGGTGAGGAGATGGAGGAGTTCCCCCCCCAAAAAAAACCTCATACTACTGGCCACAGAGGCACCAGCTTGCGAAGGCAGTTGGGGGGGGGCAATGTCGTGTGCATGATGTCACACGTGTGACGTGCAAGAAGCTGGAGTTTCATATGCCCTACCCAATGGAGAAGCTTCCGTATGGGTTCAGTCACCACTACCACCAACTATTACTTGCAGCCAGCTGTAGCACGATCCAGGAAAAGCTTTCCAGTTTTGCTGAATTTGTAACCTGAGTCTCAATGAGCAATAAAATAAGGATTGTAGCTGTGGTGTTTAAAGATATGTCTAGCCACTGAGATCAGCACCCCTAAGCACAGTGACTATGGGAGTGACCCCTTGTTACGAGCATGGGATGAATCAACTTCTACAGAAAACCACAGACTTTATTTCACAATCTTCCCTTAGGCCCAAGCTAGATGTGACTTCGAATCCCTCTAAATGACACCAAGGGAGATTTCATCCCAATCTAAATAGCAGATTCAGACCAGCTATTGTCATTTGAAACACAGCAGGGGTGGAAATGTGCACATTAAATGTACCGAGAAATTTAACTAGTCCTGTCTCATTTGGACTCTGGAATCTTTAATGGAACTGAACAGAACTCACCATCTTTCCACACAAAACCCCACTCCTGGTTATCCCTTCATCTGAACAGTATAATTTAAGGCCTCAGGAAGCAATTTTGTTGCAGCTATTGTAAAACAAAAATCCTTCCTGATCCAGTGCGAATCATCCAGAGACCTATCAGCACATCACCCATATCGCCCCACCCCTTGATCACATAGCATCTTACAATATTGTTTAAAACCAACACAATCTCATGCCAGTTATTTATGTTCCCTTTTTATGTCCTGCCTTTCAACCAACAGTACTAGAAATGACTTCATACTTATTTTCTCTCTAGGAATTTATTCTGCAAGCCATTTTCCTGTTCCCAGTGGAAAATGGGACAAAGAGGCTAGCGACTGTGTGACAGCTAAACACCACAGTGCTCATTGTTTGCATGAACTGAAACGCTATACTGTTGGTTCAGCCTTCTTCTTAGCCTTCTCCCATTTTCACACCACCATCCCCACTTTGCTGTCCAACCTAAAAGGTACACGCCTCCAGTCATTTATACGATGATATGATTGGTCATTTATAGCAACTACATAATAATGACTGTTGCTTGTCTCTGTGTGTGATATATGTGATATAATGTTTCTCAGTACAGTGGTACCTTGGGTTACAAACACTTCAGGTTACAGACTCCTCTAACCCGGAAGTAGTACCTCAGGTTAAGAACTTTACCTCAGGATGAGAACAGAAATTGTGTGGTGGTGGCGCGGCGGCAGTGGCAGCGGGAGGCCCCGGTACTTCAGGTTAAGAACGGTTTCAGGTTAAGAACGGACCTCCAGAATGAATTAAGTTCATAACCAGAAGTACCACTGTAATAGCATGTGGGTGGTTTCACCTTTGCCTTTCTCATTGTCTGTTTGAAAGATCTCGGGAGTTGTGCCTCTGTTGTGGCCCTTCCTTTTCTTTTTCCTACTGCTGACTATTTTACCCTGGGTGGCCTCCAAATACAAATGAATGCTCCCACTGTTACACATTCAACAACAAAGTGTTGAGAAGGCTCCTAATGAGATGCACGCACATGTCAATAGTGCATCTGCTAGAGAGGTTGCTGCACGGTTTCCTTCGGCTGACCACCCAAACATCAGCCCATGGGTCAAATCAACTCCAAGCCCTCTTTGTAAACTAGGAAAACAATGTTCCACTTTTTCCACACGGCTGAGAAAACGCACACTTTACAATCGAAGTCCCCTATGTATGGAATTTCTCTTGGAACAGGACACTGTGCTAGTTTCTTTCCCTGTATTTAAATTCATTTGCAGAACAGCAGTGAAAAGTTTAAGGGAGGAGAGCATCTGTAATAAAAAGAGTTCATTTAATGCTGTTTTAAAGATGGTTGTTTCTAGATTTATTTATTTTTTTTACTAAGAAAGCTCATTGTTGGAAATGTTCCCTTTTGATAGCCCTTTCAACTATCCCATTCAGTAGCCTAGAGATCCTACATATTGCCACCCACCCACCCCTCGTCCTTACCTCTGGTAACAATATTCTGATAACTGATGATCCACCATTGGATCCTGATGTACTGCCTGAAATATTAAGCATATTAAAACATATACATTAGATATATCAGTGGGCACATAATGTCACTGATAGGGATGGAGGAGAAATTCACTTCAGTTTGCATTTAAAGGCAAACATACCTAATTCACACCTTTCTGAAACAATATGTGAACCACAATACAGCCATTTTTCAAAATTCTCACTTCTTTGAACTTATTTTAATTTTTAACACTTTGAAATATGAAATTTTCCATTTGGCATTTAAACCATGCCAATTATTATGCTGCAGAGATGATAAGGCAGCAGCCCCAGCAATCTCCTGCAATGAGTGACACTCAGAATGATTCCAGTTCCCAGGAACATCCAAATCAGGGATAAGGAACTTAATGACCAAGGTGGCTGGGGCTGATGGGAGTTGGAGTTCAACAACATCTGAAGGGCCACTCCTGATCTAGGGTTGCTTTAAACAAAAATGGTAATTATATTATCATTATATTAGTACCACACAAAAAATCTGAAAAAATAAAAGCTGCAATGGAGAGGAACTGTGAAAGAAAATAGGTAGGAGTGGGTCAGCATTTATGGATTTTACTAAATTTCCATTTGCAGGGCAGCAGGACCCCTGGGGATGCTGGCAGGGGGCTAACTGAAAGAGCTACAAAACAGCAAACGAGGTTATAAGAGAGTGGCATGTGGTGTGTGGAGAGAAACATGGCTGAAGCCAAGATGTCAGGGATTATCAAGGCATCTTCTCTCTTGTTAATTCCCTGCAAGCTTATTACCTGCATTAATAGACAGGTATTAGAATGTGTGCAAGAGGCCAGTTCTGCAGAAGGGGAGGTTCAAGTGTTGATGTATCCAGCTAACGGGCTCCAGAATATGCCTTAAGCATGATGTTGAGGTCTGAGTATCCAGCATCTCTGCCTCTGGGGCAGCTGGTCCCACTGACAGGGGCGTAGGAAGGGGGCGGTGGGGCGGTCCGCACCATGTGTCACCACTGAAGGGGTGACAAAATGCTGGGCGGCACTCACCACGGGGCCTGCAGCGTGCCACGCATCTCTCCTGGGAGTGACGTGGTGGCTTGGGCACTCGCAGGCTCCACACTGCCCCAAACGGTCCGCTCGCCGCCTCCCCTTCAGCTGTAGGGCATCTGAGTGGGAGGAGGCAGACAGACTCCTCGGAGGCCCCACGGAGCATCCTGCCCCAGCTGGTCCCAGGCCCCCAATCAGCTTGCTCTGCTGCTGCCTGCTGACCCCTTTTCACCTGGTTCAGAGAGTCAGGCTTGGAGCTACTGGTCAGGGTGCAAGTTACGAATGGTTCTGTCTAGGTGCAGTTAGGAGTCAGTAGCCCAGACTCACAAATGTCTCTGGACAAATCTAGTCTCTTGTTAGGAAAAAGTGGGTGGGTGGGTGGGGAGATTGCTTCACTGAAGTCCACTTTAACAACAGTTGACATTTTGTGCTCCTCTTGAGAGCATAAAGGTTTCCAGCTATTTTTTTTTTTCCTGATGGAGGTGCCTGTGCCAAGAACAAAGTATTTCACAGGCTTGGAGCCTGGGGTAGTGCTGAACTTGGCAAGGAATGATCCTCAATAAATCTCTGGAATCCTCTCATAGAGAACACAATAGCAGAAGCTGTTTTGATCTGAGTGAATTACATTTTTTCCCCTGTTGGTCAATGCTTTAAACAAATGGAGCTTCCTCCCGGTTTTCGACAGACGGCTTATAATGAATGTTGGTGGAGAGTCCATCACATAAAGAAAGGAGAACGCTAAACAGAGATGGGAGGAGAGGAGACGGGCAGAGCCATGGCAAAGCCAGTGCAGGGCACAGGTGTGTTTGTACCACAACAATCTCACCACCACTGCAGTCCTGGATCCCGGTATGCTGCTGTGACTCAACCAGATGGAGGTCAGAAGGGCAGTGCAGTCCTGCTCTGTGGTACATTAACATAGGATGAGTGCATTCTTAGGTGCCACCAGTCTTTACCATGTTTCTTTGCTCCTCTCTGCTATATAAACAATGTCATGTGGGAAGCACTGCGCATGGCCAGAAGATTTGCATAATTTATTTACACTTGTTTTGGTTTTCTTAAAAAATTTAAAATTGCAAAAATGCACAATTTGAGATTTTCACAACTGTGTATCTAGGTCAGGGGTCTGCAACCCGCGGCTCCGGAGCCGCATGTGGCTCTTTTACACCTTTGCCGTGGCTCTGGGGCGGATACTAGCGAGGGGAGGAGAGGCATTGTGCGCCCTGACACTCCCCACTGTGGCGGGCGCTGTACTGGCTGTGACGTTGCATGGGGGTGGTACGTGCGTTAGTCACGCACTGTCCCGACGTCACCTTCCCGCCCGCTGTCAGATCGCGGCTCCGGAGATATATTTGTTTTAAATGTCGTAATGGTTTTGCGGCTCCCAGTTGTTTTTTTCTTCGGAAACGGGTCCAAGTGGCTCTTTTTGTCTTAAAGGTTGCAGACCCCTGATCTAGGTGGACTTCTAGTACCATAGATAGCATTATCTATGTGGTGGTGCTAAAAGGGTGTGACTGCTACTCTTACTCAGCTATGAGTGATCGCCAAAGAAGATGACAACTGCACTCTACCATGCAAATGATGTAACCACTCAGGTGAATGTCAGTGGATAGGATGGGTCACATGGGTCATGTCCACCCAATAATAATTTAGCAAGAAGGCAGAGGATCCACTTCCATACTGCTGTGGATGGGAGTGAATATGGCCCCTGTGTTATCCTCCCAAGTGGTAAGATGAATACCCTCACACATCAGGGTTAAGATGAGTGGTAAGAAGTATAGTTAAAAAGGCAACAGTGTTGACCCAGAGGGTTTTGCCATTTTAGGGAGCATGAATTTTATCAGCCGTGAATTTGATCATAACAAATTCTACATGAACAAAAAGTGGAGATGCTATCAGCTGCTGATGCCTCATAGAGTAAGGAAGCTCATAAGCATGGATACAAAATGGAAGTAAAAAACAGAGTTCTTCCAGTGTGCCAAATGGACACAAGTCACAAATGTGATGCTTATACAAAACTGCCAGGTCCCATAATGGAGTTTGTTAATATATGTAGGCAATGAGCCACAGACATAATAGTGGCACTCTGAATAGACCCGACAGGTTAGGCTGTAATCCTATACCTTGGAGTACGTCCTATTGAACTTAGTGGAATTTGCGGTTTGAATCCCTGCAATGGGGTGAGTTCCCGTTGCTCAGCCCCTGCTCCTGCCCACCTAGCAGTTCGAAAGCACGTCAAGTGCAAGTAGATAAATAGGTACCGCTCCGGCGGGAAAGTAAACGGTGTTTCCGTATGCTGCTCTGGTTTGCAAGAAGTGGCTTGGTCATGCTGGCCACATGACCCAGAAGCTGTACACCAGCTCCCTCGACCAATAAAGCGAGATGAGCGCCACAACCCCAGAGTCAGCCACGACTGGACCTAATGGTCAGGGGTCCCTTAACCTAGACTTGCATAGGATTGTCTTGTCAGTTTATTGCAGGTGAGTAAAAATGACTTTCAGATTTGTGACTCACTTGCTTAGAACCAAATAGGATTTGATATTTCACCGTAATAATTTAAGGTTGCTTTCTCCTGAGCTGGCAGTACAATAGATGTTTAAGACTAGTTTTGAAATATGTGAATAATCCTTCCTTTTTCAAAAGTTCCTCTTTCATTTCCTTGTTTGCCTTTAGAACATCTGTGAGCTTGGTTTTGCTGTGCTGCGCTTGATTTTTGTTTGTGAAGTCTGGCTGGACCTTGTCTCCATTCACCCCTAATCCAGAGCACAGAACACTGAAGACTTTGAGAATTCTCCTTTTGGAGAGCAGCCCTCTCTGTCAAACTATGCTGTTCTGGCATAGTTCTTCTGCTCTTAAATGTATATTTCTCCTGTGAGAATTTGGGATGCTTGTTTTTCTTCGGAAGCACTCGGTTCTTATTTTAAGCCATTGAAGCATTTTCTTTCACGCCCATTGTTTATCGGAATCCCTCTAGCACTTAATAGCGCTGTGCTTCAGTGCACCATTGCTTTTTGTTCCAAACCACAGTATTGCACATGCTATTATCCCCATTCCTGGGGATATGAGGAAAAGAAGTAGCTCTAAGAGGTCAGAAGTATTCTCTTGAAGGAAATGCTTCAACTTCTCCTGTGTAAACATTAGGTCTGCTTATACAGTGAGAAGAACCAAGTGGTGCCACTCAGGCTTCAGATGAGGTCATTTATATTTGAATATTCCCCTGTGGAAGAAAAACAACAGCCTGGCCTACTCTGTGACACTCCCTCCTCTCCTAGTTTATGGTAGGGGGCAAGGGTTTCCCTTCCCATTGAGTAAGACCACAATTTAAAAGTCACCTTCACCACCCCAGAAATGGAAATTCTTGGAAGGCATCACCACTTGATCCTGTTCAACTGTTGTTGATTTAAAAGAGGATCCTTTAAAAGAGGATTGGACAAATTTGTGGAGGATAAGGCTATCAAGAACTATGTTCTGCCTCTTCAGCCAGAGGTAACAATGCTCCTGAATACCAGTTGCTGGAAACCACAGGAGGGGAGTGTGTTTGCGAAACAAAAGAAGTGCCATGGTCAGACCACTTCCTGGTGCAACTTGACTTCTCCGCGACCCTTCCCCTCTGCAGGGAGGTGGGACCAATTCGGATGGTCCGCCCCCGCCACTTAATGGATCCAAATGGTTTCCAGAGAGCGGTAGGGGATGCTTTATCCCATGTTGATGGCCTTTCAGCTGATTCCCTGGTGGCCCGCTGGAATGTGGAGTTAACCAGGGCTATTGACTGTTTGGCTCCGAAGCGCCCTCTCCGATTGCATGGAGCCTGGACAGCCCCGTGGTTTTCCACGGATCTGAGGGCAATGAAACAATCGTTGAGACGGCTAGAGCGCCGGTGGCGGATGACCCATTCTGAAGCTGACCGGACACAGGTTAGACCTCAGTGTCGAGCCTACCAAGTGGCGGTAGCGACGGCGAAGAAGGCTTTCTTCGCCGCCTCTATTGCATCTGCAGAAAACAGCAGCAGGAGACTTTTTCAGGTGGTCCGCAATTTAGCGGAACCACCTGCTACATCGGGGCCCAGTACGGGCCACATGATCTCCTGCAATGATTTTGCAAAGTTTTTTGCAGATAAAGTCGCTCAGATTAGGGAAGAGGTAGACGCCACCGTGGGAGCAGGGCCGAGGCGGGAGAGTGCTAGAGTCCTGTCTAGTCAAATTGCGTGGGATCAATTCCAATCTGTTACCTCCGAGGATGTGGACAGGCTGCTTGGACGAGTGAAACCAACCACCTGTCTCCTTGATCCTTGCCCATCCTGGCTTATAAAAGCTAGCCGGGAAGGGCTGGGCGATGGGCTTCGTGGGGTGATGAATGCTTCCCTCCGTGAGGGAGCCTTCCCAGACCCGCTGAAAGAGGCGGTTATTAAACCACTTCTTAAAAAACCATCTTTAGATGCGGCCACGATGGCCAACTACTGCCCAGTCTCAAATCTTCCATTCTTGGGCAAGGTGATTGAGCGAGTGGTTGCTGAACAACTCCAGGCACGCCTGGAAGAAGCGGACCATTTGGATCCCTTCCAGTCGGGATTCAGGCCTCATCACGGGACTGAAACTGCCTTGGTCGCACTGGTTGATGATCTCCGGCGGGCTAGGGACAAAGGTGAGAGCTGTTTCCTAGTTCTGCTGGATCTCTCAGCGGCGTTTGATACCATCGACCATAACATCCTTCTGGACCGTCTTGAGGGGCTGGGAGCTGGGGGCACTGTCATACAGTGGTTCCGCTCCTTCCTCCTGGGCCGTGTTCAGAAAGTGGGGGGGGGATGAGTGTTCAGACCCCTGGGCTCTCACTTGTGGGGTGCCTCAGGGTTCTGTCCTCTCCCCCATGCTTTTCAACATCTATATGCAGCCGCTGGGAGAGATCATCAGGGGGTTTGGGCTGGGTGTTCATCAGTATGCAGATGATACCCAGCTCTACCTTTCTTTCAAATCAGAACCAGTGAAGGCGGTGACAGTCCTGTGTGAGTGTCTGGAGGCGGTTGGAGGATGGATGGCGGCAAACAGATTGAGATTGAATCCTGACAAGACAGAAGTACTGTTTCTGGGGGACAGGAGGCGGGCAGGTGTGGGGGATTCCCTGGTCCTGAATGGGGTAACCGTGCCCCTGAAGGACCAGGTGCACAGCCTGGGAGTCATTTTGGACTCACAGCTGTCCATGGAGGCACAGGTTAAATCCGTGTCCAGGGCAGCTGTGTACCAGCTCCATCTGGTACGTAGGCTGAGACCCTATCTGCCCGTGGACTGCCTCGCCAGAGTGGTGCATGCTCTGGTTATCTCCCGCTTGGACTACTGCAATGCGCTCTACGTGGGGCTACCTTTGAAGGTGACCCGGAAACTACAACGAATCCAGAATGCAGCAGCCAGACTGGTGACTGGGAACGGCCGCTGAGACCATATAACACCGGTCTTGAAAGACCTACATTGGCTCCCAGTACGTTTCCGAGCACAATTCAAAGTGTTGGTGCTGACCTTTAAAGCCCTAAACGGCCTCGGTCCAGTATACCTGAAGGAGCGTCTCCACCTTCATCATTCTGCCCGGACACTGAGGTCCAGCACCGAGGGCCTTCTGGCGGTTCCCTCATTGCGAGAAGCAAAGCTACAGGGAACCAGGCAGAGGGCCTTCTCGGTAGTGGCGCCCACCCTGTGGAACGCCCTCCCAGCAGATGTCAAAGCGATAAACAACTACCTGACATTCAGGAGACATCTTAAGGCAGCCCTCTTCAGGGAAGTTTTTAACGTGTGATATTTTATTGTATTTTTGGTTTTTATGGAAGAGTGGCTGGGGAGGCCCAGCCAGATGGGCCGGGTATAAATAATAAATTATTATTATTATTATTATTATTATTATTATTATTATTATTATTATTAGTGCCCAGGTCCTGCTTACAGGTTTCCCACAAGTATCTGTTTGGCCGCTGTGAGAATAGGATGCTGGACTAGAAATTGCCCTGGTCCAGCAGGCTGTTCTTATGCTTGTATGATTGGACAAACCTGCATCTGGTATTGAAAAAGAGCACGGGAGTCCCTTGAATGGGATGCGTAATGCTAACTCAAACTGTGTCGCAGCAAATTGTTTCGCTGGGTATGGTAAAGGGCAAGATTCCAGGGCTTAGCATGAGCAATGGCAAGGGAGGCACTGGGATGTGGCTTGCAGACTCCTGTTTGAAGTGCTTAGTTCTATATAGGATTCTGAATATTTTCCTTTGATTCCAATTCTTGTGCACATCAGAATGCTTTAAAACGGGGTGGGGGGCCTGTGGCCCTTCAGATGTTGCTGGACTTTGACTCCCATCTGCCCCAGAAGCATAATCAGTGGAGTCGAACAGCAGCTCAAAGGCCACAGGTTCTGTCAATAAATTATACGTAGGAAGGGACATGTGTCACTGAGAAATCCAGCACCATCATTAAATGTGGAAATCTAGAGGTGGTGCTACACCGTAATGACTGATGAATTAGGCAAGGAAGAGAATCAAACTTTTGCTGGAGCATTGACTGGCTGGCTGGGCAATCTTGGGTAAGCTGGTATTGATTAACAGTGCCCTACTTCCCAGGGTTATTGCAAGGATTACTAATTGATAGTGCCCTGCTTTGCAGGGATGTTAATAGTGCCCTACTTTACTGGGTTCTTGGAAGGACTACAAATGCACAAAAAGTCCTTTGAACTAAGTGTCATTGGGAGAAGTAGGCATTTACTGGGGTACCTGGCAAATGAGCTCTTAATGGTGCCAGCTGGTAGCATTACCATAGCATGTTCATGAATATGGCACCTACGCAATCAACAGAATAGTTTGATGCACAGATAACAAAACACCGGGAACAAAATATTTGTTCTCCAACTATGTTTCATGTTCACAAAGCTCTTGATAATTGCTGAAAGCCTGGCTTTGCCAACCGTGTGCTACTTTATTTTTATTTATTTTTCCAAAAAAACTTTCTTAATCACATTTTTGTAGTTGTTTTGAGTTATAAATAATTAATTAGTCCAAATAGTTACAAATAAATAAATAGTGGGTGAAGGGCGTCTTTAAGCTATCTCATGAATATGTCCAAAAAATTAAACAAAGAATATTGTAAAATATTTATGCAACACTTTCAATCTCTCTCTCCCCCCCCCCCGCCCAGCCCTGCCAATTCTGCCAGGCCTCTGTGCCATCCCATATCTGAATCTGAATGCTTGAAAGTGTCCACATTTGAAAATGACTGCTTTGTATCAAAACTTGCCATATCAAGGAAAGTTGCTTTTTGAACCTTCTTTCTAAAAAGAGAAATGGGTGTGATTTTCACATGGAGATACTGTCAAACAAATAAGTTACCATGTGCAAACTGAGATGGCAGTGTCCTACTTCCTCACTGCCAGGATAGTGTGAGGTAATACTCTGAGGTAAATGGCTGAAAGAAAAGCTTCACAATGTGTAAAATCTGCAGAAAGACTTTGCAGTATTTTGGGGTGGTACTCAAGAGATTTCTTAAATGCTATCTGAGGTAAAACTGTGTCCCTAAACAAAGTATGCTGATGTCACTTGTAATATTGCTGTCACACTCAATTTATATATTTAAAAGAAAACCCAAGTTTTATCACAAATGAATTGTTTATTTGAAGGTTTTGATGAGGGATTGCTCTATGACCACATTACAGAGAGGATGTGTTGTAAGGCTCAGGAAGGAAAAAAGATATTAAAGTTAGAACCATATGTGTAAACAAAAGCTAATTGACAGCACTGATCAATCCATAGCTTATATCATGCAAATTCCCTAATATCATCAATGAGGCTTAAAAAAAAAAAGCCAAGACACAGAATTGTGTGGAACATTTTCAAAGCACAGGAGGGAAGAAAATAAAAACCACATGTTCTTGCTGAAGTACACAACTGGCATTGTTCAGAGAGAGCCTAGCAAAGTCTCTTAAGACTACAGGCCGCAATTCAGAGAGCTTGTGTTAGAATGTGTGATAGTTTGTCCACACACAGGCAGCTTTTTGTAAGGGAACGTTACATCGAAACTCCCCCCTTTTAAAAGAAAATCTCCTGAATTTCTGACAGGTTTTGTTCTCTATCAGGGGTGGATGAATGAGAAAGCTTCTACAGCATGTAGGCAGATAGTTCTGTAGCACCTGTATTGTGACCTAAATAGCCAGTTTTAACTGAAGGCACAAGCTGTACTTTTACATCCTTTAAAATGTCCACATACAAATTTATGTCTAAGTCATGTGTGCTCTGAAAAACGGTATTAAGATTTTATGTAATTGCTATGAAGCTTGTTGCCTTCATTTTCAAAATGTAGTTGAAAGCCCCAACCAACCCCATTAACTATGAGAGACCAAATCAGAATATCCTATCTGTAAGCTTGCAAGCCTCAAGCCATAAACTATGGAAAAGTCACAAAGTTGGATTATTATTCTAAAGCAAGACTCTTTTAAAAACTCTGTTTTTTTAAAGAAAAAGAAAAGCACCACGGTACAGAGACCACTCATGATCCATCTGTACCTTCCAATATACATATAGAAATGAATAATAAATGCTTCTGTGGCTATCTTCTAAAATATTTCACGACAAAACTCTGTTAAGTAGGAAAATACTACTGTTAGCACCTTATAGAAAACGGACCATTCATCTCACTGACCCTCAAGAATGTGAAGGGCCAATTTGGACAAATGAGCTTCACGAATCTTGGTTTTAGCAGTGTCGGTGTGCAAAAGTGCAGGATCAGTCTACGCACTCAAAACCATGTAGACAGACTGTAGCAATTGAAAGCCAACCTGAGTCTAATTCAGGCTGCATTTCTGAATGAACTCCCTTTTCTAAAGCCAAAGCCTCAGATATTCAATAGGATTCTGAGCATAAGGCAGTGTGTGCAGTTCTTGACAGCGCATGCAAACCTTAAACATTTTTATTAAATACTAACCAGAGAGGGATTGATTTTAGCATGTCTTGCAATCAAAGTCATTTTTAGCTCTTGCACAACTGGAGGCTGGGCCTAAATAATTTTGGAGTAGACACACATACCTGAGGCTTCCTGAATTCTCAGCTACCAACTGTAACAAAATTAGGCTTATCAAACAATGGTTTAAATATATATGGCTTTTATTTTCTCCCCTTCATTTCAGTTGAAAAAAACATAACCTTTGTGTAATACATGGTGGCATGTGTGTATGTGTGGGTGGTGGTGTTGTTGTTTTGTAGAAAACAAAGTCCTTCTTTTCAGCAACCCAATGGCAAAAGCTAGTTGAATCCTTGGTTGTGCTTTACATATACAGAATGGCTGTTGCTTTAGTGTTTCATTCTGGCTAACAATCTGGAATACACAGGAGCTGAAAAAGGAGAGAAGGAGACGCTGTCATAAGCACAACTGCATTAATCATCTATGGCTGCATCAAAAAGATAGTCAGAGGTCTTCTCAAATTAAAATCAGTAAACCATTTACTACCACTATGTTATTTTGTTCCTCTCTAAAGCTGTTCACAGCCAAATGAAAACTGAATTGCTTGAAAGATGCTTTAGAATGTGCCTACAGTGTTTGTTTTGAACATTGACTGCAATCGGGCACTCATTCCCAGATACTTAATTCCACTGGATTTGCTAAGCTTCATTAAACGAAGTTGGATGCCTATGCCACAGTGCTCTGGCATACACATGGCAATTTGCAAGAATGGGGTGATATGATATAATAGTATACTATCCCCTTCACTATAGTATAGTATAGTATCCCTTGACTGAGTATGCACTGAGACATCTAGGTGTCTCCTGACCAATACATTATATTTACATACACAGCATAATTTGTTGTTAATTTGGTGGCAACATCCTGAGATGGAAGAATGAAGAGTACCACTTCAGATTCCAGGTGGGGGAATTACATTTATAAAATATGTTCTTCTGTTAAAACAACACCCCACAAGCCCTCCCTTGTCGCAGAGCAGGGAACAGACTGAGCCAGAACCTAGCTTTTATTTAAAAGGAGGTGTATTTTAAAATGTGGGGAAGTGTTCAAAAAATATAATCTACCATCTGCAGGCTGCAATGGCATAGACCACTCTGTTGCCTCAGGATTTTATCACCTCACTCTGTTGCATGTCTAGACCAGGCAGGACAAGAGGAGAGGGATTGTTTGCCTACTGTGCAAGGCAAAGGAAACCTGTCCCTCACATTGCCTAAGCAGCCAAGCAATGTTCCCTATCTCCAGGTAGGGCTGGGAAGAAACCCTGACTGAAACCCTAGAGAGCAGCTGCTGTCCTGTGCGGCCAGTACTGACCTAGATGGTAAAAGGTAAAGGATCCCTGGACAGTTAAGCCCAGTCAAAGGCGACTGGGATGCGGTGCTCATCTCGCTTCAGGCCGAGGGAGCCACCGTTTGTCCATAGACGGCTTTCTGGGTCATGTGGCCAGCATGACAAAACTGCTTCTGGTGCAACAGGACACTGCGACGGAAACCAGAGTGCATGGAAATGCCATTTACCTTCCTGCGGCAGTGGTATCTATTTATCGACTTGCACTGGCATGCTTTCGAACTGCTAGGTTGGCAGGAGCTAGGACAGAACAACAGGAGCTCACCACCATCACGCGGATTCGAACCGCCGACCTTCCAATCAACAAGTCCAAGGGGCTCAGTGGTTTAGACCACAATACCACCTGGATCCCTATTGACCTAGATGGACCAGTGGTCTGTCTCAGTGAAAGGAGCAGTGGGAGACAGGGAAATATGGCTGAGCATATCTCCCTACTTCCAACACATGTTTGTATTTTGACTGGGGCATTTCACATTCCTTGTTATCCAAAACATTTTTTCATAGCTGATAGTTCAACTCAGCCTTAGCGAATTGCCCTTGAAGAGCCTACAAGTAACAAAGAGAAGGAAAGCCTCAGTAAGAAAGGAGGGAATGGCATTGCTTCCCAGAAGGGTACAACAGCAAATTCAGAGGGGGTTCAGAGTATACATGACCCCCACTGAGAGTGTGGCTAAAAATGTTTCCGTTGGCAAGCACCCACACAGCACTCATAGGATATCAAGTGAAGATGCCTGGAATATATGGAGGTCCCTGTGAGTGGATTAAACATGCCCATGTTCTGAGAGAACACAAATGGTTCTCATGGGTGAGGCAAGGGATGCTACTACAAATCCTGGTAGCTGCCACACAACAGAGGAACCATTTAAGTTATGTGGCATGTAAATTTTGCTTACCTAATCGAACATTCCTGTGGGAAATCTGCAAGGGGGGAAAAGAGAGAGAACGTTTACATTTGTACAGATGAAACAAATCAATAATATTTATATAATTTTATAGCAAATTGGTGTGCAATTGAAAACCCCAAACAAAAATTCCCCTTTAGTAAGCATGGGTCGTGCCCGTATTAGAGCAGTGTTGTGGGGGTGGGGGCAGGGACCAGTGGGCTAATCCGAAGGGAGCTTGTGTCAGAACAGCATCGGTGTGCCCTGCAGTTCCCCCTGCACCACTTGAAAAGCTGCTGTAGGTCTAACTTCAGCCCTCGGCTGCTACCACCGTAAGCCTCTGTAAAGATGGAAAGAAAACTGGGAAAAGCAGGCTGTGCCTGGGGGAGGCCATTTGCACCACAGCCATTACTTTGGAGGCCATTCAAATATGGCCAAATGAGAGATTGCATAGCATGATTTAGGGAGCTGGTACAAAGTATTTCACATCTGATCCATGGATACCAGTTCCATTGGTTCTGTATGGTTCACTACATACTTGGGATTGTGATTTTAGGAGGGGGCTGCAGACAGGCAAATCTCACTGTAATCAATGGGAGATCTTTCCAAGCAAGCACATTTTTGGATATGTTCAAAGAGTACCTCCTGTTGCAAACCTCTATGTGTGGTGACATAAAGTCAGTGGGCCAAGTCCTTAACTCACATGGGCTCTCTCCCTGCCCTCTTCACAACATGTGAGTATAACTGATCTGGAAGATAGCAGCTTAAGACACATCTGTCTACCCAGGAGACTGATGTGTTCAAGGTCTGTTGTGATTACATTGCCCTCTGCTGTGTTGATTTTGAGAGCCTGAATATGATGATGATGATGATGATAAAATTAGTGGTTAAAGGTTTAGTGCTTTTATTATAGTTTCAACTAGATATTTTACAAGCTGCCCCAGGATCTTAATTGAAGAGGGCAGTTTAAAAGTGGAACAAGTAAATAAATTATAATAATTTAATCTGAATGTAGGTTCCAGTGATATGATCTATGTTGTCCATGTCCAAATACAGGGACATCAGAAATGTCTCTATATGCTGCTTGAGCATTATGCTTACCTTGGATAATGCAGAGGCTTGCTTGAAGATTTCCAGTGCCGGATCTGCAGGCTCATCGCTTCTTTCATTAGGCCTGGAAGCTAAAAGACACAAACAACGTTCAAACAACATTCAAATACACTTGTGGATGTTTTCTAATTCCATTAATTTAGAAGACCAAGTTACAGCGTTCTGTTGTAATGCTTTTATTTTGGGTTGGTGTTTTGTTTCTTGAGCTACCTTAAGCATCAAATGAACAGGCAGGACACAAATTTATGGAAGGAACTAAATGCAATGGAAACAACTCTATACCAGTGCTTCGAACTCTGCTGTCAGTCTGTCCAAGAAACCAAACATTGCTGCTCTGTGCACAAACCCATAAAATTCCACATACTATCCTAGATACTTCCTTAAGAGAAATGCTTTGTTGCCATATGCAGGAAAGGGAAAATACTACAGCTGGATTGTACATTGTATTTTTAGGAGTTGTCCACTGCTCCTATCACTGCCCTCCATCCACCAAAACTGGTAGACTTTCGGGTAGAACACAATTAAGAACATAGGTTGGGATGTGGGGAACCTTTAGCCTTCCAGATTTTGCAGAACTACAACTCCCACCGGCCCCAGCAAGCATGGGAAATGGCTAGGGATGATAGAAGTTGTAGTTAAGAGTGTGGTGCTGATAACGCCAAGGTTGCAGGTTTGATTCCCATATGGGACAGCTGCATATTCCTGCATTGCAGGGCGTTGGACTAGATGATCCTGGGGGCTCTCTTCCAACTCTGCTGTCTTCAGCACTTCCATAAGGAGCTCAAATCAACACCACTGCCATCATTCTCATGGATGAGTAGGCAGGCAAACATCCTGTTTGTTCTCAAAGGAGCCCTTTGAGCTGGCTCACCAGGAGCAGCCTGCTTGTAAGCTGACTCCCACCCACCCAAAAATATTGTGTCCAGTATGTTTTTTGTTAAATTGTCAAAAGAAATTATGATTCACAGTCCTGCAAAATCACTTTCCCTTCTTCCCTCCCAATGTTTCCAATCACGTATATGGCACATGCAGTTTTCCTAACGCTTCATGTGCGCCTTGTTGAAGTGAATGAGGGCTTTGGAGACTGAAAATATAATGTTTCTCAGGAAGATGAGAATTACCCACTTGTTTCCTGCTGCACAGGAAATGTGCATTTCGCTGCTGCTCCACAGTAATAATAATGTGACCTTAACTCCTTAGGAAAGAGAAGCAAACCTGAGGGAGGGGGTGGAGATCTCTTTTATTCCTGAACCTAACGTGACCTACCTAGTGGTTGTAAAACGGTATTCACAGCATAAATCACACCATTAGTGGCCATAATATCAGCTTCGGCCACAGGTTCCTTGTTGACATTTACGATGTGGTTTTTCTTAAGAAAAAAAAAAGAAGAAGCAGAGATAAGTCAACAGAAACATATGCTAGGAGAAATAATTCTAGAGGAGAAAATATGCAGAAGGTTGTTTTTTTTAATTTTCTCCAAAAGACCCAGCAGCATATTGCACTGAAATCTGCTGCACCCAAGCAGTTTGTTTGTTTTAACAAACTAATTACCGTATTTTTCGCTCTATAACACGCACCCGACCATAACACGCACGTAGTTTTTAGAGGCGGAAAACCCGTAGGCATGCCACCCGTAGGCATTCCCTCCATAACACGCACAGACATTTCCCCTTACTTTTTAGGAGGAAAAAAGTGAGTGTTATGGTGCAAAAAATACGGTAATATGCCTTGAGCAAACTTGTGTGTTCAGAGGCCTGGGATTCCAATAAGTAAGAATGTGGATGCAGACTATGTTAAACAAATGTAAGACTGCTTTTTGTGGTTCCTCCATTGCAGGCAGCTGCAAGCAGACTCCTATTTTCCTGCAGGCTGTCCCTTGAGGGGCACCTATAAGTCTTGAGGGGCACCAGGTTGTGCTTAATCCCCAAAACACTGCCATGGATCAAGGAAATTGCTGCATAAACTATCACAATTAGGGTATCAGTAGAAGCTCATTGCGAAGCTGTTCATGCCATGATTCCTAACAGCACTGCATGTGTTTTTGACAAGTGAAAAGAAGGTTATTAAAATGAGATAACGTTATTATGTAACAGTACAAGTGTGTAGACAGTGTGTGTATTTTGTTGGTAGTTGCTAACCACACACAACTAGACTTTCTCTTCCAGCCTCTCTTCCTCTGTGGATAGTGTCATTATGTAGCTTTGTCATAGATGGCACGGGACTTAGTTGTGTCTAACTAAGGTTTGAAGTCTTAGTTGTGTCCAACTTAGGTTTGAAGTCTGAAGGTTCATGTTCTTGTTTAAGAGACATGATAAACATCATTGTCTAGTTTCCTCTAAACCTTCCATGACAACCCTGTACCTATTCAGATTATATGTCAGGGCAAACCTTGAACTATCTCCACTACTCTATTCACTTCTAGAAGTGAATGAATGGATAGGGGATAGAAGATTTGAACATGAGATCACTCAGTCATTGTGAGATAAAGCCTACATTTCCTCCATGGTGAGGAGAGGAGGGAGAAAGAGTATGCAAAATTGAGGCTCACTTCTAATCTTCTCTTCCCCTCCCAGCCTCCCACAAAAGAATCCCAGGGAGGTAAAGTTTTGTGTGAACATTGTTAACTGGTTAATATTAGGAGTATGTCTTTGTATTTATAACTATCTTGCATGATTTCTTACAAAAATGCAGGGAAGGAAGAAGGATAAAAGGATATTATACAAGTACAGAAATGAGAAATACAACAATAAAACCATTGTCTGCTTTTCGGAAATTCAAGGTATTTGTAGATAAACAACTCAGTAATTTCACAACAAGAGATAAAGGGCGGGGGGTGAACTTACAGTGCTGACTTCCAGTTTATCTCCCTGCAAGGTCTTCATTCTTACAACTGCACCAACTGCTCCACTAACCAATATTTCATCCCCGATGTGGTACTTCAGAATGCTGGCAAGTTCTTTAGCATTACCTGGGGGTGAAAGAGACCCAAGATATGTGCTGTAGCTCATTTTACTTGTTTCATGGTATTTAGGAAAGAAAACAAAGTATCACAATATCAGGAGTATTCCGCCTTCCACTAACAGTATGCAGCTGTTCCATGAAGTCAGAATGCAGCCATATATCTCTAGAGTGCCCATATTCAGAATCTCACATATGCTGGCAAGTATTCCTTCCAGCAAAGAAACTCTTAAGCACTGAGCAGCTAAAGTGTTTTGTGCAGCAGGAGGAAGGCTGCAGTATAAACAGCTATACTGTATTACATAGAATGTATTGAAGTTATTTGACTTAGCTCTTCAAATGCATGAATGTGTGATCTGAGTGATCTGCAATTTGGGGGAGGGGACACAGGACTTAAAAAATACTTGGAACCTCTATCCTTTAACAGCAGCAATGATTCCCGTAGTGCTCTGGGGTTTTTTTAAAATAGTAAAACTGCTCATTTGACATCACATCATTTCCTCGCAATATTTTTCTGCTATGCTGCTGCAGCTGGTGCCTTCATTGCTTATGATGCCTTTGTCTCTATCTGTTTCTTCCATAAGCAGAAGAGGATGCCAACATATACTGGCAATGAATCATAGCAGCTTATAAATCTGATGTCTGGCAAGTGCTTCCAAAAGTGGCAGAAGACGTACTGGAAAAGAAAACCCCGATGCTGTTTTTGGAAACAGGTGAAACTGAACCAAAATGTTTGAAGCTGTTTTGATAAGCCTTTACACATTACTGATCTTTTCCTCTGTGCCTTTACCAACAAAGGCACATTTGTAAAACAGAAAATATCATGACCCCCCCAAAACACCCATCTAAATTTGCTCTCTATCACAACATTGATAAATCCATTTAAGAAAGGTTCAAGGCCTCACTATGAAAAACGGATTTCGTGTTTCAGTTGGTCTTCAGTGAACTTGGAATCACAGCTTGGATGAGATAAATATGTATACTTTCTGGCAAAGTTTTAGGCTAGAAAGTAATCAGTAGTTCCTCATTTAAAAGACAGTACTGGAATTTCAAAGGAAGCATTGCAATTATATTGCTGAAAATTCACTCTCGTATCTCATGCATCTATGGACTGGTTTGGTATTGAATTCAGTACTTTTCCATATGCACTTTGCAAAGCATGTGCAAAGGCATAACACTGGAGGTAATGAATTTCAGGATTTTGTGTGTGAGCCTTAACTCTGGAAAGATCGTCCAGGTTTTCTCAGCTCCAGAATAAAATTGAAATTTCTGAGATGCAGAAATGATATGCAGTCAGACATTATACCATCTATATAATATATACTGCCATCATAGAATCATAGAGTTCGAAAAGACCACAAGAGTCATATAAAACCTACTTCTATATTTGCTCCAAACAATTCAGTAGCAGGGGGCTGGACTACAACCCCCGCTACTGAATTGTTTGGAGCAAATATAGAAGTAGGTTGTATATTGTCCCAAATCCAGCTGCAGCTACGAGTAACACATCCAAGAGATAAAGCTGATCAAACAAGAAATTACAGCTCTTCTTCCCTTTTTCCTCTTACACAAGTTGCTCTTTGCTATATATTCCCATCAATGGTGATTCATTGCTTTCAGAGGAGTAAGCTAAATATTTTGCTTACAAAGCCTCAGAACATTTTGACTGTTCACATCTGGGATGTTTCAGTTCCACAGCTACTTATGGTAGCTACAAATCAGTTACGAACTATTTGTGCGTTAAGCAATAGAGCAAATGTGCAGACTGCTGCTCTGCGAACTTAAAAGGATAACCAGCTCCCATCAGCAGATGTTGCATTATGATGTCACAGATGGGATGGGCATGAACTGAGAAAAGTCATTGCACTAGAACAGCTCATATTCTTTTCTAAGCCACATCAGGCAAGAGAATGTTTCAATATTTACATGAAAGATAATTGAACAAGTTCACATACCCTTTCCTTATAGGGCTTCCAAGCTGAAGCTCCCCCCCCCCCCGGGCCTGGGGCCTATGAAAATCTCACCCCTGTCCTTACCAGCCCAGTTAACATTCATCAACATTTATTAATGGCCATCTGTGATTTCCATCTTCCCTGCTATGATTCGCGGCAACTCTTTTAGACATACACATGACATTTTTCTTACTTAGGTCCTTCAGTAGCCCAGGTGTGGTTTCCCTCTCTCGCTTGAGGAACATATTAGTAGTAGTTTTTTAGATGTTGGTTGTTAACCTCTTTTTAGTTGTTTCTTAACAGAGAGTGTAGTATATAAATACCCATGCACCACAGCCCACACCACTACTACTGCTTGTCCATCTTATCAACCCTGAATCTTGACTGATACTCTTCTTTCTTTGCCTTTTCCTACTCCTTCATTACCCCTGCAATATTCCATAAAAGTACTAGGAAATTTCAAGGACTGAGGCATAAGGGATGTCTGGACTGTCTATGTCTTTTCCCCACACACAGACAACTGCACACATGACAGAGAGACTGGCAGATAGACTATCATTGCCTCTCTCTCACAGACTCATTCTTTCACACATACATAATCATACACACAGAGAGAACAGAGACTAGCTCTTTCTCACACAACTGAACTTGCAACCACACATGCTAGCATATAGAAAAACAGGACATCCCCCCCCCTCCTCATAACAGCAGTCTGATGAGCAGGGGAGGGAAGTTCAGCAGAGTGGGTGGCAACTCTGCAAAATATTTCTTTTCATTGTGATAAATTGTTGGGATCTAGTGCACCCACCCACCCACACAAAGTTTGAAGGGCCTGAACTGTCTCACCATGGGTGTAGACAGTAAGTCACTGTCACCTCATGGACAAATCATTCCTCGTGACATCAGTGAAAACCAGAGCCACCACTTTTGTAACCTATTGTCTCCAACAAGCAAACAAAAGAGAAGCTGAATATGAGACTAATAGCACAGAATGCTGGAAAGCTCACTTATCCAAGGAAATCAGTGTAAATAATCTCAGTATCTCACACCACAGCCAACCAGATCTATGGACATTTACCCATAAGTTTGTTCAGCTCCCCTTGTGGCATGGCTCGGAAGGCTTCGTTTGTTGGTGCGAACACTGTGAAGGACCTTGGCCTGTTCAGCGTTTCTGTGAGGCCTGCAGACTGGATGGCAGCCACTAGAGTGCTGTCAGAAATACACAGAGAAAATATGCATTTAACGCTCAAGCATTTTTCAAAGAGCAATTTAAAATGTCACGGCTGAAATAACAAAGAGGTCCAGCATAGAGCTCCACATATGTCCCAACGTGTACATAGAACTCCCGAGCTAGTTGGCTTCTCGGTTCCTTTCGCCAGAAGGAATTGCTGTGTTTAGGGAACCCTGATGTGCCTGCAATATATTATTGGGGAGGAGCAAGGAGCTCTTAAACAAAGACTTCCCAAAGGGAACTGGCTGGACACTGCTGGACAGGATTCTATAAGACCTTTGTGTTGGCAGGTCACATGTCCCATTAAAGCGGCAGTGCAGGGTGAGGCGCTCAGGCCCAGGAGCCAAAGATGGCTTTCCAGGAGCCTCTCTTTGGCCCTGCCACAGGCCACACCCTCCTGGGTTCTTTTCTTTGGCCGGAATATGTTCTTGAACTCTGATAATACTTCTTGCTTGCCTGGAAGGAGGACAGAGGAATGTGTGTGGTTTGCTGAAACCTCTGACTTTTGCATTTCTGGAATATAACCTACTGTACCAAAGTGAGCATCGCACCATCACACTTCCCACTTTTGCATCTGGCTACTTTGCAAAAAGTTCCTCACTGCAGTATTAGAGCAGAAGCCTCCCAGTGGCTTGACTGGGTGCTATTTGCATTCAGGTGACACAGTTCAATCAGCTTAGAAACCTTGACCACTGCTGTCTTTAATCATGAGCTCTTTATCTGCAAAAGGGAATTAATACTGCCCTACTGGCCTGCTGCATTTATTATTAAAGAGGAAAAGATAAAGTGCAAACACCTAACACGGAAAGAATTATAATGAAGTTAGGATCTAATTAAATTGCAGCATTGGTCTGTGTTGAATTACTTGTGGGCAATCCTAACCCTGGCTGGGTAGCACTGAGCCTTAAAGGAGAGGCGGAACCAGGGTAGATGCAGCAAATGGGCTTGAACTGGAGTTCCTGCCACAATCTGCAGCTCTAAAGCTGCTTAGGATCTAGTAGATCCTTGGTCCCCACCAGGTCTGTCCCTCCTTGCCTCCATCCTCTGTAATCATTTAGAACAAAAATGATAAAAATGTATTTTGATTAAATATTCAAATAAAAGTTAGGTCTACAATGCCATTGAGAAAAGCTTTCAAGCAAGAGCCTCAAATTAATTTTAAATGCTTTGCCAATGTATGAATTAGGCTTGAACTGGAGAGACACAATTAGAATTTTGCAGTAACAGACAGAGAACTACACAACTATGTGTGCCCATCAGGACTTTTGATTCATTTATTTTTTAAAAACATAATAAAATCCAGAGGAGGTACAACAGGTGCCTTCTGTTTTAACCTTTAAACACCAGCCAGAAAATTTTCTATGTTGCCACATGTATGCTGGCCATTAATAAAATATCCTTTTGCAATTGTTGATTTCCAGTTTTAAATGTTTACATGGTTTTTATTGTATGGTTTTCAGTTTAATTGTGGTAATGAATAGTGACATAAGTATTTTTATAAATAAAAATAATTTGAAAATCGTGTCCTTAATATTATAATAATGGTGTCAATTTATTTATTTGTGAGTCAAAATCCATGCTGTTAAACACGATATCTCAGTGGCATAGCACCTGCTTTGCATGCATCAATCAATCCCCAGTATCACTAGGCAGGTCCAGGAAAGACTCCTGTCTGAAAAACCAGAGAACTTCTGCCAGTCAGTGTATATACAATACAACACAATACAATATACAGTGTATATACAATATTGACCTAGATCAACTAATGGTCTGGATCTGTATAGGACAGTTTCCTATGTCTCTCTTCCATCCTTTTTTTATATAAAAAAAGGTTTAAATCAGATAATTGATTTTAAAATTCAAAATGTGATTAAATATGCAGAAATAATCAGCCTCAAGTTCTCACTAAAGCAAAACCACTTCTCCCACGTCACTGTTCTCAAGCTAACAATACAAACTAAAAATGTCACCTGAAACGATCATCCGCTTTGAGCACATCCATAACGGTGCCAAGAGGGGGAGTCACCAACTTTTCCATACTGAACAAGGTTCCAAATCTTCCTCTTTTGTCGTGGGCAGCAATGCAGGCATTTTCGATGCAGAGAGTCTACAGGATGGATTGGGTTTTAATTAAAAGCATCATGGAAGTTTAAAATGATTTAAGTTTCTACACTAGAGATCCTGCACATCTTGGTCTGTGGCATGAGGTCTAGAAGTACTTGAACACCAACTGACTAGTAAATCGGACATTCCCACAAGGCTAACAGTCTCTCAACTGCATGCTGATCAAGTGGTTTAAAAGGCAGAGCATTCACACAAATCAGCTCAGTGTAACACTAGAGTGGAATCAATTCAGTGTTGTGTGAAAAGAACTTTCCAGTGCAGAAAACGAAGGAACCAGCTTGTTCATCTATACAGAAACACCAGGCCTTGTTCTACTGTGAAACTCACTGAATAATCTTAGGTCAAACACAGGATTGCTGCGAGGACAGAAATGAAATAACCCCATTTAAACTGCTATGTATGAGTACCTGGAGAAAGGATTTTATTTGAACTGATTGTTACTACTACTACTACTACTACTACTACTACTACTACTACTACTACTACTTCCCTACCCTTCCTCCCAAAGGAACCCAGAGCAACAAACCCTGTTTTAAAAGTAAAAACTCAAACTGGGAGAAGTAATTAAATGGCAAACGTACATTGCGGTACACAAATACTCTCAGCTGCTTGCCACTCAGAGTTTCTAGTTTCTGTCCATGGAAAAGGTATTTAGAGGAAAGCTGCTCTTTAATAATGTGATCCCGGAGCACGTTCCTGCCTGGTGTAGGAGTCTGATCTGCAGAACAAAAGAAAGCCAAGAGTCATAGTTTTATAACAAGGCATCTAAAGCATGCTGTTGTGTAGAATTTTGTTGCAAAATGCAAGTTTCAAAGTGAGTCCCCTACGTGACCCCTCCCCCACCACAAAGAAAGGGCCGGCAACTGCTTTCTTTTAAAATGTAGTCAGTGTCTGCAAAAACAAAATTTGCATCTGCAACCCATGTGGCTACACAGAAAACTTGATGAGGGAACAATTGTGATTCACACCAGTGCCATCCTTGTGCACCACTCTGATAGTTCCTGAAACTAAAAATAATAAAAGTGCTTATTATTATAAAAGAGAAAATGCTGCTCGAGTCAACACTTTCAATATTTCAGTGCAGCATGCACAGTTTCCTTTGTAGCTCATGGTTCCACAGTGTGAGGACCAAGCATACTCCATTTCCTCTTTCTCCCTCCATGTTAGTGCCAATGTATTTCAATTCCAAAGAGATAGCCACTTAGCTTCTGTAACAAAAGCAACACAGAATTCTGCGGCACTTCAAAGACTTAATGTTATTGAAGCATAAACTTTTGCATCACATTGTCATAAAGTTCTAGCAATTGTTGATCAAGCTCATTTTTTTAATCGCCTTGGGCGAGAGGTAGCCTGAGGTCCACATGACGGCCTCAGAGTTCTTGAGAGGAAAAGCAGGATCTAAAGGTAACATCTAAGTAGAGAGTTACTGTCAGAGCAACTGGTACCACTGTGTAAATCTGTAGTGAGGAACCTGTGTCCTTCCATACATTGCTGGACTCCCATCAGCCCCAGCGAGCATAACAAATGGTCAGAGATGACAGGAGATGTAATCCAATGAAACTGGGAGAGCCTTGGTTTCCCCACCTCTGCTGAACACTGCCCATTCATTCCCCAAAGCCAAAACACACAATGAGCTCCTGTGACAAGAACTGGGTGTTATGTTGACAAGACAAAAGGCAGGATTCCCATCCCCCATATTTATCATTTCAGAGTGGTTTCACACACACTGTAAGGTTCATTCAATCAAAACCAGGTACCCCTATACTATGCATGAATTAATAGGTGACCCTTAGAAACAATGTGAATTATTCCACTGATATGAATACATTCAGATGAATGTGGATTCTTTTGATCAGGCAGAATTGTGAGTTCCCCAGAAACTAATCAGCGCAAATGAAGGTGATCTTTGGGGAAGCAGCATGCCTTTACAGTGCCAATATCACACTGTAACCCGGGCTGGCTGGTCCCGTGTTTGATGGGCATATCCTGCATGCATTAAAGTGACTGCATTTTACATTACCTTTTACAGTCATGCATTAGAACCAGAATAACACCAAAAAAAGAAAAAGATGTGACCTTAACTTGCAACCTTACAAGCTCAAATTGACTTTCAACAATAAAATGAAGCTTTAGGGACAGCTCATGCATGCAGAGGGGATTATAATCTCTCCTCGTTTCCAGTCATGGCTGTCACACACAACCAGCAGTGCCCACCAGAGTATGGATTCTGTCCTGAGTTGATTGACGCTTCTGGTTCTGCCACTAAGCAGATTAGAGTGCAGATGAGTGCCAGAGCTTACCTGTGAAGAAAGAATTGATGGGGGCAAGAACTGTCAGCCGCTCATTTCCAGTGAGATGCGAACTGAGGCCAGCTCGTCTAAAAAGGTCCATAGCCTTTGAAGCGTCGGAATCCTGCCCGAGCTCCAACAAAGTTTTAGCTGCAATTTAAAAAGAAAAGGTGTTAACATGAGTCTCAACATTATTATTTATTACAGAAAGGGTAACTGATGAATGACCAGAGCAGGGGTCAGCAAACTTTTTCAGCAGGGGGCCGGTCCACTGTCCCTCAGACCTTGTGGGGGGTCAGACTATATTTTGAAGAAAAAAATGAATGAATTTCTATGCCCCACAAATAACCCAGAGATGCATTTTAAATAAAAGCATACGTTCTACTCATGTAAAAACACGCTGTTTGGGCCGGATCAGGCCCCTGGGCCTTTGTTTGCCTACCCATGGACCAGAGCTTGAAATTAAAATATGCAACAAAAATATGTGTATTCTATGCCAGATTCATTAAGTGTGTTTTAAAAATGAGACTTTATGGTTCATTTTACATCTCCATTTCAACGCTCATGCTGTGCTTCCTCTATCAAAAAAACAAACCCAGAAAGATTTGGCATTTTGATTCTTAATTTTGTTGACATTAAGCTTATTTTTAATATTTTTCTCTCTGTGAAATACATTCATATATAACCTCATTTTAGAAGTGGGAAAGCTACACTATGGAAGACAAGTGACTCAGATGGAACATCAGCTGAACTGACATGGAATTAGGCCAGTCACAACTGGGTCAGGTTGTTGTAGTGCATTCTCCGTATATTCGAATAAAAGAATACAATTGATGGCAATGAGCAGGGGTGTTGCTTAAAAGGTATAATTAAAAGGTACTTAAAATGGGTATAATTTATATGCAGAGATGCTACTGGGCAAGCTGGCTGGTGTCTCATCTGCACTTTGCTCTGCAGTGTGCTCAGCCATGCTATAAGGAAAGAAAAAACCTACAAAAATGGGCAGGATGTCCAACCCCGAACACAAAGGACCTGGAGCTGAGGCCCTGGGGGTCATCCCCAAACAACAGCCCTGGCGGTTAAGCTGCACTGTTCACACTGGCAAGCTCACCAAGCACATCTTGTCTGAGACAAAATCATAATGAGGAAAAGGTTTACCAGAGTCTGGGATGAGTAATTCGTTGACAAAGTGTATCACGCCATTGGTCGCGATGACATCCTTGTTAGCAATGATGGGCCTTCCATTAAGAGTCAGTTCGTCGCCATTGCAGCCTACGTCCAGCATGTTCCCCTCCAGTGTTTCCATTGATAAACCAGCAATAATGGCTTCTGCACACATGGCTGTTTTCAAGATGTGGTTGCTCAGCAGGTCTACATGGAAACAAAATATACCAAGAAGATTTGAAAAGAGGGAAAATCTCTTTAAAATTTTTTAAAAGGAAAGATATAGTGGCTTGAAAATTGCTACCAGCGTGTCGTAGGCTATGGAATGAAAATTAAACCAAACAACAAGGTATCACTTTTAATCTGATCATGCCCCCCACAAAAGAACAAAATGCATGTTGTACGTACATATGCACACTAATTGCAAGAAGCTGGAGACAAGGGAAGAAAATAGTACAGCTTTGAAGCCAATTAGCATCATTGTAATGTCCTAAATTAGCCAGAGAATTTGTACTCTTGAGATATGTACAAAGTTTCCCTGATGGTTTCCAAAAACATTTCCACTTTGCCAAGAAATGAGTTTGGGACACTCATCTGCAAAAGCAGATGCACACTTTTTAATGGAGGTATGGTTTTGATTTTTAAATTGTGTAATGGTTTTTCAAAATTAGTTCATTGTGACTTTTGCTGCTTTATGCTGAATATAAAACTGTTTGATTTCATTGTGTGAGATGCCCAGAGAATTGTTATGGGGGGGCTAGAGTGATTTAATAAATAAATTTCCAAAATTTTCTTTCCCCCACCACATTTGACCAAGACCTGCCAGTGTTGAGCATTGTTCTCCATTTCAAGCCACAAAGACCTGGTTTATTTGTGCTTTAGTTTCCTGCTTAGGAGGTGAGTGGGTAGCCTTGAGTTTGGTTTGGTGTTTTTAAAACCAGCTTGCTATTGCTACATAGAACCAGGCTAATGCTCATCTAGCACATCGCTCAAAGTGCTGACCAACTTGCTATTGCTCATCTAGTTCCCCATGGAAAGTGCTGATGAGCTTGTTATTGCTTATCTAGTTCTCCATTCATCTGAGCTCCCTGTCTGCCTTCTGGCTACTGACTCAGTACAAATGCAGCTTCGTCTTTTTTCCATGGCCTTTTCTCTACATTCCTGCCTTAAAACCAGACGGTGGAGAATGAGCAGAGAAAGGCCACCACCATAGCAGCGGGTCATGCAAACAGAGCACTGGGCTATGGGAATTAAAACCGGCCTTCTCTTTAGAGGACCTTTCTGTCAGCTGTCCTTAAAAGCAGAGTGGTGGTGCTCACTTGACCTCCTGAGTCCCTGCTGTTTACTGGGAAGGAGAGGGAGAGATCGTAGAGAGGTTGGCGCAGTGCAAGCGCACCGGCAGAGCCTATCTGGTGCTCCTGCTGGTACACATGCACCAATTGGACTTCACCACCTTGTCCCTCCCCTTCTCCTTCCCAGTAAGCAGCAGCAACGCAGCTGTCGAGGTCACCACAATGTCCATCTGCTACTAACTTTAAGGAGAGAAATCAGAGAGAGAAAAGATTTGAGGTCAGCGGTATGTCACTTTGAACCATTACAGAAATATAAGTTTCTCCCCACCCCTTACCCCTGAAAAATTAACATTTAACCTTGCCGTTCAAGATATGGCAAAGTTATAAAATCATCAGTGAATTACACACCAAGAAAAAGTATAGCAAAGTTCCAGAAATACATCTGACCCAGATTCATTACTAACATTAGACCACATATACTAGCTGGAGACTTCTGGCAAAACACAAAGTCTAATACGTTCCCCTACCTCCAGTGCCCTTCTACTCAGGATTTTTCTAAAAAATAATTTTATAAAATTTATCCAGTGGACCCTCGGGTTACGTTACCTTCGGGTAACGTAACCTTTGGGTTGCGAACGCGGCAAACCCTGAAGTGTATACTTCCGGGTTTCGCCGCACACACATGTGCAGAAACGCTCTATAGCACCGCTCACATGCACAAAAGCAGCACCTCTAGATGTGGACCTTTTGGGGTATGTACGGATCCCCGTAACGAATTAAGTTTGTATCCAGAGGGTCCACTGTATACCACTTGACTGTAGAAAAAAAGTGAAAGTGGTTTACAAATTATATCTATGTACAATCGACATTTTCACAGCTGTTTACCTTTCAGAGCTTCTGGGTCTCCTAGGATCCTGGTTAGGGTTTCTGGTGGGATCTTCTTAAAAGCTTCATTGGTTGGAGCCAGCAATGTAAACTGGCCTTCACTTTCCAAAAGACTGTCAAGACCAGCAGCTGCCACAGCAGTCTTTGAATAAATACAAAAGAAACGGAATTAGGCATGTTAGAAAGGAAGGAATCCAGTAGGGATACAAGTTAATAGGTTTTCAAGAAAGTGATTTTGCCCTAAATGGGCATCAAAGGAAATATTGGAATATATATATGAAATGGACTTACTCTTAGGGTTTCAAGATTCTCTTCAAGCTCAACAACTTGAAGGATGCTGTTTGTTGTTGTGGAAATGACTTTGTCTATCAGGTGGACCACTCCGTTGGTAGCATGATGGTCAGCCTCCAACAACCTAGCACAGTTCACTGTCACGATCTGGGGAACACAGGGACCAGACAAATAAAAAACTAAAGCTAATATATGATTAACATATTATATTATGTCAGTGTAATAATATGTCAATAGCTGGTTTAAAGAATTCCACATATCATTTTCTCTATCATTAAGTCTATGCATACAGGACAGGGAGAATTCTAAAGGTTGTCTGTATGCATCTGTGAGAGCCACCTTGAAGGATCCTAGTGGTTTGAAAGTAAGTTTCATCCTTTTAATAAGTCAATAAATAAGTTACTCATTTATTCGTATTTTTAAAAGTGTCAACTGATTTCCCGGACATGAGGCCAAAATGGTGGCTGGCCCCAAGCCTTCGGTTACATCACCCACCCCTTATATTGGGAAAAGCCAGTTCATATTAATACATCTGGCAGAACAATTAAGTTGGCCATCTAAAATAGAAACAAAATAATATCCTGAGCTCTTTAAAGAATATTTGGTACATATCAATTGCCCTTGTAGTTTCAGTTTTCCTTGCAGTTTTACCAAATACTCACTCCATTTGGATAATGATGGATCTGTACATCAATATTCTGGTACATTGAAGGGAGAGTTGTTCCATGTTTCAGATCATCCGTAAGAACTCGTTTATTCACCATATGGTAGCGAAGAGCATTTAATAGCTCAATGTTAACATTGCTCACCAAAGAATCCAACATTTCCTGAGAAAAAGCAAATGAGACCAAATACTCAGTTCCACTGAGCTTATTCTCACAAAGCCATAGATGTCAATGCTTGACTAATAGTACCTGACTATTTCTACCTGCTTCTACCTCACAAGCAGGAAGGAAATATGCTTGGACTGCAACTGCCCCCCCCCCCCCGGTGAGGGCTAACAACTCTGTCAGTGGAACAACATACAATTGCTGGGAAGATTTCTTGACTGCAGCTTCTTGTGTACAGCTCCCAAGGTGAAAGGGGAATGCACCCTCAAGCTAGCAGTTGTGTTACTTGCACTACACAGCTCCCATCCAATGAACTGAGCCCACTGTGTATAAAATTATACAATGCCTTTTCTCAACCTTGGGTCCCCAAATGCTGTTAACTACAATTCTCAACATCCTTGACCACTGGGGTCCTGCTAGCTAGGGATGATAGGAGCTGTATTCCAGCAACATCTGGGGACCCAAGGTTGAGAAAGGTTGTTCTAGATCTTGCTTTCAGCTACTGGCAGCCTTTTGTATTTTCTGCTTTAAGAGAAGTAATTTCATCTAATCATCCCTCTTATGAATAGCTATGGGAGGCACAGGAAAAGAAACAGGATAAAATGTAAGGAGGAGTGCTCTTGGAAGTTGCAAGGGTTAAAGAACACAGAATGGGAGCTTGAGCAACTAAGATTAGAAAGCTGCTCCACTGGTGTGACAGTGTTGCGGGCAGGCCCTCCTGCACACAGCGGGGGCAGAGCCAAGCTCCTGGGTCATTGGGGAGTCTCTAGCCGCGTCCCAGCCCTAGCCAGCCAATCCGGCTGGCGGGGTGGGCGGGTGGGCGTGACTTGGCTAATTTAAACAGCCGTACGGCCAGGGATCTTCCTGTTTTCACCTACCTCATAGCAATCATCACACAACTTTTGTAAGGTTTGGCGGTTAGGCAAAACCTGGTTTGGGGGAGGGGAGGTGTGGCCATCACCTGCCCCTCCATTTTTAAGGGTGTTCCGTTAAAAGGATCCAGGGGTGTGGATCTTGTCTGAAGCCTGAGTAGGGGCTAGGGCCATGCCATGACCCCATTGGGGACCCTGGGGGAGTTCTTAGTTGATGTACATCAACAGGACTCCCCCTATTGGTGGTTGACCCTTACTGGATTACCTGCATGGCGGGCAGGAGTCAGATATAGTCGGTTCAATTCCAGTGTCTAAGCCAATACCACTCCCATTCTGTAACCAATAAAGCTGTGGCCTTTATCTGCCCATTAACCCAAAATACTGTGTCCAGGTGTTCTTATTCAACATAAGGGGGAGGCCTTGGGGTCTTGACATGCAACTAGGAGCCCCACTGGATTTGGCCAAAGGCCCATCCCATGTGGAGCAAAATCTTGCTTTCACAGTGTCCAACCGGATGCCTATGAGAAGCAGGACCTGTGCTCCGGAAGTGTGATCCCAATAGTTCCTTTATTTAAATAATTTGTATATTGCCTTTCATTTCAAAGAAATATCACGGTGGTTTACGGAACAACAAAACAACATATTAGAAAGGGTAACAATGAAATAATATATAACAATATTTAAATGTGAATATACGTATAATGATGTTTAACTATGGTGTCTGAATATTCTTATTCCTTCATTTAAAATAATGATTCCAATCTTCTTACTGTGTCCTACCCACTTTGTGGATAGACCACCTCTATTTTTCATGATTTCCTCAACACATTCAAGTTTCGGAAACTGAAGTGGCACTTATTCTTACGGCAGGCAAGGACGCCCAGGCTTCATTGGTTGGGGCAAAGATTGTGTAGCTTCCAGGGCCTGTGATTTCAGCACTCAGGTTAGAGCTGGCAGAGTAGAGCTGTGTGGTTGAGGCCCCAACAGTTCCAAGTGTTTCGTACAGGTTGGAAAGAGGCAAAGCTGTTTAAAAATAATAATACAGATGACATTTCACTTTGACAAGGCAATAGCATAATCATAACATTTACTAAAGGTACCCCTGCCCGTACGGGCCAGTCTTGCCAGACTCTAGGGTTGTACGCTCATCTCACTCTATAAGCCGGGAGCCAGCGCTGTCCGCAGACACTTCCGGGTCACGTGGCCAGCGTGACAAGCTGCATCTGGCGAGCCAGCGCAGCACACAGAATGACGTTTACCTTCCCGCTGTTAAGCGGCCCCTATTTATCTACTTGCACCCGGGGGTGCTTTCGAACTGCTAGGTTGGCAGGCACTGGGACCTAGCAACGGGAGCGCACCCCGCCGCGGGGATTCGAACCGCCGACCTGATGATCGGCAAGTCCTAGGCGCTGAGGTTTTACCCACAGCGCCACCCGCGTCCCTAACCTTTACTACTTCACCATAAAAATGCATATTACATGGAAGTGCTTGTAAGAATTGCCCAATGACCCATTTTTTAAAACTGAAAAAGCTGCTTTGCGAGTGGAGAAATAGCAGGGGGAAAGCGAACTTCACCCTTTCTCCACCTACTATCTTCCTATGTGAAATTGCTCTCCTAAGCATCCTTTGTAACCAATGCGTTTTCAAGGGCATGTTCGCATCTGCCCTAGAAAATGCATGTTTGAAACAATTTGGTGGCAGGGAAGTCACTAGGAGGGACAATTTGCAGCTGGCAGTCATGTGTGGATAAAGGGTTAAGCACCCTTATCCTCTCCTGCTGTTTCTCAGATGCAAGTCACACCCTCCTTGGCAAAAAAGAAAAAAGGGCTGTCCTGTTACCGTTACATGTAGTCATACCTCAGGTTAAATATGCTTCAGGTTGAGCATTTTCAGGTTACGCTCCGCGGCGACCCGGAAGTAACAGAACGCGTTACTTTCGGGTTTCACGGCTCACGCATGAGCAAATGCTCAAAATGATGTCACGCGCATGCGCGGAAGCAGCGAATCATGACCCGCAGACGCTGGCTGCGTTCGCTTCAGGATGTGAACGGGGCTCTGGAACGGATCCCGTTCACATCCAGAGGTACCACTGTACTAGAAAGTAATGTGAAGCATGTTCCAGACACGTTCCATGACAGAAGGCATGGGAGCTGGAGGAGGCAACTGAGATAACAATAGATATGTTTGTGCAGAATACAGTGAACTTAGCAGCTGCCTTGCTGCATCAAACCACGGCTCCACCTGGTCCAGCATTTTATTCCTAATAAAGGATAAAGCTGGGCTCTCTGTGGGCAGTGACAAGGAAACATATTGGCAGCAATGACAGACTTACTCGCAGCCAGGTTATCGAGAAAAGAAAAGGCAGGTGAAGTTCAAACCTCATACTCCCTGCCCTTTATAACTGAGGCTACCCTCTAACATTGCTTAACTTTTAATGCTAATTTACTAGCAACTTGGTGCATAGGACATTGTTTATTAACAGCTACTGCTGCAGAGGTAGACAAACTGGACTCTACTCACCCTGAAGGTGTTTTGGGATGGGAAGGAAGATGCAGAGCATGAAAATCCTAGCTACTACATATTTCACATGGCTGTTTATTTGTATATATTTTTTATTTTTTATATATAGATGTTTTATGATGGCCTATACTTGTATAAAGATTCAGCGAAGTAAGTAAGATATTGTGTCTAATTTGATATTGCTGCTTAATATGTATCCGTGATGTCTGTTCTATATTAGGTACCATGATATTGCTTCTTATTATGAACTGTATTTATTTGGCTGTTTTTAATGTTTTATATTGTATGGATATTATGTACTGACATATATTGTGCATTATGTTTTATGTTGTAAATGAAGGGAGGTATATAATTTTCAAAAAAAATTAATAGTGGTCAACCAGCTGCTTCTTGCAAGCCCATAAGCAGGGACAGAATGCAACACCCCACCCCTCTTGCTTTCCCCAAGTAACTCATGTTCAGAGGCACTATACCCTTGATTTCAGGTAGTCATCATCCCACCCTACATTCCAGATAGCCATCATGAGTAATAGTCACTAATAAATGGGGAATAATGGATCTTGGAACTCTAGGGGGGAGGGAAAGAAATATGTGCAGAATTGCCAAGACTGCTTGTCTATGGAAGGAATAGGTTGCAATGCAGACATCAACAGCAACCCCAATGGTGACAGGAATGATGGGGACAAGGAAGGTTTGGGTTGAATATTAGGAACTCGCCTGCACCATGCTCATTTTAAGATGTTGACAAGATATAATTTGGGCCCAGAAGAGTAGTAGCTCACCACATATTCATTAATCAGTGAACTACATCTAGAGTGATACAGTGGTGCCCCGCAAGACGAATGCCTCACAAGACGAAAAACTCGCTAGACGAAAGGGTTTTCCATTTTTGCGTTGCTTCACTAGACGAATTTCCCTATGGGCTTGCTTCGCAAGACGAAAACGCCTTGCGCTTTTTTAAAAAAAGCCGCTTGAAGAGGCGCAGTTGTGACGGACCGTGCTTCGCAAGACGAAAAACATCGCAAGACGAAAAGACTCGCAGAACGAATTCTTTTCGTCTTGCGAGGCACCACTGTATCCAATATTAGTTGACCCATTTATATCAACAGTCCTAAGTAACTTAAGTGCCTTAATTTCAATGGGTCTCGTCTGCATATGACTAACACTGAATTTGCCTTGTTGGTTACTGACTGCATTCTGTACTCCCAAAATGTAATGAGTAAAGCAGCCTGGGGATTAAATGACCTGCTGCTACTCCCATCATAATTTCTGGAAACTATACTAGGCATCTCCTCCTCACTGAAAGCTACCTGTGAGGCTCACTGGCTGAATCAATGTATGCACTGACGCTCCCACACCATCCCAAATTTGCACAAGGTATTAGTTTGTACTTCAATTGATTTACCAGCTGGACAGCCTTTTTCCCCTGGAACTTCTTCATATCCTGGACAACATTCGTAGGTAATCATTCTGCAGTGAGAAAGAAATGCAGCATAGTCAAAGCAATGGCTAGCCGTCATGCCAATTTCAATTGGTCGCATGGCACAGAGCTCCAAAAGACCATACCACAGCATACTACAGATGGAAGATCACACGATCTGCATGAATGGTGAGCTGTTTGTCACAAGCATATCAGGTGATGAATCCGCCAATGAATATTTGCTGAAGCATTTAAGTTTTATGCTGTGTTTCATTCGCTCTGTTTTGATAGTTTCTTTACTGATTTATGGGTGTGGTTGTTTGTAATTTAAAGTAAATCATGCTTAAATGATGCAGTGTGTGTGTGTGTGTGTGTGTGTGTGTGTGTGTGTGTGTGTAGAAAATTAGAAGTAGAAGGCTGGGTTGTAATCCTCCCTGACATGCTAGTTGTTCACATGAAGGCTATTTGGAGCATGGGGCGGCAATCAGACACACAACCTTAAGTAGCACAGTTTAATCAGGCAGTACTGTGACTTTTGTGACTTTTTAAATTGTAGCACAGGTACCCCCATTCTATGCATTTGACTACTGTTCATATATAGACTTTATATTGTGGTCCAAATGCTTGCCTGCAATTATAGGGATGGCTCATACAAGTCAAGTTTCCCAGCTGGAGATGTAATCATGCTCACACCTATCTGAACTGGAATTACCTTTCTACTTGCAATTCTCATCATGACAACACCCAAAATGGGACACCACAATCACAGCAACAACCTATGAGGTATGCATGTATTTTCCATTCATACACCACTTCCTCACCATGAAAACAGGCAAACACAATCCTTTCCCCCCATAAAATTTTATTAAGGCTTTTCATAATATAATACAATTTTAAAAATCTAAACAAAAACAGAAAGAGAAAAGAAAGTACAGAGTCATCACTTTAAGGTAGATCTTGATCCTTGTCTCACACAGAAAGAGGTGGACCCTCCCAGCTCTCATCTGGGAGCTTCCCATTCTTCCCCCAGTTTCCCACCCTGGAAGATCTTCACTTTCCTACCTCTCACACAGGGTCCTTCGCCAACCATCCATCACCTTCATGGGTGTATAAACACAGAAACTGAGACAATCTATATTCACATACACATAGGCTTCATTGCGGTCCATAGACCCAAAATAAACAGTACAGCGATGGTATATATCAGCAGTTATTAAGCTGTAGGGGCAGCATTACTGGCCAACAGAGGAACTTTAGCCCTCCAAGAGAAATTTTGCTACGGCCAGTGTAATAGTATCAGTCTTATTCTCATGGTTAAGTGCATTGCAGTAGTCCAAGAGGCAGATAACCTTATGGCAGGGATATCTCTGGACTACAACTCCTATCATCCCTGACTAGGTCACGCTGACTGCTGCTGATGGGGATTGTAGTTTAACAATATATGGAGGGCCACAGGTGCCTCACCTCTGCCTTGGAGCTTCCAGCAATCCACTACTACTTCTTAAATCTTAAAAGTATTAAGCTGCAGTTCTATACTTGCTTAGCTGTGACTACGTTCTGCTGAACTCAGTGTTGCTTACTTCTAAGAATCAATGTATGAGGTTGTGGATTTCAATTATTTTGTTTAGCTGTGGTGTACAGAGCCTCTTGAAGAACAAGCAGAGTGTTTGGTAAGAGTCTTTTGTGTCCACTTTAAAAGGAATGAAGTTGCAAGTGCTGTGTTTTGTTAGCCGATTAAGATATTTTGGGAACCACTGGCCTTGTACACCACATTTAATCATTGTTTGGATAACATTGTAATTCCATTATGTTTATTATCTTAACGAAGCAACCTAGTGTTTTCTCTCATGGGCCCACCAGTTCTGGAATAATACTTCGTAAGACACACTTTTTGCTTTCTTGGATCAAATTAGAGCTCTCAGCCTTAAACATTAGGAATTAATTATTCCCTTGATGTAGATGGCCTCATTTATCCTCTGTACTTATTTGGATGGGCACAGGGGACACATCAATTATGTTGTGAGCAGAAAGATAAGTAAAGCAGCAAATGCTCTTCTGCGATATAAACCAAGCAGCTAAGCCAATTAGTTGTGTTCAGAGGCTTTAGAGAAAAAACAGAAGCTGGTCAATTGCACACACTAATGAACTGTCTGATAGATTTAATAGCTCTTGGCTTGCTCTTTCTCTGCTCTTGAATGCTATTAAATGAAGTCACCATAGTAGACCACACTTTAATTAAGCTACAATTTATGTACCAACCTTTTTTTCCACTTTACAAAAAATGCTTCCTACATTAATGCACTTTTTTTAAAAGGCAGCAACAGACCATGCTTTAATATTCATAAGGAAAGCAGGTTCATGATTTCCCCAGGGTTGTATTATTTTTAGCTTTACAACATTTAGAAGAGACTGGACAATTTAATTCCAGTGACAAAAATGCAAAGAATAATAGTGTGTTGACTGCTGACCTGAGTTGTAAAATTGGTTGAAAGGAAGTATACCCAAGAAAACACACACACCCCTCTCTCTCTATATATATATTCTGGGGATGAAGGTCAAGGGTAAAACTATTTCATATGTCATAAAAATGAACAGGGGAAACTATTGAATGAAACAAAGTTCTTCAAGGTAATTAAGATTTAGCATGTAGCAAATACCTGTACATGAGTTATAGAAGCAAATAAATTATGTGTCATAGTTTCCAAGCAAAATTACACCAAAAAATCCAGACTGATTGTCTAGACATTATATATTCCATGTGGGAAACGGCTAAATTGCTTTCTTTGACTTCTAGAGATCTCAACACCCCACTGGTACAACTTTTCAATCTCATCTACCCTACTTTCTCTTTAGAAAAAAAACCACACACACATACTTTGTATTCCTTAATTGTTCTTTTTGGACACAAAAGAGCCAATTGTATATTCTCTCAAAGTCTAGACAGCAATTTGGTTCAAAACTGGAATAAACACAAAGGAATGATTAAAGGCAAGTCCACCCAAAGTTTAACCTAAAGAATTCTCGAGAACTGACGTCGTTTCCCAAAGGCTTATTTATAGAGAGATGGGAGGTTAATGAAGTGCGGCTAATAGGCCAGGAACCTAATGTACACAAAACTCAGGAGGGCAGTCTAAACGTGGACAGATCTGCTTGGGAAGACCCTGCAGAGGGTAGGGGAAGCGGTGGAAGTGACCTCAGCTTCAAAGCAACTGGCAAGAGGCCTGAAAGAACTAAGAGCAACAATTTATAAGCCGCTACAGTTATGTCACATATCTTTTGAATCTGGTACGTAAAGTTAAGGTGTACATATTTGTTTGAGTAATGCTGTGTCTGTGAATGTGTGCTCCATATCCCGATCCACCTCTGTGTTGGCAAGCAGCTTATCATCGTGCTATGAGAGCAGGTCCAGATGGTAGTGAGTTTGGGGTGGTCTGGGTACACTGGTGGGAGTGCCTGCAGCATCCCATCCTTGCTGACACCCTGCTCCACCACAATATGCCGTAAACAGACGCCTGTGTTGCAATGTAGACAAGCTGGAAAAAACAACACAACACAATGGCCAATAACAATGGCACTAAACACTATTTATAGACTAATACAAATGAACAGAAATGGCAACCAAAGTCTTCAAATCTTCACCAGTCGGGGTAGAATCATACAAAAGTTTGATATATATATAATCTGTCACCAAATATTGCCGGAACAGAGTTTCTGGATAACCAATCTGTTTCATTCAATGCTTCATCAGCCAATCTTGATCAATTCTTCATCAGCCAGACTTGTAAGAATTAATAATTTCTGTTCCGGCGATATTTGGTGACAGATTATATATATATATATATATATATATATATATATATATATATATATGCAGGTTTTGGTGTCTTCGGGTATCTTCCCGTGTAAGAGTTGGGGTGTCTAGGCGACGTTTCGACGAGGTCTCACTCGTCATCTTCACCTCGTCGAAACGTCGCCTAGACACCCCAACTCTTACACGGGAAGATACCCGAAGACACCAAAACCTGCATTCCTGTACCCGTGAAAATCTACGAAAGCATATATATATATATATATATATATATATATATATATATAAAACTTTTGTATGATTCTACCGCAACTGGTGAAGAAGATTTAGAGACTTTGGTTGTAATTTCTGTTCATTTGCATTAGTCTATAAATAGTGTTTAGTGCCATTGTTATTGGCCATCGTGTTGTGTTATTTTGTTCAACCACCGCAATATGCAGCAGTGATACTGCTGCCAAGAGTTCTGGGGATGCCTCCCCCCCCAGTTGCTCCTGGCTGAGAAGCATTTCATTGTTGATTTAATGCAGGAGACTTCCTTTTGGGTTGATCCTGTAGCCTGTCCCACCTCATTCCCTCTCTCTGCAGCTGCTCACACCCCTTCACTTCTTGCTGCTTCCAGCCCATCTCTTAAAGGAGCTTCTCCCTGACCCAATGGTCAATCCAGTGTGTGCAGCAAAATATACGGTACTTCCAGCCTCCAAACCCTTATCTGCAAACAGAGCAGCCTGTGACCATACAGATGTTGGTTATGTCTGCTGCAGCACATCATCACAGCCAAGGCAAGCACTTAGATCAGCTGTTCAGACATTCCCAGTTCAAGTTGTGGTGAGTTTGGGCTCCAATCAGCCATTCTTGTAGATTATATTGTGCTCTCAGCTCAGCCCAACTCTGTGCTGCATTGAGTTCCCTGGGTCACAGCAAGGTTGCTTTTGAGTAATAGCTTGATGGTTTCCAGACCACTAGGGTCAGAATCTTATCTCCTCTGACTCCCTTCCCTCCTTCCTTGGCTTTAGCTCCTGCCTCCTTTCTCAGCCTGATATGCTGGTTACTGAGCACTGACCTTCTGGTTTCCAGGTTACTCCTGGCTCCCAGAAATACGTACCATTAAATAAAACATTAACAGAAACAAAGCAATATTTTTGATCTTCTCTACTCCCTATTTATTTTGAATTGGTCAGCCTGCCTCTCTCAGTCATAGGCTAAGCAACAGTAACACTCCCCCCAATTTATCATAAAATCAATCACCTTTTGCGGGTTTTGCAGTGCATAACTATGGTTGGAGCACGCTCAACATAACCAATCACAATAACAATCATATTTGGCCACTCATCACTCTTCCAAAGCCCATACACATCAGAAGTAAGTAAGTAATCTCAAATGAACACTTCAAATAATACAAGAATACATATTGTCTCCCATGATTGGACACACAATTGTTCTGTGTGTACACAAGGCAAAATGCATGTAAGGGTGATAATTACCCGTAATTACTCCACACTATTTGCCTCTTTTCTTCACATTCTTTCTATAAAAACATTGTTATGTTTTATTTACCCAATTGTTCTGGGATATTCTAAACAGATTTTGCTCTCTTCTGCTTCCATACAAACCAACAGAGGCTAGAAAAGTTAGGTTTTTCTTTCTTAAGGTTACAGAAACATCATTTTTTTCCAGCAATTAAATGAAATGAAAGAACCAAATTCAGTTCCTAGAGGACCACTGGACCCAGTGTTCAGAATCAACAAGCTGCACAAATCACTAGTATATTCTGTGAACAGTGGTGCATTTATATATGCTTATGATGTCTGATTAGCAATGAGTGATAATTTGAATGTTTGGCTCCACTGAGATATAACTAAGTCAACAACTCCCCTATCAGTACCTGCTTACACCATGAGTGTCTATATATTCAAATGGCTTCTAACCCCACATTTCCTGCCTTATTTGGTGGGTGGTTTTAAGGGAAATCTTTTTCCATTAGTAAATCAGACGTTGACTTCAAAATGTGTGGAAAATCCTTGCTTTTATTGGCCATTGCTTCCCCTCCCAGTTATTCTTAGCATCTCAGAGTTAATTTAAAGTGAAATTTTGAAGTAATAAAAATAAGCTTAAACATATTGGCCTGGTCAAGATCCATGAGTAATAATAGTTTGTTGTAACAAAATCCACATATTTTGATTTCAAAAACAGTATCATCACCACCCACCCCAAGGCTGGAAAAATCCTTTCATGTGGCTAAAAATTCAATAAATTCAAAAATTTATAAATTCAAAAGCTATAAATTCAAAAGTAACAGGAGAACAACAATGAAGCACATTGTTTGTTTGTTTGTTTGTTTGTTTGTTTGTTTGTTTAAAAAAGGATCTAATATCATGAAACTCCAAGGGCTGGTTCCCACACAAACAAGCAACCATTGTGTTCTTCATGCAACCACATACCTGAATACGTGATCACATAAAGAAGCTTTGCTGATGACGATAAGTGCTTTGCATAGAGACAGCAGCTACAATGTCTGTGGCTGCAACAGCTGCAGGGCTGGTTCATTAGTTGCCTTGCAAGCTCACAGGGCTCCCACTGGGCTGGGATGTGAACAATGGAGCCACATCCGCAAGGATGTAAATAATGGCAGCCACTCTTGCACTCCTCCAATGGAGGCATGGCAGTCCACACAAGAACCTGCCTTGTCTGTGAGCACAGTGGTGGCCCCATGAGCTTCAGGAAACAGCAGCAGTATAAGGATGCCTAAAGCAGAAATAAAATTATGCAGATTATTTTTTGTACATGTTCAAGAACCAAAGTGCATGACTGTAGAAGGAGAGGGAACCAGTGGTGCTTGTCTGAAGTAGCCCTAATGACAGAAGGGACAAACCACCCACTTCTAGTTTTATGAAATCTCATTTCTAATTACCAAGTGGCAAAGCTACTCTTGTTTACATTTTTGTGGGACAGGCTGTCAAATAATTCCAGGCTGGCTATGGAACGGGCAAAACAAAACATAAAGCACATATAAATCTATCAGCGGGGGCGGGGGGGATCTTCCTTTTCCCTGCAGTATCCAACTCTGGAAAGTTACATAATTAACCAAACAGAGCTCTGCTTTCACTGTACAGTTAATAAAACACTATGATGTCACATAAGCTGCCTCTGCTCTAAGGCCAATTTATCCAGAACTTATCCAAACATAGGCTGACAATTATACAAACCAACTTCTGTATCAGATCTACTTCCAACATAAGAGCACATTCAAAACGCTGAATATCCAAAAGAATGTCCTGCGCCTTATGAAGCTACATAACTACATATTTCAAAGTAGCTGATTTTGGGGATGCCCAAGGATTTTTTTATTTTATGGCCCACATTTTTAAGCAAGCCCTTCTGATTTGCACTTCCCAGTTTAATATATAGATCAAAACACTGTTATACTCTAGCTTTGCAGTTCTTCAAATGTTATGGGGAAAAAGTACCACTCACACTCTGTAACCAATAAAGTTGTGGCCTTTTTCACCCATTAACCTAAAATACTGTTTCATGTTTCTTTATTCCATTTCCCAGGAGGGTTTGGGACCTTGCCACACAACACATACAACTATGCATACATTTTTGAATATTATTCTAAGGGTAGTGGAACTACGAAGAAAGCCGCCTCTGCAGAACGTAACATCCAAGAAGGCTGGTAGGAATGGAGACAGTTATAATGCTTCGGTGACCATCGTGAATATCATCAAATGGGCTGGGAGGGTAGGAGAATTCACGCAAGTGAGATGTGGGGTGGGCTTTTAGATGTGCACAAGAATAATGAAACCAGTGGTGTTGACCAGAGAAAGAAAGATGATGGTTGAGCATCAAACAGCTTTACAGGAAACCTGCAGGAACAGTAATTAAACATATTTGGTTGCTCACCTTGATGGACAAGGCATGATTCAGGGAGCTTTATATGTAGCAGATGTGAAAGCTGGAGGGTAAATACTTTGAGGCCAGCAAGCAAGTGGCTGGAGGCCAATGTCCAGCAGGGTAGAAAGATAAAATGGTACCTCCCTCAATGATAAGTTCCCCACACTGAATAAATGCAGAAGACATGGGAAAATGTACCAATCAGACAAGGGCATGAGACTGGCTCTTTGGGACACTTCATCAGGGCCATGAAGTTTCTGTTGTGTGAATGTCTCAGCTGCAACCGTCCACAGTTCCAACCAACAGCCCTAGTGCCACATTGTGCCATTGCTTGGTGTGGGGTGGAGCCCCACAGCACCTGGTGACAGGAGTGAGAATTGTCGGTGTGCTACCTCACACACAGCATGTCATAATGTGCCACTTGTTTTATTATTTTGGCAGCTCTTCCAGATAGGCTTAACCAAAGTGGCTTTGTGGCTGAGCAGGGATCTGAACCCATATTCTATACCTCTGACTTAATATTCTCTGGGCTGGCAGATGTTCCCACCCTCACGTGTGAAGGAGAAAACACCTATCATCAGCATCTCTTCTTTGCAGACATTTTAAATGCCTTCCAAATTAATATTCTGCAATAGGACATCCAGAGGGAAACACAGAGAGGGCAACCCTGTTGAGGCAAATGTTTCTAATTACATTAGCTGTGTCTGTGCCAGTGATTCATAACCGCTAGACTCTGTTGAGACTCCACAGTAGACAAGTGTTGAAATGAGCTTCTTGTCTGAAAATAGAAGGGGAGGGTGGAATACAGATTTTTTTAAAAAAAACCAACAACAACAATAGACAGAACTCTTTATAGAGTTGAACCAAATATTCAGGAAGGGCTGTAACTAAGCAGTAGAGCATCTGCTTTACATGCAGAAGGCCCCAAGGTTCAGTTTCTGTCAAGCCCTGGTAGGGCTGGGAATGTCCCCAGTCTAAAACCCTGGCAAGCCTCTGCCAATCAGTGTCAGCAATACTGACCTAGATGGACTGTTTGTCTGACACGGCATAGGGCAGCTTCCTATATAATGTTGAACTACGTCTTATTCCAGATATCCTTGACTTGATGGCCCAAATAATTGAGACTGAGATACAGGGGCTTGTTTGCTTTTAAAGTACATCTGAGAACATCAGCAAGCTGCAGGTGCACTATATACCTCTCAACATGCTACTGCCAATGTCCCAAGAGCATCTCTTCCCATATGAGCCCTGATATAGGAGAGGGCCCCTACGCTAGGGAGATCAGCTTGGCAGGGACCTAGGAAGGAGGTCTTTTCTGCCATGTACTTTTGTTGTTGGGGTTGTATTATTTGTTTTGTTGGGGTCAGGGTGGGTTATTCTTTCTACCCAAGTGCAAAATATGTAAACAGCATGTCAGTACAGATGAGTGAGTACAAGAATGTACAAATCATCACAATCCTTAAAAATACACAGAAACAGAAGCCTAGTCATTTCTCAGTTGCTCCTTCCATATAAAGGCAGTTGCCTTTATATATGTGTATGCTTCACAGCACATGCATTTTATGATCATGTATCTGTACCAAAGAACACAGCTAAAGCGCGAAAGGCTGCCCTGAGAAATTTACCCAAGCCTGCTGGCACGTTGAAGGTGCTTTAAGACATTCCTGTTCAGGCATGCTCTAATGCGGTCTGAATCCTGTGGGTCTAGATGGATATGGATAAATGCAGGAAGCCTCTTTATATGGGGTGTGCAACCTAATTTGGTCCTGATGAGTGCAGGACTAGCATGCCTTGTAGCACCCCCCTGCATATCAGTATTGTGGAGAATGGAAATGCTCAACTGATCCCCCAAATTATAGCCAGCTCAATGTCCCCGAAAATGGTTTGCTCGTATCGTGGCACTCGCCTCTAAATATACTAATTCATCAAAGCTTGGACAAGTCCGTGCTAGACAGACAATTACTGCTATGATTCTAGTATCAACATTTTTGCTGAATGATCATAAAATTCCCTTTTAGCCCAATGGCTCATCACAAATGCGTTTGGCAAATCCGTGCTGAAGGAAAATATGTACATGATGAGAGACACACCCTCCAGCTGCACAGTATGGACAGCCACATTCTTCTCGGATCAAAAAGTAATTGCATTATGGATTTGAATGGAAGCAAAGGGCTCATGTCAGAGCCATCCTTTTTTACTCCTCTTCTCCCATCAACAAAGAAGCGCAGTATAGAATCTCCAGTTTATTCTGCTAGAGAACAATTAAGTTCTCTATTTTTTTCACACATACACACACACACGGTAGCTGATATTAAAGTTCTGTTTGCATGATTATTTGCATGCTATTCGGTATATCATATATATAATGGGTATATCATATATAGCCATTAGATTAGAGCCCCCCTCCCACCTCGCTCTTACTGTAAATGGACATATGATCCCATCCGCGATCTGGCTTAATAGAGGAAGCGAGAAACCACAAACTGTGCTGACTAAAGGACCAGGGATACACCAAAAATGCAACATAGACTGATGGTGTGGGGAACTTGGGGAAGGGCAAAGCTTGAGGGAGAAAGGAAAACATACACTCTGCACAAAAACAGATTTATTTTGTCGTGTTTCTACCTGTTGCATTCCATAACCCTTTTTTATTAATAGTTTCAGGGCTACTTCCTAAGGCTCACTTAGTAAAAGAGTTCATGTTTTGAAGGCCATCTGCAAGAAACAGTACTGAAATCCTATCAAGCATAACATTATGCCTTTTGAATTTCCAACTCAACAGTCAACAAAGGAAAGTTCAGAGAGGGACTTCTTAATCAAGTTCCCAAACTCACTCCAATTTCTGATTTGTTTATACATGTGAGAAGCAAAACAGTCCCTGGCAAGATAAGGGATGGCTGACTCACATGTTCATCATTATGGGATCAGTGGTCATGTAAACAGTAATATGGCTGCTGTCTTGGGTTGATGGGAGTTCCCAGATGCATAAGAAATAGTGGCCTATGAAAAGCATTGCCAGGTCACGTCCCTGAGTTCTTGCATGTGTCTCAAAACAGTGGGAGATGGAACCACTGCAGGTCGCTCCATCCAGCATGTTGCCCAACCTCCTTTGCCATCTGCTGTTGCACCAACCTAGAGTCATGATTATTGCAAGACATGGATAATAGGACAGCACGGAGAACAGGAGGGGGAGCTGTTATGTATCACCCCAAAATTTTAAAAAGTACAAACATATTCCAACTTTCCTTTTGTAAGCAGCATAGTTCTATTTGAGCACCATAAGAATCTGGTTCCTTGCGCTGCTTGACAATCCCGTCAAGAAATCATTTCATACAGCCTAAACCCAACAAGAAGTTAGGTCTGCTTAAGTCCACTGAAACTGAAGAGCTTATGCATGCCTAATGCTATGCTAGATTTAGCACTGTATCTATTCCCATACTGCTTGACTGTTCTTCTATTCCTCAGTCCAGCTCTAGGTTGGTGGCTGGCCTGCTTGTAATTGCTCTACGTTTTTAATTTTAATGTCATTGGTTGAAAGTATAGCCTTCCCACTTCCGTTCACAGAGAATTTTTTCTTCTTGCTTACTCTAGTTACTGGATTCTGCTCTCCACAGTGGTTGGCTGAATTGCATATTTAATATCCACAAAGGTTGGCTGAATTGCAAGCTAAATATCCACACCAGCAATGAACTTTGGGACTGGCCCAACCACATGACAGAGTGAGGTAAGCACCTCACGTAGAAGATTTGAAGGTTTCATGGAAGGAGAGCAAATGGATATTTATTTAATTTATTGCTATTGTATTTTTACTGCCAGGGAAGGAGAGAGGGGCTTGTGAGGTTTCCTGTATCAACATAATTTGATTTCAAAATAATTTTACCAGACTTGGGTACTGTGCACCTTGACTGATGGAGGGAGCAGCCATATTTTCTGCTCCATTTTAGGCTGGCCCTGTTTCCAACTATGCAGAAATAGCAAGCACACTGTTATGGTAACGTTCAAATTGGTCCTAAGTCTCCATTGGGGTAAAAATCCTAGTTTAAAAAAAGTGGGTGGGGTGGGGTGAGGGATGGAGTTTTCAACCTTTCCCTGAGAAATACTCTGTGCCTTTAATTTTAGCTAAACACTCTTTTCACTATATGATACTGAGTTTTTAAAATGCTGCGAGACAATGTCATTTTCCAACTCTAAGGAGATACTTCGTCACATAACTTTCATTGACCCACTTCTGTTTCCCTGGAAAATTGTTGCTGTAATTCCTGCATTTGTCTAAGCATATCTAGAAAATTACACTTACTGTTACTGCTGACAAATGTAACAGTCATTCAAGTGAATTTAGCTGTCTGGAGTCTTCCATGAACTTTAAAAAGACTGTTTCATTCCGCCCTCCGCCCACCCTCCCCAAATTTCATTTTTTCCTGGAGCTTGTGTGACCCCGTGGAGGTTACACCTTTCCTGGAAGACTAGCAGGCTTCAACTCATGCCTGGCAGCCAGCCAGCACTGCACACATTCATAATTAGGTGCAGACTGCCCCTTCCAAGAGGACGTGTTGAGGCCACTTTCCTAGGGTGCTTTATGCAAGGTCTATTGAATGCTAACATCTGCAGGGACAGGCATCGGACTGATTTGAAAGTCTTCCTCGTGCGACTGAAGGGGCTGCAAACAAAGGCCGGTTGGTTTTGCATACGCTTGATCTACACAAACCCATGTAATTACGACAAAACAGGCTTGCAATGTCTTTCATACATAACAGTGTGAATTGTTTTCTCTACAAGGAAATGATCTCCCCAGAAAGCATCTCTCAGTTTACCATCAATAAATTGAAAAGAAGAGAAGAGACCACTGTGCTATGCAGTAAAAGGAATAATCCCAGGAAAAGGGATTATCATTATAAATCTTGTGTCTGATTTACATGGAGGTGCTATGAATTACTAGGAAACTCAAGTTTAGTTAAGAGCAAATAGACTGGGTCACCCAGTAATCTATCCAGTCCACTAACTTGCCTCTGACGACAACCACATCCATTCCCCATTCTCACTAGCTCTTTCCAGACTCAAGGGGCTCCAGGAATTCAAAATGCTACATAAAAATGGATGCCTTGCACATCCAGTAGTGCTTTGTGCGCCCACACTGAGAAAGGCTTCTCATATGTGGCTGCATGTTTTCCCCAGAAAATATTTTTATGTCAACAGAACATTATTGAGACAACATTATCTAAGGACTGTTTATTTTAGGAGATGAATGACCAGGCATACAAATTGATTTGCAAATTTGGAATTCTGTTCTTCTGCCAGAAGGAGTCACATAATCACCATCTTTCAGGGAAATGCAGGTCAGAGCAGCAATTTAAAGACACAAAGCAGGTTTTAAGAAGGTCCCTAAAACTTGCAAAGCAATGATTTAGGGGCACCGGAGGCAGTACCAGTTGCTGGAAACCACAGGAAGATAAGAGTGTTGTTGTGCTCAAGTCCTGCTTTTGGATTTCTCAGAGGCATCTAGTTGTCTACTGTGAGAACAAGATGCTGGACTAGATGGGACACTGGCCTGATCCAGCAGGCTCTTCTTATGTTCTTATATAAGGGTGGATCAGAAGTGACACTGGAAGTAAACCAGTGTTAGGAAACTGACTTACTTGAAGCATGGCCACTCTAATCCAATATGGCATACATTGACAGGCATCAATTCCCTAGACAGGGGGCTTTCTCAGTCTTAGGGGCAGATAGTTGGAATTTGAACCTGGGACCTCCTGTATGCAAAGCATGTATTTTACTACTGAGCAATGACCGTTCCCAAGGGGAAAGGGAGAATTTAGGATAATGTGCTGCCATTCGTGCAGTGCGATTGACTTCCTCCAATCTTGGTTTATTCTGCAAGCAGGATAGCAAACCAAAGTCAAAATCTGGTTTGTAGACCTGAGTTGGAAATGGCACTATGGTTTGCTGCAGATTTCTGAGAAAGGAAACTCCAAAGTGTCTTGTGCTTCTCAGGGGCTTGATAGACCTCTTGCTTTTACAGCACGCCTGGTACTATGAAAACAGGGCAGCTGCGAAGCTGGCAAACTATGTTTGGCCTGGTGGTAACAAGAAACACAGGACACCTGCCACACAGCACCCCAAAACCAACAAAGATCCACCTGCTTCACAGCACTGTATTTTCTTCAAACCACTCAAGTACTTACGTTGATTTGCCGCAGATTTTCCTATGGTACCACATTTTGCAGTTTGGCAAGTATTTCTGGTTTGTTCCCATGAGCTTCAGCACAGCACACACATTGGGACTACAGGTAAAGGAGAGAAAAATATATATATTGAGTTCCCTATACATACTCTGGCATTCAAAGATGTCTTGTAAATAATAAGTCCTAAAAGAAGCACTGTATTTATAAAGAAGGAATCATTACTCCCACAGTTTAAATTTCCATGAGATCAGAATATAAATCATAAATGAAGCTGAAATGTGCAAGACCTTTCTCTTCACTAAGCCAGGTTAGATTTCCCCCACCTCTATTGCACCCTTCCTTTGAATGCATTCGGACTTTGTATATTTCCACTAGGGCAAGTGATCCCCTGAGTGAGTGTGTGAGCAAATGTGAGTTATAACTTAGGAAGAAATTTTCATCCAATTTAAATTAACCCTACTTCAGTTTTGATGAGGAAAAGGATATGGAGGACAGCTGATTGACAGGGGCTTGGAAGAGAGCCTGCCTGCTACCTTCCTGCATCAAAGTTCATCACTCATGGATAGAAGGACGCTCATGGGGAACAGTTTACACACAGAGACAGACTGGGGGTGGAGAAGGCTTCTGTGTGGCTTGACGCAAATGCACAAGTGTGAAGGTTCCCAGAGAGGAGATCTTGGCCACTGTAAACTCAAAGGCAAATCCTGGCAACAGCCCATGGTTTGTGGGGAATGTGACAAACCATAAACCTTGGCTCAGACAACACACCATGTCTTTACATCACATCAGCAGGACCAGAGGAGCAAAGCAGCTTTCTGTGGGATCCTGCACACTCACGCATTTGCACGAAGCTATGGTTTTGGCTTAGCATTGCTTGTGAATAAGCTGACATGATAACGATGAAAAACACTGAGTAATGAGAAAAGGGCCTTTCCTTCAAGTAACCACAGTGGGCAAACAATAGAAGGATGAGCTACTTGCATGAGGAGTGCTTTTCTTTCCCCTTCACCCTGTGATAGGAATCTCATAGTGACGTGTGTGAGAAAGAAGGAAAGAGCAAAATTGAAACAATGATGTGGACTGAGCTGACTGCATTGGTATTTCATATTAAAAAGTCAGCATGCAAGTGACCAGTTCCACCCATCTGTTTGGGATATTCACACACAACACGATGGGACAACAACAAAGAGAAGTGAATCTTATACTACCGAGTGAGTGAGTGAGTGAGTGAGTGTGTGGGTGAGTGTGAGTGAGGAAAGGTGATGATAAAACAGTGGCTAATGCAGGATCTAACCAAGATACAGAATCTAGTCCCTGTGTTAACAATGATACAGTGCTGGAATAGGATGTGGGAAGACCATATTGAAATATTCACTTAGCTACAATCCTACTTGTTGGCTTTGGGCAATCATCTCTCAGCCTAGCCTACACCACCAAGCTGTTAGGAGGATAATATGCTCCCCTAAACTCCTTTGAAGAAAGGCAGGAAACGAGCAATGTCAATTCCAAATACCTGATCTATGAAATAGAAGCAGCATTTCTGGCTATCAGAACTACTTGCCCTTGATAGTTGTGTATTTAATTTCATCCAGTTGTTTCCTTGTTTTTAAGTTAATTTGTGGGTGGGTGTTGTTGTTTTTAAAAAATGCTAGTGGGCATTACCATTGATGGGTTAATAAGTATTATGATCTATCTAAAGATCCCTGAGAGAAGGAATCCCAGAGCCCATTCACAGCTAAGCATGTGCCTGCCTGTTGCTTCCCTACTTGCACCAGAATTCTCTGAATTGAATGCCCCTAAAAGGACCACACTTGTGACTGTTTACACACCAGTGAAAAGAGAATCTAGAGAACTGCATTCTATAAACACTCGGATCCCTCTGACTTATCAGCTCCTATTGTAGTACTGCCTTTCTCAATCTGTCCCTCCAAACGTCTTGAACTTCAGCCTCCATCAGCCACAGCTAGCATAGCCAACCGTCATGGAGGATGGGATCTGTAGTGCAGCAAAAGCTATATAAATACTTAAAAAGGTAAAGGGACCCCTGACTCTTAGGTCCAGTCGTGGACGACTCTGGGATTGTGGCGCTCATTTCGCTTTACTGGCCGAGGGAGCCGGTGTACAGCTTCCAGGTCATGTGGCCAGCATGGCTAAGCCCCTTCTGGCTAACCAAAGCAGTGCACAGAAACGCCGTTTACCTTCGCACCACAGCAGTACCTATTTATCTACTTTGATGTGCTTTCGAACTGCTAGGTTGGCAGGCGCAGGGACCGAACAACGGGAGATCAACCAGTCACAGGGATTCAAACCGCTGACCTTCTGATCGGCAAGCCCTAGGCTCTGTGGTTTAGACCACAGCACCACCCACGTCCCCAAATAGGTCTTTTAGAATTTGACCCCCAAATGACTAAAGTGATTTGTTTCCTTCATACTCAAAGCCTTCCAGGAGGTTTTCCATTCCTGCATGTATCAGCTTGGCTTGATTCACATTTCTTTGGTTTCAGTATGCCTGAAGTTCCCCTTAATGCCATCAGCCTTATTAAATTCACTAGTGGCATGAGCCTAAAATGTGCTATTTCAACAGCTTATACGTGTTCATGCCATTTAGGACAGAAATATTAACCAGCTCTACTGTTAGTCAGAATGAGGTGACTACCTCAGGTAGTTGATTTTGAGTGTCATTTAATTTATTATTGCTTGCATTTTTACTGCTAGGAAGGGGAAAGAGTCATTAGTGGGGTTTTCTGCCTCAGGTGCCAAACTAACATAGCTGGCCTGGACACTGAGCACCTTAATTTTAATTGTTTGGGGGGGGGGGGAGAGAAGCAACCACATTTATTGTTCTGCCTTATTTCACTTTATCTGTAGAACTGGCTTGGTGGGGGTAAGTTTGGAAAGGTGAGCACAAATCAACAATTTCACAAACACTTGGCTAACTGAACTTTTGTCCATTTAAATGTAAGGCAAATGTTGGCAAGAACTGGATTGACTTTCAGTCATCTGAACACAATATTGGATGCATTCCTTAAAGAGTCAGAGGTGCAGCCAGTCTATAAAAGGTGGGTGTAGGGTTAGTGCCAGTATACTGTGCCTCAAGGGTAGCCAACCTTCAATTCATACAGCACTCTTCTCCATGCACGAAGAGTTCTATGTAACTTGAAAACAGACTACCTGAACCATCCATTGCAATAAATGCAAAACCAAAAAGATACAATCTTGCCTCCTATTTTTTCAGACCTACCTAATGGAGAATAAATAACTGGCAAGAGAAAGAGCCTCACTCTTTTGGGAAGGACAGCTCATCTCCACAAGCCATTTGATCCCCATTGACCATAATCCAAGTGGATCCCCCAGCTTTTTAAAACTTGCTGTTTAATCCATGGATTGGGATTTTCTCTTCGTTTTCTAAATGCTTGCCCCTCCGACCATCCCTTAAACGAATTACACCGGAACAGGAGACGCGTTTTTGGACCAAGAGCCATTTCTGTGGAACCCAAAATCTAAACAGAGATCTTAAAAATTAATCTAAACTCGAGAGGCAGCAGGGCGGCAGCGAAACACCTTCGGCGCATCATGTGGCCGCTGCTTCGCGTTCCCCAAACCTTCGCACATCCGTTCTGAGGCGAACGTGTGGAAACCGTCTCCCGCCTTTTGCCCGAGCCAGGCACACGCGCGTCGCCGCCAGCGTGCAAGAGGCACCGGGTCCCGCGGGTTGGGTGGATCACCAGATCGCTCCCCCCCCCCCAATTTAAGCTCAGAGACTTACCCTTGATGCCTGCCCCGGAGCCGGCTGTGATGCAAGATCTGCTGGTAAGGGGTCCGAGTGGCAGCCCAAGAGACGCTGACCCACAGAGCCAGGGCCAAAGGCAGCAGCAGTCCCGAGCGCATCGTGACGGAGGGGGAAGACCCGATGCGGCGCGAGGAGACGAGCGGCGGGACGGCGGAGTGAGCCGCTCCCCCTGTTGCGCGGCGGAGTTAAATAAGGGCGTGCGGAGCCAGGGGGCGGAGACAGGCCCCTCCGGCAGGACGGAGCTCGGGGGTGGGGCGGCGGCAGGCCAGCGGGCGGAAAGGCCGGGAGGCGGGTGGGGTCACCTGAAGCTGCCCTCGCGGCTCTCTCCGCCGACCCCTCCAGCCTTCCTTCAAACTCCAGAGCAAGTTTTCCGCTCGGCCTGCCGAGGTCTGGTAGAAATCTCCGGTCCCTTGCTACCTCCCTTGCACACCCGCTACCTGCCGCCACCATTTGTTCCACTTCGGGTTAACGGCACCCGTTTGCGGATAGGAAGCGGACCCTGTACACTTTTGCTTTGCTTTTGGGCCTTTGAATGACTGCCCCATGGGAAGCCCTCCACAGGGAGGAGGCGTCGGAACCCCGCCGTCGTTTGTCCCCCTGGGATGAAAGACAGAGGAGACCCCTCCCATTCAGCCAAGGGCTTGTGGGGGAACAGTAGGGGCACTCTGAAGAGTGTCTGTGTGCTTTAAAAGGTGCCCCCCCCACCCAAACAAAACCGAAGTCTTCCTTTTAGGAATTCTAGGTGCCGAAATCCCAAGGGAGCAGAAAAGACTCTGTATGGGACCGGGGATGTTTTTGGCCCAGAGATGGAAAGAAGGTAAAGTCCCTACCAAAGAAGAATGGCAGATCAAGTTGATGGATTATGCCAAAATGGCTAAAATGACCAGAAGAGTCAGAAATCAGGAAGACCAAAATTTTAATAAGGGAATGGGGAAAATTTATAACCTATCTTAAAAACCATTGTTAAAAGTTAACATCGTTAGTAGGTTTGGAATATCACTTGTAGCTGAATGGTGAGCTTTGGACACAATGGAGATGTAAAAGATTTGGATTATCATAAAAGATGCAGGAGGAAATGATTAAGAATAGGACCCACAAAGGGAAGGAGAGAAGTCCAAGAGATTCTTTGGAATCTTGTTTTTATGTTATATTTGATATATGACTAAAATTTTAATCTGAAAAAGCAAATAAATATTTTTTTTAAAAAAAAATTTGGGGTCCATTTACTAATCCACTGTGCTTTTGAAGAGTAGGACAGGGAGCCCCTCCTCCCTCCCTCCCTCCCCATGATGACTTCTGCTCAGGATGATATCTGGGTGGCTCCATGCAATCCCACCTTCAATGCTGTGTGCTTGCAAAGCTTTTTTGGGAAGACACCTGCTTCGTTTCCAGTCTGTGCATGCCCCATAACGTCCTGCTGAACTCTTGCAACTCTCGCAAACAGGAACTCATGGTTCAGCTGTCTCTTAATCACAAGGTGTAATCAAGGCTTTGGCTTCCTTGTCCTGAGTCTATACAATTGTGCAGTCTCACTAAACCAAGGCTAGGCTTGTCCTGTGAACCAGGCATTATTTTGGGCAATTCAGTCTTAAGTTCTCCATCTATGAGATGAGAGTGAGAGTGAGACCTGTCTCATGATGAAGTTCTTGTGGGACCATCAGCACAATAAAAGACTGGAAAACAGTTTGCAAAAGATACAGTCACATGCACCATTCACAATTTCTGTAGTGCTTACTTTGTGCTTAGCAGTACATCTGCATGTCAACAAGGGTGATCTGGTAGACTACACACACACACACACACACACAACTTACAAACAGTTTTTGACTTCACTAAAGCCTCAGTAGTAGACTTTAGTCAAGCAGTGTTCTGCTTCCTACTTGTCGAAGCAGCTTGATTTAGAATTGTAGAGGGTCATCTACTCTAGACCCCTTTTGCCCAAAATGGGGCTCGAAAACACAACCATGAGATTAAGAGTCTCATGCTCTACCGACTGAGCTATGCTCCTGAACATTCACCTCTACTGCCTCCACTTATAATTGTTAGTGGGGAATTCAGCATAGGTGGCAGTGGATATACTAGATCCCAAGAGAAGTGGCCATTCCTGCCTCAAGACAAAGGGAAGGAAAATGAAATATGGGTGAGCAATGTTGACTAACATTTTAAAATTTTCTATTGCAATTGGCAATTGGTCTCTAGGAGTATGAACACCAAATGATTGTTTTATGCATGATTATTTGGGAATACCTTTTTCGTTGTCCCAAGTTCTTGAATATGCTGGAAATAATGACTATTCACACGCAGACACAAAAATGCTTTTATACACATTTTCAAACCAAGAAGCAGCCAAGAAATGGCAGCTGTTCCAGTACAAGTCAGGAAGCTAATTTCTCCCAAAGGTATCACGGGGCCAAACAGAAGAAGCCTTTAGTGATGACAAAGCTTTATTATTTGGAAAGCACTCCCTCTTTTTTCCTTTCGTAAGCAAAATATGAAGAGCAAATGACTGAACATTTTGCTCAGGCATACTGCTGTTCTTGTTATGTGAACTGCGTAGGACAGCCTCACAGTTGGTAGCCATTTAGGGAGAATAACTAGGACCTTTTTCATGGGTTTCTGCAAATGGGGAGAGCAGAGTAGTAGTCACCACTGAATTTGAAATCAACAACACTAAAATAAAGTAGAAAACATGAATGGATATAAAGAGTGCCCAGGAGTAATGAAGTATGTCCAATCACAGTGATTATCACAAAATATTTTATCTTCTATTTTTATCCTCCACAAAGTATGCTTATTTTTGTTTCAGTTTTCACTTCTGGTAAGAAAGTTTTCTCCTTGTGGTTTCTGGCCATCAGATGAGGTACACCTGCATGGTCCTTCGGGCTTACCCAGGTTTTGTAACACCTTGTCCTTTTCAGGATCATGGAGCTTTCTTAGACATTTTTGGCCTCTGGGCTACCACATTCAAGTGTTCTCCATCATGGGCACCAGATAATTCTGATGTGATACCTCTTAACCATGAGCTACATAGAGAACTTGGATTCTAATCTTCAGAATCAGATTTCATGTGCGATGCCTTTGGTGTAACAACAATCCACTACCAGCAAGTGTAAGAAAGCAACAAGCGATTATCCCATCAAGTAAAAATTCCATGTAAATAGCACCTTACAGCTCCCAAACCTGTTTTAGGGTTTCCCCTCAACCTTTCGGAGCAGATTTAGGCAGCAAAGCAGGGGCATAGAATGATAGAATCATAGAGTTGGAAGAGACCACAAGGGCCATCGAGTCCAACCCCCTGCCAAGCAGGAAACACCATCAGAGCACTCCTGACATATGGTTGTCAAGCCTCTGCTTAAAGACCTCCAAAGTAGGAGACTCCACCACACTCCTTGGCAGCAAATTCCACTGTCGAATGGCTCTTACTGTCAGGAGATTCTTCCTAATGTTTAGGTGGAATCTTCTTTCTTGTAGTTTGGATCCATTGCTCTGTGTCCGCTTCTCTGGAGCAGCATAAAACAACCTTTCTTCCTCCTCTATGTGACATCCTTTTATATATTTGAACATGACTATCATATCACCCCTTAACCTCCTCTTCTCCAGGCTAAACATGCCCAGCTCCCTTAACTGTTCCTCATAAGGCATCGTTTCCAGGCCTTTGACCATTTTGGTTGCCCTCCTCTGGACATGTTTCAGTTTGTCAGTGTCCTTCTTGAATTGTGGTGCCCAGAACTGGACACAGTACTCCAGGTGAGGTCTGACCAGAGCAGAATACAGTGGCACTATTACTTCCCTTGATCTAGATGCTATACTCCTATTGATGCAGCCCAGAATTGCATTGGCTTTTTTAGCTGCCGCGTCACACTGTTGGCTCATGTCAAGTTTGTGGTCAACCAAGACTCCTAGATCCTTTTCACATGTACTGCTCTCAAGCCAGGTGTCCCCCATCTTGTATTTGTGCCTCTCATTTTTTTTTGCCCAAGTGCAATACTTTACATATCTCTCTGTTAAAATTCATCTTGTTTGTTTTGGCCCAGTTCTCTAATCTGTCAAGGTCGTTTTGAAGTGTGATCCTGTCCTCTGGGGTGTTAGCCACCCCTCCCAGTTTGGTGTCATCTGCAAATTTTATCAGGATGCCCTTGAGTCCATCATCCAAGTCATTGATAAAGATGTTGAATAAGATCGGGCCCAAGACAGAACCCTGTGGCACCCCACTAGTCACTCTTCTCCAGGATGAAGAGGAACCATTGATGAGCACCCTTTGGGTTCGGTCAGTCAGCCAGTTACAAATCCACTGAGTGGTAGCATAGTCAAGACCACATTTTACCAGCTTCTTTACAAGAATATCATGGGGCACCTTGTCAAATGCCTTGCTGAAATCAAGGTAGGCTACATCCACTGCATTCCCTTCTTCTACCAGGCTTGTAATTCTGTCAAAAAACGAGATCAGGTTAGTCTGACATGACTTATTTTTCAGAAATCCATGCTGACTATTGGTGATCACAACATTCCTTTCTAGGTGCTCACAGACTGTTTGCTTAATGATCTGCTCCAGAATCTTCCCTGGTATTGATGTCAGACTGACATCATGTGGGGGGAGGAGGAGAGGGAGGGAAGGTCCTGTTGAGTGAGTGGACCTCATGCCACGCATGCAACCACTTAGCTAAATCCCACCCAACATAAATTAGTGACCATACTAAAACTTTTCATTTATTTATATCCCACCTTTTTCCATGACAGGGACTCAGGATGGTTTACAGAAAAAATATGAACAGCTAAAGACATAGGGAGGCGTCATTAAAAACACTTAAACATGAATAGATTTAAAACTCTATTTCTCTTTCCCTCTAAGATCTATTAAAAAGATACAGATAATTACAATAAAAACACCATGGCACCAGCCCTTTCATTAAAAGCAGTCCTCCCCAAGCAGGTCTTCACCTGCTGGCAGAAGGACAACAAGGAGGGAGATGGTCTACCTTCTCCAGTCAGGGAGTTCCAAAGGCAGATGCTGATGTGCTACCTTGGTAACTTCCTGTCTGACATCAAAGATCTCAAGGGACCTTCAAAACACATTTATTTAATCATGAACCCTAATAACACAGGTTCCTCATAGCAGATAGGCTTTTAAGTGTGTTCAACATCAAGCCCTTGGAAGTTAAGCCACCAGAAAAGGCTCTTTCATGCTTGCTGGGTGCTGATGACAATTAGACACAGATCAACAGGGCTTTCTTCCTAGCAAGCGCACAAAGGAGTGTAGACAAAATCTCTTCAGCTGCAATTCAAAAATGTCATAATTCTGACGGGGAAGAAGAGCACACTTCTGGAAGTCTATGTGTTGTTGGGTGGTAGATTGTGACAGCAGATCACCCAGCTGAATCCAAGGAGAAAACAGCTTTCTCTATCCCACAGAATAATTGGCTTTTCCATTGAAACCGTTTCCCTTGAAAACTTCAGTTGAGTGAGCGCCTGCATTAAAAATGTTTAAAGTAGCTCCATCTGCATGTTCACTTCTCCTTCGCCTGTGAGATGTGTGTTGTGCTGCTAGACGTAGTCAGGTAGTTCTTCTTTACCACTTACAATGCCATCATAGAGAACACACTTTGGTAAGACTGTTCTGCCAGGCTTATATGAGCTGGAAAGATGCAGCTAGACTTTTCAAGCTGAACTTTTTATTGTGAAAAGAAAGAAAGAGCAGCTGTTGCTAGTTTAAGATGATTCATGGGTAGGTTTCCTTAGCATGTCAGCTTCAACGTGGGTGGTCGTAGCTCCCAAAAAGATTGTGTGTGTGTACTATCTGGCAAAACAATAACTGGTTGCAAAGTTCTGGCAGAAGCTGAAGATCTACCTAGATGTGAAGGCTGACTGGTCTGTTGTGATGAGACAGGTATGGTTTTGGTTGCTTGTTAGCGGTCAGTGCTAAAGAACGTTCAGTGAATTGTGAGAGAGAACACACATTCTCCGTGCTTCTCCTCTCCTCCTTCCCTGCTCCCTTTACCTCAAAAGGGCAAATTGAAAATAAGCACAAATCAACCAGCAATACAAAATGAGAGTCACATGGGCACTTGTATGATCCAGACAATGAGCCTGGGGAATACAGAACTGTGGCACACCAAGGTGCAGAATAGGCTCTGGGGAAGATGCTCAGGGAAGTAACATGTCAAGATGCTCAGGGATTACCATACCTAACTATTCCTCATTGCAACACATGCTTCAACATAGTTGTCTGCTCTATCCATTTGAAAAGTACCCCTAGGTAGTTCAAGAAACCATCAGATTCCATTTGTCTCTGTGGTTAACCTTCCAGATTGGTCCTCTACCCCTGCAAGAGGGGGATCAGTGTCATAAATTCATTGTGATATCCATCACACCTATTTCCAGACATCCCTTCTTTGACCTGGAGCAAGAACCTGCCCTGCCCTGTGTGTTAAGACAGCCCCATGGTCATCATGGAGGTCTGGAAGTCCTGAGGTAGAATACTAAAGGCAGCTTCAACAAGACTTTCCCTTCCTTTGCTCTCTCTGTGTGCTCCACAATCTGTTCTGGGAGGACCCCCTGCCCAACACTGCAGGGGAGAGGAGAAGAGGCAGGAAGGTCCATTGTGTAAATGAATGTCTCTAGCAACAGCATCTTAAAAAGTAGAGACATCACCTTGCCAACAAAGGTCCGTGGTTTTCCCAGGAGTGATGTATGGGCTGATCGCCGAAGAATTGATGCTTTTGAATTATGGTGCTGGAGGAGACTCTTGAGAGTCCCATGGACTGCAAGAAGATCAAACCTATCCATTCTGAAGGAAATCAGCCCTGAGTGCTCACTGGAAGGACAGATTGTGACGCTGAGGCTCCAATACTTTGGCCACCTCATGAGAAGAGAAGACTCCCTGGAAAAGACCCTGATGTTGGGAAAGATGGAGGGCACAAGGAGAAGGGGACGACAGAGGACGAGATGGTTGGACAGTATTCTCGAAGCTACCAGCATGAGTTTGACCAAACTGCGGGAGGCAGTGGAAGAGTCGGACACGACTAAACGACTAAACAACAACAGCAACAGCATTGGATACAACCCATTGCCTCTCAGCTTCAGTCTCCTACCTGAAATATGGCACATCTTACAGCAAAGATAGGGTCCTGTGGCCCCATCAGTCCCAACCAGTATGGCCAGCAGCCAGAGGTGATGGGAGCTGGAACCCAACAACATCTGGAGAGCCATGAGCTCCTCAACCTTGCCTGAGAGGGTTGTTGTGAGGGTTACTGAGGGACTGTAGTGCTCTGAGCATTGTAACTTACTATCTGAATGCTCATCGTTGGGCCCTGTCCTTAGTCTTTGTATGGGTGTGGATCTGTCATCTCTGAGTTCTGCAAGGCAGCGAGCTTACTATGAGCACTGTAAAAATGTCAAATTCAGAGTACTGGTGGCTTTCTTCTATCCCCCCCTTCTTTAATATACCTTTCTAAATTTTACGGGGGACGGGGGAAGGCAACATGGATACCCTCAGCTGCCGCCAGATGATAATAATCTCCAGCACTAGCTATGGAACATTCTAGGTCAGCCCTGGAAAGAAGCCATATCTGGAGCTGATCAGGCAAAGTTTGAAACAGATAACATGTTTCTGCTTTGCGTCCACTGATGTCAATGTTTTATGGGTGCCTAATGTTAGTGCGGTAATCGGCCACAGTTTTTGGCTGTTAGCCATTTTGTAATACGTATAGCAAAAAAAAGGCTGCTTCCCGGTGTTGCACTATTTTGCCTCTCACTTTTAGGAGGGTTTGCTTTCAAATCTGAATTCATTTTTTTCACTAGCAGGGATGGCCAGAGAAGTAAATGACATTTGTCACAGCTTGGACAAGAACGATTCCATGGAGACCATCTGAACAATGTTACATTGCAGCAGAGATGCACTTCAGAGCTGTCCACGTATTCAAGCATTCTGGAGTCTCTATAGAGTCTGTCATCCCAGACTTCGGCAACAGTTTTTCTTACCTCAGGCTGGAACTGGATGCTGCAGAAGAGTGGGGTTGCAGCTGTAAATGCCTGCTCCTCCATAAGGTTTAGAGGTCCTCAGTGCATTTTAAACTACTATTTATTCATCAACGTACATGCAGTGGTGCGGTGAGGTAAATCGAGATTCTGGACTTAATAATGGTCTTAATGGTCACACCCTACACCATATATTTAAAGCACATTTAAAGGACATAGCTTCCCCCAAAGAAGCTACAATTCTCAACACTCTTAACAAGCTACAGTTCCCATGATTCTTTGGTCATGTGCTTTAAATGTATGATGTAGAAGGAGTTAGATGATAGCATGCATTACTTCATTTAATGTCGTAAGCCAGCCCTGTTGCTTTCCCTCCTCCCAAACCCTGTTCATTCAGCTGAGCAGGCCCTGGACTTCTGTCTTAAAGTACTGCTTTGCTGTCAACTGTTTTAGATGTTTGCTCTCACCATCTGGCAATGAAAGACATAGGGGTCTTCCAGACAACCTGTTTGTTCAGCATGTGCCCCCATTTGATTGCGCAACACTCATGCAGTGGTCCAGCCTTTATCAAGCTTTCCTTATGATTGGATTCTGGGGCAGTTATAGGACCACCAGAATTCATCCTGCATCTGTACTACTTTCCTTACAGGGTACCTGCACATATTCTCATTGGCCATTCGGCCATTCTACACTTTTCAGTGCATTCCCCCATCACTTTCTAAACCAGGCATAGGCAAACTCGGCCCTCCAGATGTTTTGGGACTACAACTCCCATGATCCCTAGCTAACAGGACCAGTGGTCAGGGATAATGGGAATTGTAGTCCCAAAACATCTGGAGGGCTGAGTTTGCCTATACCTATTCTAAACCCACCAAAAGACTTTGTTTTTAAGTGTATATGTTACACTAGGCCAACAGAACATTTTGATCGCTTTAATGTTCTGGTATGGGCTTGAATGCCTCCTGCAAAATAATGATAATTTGGAGGAGGCACTCGTTTTGTCACTGAGCCATGCCTGGATCCAGATTGCAAGGCTCCTGGGCAAAGTGCTTTATGGTTTTAGCTCCTCTCTATCAGTGGGTCCCAGCAGGATTTTCTGGTGGCAGAAGCAGTTATCCAAGCAGCACTGGATGGTTGGATCTGGCTACCATTCTCATATTCCACAAAGCCTCAGAGTGATGCTACACCAGGAGCACTATGTAAAATTAAAAATGTCAGCTCGACCCAGCTGTCTATCCAGCACTACTTAAAATGCAAGGTCACATTATTATTATTATTATTATTATTATTATTATTATTATTATTATTATTATTATTATTATTAGGGACTGAGGACAGGCATTAGGATTGACCCTGCCAATGACTCATGGATGCCAGGGGGTGACACCTGCCCTGTTCTTAGCAATGTGTGTGTGTCATTTAACAGTGCCATTTTGATTTTGGGGGCCCACCCGTACTGTCTCAAGTGCCATGTCTCTGGCACCTATATGTTAGGAAAAAATTGCACTAATTTCCAAGCAACCTTCCTTCACGGTGTGTTTATAGTGTAAGTCTGGATCCTTTTTAACCTCAATGTGTTTGAGCTTCGGGGTGCCAAGTGTCTATTTATTTAATTATTTTTTTGGACACTGAGATGTTTAATGCAGAGCTCTTTCCTTTGCTCCATTACATCATCATGTTAGACTTTCTAAGGCTGGTCCAGGCTCCGAGAGTGGAAAAATGGCAGCTAGCCATCTCCTTCTCTTCACCCTTGGGCCTTACATTGAGAACAACTTCAGCTAGCCACAGGAACCCTGTGTGTGTGTGTGTGTGTGTGTGTGTGTGTCTGTACAGTCGACACATGCACTCTAAGTCCTATCTTTGAATTTGGAAAACATATGGTTTAATTTAACAAGGCTGATTTTGTAGATTATGGTTAAGCAGATAATTGGGAAAAGATGCTGATCATAAGGAAGAGAAATCACAGAGACGCCCGTTTAGGAGGTTTGTAAAAGTTCCTTATAAAAGAACTGGGAAGACAAAGAATATTAGAACTATTCCTTCACTGCCCTCTTAATCAGCTGTGTTTTCATAAAATGTGCTACATTTTTCGTAACCAATGCATTGTTTAATGGTTTAATGGTTAACCAGGTAGTAATATTGAGTCTCTCTTTCTTTATGTAATGGTGCTTTCATGGGCTGGCCTAAGGCATTTTGAAGCCTGAGGCAAAGAGCATGATGATGCCCCACTGCCTGACTGGACAGTCTTATTTCCACCCTAGTGATGAGATAGCACCCTTTGCTAAACCTGAGCAAAGGCTACTGAAGAGAATGGCTGGAGAGCTAAGGAAGAATGGCTAAGGTTGCCACCATTGCCTTTCAGCATCTGCTGCTGGGGGCATCTGGGAGTTAAAGGTAAAGGGACCCCTGACCATTAGGTCCAGTCATGACCGACTCTGGGGTTGCGGTGCTCATCTCGCTTTATTGGCTGAGGGAGCCGGCGTACAGCTTCCGGGTCATGTGGCCAGCATGACTAAGCTGCTTCTGGTGAACCAGAGCAGCGCACGGAAACACCGTTTACCTTCCCGCCGGAGCGGTACCTATTTAACTACTTGCACTTTGATGTGCTTTCGAACTGCTAGGTGGGCAGGAGCTGGGACCGAGCAACGTGAGCTCACCCCGTCGCAGGGATACAAACCACCGACCTTCTGATTGGCAAGTCCTAGGCTCTGTGGTTTAACCCACAGCACCACCTGTGTTCCCTGCATCTGGGAGTTACTTAGAATAATAGAACCCATTCCAATTTATTAGGGCATTGTCTCTTACTTTAAGACAAGGGTTCATTGATTTTGATTAAACAAGTAGGCCCAGCCATTGGGCTCATAACATTCCCTCACCCCACTCCACCAGCCACATAATGGGCTCATATAAACATAATGTTCCTAGTGGTGAAATGGTCTCATTAAACTATAAAACAAATTTCTACCCAAGTCAACATAAGTTAAATGATGGTAGGAGCATTGACCTCAGGCTTTTTGTGTGTAGCTGGGGCAAGACAATTTTAGGTCAATTTTAGATCCTTTGCTGCCTCAGTTACTACCAGCATAATTGTGATCAGAACTAGTTTGTTCATCAGGAAGTTATCTAAGTGCTTTTATCCTTGACACCCACCTGCCATGGTCAGAAAGCATTTAAGTCCCACAGTATAATTTAGAAAATATTCCCCATACTTCACCTATTATGTTTGACAAGTACATACCCTCCCTTCCCATCCACTGCTGGCAATCTGGTGACTCCATAAAGCAATGTATTATACATACTGAGAATAAGAAGCTACATTTCCATGTAGAACTTGTAGGTCTTACTGCACTGTGTTTTTTCCCCACCCTAAAAAAGTGTATAACCCAAGTCCCAGAAAGTGTCAGTATAGCAGACTGCTGCAGTCTTTTTCTTATACCAAGGGAAAATAAATTTCTACGGTTACATTTTTAAAAAGTCATCAACTCTTATATATGATACACGAATAGCATGATGTAACCGATAGAGAATTCTAGTAGGATTCTTCTATATTTCACTGCATGATCAAGACAGACAGATTTGCTGTTTATTACTTTTACTCATCTGAACCTGCAAAATCGCTTTCTGAATGGTATGTTGGCAAACTGAACCATCACTTCTGCAGTTCATTATACCTCTGAGATGTGCTAATTAAGGTTCTTTTGTGTCCGTTAAATTGTAAAATAAACAGAACACGCAAATTAGATTCTGCTTTTCTTGCCTGACAATGCCACAAGAGACTGTGGTGTTTGAAGTCATATGGTTTGAATTCTTCGAACTATATGAAGAGCTGACGTCATTTTTTGCCATATCCTCTTTTGCTAGGACTTTCTTAGATACAGTAGAAGAGGTAAAAAGTCAGGACCATCTTTGACGTGTTTTGATCTTTTCAGTGGTTTTGCCTATGTTGAAAGGATCTCACGAACAGGTCAGCATAGTTCCAAATGACTACTCAACAGCATGTAATGGTTTGCAGTGCACAATGTGCTACATTCCTCAAGAGGTGTTGTATCTCAGTCTAGACACATGTTTAATCAATTAGAAAACTGATTGGATGCATGGAAATACATTGAAAGGGCCCATGTGTGTTGTCTGGAACAAGACACAAAAATGGGCTTGACAGAATCATCAGTCATTAGATACTGAATAAGACTGATGGTCAGTTACTGGAAAACTTGGGCCATTTTTAGAGATTGGACAGCCCTTGGCCACATTTGGTCCAAAGCTCATTGTATTACATGCTGGCCTCAAGCTGAAACTGGTGTTTACAGTATATTATCCACATTCCTGATAAGCACATATGTAAAAAATAAAGAGGGTACGCGGGTGGCACTGTGGTGTAAAGCACTGAGCCTAGGGCTTGCTGATTGGAAGGTTGGTGGTTTGAATCCCTGCAACAGATTGAGCTCCCGTTGTTCGGTCCCTGCTCCTGCCAACCTAGCAGTTTGAAAGCACATCAAAGTGCAAGTAGATAAATAGGTACTGCTCCAGCGGGAAGGTAAACAGCATTTCCATGCGCTGCTCTGGTTCGCCAGAAGCAGCTTAGTCATGCTGGCCACATGACCCGGAAGCTGTCTGCAGACAAACACTGGCTCCCTCGGCCTATAGAGCGAGATGAGCGCCGCAACCCTAGAGTCGGTCATGACTGGACCTAACAGTCAGGGGTACCTTTACCTTTAAAAAATAAAGAAGCCATTGGCCTGCTATCAATTTCAACACAATGTTTCCAGATCGATGTTTCATAGAATCATAGATTTGAAGAGTTGGAAGGGACTCCAAGGGTCATCTAGTCCAATGCCTTGCAATGTAGGACTCTCAACTAGATCATACATGACAACCTCTGCTTAACAACTTCCAAAGAAGGAGAGTCCACAACTTCTCATGGGAGTCTGCTACACTGTCAAACAGCTGTTATTGTCAGAAAGTTCTTCCTGATCTTTAGTTGGAATCTCCTTTCTTGTATCTTGAATCCATTGGTTCCGGTCCTAGCCTCCAGAGCAGAAGATAACAAGCTTGCTCCATCTTCCATGTGACAGCCCTTGAGATATTTGAAGATGGTTATCATAGCTCCTCTCAGTCTCCTCTTTACTGGTTCCCAATTCCCGTCAGGTGTAGAGTGTAGTGCTGGCATGTGGGAATTGCATGCATTTCTGACTTGCAGCACACTGACTTAGGCAGGTCCTAATCCAAAACAAACATAAGCAGTCTGGAGATCTGCTCTTTTGTGGTTAAATGGGCATCAGGTTTACAAAGACTGCTGTCAGCTATATGTAGTCCAGAGAAGCAGCCAGGTGTTTCCCTACTATGATTTATGTCCAAATATGTTTAAATAAAGAGGTGCTAGTTGATGGTATTCAAAATGTTGGCTAGGCAATAAAATGCCTTGTATGCAGCCGATTGCTGTCATCTAGACCAAGGTTGATCAGCATCTGGTGAACCTGAAGATGAGGATGGAGTTCCTACCTGTTCTCCCTCCCTTATCCTTGTTAGCTGAAAGGCATTTGGAAATCCTTCCCAATTTCCTTCCTGGTATTTGGCCACAGCATAGAGGCCATTTGTGTGCATGTTTCTGCATTTGTGAAATCACAGTTGCTTTGCCATCACCACCTTTCTTTTGCTTTTCCTCAATGTAAATCAGTGGTTGCAACCTCCAGTTGCATATCCTATAATGTCATGAGTCTTAAGCATGCATAACTTGCTGCAACCTCTGGACAGCGTTCCTAGTAAGTAGGACACCACCAAAACGAATGGCCCTGGCACTGCTTATGTGCAGATTTAAATCCCATTGGTTTTCTTGAGGATTTAAGCAACCCTAACTTTTATTTTTCATTTCTTTCAGGCATTAGGAAGCTGGCCCTCACGCCAATATCAGCACAGCAAATAGCTCATCTATACGGGATTTTGTTTTTTTCATTATGTTTTTGCCTTCCAAGTTTTCCTCGTTTTTCCAAATGTAGCAAAAGCTAGGCCAGTTCCTCTTTTTATGAGCTCTTCACATTCCATTCCCTGGGACAAGTCATTTGAGAGACATTTCCCCACCTATTCCAGTTCCGTAATCTGTTTCCTTTTCATATGGTTTCTTGATTAACCATTACACTGTATTCTTTTAGTACTTCTATACGTTGAGGGTTCAAATAACATTTATTTCCTAACATCCGTGTTGTTGGCATCTCTTCCTTGCATTTGAATTCTGTTTCCAGAATGTTAGCTGGTGAATTCAAAAGGGGTAAAAATGAATTAAATTAGCATTGCCACGGTGGCCTAGGACTTAATGAGATTTTTCTCATAAATCATTTCCAGATGTTAAGTGCAAGGAGGTTGCCACACACTGACATGAGCTCATGACAAGTGGCTCCCTTTTTGGTAATGACAGCTACCGTTCCCCGGGAGGGCAGCGTATGATTTCCTTCTACGTTTTCACTAAAAACGCCAAAGCGATTTTGCAGGAGTGTTTCTTTTTCCTGTTGCAAGCAAATCAATCAAACTCTTAGTGAAATGGCTCCTCCATGAATACTTTATTAAAGTTATGCTGCAGTGCTCATCATATCTTGAAAGTGAAGTTGCTTCAGATAAATTTGGCTTCAGAAGAAAAAGAAAAAGAAAGAAAGCTGGTGTCAGCACCTAGCACCCTGGGGAGGCTGTTGGGGCCACAGCATAGTGGCAGGGTCCACTGCCAATACTTTCACTAGAGACCCTCATTTATTGTCTGTGTGACCTGGTGCCCTGAGTACTGCCAGGAGGCTGGCTCTAGCCACCCTTTTTATTTCCCACATTGCCCCTCACCTAGCATCATTCTGGGGAGTTGTAGGACTTGGAGCAATGCATGTCACAATGTTTAAGGAGCACCTCTAGTCTCCTCAACAGGGCCAAAGGCATGCCTGGTCTCAGTCTACCTGAATGGTAACATCTGTGCAGACATTTTCTGCATATAATGCTAAGCTTTGGTTTATTGAACTGCGGTTTATTAAACCATGGCTTAGCACAGGCATAGGCAAACACCGGCCCTCCAGATGTTTGGGACTACAATTCCCATCATCCCTAGCTAACAGGACCAGTGGTCAGGGATGATGGAAACTGTAGTCCCAAACATCTGGCAGGCCAGAGTTTGCCTATGCTTGGCTTAGCATTTGGGCTGAACCCTGCCCATTGGCTTAACTATACTTTGTTCACTACCAACAAGCCATGATATGGAGCCATGGTTTGTTATCAGCTCATGGACCTTGGTTTAACTATGGCTTGGTGTTACATGTGAACCCACCCCCTCTCCTTAATCACTGGGGTTTTTTTTTACTACTTCACCCCAGCCACCCCCTAAGCTACAAAACTACAAGAAAAGAGCATGAAAATTTCGGAGGAACAAGCCAATATTTCCTTGCTATCTGGGAGATAACTGTGGTTTACTTATGGTATGTTTAGAAAACCATGGTTTGGCATTTTATGTTAACCAGGCCTAGAGAGCAGAGTGTTCTTGGTGGTAGATTCCCTTCTATGAAAGTGCCACCCTACATGGAAAAGCAAAGTTCTGATCAAGTCCAAAAGAAAAATGGCCTGGCCCACTTTGGTTCTGGATTCTGACTCTGAGTTTTAGTCCTGGAGCAATGCTTTAATAACTGATCAGCCCCAGATCCTGGCAACCCCTCCCCCCAATATTTCTGTTGAGATTTGTGAAGGGACAAAAGAAAAATCTATCCAGTTCCCTCTGCTAACCACCACCTATATTTTATATGAGCAAATAATATCCAATACAATAACTCATATTCTATTGGCAATAATATTCACTTGAAATGCCAAAGCTTTTTCCTTCTATGTAATTTGAAAAATATTATTTGACTTTCTCATGCCTAATAAGATGTAGCTGATGTTCCACTTCATAAAGTCTCTCCTTTTTGATGATAGAAACTACTTCAGGCTTTGTGTCCTTGGGCACTTAAAGCACTATGTGAGATTTTACAAAAGACAATTGGGTTCTTGAAGTGTGTTCTGATGGAATTCTTCACATTCTACTATAAATTTACTGTCTGGACTTTTTGACACAAGTTCCTTGACTTAGTCCTGTGGCTTCTACATGCATAATTTCCATTACCGTTAATATAAATCATCGGTACAAACCTCTGCTGAATTATGGGGATGGGAGGTTTAGAAAGCTCTTATTCCGCCGCCCCCCTGCAACTGGAACCCATCCTGTCTTGATTTAATTCCCAAAAGTGACCTAAGGGACATGCTGGCTCAAAACAAAACTGTGAGGAACGGAATGCGCGAACATATTTCCAGAAGCTGGTGCGTTTGCGTAATAATCGTTCGAGGTTTATAGCCTCTGAATAAAAATGGAGAGTGATACAACTTCCTTCCATTGAATTATAAACCCGATACCATAAAATATGCCATCAAAGACCTGAGTGAAGCTTACACTGTTTGGGGGGAATTATCATGAAAACGAAGCCACACACAGGATGCAGCCATCATGTCCCAGAAACAGCATCATTTTTGCTTAATGGGAGAGGGGATGAGTGGGTGGTGAGACTAGGGCTTCACAGGTGCATTGGCCAAACTGGTGCTCCCATCAGTGCTTCCACATGGCCCCAACCCTACCTTGCTTCTCCTGCTTCCACTAAGTGGCAGTGAGGCTGCTTCTGGGAGACTTGCTGCAGCTGGGCCAGCTGCCATGTATCAGTCTGCTGCTTGGAGTGCAAAACTGAAGCTTAAAGCACGGTGTCTGAGAGCTGGCTCAGGTAGTTCTTGATGTAGCAAGCCCAAAAGGCTAATAAACGACACACATGCCAGGAGTGCATTCACAAATGATACTGGTGGTGTACATTTAAAGCACACGTAAAGAGCGTGCACATCCAAGAATCATGAAAACTAGTTTATTCTAAAATTCCCAGCACCCTTAACAAACTACAGTTCGCAGAATTCTTGGATGGAAGTCGGAAACGAGCTTTAAATGTTTGAAGCCATTGTCCTTTGGATTTCAGTACATCACTGCTAACGCAGTACAGAAGCTTTTGGTAACACAGCAATTGGGAGAAACTCATCCATTTCCCATTAAATGTGCTCCATTCATTTCATTTGTGGACACAGAACATTAAATCTCAACTTTTTGGGAAGATGCCACAGGACCACATGAATGCCTTCATCTTATTTTCAGCATAAGCACATGCCATAGTGCTGTCTAATAAATGTCTTTTGTTAGAAAAGGAAAAAAAAACAAGACGAACATTCAGATCGTGTTATTATACAATCTATAATCTCAACCCATTTGCATTCCCAGAGTAGAAGACTTGGTGCTATTGAAGTCTGCATCTGAAGGACTGCTTTTAATTTACATCCCCAACTGAACCCATTAAGGGTAAATGTGAGACGGTAACGCATGTGTCCATTTTAGGAAGTGATGTAAGCAATTTCTTTGTATAATATTAGAACGTGATGTGGCAGCAGTAAATGCTGCTGAATATAAACAATATGAGACTATGACGAAAGAAAGAGGATGAAGAAATCATGACAGCAAGGAAGCAGACATAACAAACAGATTCTCTTTCTATGTCCTTTCCAGGGCATAGCTACACTACTAGTTTAATCATCATTTCTCCTCTCTCTCCAAGGAACTCATCTTCCTTGTGCTAGGATCTCCTGCAAATAATTCTCAGTACCCCAAACAAACTACAGTACAGTTCTGGCATGTAAGCTGGCATTAAATCATTATAAACTATGTATGGTAAAGTTGACTTTAGAGTGATTATAGGCTGTTGCAGAAACACTCTAGAACGTGTCCAGAAGAGGGCAACCAAAATGGTCAAAGGCCTGGAAACGATGCCTTATGAGGAACGGTTAAGGCAGCTGGGCATGTTTAGCCTGGAGAAGAGGAGGTTAAGGGGTGATATGATAGCCATGTTCAAATATATAAAAGGATGTCACATAGAGGAGGGAGAAAGGTTGTTTTCTGCTGCTCCAGAGAAGCGGACACGGAGCAATGGATCCAAACTACAAGAAAGAAGATTCCACCTAAACATTAGGAAGAACTTCCTGACAGTAAGAGCTGTTCGACAGTGGAATTTGCTGCCAAGGAGTGTGGTGGAGTCTCCTACTTTGGAGGTCTTTAAGCAGAGGCTTGACAACCATATGTCAGGAGTGCTCTGATGGTGTTTCCTGCTTGGCAGGGGGTTGGACTCGATGGCCCTTGTGGTCTCTTCCAACTCTATGATTCTATGATTCTATGATTCTATGATTCAGTCTTCTTAACACACACCGCTGCACTAAATAAACAGGACCCTCAGCAGTAGTAGCGCTGGAGCATGATGTCAAAATATGCCCCCTTAATGTTTTTATATGCAAAGGCTTGTCATAAAATTATCTAACAATTTCAATTAACACAAGTTAATTGAACACAAGTCGCAAAGCAAAACACACACACACACACCTCAACACACAGACTGTAAATGTGCAAAACACACACATTTGGTGCATAATAAGTAATATGAAGGATTTTGTTAATTTTTTGTTTTATTTAACACAAGGCTAGGTTTTCAGCCTATATATTATTTTCAATATGGTAACATAAATCACATGAAAATTGAGAGCAGATGTTACATAGCAAAAGTAGCTTGGGATTATTGTACTTAGGTTGTACTTTCATGGAAAATACCCACAGCAGGCTTTGAAACATGTTTTACGCATAGAGTAATGTGGCTACTTGAAAAGAATATTCATGTGTTGGACTTTTATTACAAGAGGTAACTCATCTTGTTAGTCTGGTTTCAGATGAGTCAGACTAAATTTACAGATTGTTTGGCTGGAGAAATACTTTCCAGTACGTTGTCATTTGTAATTGTCTATATCCCTTGGGTATAGAACCTTTTCACAGCTTCTTCTCCCACCTCTTTTTTGTTTGTTTGTTTTTACAGTCCACAGAAGCCACTCCCATCCAATTTATTTAGATGATTTTACTTTTTTCCAAATGAAATGGGCTGAAGCTTCCCTTTCACTGGGAAATGGCAGGTCTTTGCTCCGCTTTAGACTCAACCACAGGTCAAGATTGTAGGGATGGATCAAATGGTATGAAAGGGCCAATATATTACCGGGCTAAGTTTAAGGTTTTGATAATGGTATACCCTACACAACTTGGAGGGGCTGCAGAGCTGGCTATAGGAACACGTTTGATAAAAGCGTGTGACAAAGGAGACACTGGCTATGAGAGATAAAGCAAATGAGAGATACAGTGGTACCTCGGGTTAAGTACTTAATTCGTTCTGGAGGTCCGTTCTTAACCTGAAACTGTTCTTAACCTGAAGCACCACTTTAGCTAATGGGGCCTCCTGCTGCTGCTGTGCCGCCAGAGCCCGATTTCTGTTCTCATCCTGAAGCAAAGTTCTTAACCCAAGGTACTATTTCTGGGTTAGTGGAGTCTGTAACCTGAAGCGTATGTAACCTGAAGCATATGTAACCCGAGGTACCACTGTATATTTTAATTGCCATGTTCTTATTGGAGAGAGAGAGTACTCCAAATGAAATTACTGTAAGACTTAGGGAGTATATCTGCACACACTCAGCTGGGCCTAAAGAGCAGGGAGAAATTCTATTCCATTTGCATTTGAAAGTGAACGTACCTACAGTGGTACCTCGGGTTACGTATGCTTCAGGTTACAGACTCCGCTAACCCAGAAATAGTGCTTGAGGTTAAGAACTTTGCTTCAGGATGAGAACAGAAATCATGCTCCGGCGGTGTGGCAGCAGCAGGAGGCCCCATTAGCTAAAGTGGTGCTTCAGGTTAAGAACAGTTTCAGGTTAAGTACGGACCTCCGGAACGAATTAAGTACTTAACCTGAGGTACCACTGTAATTCACACATCACAAAACAAGATGTGAATGGAAACACAGCCATTTTTTCCAAATGAGCACTTCTCCGAATTTTGCGGTGCATTTCCCCACTCAGGTAATGTCTGCAAAACTGCATATACTAATATAAAGTGTCCATATAAATGCATATATACCCGTGACAATAACACAGAGAAACACATTACGTTGGAGGAAATTGCTTTGCATAAATGTGTACATTAGGAGAAATTTGCACTAAATTTTATGGGGACTTTAAAAAGTCACAAAATGATGTAGAGAACTGATCTGAAGATAGGAAAAATGAGAAAGCAAGAGAAACAGAAATGGCTCTACTTGCCCATCCTTACCTGGGAGCAATAGGGTCTGGTACAGCTGTGTTGTTGGGCTTCCCTAGCTTGTTCTAGCTTCCCAATGCCATGCCATGCTGCCAGTTACCAAGATGTGGGGGGTGGCGGCAAGGCAGTGATGAGCTTGGGATAGGCTCAGAGGTGGGGGCGTTGGGTTTTCTCCATCACTGCACCTGTGCCCTGCTATCCACTCCCCTCTCCTCTTAGTAACCAGCAGCAGTGTGCAGCATTGGGAAGCAAGGACCACAACACAGCCCCCCACCTGCACAGCTCATGTGGCCTGGGAATAACTCCCACAGAACTCCTTGGGGCTTACTTCCTACTTGCCTTGTTTCTCTGGAATAAGCTCCACTGGACACAATGGGACCTACTTCTAAGTGAGCGTGCAAAGGGAATATGTTGCAACACAGAGAGAAAAGTAATCTCCAATGACAGAGGCTCACCCACTGCAAACCCTCCAGTCAAAAATGGTCCTGGGTCCATCAACTGTAATTAATGGTCAGTGCTAGGGATTGCCAGCAGCTCCATAATATAATACAAATCCTTATTAGTCTAATACCTTGACTAGCAATGTGTATGGGCACCAAGGAGACCATATATTTATTCATGTTATTCTCCTTTCGGAGGTTATGTGGTTGGCCCATCAAATGTAGGAAGCGCCTCTGATTTGTTGTGTTGCATATAAACAATTCAGCAGCAAAAAAGCACAGAGCATTTCAATTCTTGTATTGTGAAGGCTCATCAAGCGATCCCAGACATGCCTTTGCTACCCACATCCTTTCCCCTTGACAATTCAGTGCCCTGTCTTTCCCCACCCATGATTTATTTAAAAGTATTGCCTTTTTCAGTTTGCCTAACTGAACCTCATTTGACTAATCAAATTGTCCCAACCTTGGCCAACTGCCCCACAGTTGTGTGCGCAGCCCTAATTTTATGAAGCTTTTGAAAATCACCACATATGTGGAATTACATGTTCCAGATCCTACTACTACTATTTTTTGAAGGATGGGTCATGATTAAATAGAATGATTAATCTGGGATTACTTTGTTCATAGCTTTGTAATTATACCTTTGCTGTGCCAGCTTTCTGCTAGAGATCTGTCTTTCTTCAACCTTGCCTGTTCATGCAGACTCTATTCCTTGGGGCTGCTTCATATCTAATTATTTTCCTGCTCTCTGTACAGGAAAAAATGTCTGTGCTCCTCCATACTGACTTTTCATGGGGTGGAGCTGCAGCTGGTGGAGAATGCGGTGGTCCCTTGGTTTGTTTTTTACCATTTGCTGAAGTTAGCATATTTAACCAGTCCCTTGCAACTGCATTGGCCTATCATAAGGTTCTGGAAGCATCTCAAGGTGCTGATGCTCACCTTTAAGCCTGGATCTCTCATACACCTCTCCAAGCATAAGAACCTATTCAGTTTAGAACTGGGGTATATGTGTCTCTGTGGAGCAGGGCCTTTGCAGTGGTGACTCAGGGTATTTGGAACTCTTTACCCAAGGGACCCAAAGTTTGCTGACTTTTCAAAAAATTCTAAGGTAGTAACAGGGAGGATTAGCATGCTATTTTTAAGCTAGAACACTTAAATATCAGAGTGTGTGCATGGGCTGGTACACATGGCTGGGAACACATTTGATGCATGCCAGGAAGTTTAATCACAGAATGCTTGCTTAGGCTGCCTTCCCCTTCCCTGTGAAGCAGAGGCCTGACTCTGCCCAAAGGAGTGAGAGGATACCACCAGGGTAAGATCCTGAAATGGGTAATATCCACTGGTGGGGCCAGAGCAGGACTGGCCTGGTCATTGATCCATTGGATCATATGCCTGTCTAACTCCTGGAAGGGACCTGATTCAGCACCTTCAGTCATGCTAGCCTGAAACTAGTGCAGCAAAAAAGGCATCCTCCCCCTCCAATTCGGCAGTACAGTGGTGCCCCGCAAGACGAATGCCTCGCAAGACGAAAAACTCGCTAGACGAAAGGGTTTTGCGGTTTTTGAGCTGCTTCGCAAGACGAATTTCCCTATGGGCTTGCTTCGCAAGACGAAAACGTCTTGCGTTTTTTGCTAGTTTGTTTCCTTTTTCTTAACACCGTTAATACAGTTGCGACTTGACTTCGAAGAGCAACTCATAGAACGCGGTGTGGTAGCCTTTTTTTAGGTTTTTGGCGATTTTTGAAGCTTTTCCAAAACTTTTCCGACACCATGCTTCGCAAGACAAAAAATTCACTAGACGAAAAAACTTGCGGAACGAATTAATTTCGTCTTGCAAGGCACCACTGTAGCTCCTCCTCTCTGATCATCGTTAGGACTGCTCTGCCCATTTCCTGGTTAAAATATTTATACCTCCAACTGTTACTAGATTATAGCAGGGTTCTGCAAACAGCCAATATAGTAACCAGTAAAACTCAATGAAGCGGCAAAAATAACTCCTAATACATCATTTGCATTTATTGTAAAACTCTTGTGAGATTTTTTAAATTTTATTTTATACATTTTATCTCATTTTCCTCCACTGCCTCCACCTCCTGCAAGATAATGTAGTTAGTAGCTTCTGTATTTTGTTTTGTATGATATATTTTTATGGATAGAAGCTTCACAGAGTCTTCTGGAGTACACAGAATATAAATACAAAGGAGTAATCTTTATAGGGTATTGGTTGTGTTCCTACTACATGGATCAGAGCGTAGGCATGGGGGAGAAATTCCATTTGCTTTGCATTAAAAGGCAAACCTATTGAATTTGATGTGTTCAAAACTCTCTGCAAACCAAAACACAGCCATCTTCTGAAATTCAGATTTCTCTGAATTTTGCAGTACATTCTTTCAGCCAAGTCATGTGTACAAAAATTCACATACAAAGGGGAAGTTTGCATAAAAATACACATACAGTGGTACCTCAGGTTACAAACATTTCGGGTTACAAACACTTCGGGTTACAGACTCCACTAACCTGGAAGTAGTACCTCAGGTTAAGAACTTTACCTCAGGATGAAAACAGAAATTGTGTGGCAGTGGCATGGCAGCAGTGGGAGGCCCCATTAGCTAAAGTGGTACCTCAGGTTAAGAATGGTTTCAGGTTAAGAATGGACCTCTGGAATGAATTAAGTTCATAACCAGAGGTACCACTGTATTAGCAAAGATAACATAAAAACCATATTATAATAGGGGAAATATAAATATTAGGGGAAATATGCTTTACTATGTGTATACTGGGAGAAAATTGAACTAAACTGCTGGTGAATTTTCATAAGTACCTTATAAATAAAAATTCTCAAATTTATGTAGAAATGTGCAGAACTAAGGAACTGAGAGAAACCCAAACTGACAGATTCACCTTTCCTGATCCAACAGCCAGTGCCATCACAGGCCACTTCTCAAAGTGCAGGTGGAAGGGTGAGGAGGAGGAAAGCTGGCTTGATGTGATTCGTCTGCACCAGTTTCACACACAAAGCTTAAACTCCATGCATTAAAATAACACATCAATTGCATTAAACCTTGCACAAACCTCATTGGCTTAAATGTAATGAATCACTCCCATGAACATCTGATTTGTCCCATTTGTATAAAGGTACAAATAAAAATATACCTTTTGTCTTTTCATACTCTGTTAAGTATGGTACTTGAAAAGAAAAGAACAGAAAAGAAAAGCTTTCAGTATTTTCCACATTTAAGAAAAGAAAAATAAGAAGGCAGGTTTGTTAAGGAAGTGCCAGGATCTGTACTAAATAAGCCTCATGGCCTTTGGCTGTTGAGTAAGAACTTTCCATAGTACAGTTTGCTAAACATCATAATTCCCATGGTAACCAATGCATTGCATTGCCATTCCTCTAATATATTGTGTACATTTTTTGTTTGGAAGCAACAATTACACAGATACAACACTGACCTCGCTGCCCTTTGGAGCAATTCCTTCTAGAATATGGAGGCCAAACTTAGTCTCGCATGGCCCATGCAGAACACAGAAGGAACAGCATAAGTCAGACGTATATACTTTTCACTAGAAAGTTAAACCATGGGTACATAAAGAAAGTTAAAGCACAACATGAAAGAACTTTGCAATGTCTTGAGCTCATCATCCCATTTGCACACACAGACGACATGAAATGTTTGGGTGTTTGAAAGAATACTGGCCGTGAAAAAATGATACCTCAACAACCCAAGCTATTATGAAAATGGCAATTAAAACCTATCATTAAAATAAGTAATGTTGATCAAATGCTCCTAAAGATGTTGGCATCCATCTGTCTTGAGAGACAATGGAGTGCACCTCTGGGGGTGCAGTTAAACTGCTGAAGGAGGCATACAAGACACCACCCAACCATCTTTGGATCTCCGTTCCAGCTTTGTGTAGAGTTTACTCCTTAGCCTTAGCTTCTCCTGAAGATGTCCCGCAAGGCAGCAGGTATAGATTTTTCTCATGAATTAGTATACCCACAAGGCAATGGAGGTTTAGTATCAAACTTTTTCTTCTCCTAGACAGGCTACCTTCCTAGATTGACAAGCCCCATCGTCCCCTCATTTCCCTCCGCTGAAACCACCTCCTTGACCATTGGACCCAGGATCAGTCTTGTCCACTCCATCCGCCAGAGCCTGTCTTCACACGCAGTGGAAGAATTTGAGACCCATCAGCTACCTTAACCTGACTTAACCTGACGGCCAGTTGAAGCTGTTTCCAAGGTTGTGGCCACTGTCACATGCTGTTGGCTTCTAGGAGACAAAGGTGTGAGCTGAGTGCAGGGTGGAGACCAAAGTGGACAAACTACTCTAGAAGAAGCATGATGTACAGAAGTACTGCTGCTCCCTTAACATCTCTTATACCTCCAGTAAGATTCAACCCAGTAAGATTCAGCCCGGTTTCTGAGACTGGCAGCCTAGGTTGGTGTCCAAAATGAAAAGGCCCTGCTCCTGATAGATATCGTGCAGCCCTTCAGCTCTGTTCCACATGAAACATGGGAATTCAGAGATCATTCTCCCATGGGAATTGCAAGTTATGAACATTCCTGAACCATATTTTGTGGTCAACCGAAAGCTAAGTCCAGTTCATCTTTTCCCACTTTATCTCAATGATGGCTCAAAAATCTGTGTCTGTGACTTCCTGTTCCAAAGCACTCAGCTGAGCGTGTGATAGGCAGCAGTGGCATGGTCTGTTCAACCTGTGGGAGGTCAGCATGGGGTCTTGAAGAAAAGCCACAACTGTTAAAGACTCAAGGGGTTATGACAATAAACTCTTCCTTTAACTTACCCTTACATGAACACAGTCGGCAAATGCCTGCTACTTGCATGTTTTTTTGCAACGCTTCATCTTTTGGAAGTCAGTTATTTGGACTCCTTGCAGTACAAGCAGTGGGATATGTAATAGGCCCACTTAGAAAATATATTAAAGCAGAATGGGAATTGTAAAATAACGCGAACCAAGAAGTCCAAGACGTTCCCAGCTTTTGATGTCTAATGAGTCGATTGCATGGAAACCTCCAGAAAAGAGCATAAGTTATGAATAAATACATCATCCACCTTGGTCCAAGGCTTCCAAGTTTAAATCAAGTGCAGCGCAGTGCAAGTGCACATCATCCAGATGTTTCTCACATTACTATATTTCAAGTGTTTACTGGAAGTGATCTCATCATACATGGTTAATGTTGGTGACCGGCTCCGCATGTTATTCATATCATGATTTAGCTTTAAGATACTGGTGGATCATAGTGTTGTTTAAAATGGATAAAAATGTGCATTTAGCCACTCACAGGGAGACGAGGCAGAGCAACCTGGACGTGACAGGGCTGACTCTTAATCCATGTTGAAAGCGAGGAAATTAAACCTACATATAAAGGAAATACCAATACTTTTTTCCTGGGAAATAAATTGAGTTTGGCTAATCTAGCAAATCAACAGTGCCACTGTCCTCCTCCAGAGCAGGCCCTTCATTAAAGCTGCAATCAATCTCTTGCAGGCTGGGGAAAAAAATATGAGTCAGAGGACAACAAAAGGAAAGGAGAAATGCAGCCCGAGCTGGTGTGTGTTTCCTTGGAAGCAAGCCTCACTGAGCTCCATAGGATGTAATCCCCCATAAGTGTGGGAGGGATCGCAGCCACAGAATTATTGGCTATTATGGAGCCATGAACCTCATTTCAGTGGCTGAGACCATGTGGGACACGCACATGCTCCAGGGTTCTTTTCCTGGTCACTCTAGTTTAGAAGGAACAGGTAGAAGATAATGTGAAAGATCATGGCCTGGGGCTAGATGAGCAAACAGTCTGACTGAAGATGCAGTCCCATGGACATCAAATAGCCTTTAACACACAGTTAATGTCCTATTGAATTCTACAGAAGGGCCATAGCTGAACCATACAGTATCTGTTTTGTATGCAGAAGGTTCTAAGTTCAATTCCTGGCATCTCCAGATAGGTCTGGAGACACCTCTGTCTGTAGCGTAGATAATATTGAGTTAGACCAAATACCCGATTCAGTAAAATGCAGCTTCTGACAACCCTTTGTTCCTAGAATTTAGGCACACTTAACTTTCCCACAAATTTCACAGATTAGCAGGTCATGCATCCATAGCAGCAACCAGAGGAGGAATGGCTGCTGGGAGGAGCGCAAAGAGAAGAATAACCACAGTACATCATCAGCAACACAACCAGATGCCTTCATCTGCCCCTGCTGCAACAACAACAACAACAACAACAACAACAACAATTTATTATTTATACTCCGCCCATCTGGCTGGGTTTCCCCAGCCACTCTGGGTGGCTTCCAACAAAACACTAAAATACAGTAACCTATTAAACATTAAAAACTTCCCCAAACAGGGCTGCCTTTAGATGTCTTCTAAAAGTTTGGAAGTTATTTTTCTCTTTGACATATGGTGGGAGGGTGTTCCACAGGGCGGGTGCCACTATCGAGAAGGCCCTCTGCCTGGTTCCCTGTAACTTGGCTTCTCGCAGCAAGGGAACCGCCAGAAGGCCCCCGGCGCTGGACCTCAGTGTCCAGGCAGAACGATGGAGGTGGAGACGCTCCTTCAGGTATACTGGACTGAGGCCATTTAGGGCTTTAAAGGTCAGCACCAACACTTTGAACTGTGCTCGGAAACGTACTGGGAGCCAGTGTAGGTCTTTCAAGACCGGTGTTATATGGTCTCGGCGGCCACTCCCAGTCACCAGTCGGAGCGCTTAGGAGAGTACCAGAGAGGGTGCTTCGGAGCCAAACAGTCAATAGCCCTGGTTAACTCCACATTCCAGCGGGCCACCAGGGAATCAGCTTAAAGGCCATCAACATGGGATAAAGCATCCCCTACCACTCTCTGGAAACCATTTGGATCCATTAAGTGGCGGGGGCGGACCATCCGAATCGGTCCCACCTCCCTGCAGAGGGGAAGGTTTGTGGAGAAGTCCAGTTGCACATATCTCTCCCGTATCAGTCTCTACAGCCACAGCAGACACTGTAATCTTCCAACAGTTTGACTTCACCCCAAAAGTTGCACACCTCCATTGTATCCCAATATAGTTGGATGCCAACCAATCTTGCATATCTTTGGTGATCATTGTCTTCCATGAACACAGTCTTAACAGTGAGTTCTTAAGTGACTGTGGAGGCCAATTCTGGATCCACACATACTTCCACAGTGGGGACATCAGTTTCCAGGGAGGAGTTGATCACGGTGAGGGTTTGTCAAACATGCCTTCCTCTTAGCACATTTTCCCCTTTGCATATACCAGGTTATAGAACCCATAGCCCATGGGAGAGTTTCAAAAGAAGTCGGTAGACACATCCACAAGCCACAAAATAGTGGCTTGTATGTTGAGTCCCATGCAATGCCTGCTACAGCCACTGGAAGCTGCCAGGCATAGTTGCAATGCTGGAAAATGCATAAACTGCCATGATTGCCACTTGATAAACCTCCTTAAAGCGACTAGTCACCTCATTCATGCTATGGAGAAGTGGTCCTATTCATGATCAGTGACCAGTGACACTTGCTTCACTAAGCTAATTCAGTGTAGTGTGACTATTCATAAGAAGTGGAGCGCAGTGCAAGTACATCTAAAACAAAGCAAAGATATTCAAATAACTTTCTCGCTGACTTCATTCAGTTTTCACTGCCTCTGGGCCAACAATGCATGCCAGGGTCCGTTAGGTCTGTCAGGCAGAAGATCAAAACAAGAGGCACAAGCGATGGAACTGGAACAAGCTGTATTCTCTGCAACTTCAGCCTTCGGTAACAAGGGGACCCTTTATTATTTTGCACTGCTGAAGTGATCTGCACGAGACGAGGCCACCTTTTGAACCGAAAGGAAAGAACATCTGGCAGCAAAGCATCTACCAGCTGTACAAACAGCGGTGGGGGCAGGGTGTTAAAACTGGGGGAGATCTGCAAGATACTAAGATTTGAACAATGGCTCACACTGCTGAATCAGTGTGTCACAGGGCACTTTTTCATTCATTGTATTTATATTCCATCTTCCTTCCAAGGAGCTCAAGGCAGCATACGTGGTCCCCTTCATTTTTACCATGACAACCAGCCTGTGAAGTAGGCTGAGTTGAGAGATAGAGGCTGGTCCAAGGATCCCCAGTGAATTTTGAAACTGATGGGCAATTTGAAAACAGGTTCCCCCTAAGCCCTAGCCTGACCTTCTGCCATTCCACCACACTGGCTCATTGGTGTGCGTGCGTAGGAATATAAGGTTTAGGCATGTCGAAAACCATAGCTATGTAGAAATGAACAGGTAAAGGTTTACCTGACCGCCTCTGACTAAAGTGCATCATTCCCCTCCTTAGTGAAGGCTGCTTTGGAAGTTTGCACGTGGTGAATGCAATGTTTGATGTGGGCTCCCACAGGTACACTTAGGCCAGGATCAAGCGGGGAGAGAGGGGGCATGTGCCTCAGGTAGAAGGCTGGGTGGGGCAAAATAGCATCCTGCCCTGGCCACTACCCACAGGGCCTTACCTGGTGCAGTGGCTTTAAATGCAACTGGCACTGGCAGGGTGGGTAGGGACCTCCCTTGGCTGAAGCAGCTCAACCAGTGCCAGATTTACGTATAAGCAAAATAAGCTATAGCTTAGGGCCCCACTCTCTTGGGGGCCCCAAACAAATTTAAAAGAGAAAAAAACTGGATGTACATTTCCAAAATATAAGATGAAAAATAAAATAAAACCTACATACAGCAACAGTGTTTTGTGTTGTGTAGGCTCCTATGATGTATTTCACTGTTAATATACTTCTTAATTGTATTTCAGTTCAACAATTACTTTCATAAAATACATATTTTGTTATGTGCAAATGGCTTTATATACCTATTAGGTCCATAAATTGCCATATAGCATATATTCAACACAAAAAACAGCGGCAATTTGTCGTTGACAAAGGACAGCTGGACATATAAAGGGCCCTATCACCTTCAGTAGCTTAGGGCCTCATCAAACCCAAATCCGGCCCTGAGCTCAACGCAATGCAGCACAACAGTGGCGTAGCGTGGGGGGTGCAGGGGGGGCTGGCCACACTGGGCGCAACATCTGGGGGGGGGTGCTCACACTCGCAGCTCTCTGCCCCTACCTGACTCACTCACTCTAGGGGGCGCAAATTACTTGCCTTGCCCCAGGTGCTGACAACCCACGCTACGCCACTGCAGCACAACATGGGACAGCTCAGAACTCCACCTACAAGGTTCCTCTCTTCCTTTCACTGCCCATTGTGGTGATGGGGGTCCAGACAGGGGTGGATCTACTATGAAACTAATGATTCAGGGCCCCTAATCCTGGAGGAATCCAGGAAGTGACTTTAGTCCACCTTGCTTTAAAATTTGGGGTCTAGTAGAGCCAGTATGAGTCACATGACTCAAACTGATATATTGATATGTGTGTGTGTGTGTGTGTGTGTGTGTGTGTGTGAGAGAGAGAGAGAGAGAGAGAGAGAGAGAGAGAGAGAGAGAGAGAGATTTGGTATATATTCTAACAATTCCAAAGTCTGACAGTCAGTAGCACATATGTTGTAAAGGTGTGGCTCTCTGTTGTGGAACTACCCCATTGAAGAAGATAACAGTGTTACCCATATCTCATTGCTAAGAGTGAAGTTCAGGCTTCAGGCCCCCCAAAATGTAGGTCCGCCACTGGGTCCAAGACGAACTTCCCTAATCCCCTTTTCCTTCCTCATCCTCCCACATGAGGGATGATCATAGCTGTCAACTTTCAGATTTGAAAATAAGGGATCAGCAGCCTCACCTGTCCCAGGGACAGTCTACGGGATATCTAACAATCTGGGATAGCAGCGGGAAGCAGCGGGAAACGGTGCTGGAATAAGGGAATTTCCCGCAAAAAAAGGGAAGGTTGACAGCTATGGGGATGATCACCTGGTGAAGCAGCTTCCCAGTGGTCCAGGGTGAGAGGACACCCCAGGGCTGGAAGGCAGGTGCTTTTTCTAGCAGCCATTAGGGAAAAGAGCCGGGAGACATACTCTGTTCTGCCACCCCCAATATCTGACCTCTAGAGAGGCACTTCTCTTCCTCCAGGAGGGTAGAGTAGGGCCACGTCACCCATTTTTTCTTTTTCTTTATTGGAGTGGGCAGAGAAGTACACCTTTACAACTGTGCAGACCTGTGTTTTATATCTAGCAATTTATTGCAAAGCGCTTTTGTTGATCTGTGCTGTATATAGCAATACACTGTAAATGGCTCATGGTGTAAATTGCTTTGAGTGCCCCCGAGAAATGATTCAAAAATCAAATAAATAAATAATACATTTGGTCAACATCTACGACAGCATTTTTTAAATTAAAACTTCTCATGTGCTTTTATCACAGTTCAGTTATGGCCAAAAAGGCTAATAAAAAAACTGGCCTGCAAAGGTATGTTTTAAATTATCAATACTGGAAGGTATTTGGCAGCATGCTAATGGACTTGATGTTGTGCCTCTGTGAAGCAAAAAACGCATGGCAGTTAATTTTAAGTACTCCGGTGTTGTGTCACTATCCCTGAAATGAAACAGGAAAGGAGACGTATCATGCAGAGAATATCAAAACAATCATTTTAAATCCAAACAGGAAAAGAAAGTGGGAAATGTAGAATGAAGTACAAATGGAGATATGTTGCTCCCCCTGCTGGCGATTATTGAATATAGCCAGAGTGTTTCTCGGACTGCAAAATCAGGACCATGCCTGCAGCAGTAAAAATCCTGGGTGTCCCTTATTTTCAAAACATTTTTGCTTCGAAGAATCCCAGCGCCAGGAGTGCCTGGCTTGTATCTGAAATAGAAAGCTTTGTACCAAGGCATCCACTGAAATGCTCATAGGCAGATGGCAAGAGCAACACAGGAAAAGTGAAGCAAGGAGACGAGAGCTACTCATCGCCTTCCTTTCCGGGCATCAATTATGTCTGCAGAAAACAAGGGAGATGGCAGGGACTGCCTAATGACTTAGTTCTCAGCCACAGCACCTTGCATTTTTATAACAGCAGAGGAGCCTAAGAAATCCTGCTGAGTTGAAATACATCATTGTCAAGCTTTTGCCAGTGACTTTGCCCAGCTCCTCAAAGAGGCTCAGATTCTGTTCATTGATCACCCTTGCCTGCTGCTCCTGCATCTTCATACATTCACCTGCAGCTGCCTGCCTTTATTCCTAGGCTGGGGGGTCCCTGGAAATTTTGTGCAGAATTAACCCAACAATGTTGCACAAAAAAACTAGATTCTGAAATGGGCAATCTGTGTGGCTTGGGGGGGGCGGGGGGGAAATCTCCACCTCTGTGAAATGCACTGATGATAATTAAGCCTACTTTGTAGCAGGGTAAGAATGTTCTCACAATTAAAGTCACGACAGGAAGACTGCCATCTTTCTGGTGCCATCACATGACACAACCACATGGTACATGACGTCAGTGTGAATTAATATGATTCCAGATTGGCTAGATCACGTAGCTGCCAGATGATGAAGAATCTTAAAACACATGTAGCGACTGCTGAGAGTCTCGAATAGAAGTAAAATGGTGCACGATAGACTAATTCTTCTACATAAATAGTATTTACCTTTAGCCACAAAAATTCACCTCTGCTTTACTCTAGTCATGCATTGGCTCTAGTTCAGCAAGCACCCACTTATGTGGGACTCTTATGGCTGTACGGTTAGGCCAGCTCTGTCAAAAGGCCAAAGGGGAACATGCTGAAGTAATTGATAGCATAAAGTGGAGGCCCGCAAAGATGTAAAACAGGGATAGAGATGAAAGGTTTGGTTTTCAATTGCTAAAAAGGAAGGATGCATGCATGGTTGAAATGGGATGACTCTGTGGAGCAGAGGAAGAAGTTACATCCAACATTTCCTCTGAAATGCCAAATGAAATGTTCAGTAATGAGGGCCAGATTATACATAAATATATAGTGTCCTTTTTCCTTTAGCAGCTGTATGTGTTTGGGTAATTTGTTTGGCAAACCGTAACATACTGGAAGAAGTCTTACTTTTGAGAGTCAACTGCTTTTAAATAACTTTCTGCATCAGTTCCCCCCCACTTCAGATGCAATAGCAGATCACGCTTTGCCTCTTGATTCAAACGGATGAGAGGAAATCAGGGCATGTGATGGGAGCATGTAAGCCCAGGGTTTCCTCATGTAGTGACAGACTGTGCTTAGCATCATGTCTGAATCGAAGCATTGAATCCATCAAGCATGGTCTTGTCTACTTTGGCTCTTTAAGCTCTTAGCCCTCCTACATGGAAACTTTAACTGGAAATAATGTAAATTGGGCCTGGGAGCTCAAATGTGTGTAGCAGGAGCCAGCCACTGTCCTACAGCCCCTTCCCAATTATGACACCCCCCGCGCGCATGTGCGCATTCACACAGCCTGCTCCCTGACTGCCCACAATATAAGGTTGTGCATTGGTGGGTAGGCTGCTGAAGTACAGGTGTGAAACAGAAAACCTCTGCTTTTTTCCCCACGGGTACCAGTTGCCTTGGAAACTATCACCTCTGGCTTGTTATCTGGGGATGCTTTTAAAAGGGAAAGCAAAAGTGTGTGTTCGGCCAGGACTGCTAATGGGTGGAACGCTTGGCACTTGGGCCTATGGTTCCCTCTGAGACCATTCTGTTCCAGAGCATACGGTTTATGAGTATTTGTTCCCAAACACCACCTGTAACAGCTTACTCTTGTGGTTTGTTTATACCCCGCCCCAATGCTTAACTTTCTCATGCATTGGAAGACTGCAGGGGGTTATTCTGCACAATCCCACTGCCCATACGCGGATCAAAGTGAGCATGCACATCCAAATGTTCATCACTAGGGAGACATCTATTTACAACGCAGCATAGGGTTTATGGAATGTTTGGAGAGGAATATGAAGGATGTGTTTGTAGCTGAGCTAGATTGCGCAGTCCTATTTTGGCTAATTTACAATGCAATGCAATGCAGACTTACTCTGAAGTGCATTCCACTTATTTCAGTGGGACGTCTCAACTATCTGTAAGACTGCAGCCTTAATGGTTTCCCATGCCTATTGATGTAATACATGACTTCTTAAAGTAGGTTACTACCGTATGTTTTGCTCTATAAGACGCACCAGACCGCAAGACGCACCTAGTTTTTGGAGGAGGAAAACAAGAAAAAAAATATTCTGAATCTCAGAAGCCAGAACAGCAAGAGGGATCGCTGTGCAGTGAAAGCAGCAATCCCTCTTGCTGTTCTGGCTTCTGGGATAGCTGTGCAGCCTGCATCCACTCCATAAGACGCACACACATTTCCCCTTACTTTTTAGGAGGGAAAAAGTGAGTCTTGTAGAGCAAAAAATACGGTACTTTAAGGGTACAGACAGAACCTACTTCTTGGTGAATGCTGTTGATTGTTGCAACCTTGATCTCCCCCATCCACCTGCCTACACACCAGGGTTCACTATTGCTAACAGTTCAGCCCAGGATGAATTGGAAACAAATGTCAGAGGGCATCTCAAAGATGTCCCTTATTAGGAACAAGCTCTAATGCACCTTGGGCATGAGAAAAGTCCATGAGAAATGCAAAACCTAGGCTGGAACTGCTCCAGACACTGGTGAACTGGAATGCATAAAACACAGACCTTACACACTTGGAACTTTTAAAACTGGAAATACATTTGTGTGTTTGTCTAGGGCAGTGTTTCCCAACCTTTTTTGGGCAAAGGCACACTTGTTTGATGAAAAAAATATCGAGGCACACCACCATTACAGCCCCGTGACGTCAGCGCGCAGCGTCACGCCGGGAGGGACGCACGAAAGTGTAAGTTTCAATTTTTTTCCCTCCCCCTTGCCGGGGAACCTCCAAGCTTTGGGGGTGGGTTGGGGAGGAGGCAGCAAAGCGAGGCAGGAAGGAGAGCGCGGCTTGGCTGGGTGAGCTTTGGCAGGGGCAGGGAATGAGAGCCGCGAGGCGGGCGCTGCGGACAGAGGCGCTGCCCGCCGAGCTCGCAGGCAGCCAGGCAGGCAGACGGCGAGAGCCCCGCGCTGGGCGGCCTCTCCTCGCCGCCGCCGCCCCGCCTCTCGCCGCCCGACTCGCCCGCCTCCCTCCAGGCAACATCTCGCGGCACACCAGGCAACATCTCGCGGCACACTAGTGTGCCGCGGAACAGTGGTTGGAAAACACTGGTCTAGGGAATGTTTTTTGGTTCATTGCTGTTTTATTATGTATCTTGTGTTCTCATATTGTAATTTTGCTGTTGTGAATCAGCCTGCAATCTTCAGCTGAGTAATTATAATGAAAGTGAGGATGAGCTGTCAGATGGCTTTGATGGTAGGCCCCCAAACGACATCTGGTGGTGGCAGCTGGAACATACCAGTTGTTTGGTCTAACACAAAAGGTATTAGTGACTGATGTGAGTATATTAGCAATTTACCTCAACAACATATGCATCCTGCTTGTAGATTTTTATTTTCAATTACAACTATATTCTGAAGGCTTACAGTTTACATACTGAAGGATGCAACGAACTGTTAATAATAAAGTGTGTATTATTTATTGAATTTATATACCACCCTATAGCCAGAGGTCTCAGGGCGGTTCACCCAAGCATATTGCTCTTTAGAGAAGCCAGAGCACATAAGCTATTCATTTAAATTGATGACAAACCACTGGAGCCACAACTGTGATCAAGCTATATCTGATTAGTAGTGTCAGAAGGTAGATGATGTGGATAGGTGCCTTAAAAAGTGGGGCACTTGTGGCTCTCTAGATGTTGTTAGACTCCCATAAGCCCCAAGCAACTAGCCAATGGTCAAGGGTGATGGGAATTGTAGTCCAGGAATATCTATAGGGTTGCAGATTCCACACCTCTGCATTCAGATGTGGTTTTGGATCCAAATTAAGGCTCATCCAAATTTGGATTTCATATTCTAGTATTAGGAAGCCATATGGAACTACAACACAACTTGAACTGTTTCAGTGCATTAATACCTTCATTATTATATGTTCCATCTGCTTCTAAACATTTCAGTCATAAGCTTATATACTTTTGTAGTTTTCTTTCCTCAAACTCAAAATCCTGCTGCAATGTTCTGACATTTGTGCTTGAACTAGCAAGTTTGTGCTTGAAATTCAGCAGGCAGAATGAAGGCAGTGAGCTCTAGCTGCTGCTGAAATAGTGTTTTCCAGCTCTGGGGAATCAGTTCTAGCCAGATGTTCATTTCAGTATGGTCCACTTAAAACTACAACACTCTTCATACAGAAAAGTTGGAGAAGTTAACAGCTCCCCAACCCTTGTTGTTGCCAAAATGTATCTGCAAAAGCAAAAACTGAGAGCTGCATCTACAACCTTAATACAGATGCAAAATGCTACGACCCATAAATAACTATGTAGAAGTTGTTCCTTATAAGTTATCCCTAAATAGTCCATTATGGAGCTTTGCAGCAGGCAATAAAAAGGTTGTAATCACTTTCCTCTACTTAAAATGTGCAAGTTGTTTCTTTCTGGGAACAGAATGAAAACATTAGTGCTACATTAAAAGACTTTTCTACCCCAACCTGGCAGTTCGAAAGCACATCAAAGTGCAAGTAGATAAATAGGTACCACTCTGGTGGGAAGGTAAATGGCACTTCCATGCGCTGCTCTGGGTTCGGTGTTCCGTTGCACCAGAAGCAGCTTAGTCATACTGGCCACATGACCCGGAAAAACTGTCTGCGGACAAACGTCGGCTCCCTCAACCAATAAAGCGAGATGAGTGCCGCAACCCCAGAGTCGTTTGTGACTGGACTTAACTGTCAGGGGTCTCTTTACCTTTCCCCAGCACAATATTTACTTTTTAATGAACCTGCAATATGAAGCTGCCCTGGGTTTCAAAAGCAGATTCCTACATGGCAGCAACAGGGATAAGTATTTTTAGTGAAAAGCAAAGTTAAACACTCCATCTCTTCTCCAAGTGTCAAAAATCAAATTTCATAATGTACATTTCCCCACACACTATATATAGTCAACATGCATAGGAAGCAGATCTTTCAGTATGCTAGCCTTGCTTAACTGAAATGAATAAGCTCCATTCCATTTTATTTTCTTTACATGTACGTAGTTTTGAAAGTTTTATTTACAACATTATACATTAGTTGATATCACTGCTCAATAGCAGTAAGCAGTGTAAAATTATTTGTAGAAATGGCTCTACTTGGTTTTGTTTTACATACCAAGGATTAAACTTAGCTTTCCATACTGTACAACAGATGGCTTTGGTTAAAAGTTTGGAGAACTGTACAATACGACTGTCGGCTTTGTTTTTAAGAAGCTTTGCGCAATAAAGGTAGTGAGATATGGTTATGAGATTAAAGCAGCTCATCAGGAGACAAGCTGTCTTCCACTTTACCTCAAAGTCCCTGGCCTCTGCTGCTCTTCCAACCACACCTCACCAACTACACCCTAGTTTTAAAGTTTTAAAAATGTCCTTCCCATTTGTAGTGATAAAGTGGATTAGTACTTTAACTGGAGCAATTTATACGAACTGAAGGAAACTGGTTCACTCATCTTACAATTTTGCTTGCTTTAGTTTATGTGAACAACACATAACTAAGGCTACAATACTAAACACACATACTTCTGGGTAAACATCCATAGGATTACACTGAAATTGTGCATAAATGGTTACAAACAAAAGCTGTACTAAAATTCTACCCGGTTTATGCGTAACGCAGTGCTTACATGCATTGAACATCCATTTCAGCTGTTGAGATTTGCATGGTTACAGTTTTAACAATTTTGTTAAGGTAACATTCTACTTGACATCAGCAAAGCCTGGTTCCTACAGTTACCCAAGGCTCAGAGCTGGGAATATTATGTGAAAATGAAACACTCAGAATTGATCTTATGTGGGAGACTTAGGTAATTTCTATGCCACTCTACTAAAATCCCACCTGTCAATCTAGGCAAAATCATGTATGTTTACTTCGTAAATCTCGCTAAATTTAATGGGACTTTAAACTAAGTGCATACAATCCAATTCCTGCTCCAACTGATAAAATGTGCCTGCCAAATAAAGTATTGCACAAAATAAATAGAGCATGAACTGAGCTAAAGTTAAACACCTGCTTCCCTAGTAGAAAAGGTGTGTACTATCAAATATTGAATGAAGAGAGCAGAGCTTCTGATTGTACCTCTAATCGGGCATCCCTTAAATATGACCATTTCTGCTTATTTATGAGATATGCTGCATACAATGGTATGTGCAATACACAGCAGTCTTGCTTACATCTCTGGGCTAGCAATCTCTGTATTTCATTCAGGATAAAAAAAAAATTATCTGTACAACTTCAAATTACAGGAGAAAGTTTTCACACTCTTCCATGAAAACCAATAGAAAAATGGTGCATCTGGGAAAGTAGATCAAACCTTTCTCCTAGACATGCTTGTTTTCAACATGAAGTACTTTTCATGGCAGGAGCAAACAGAAATACCAAAATATAGTACAAGTGGAGTGGGCAGACTGGCCAAACTTTTTCCAAAAGGGTTTTTCAAATGGTTCTTCCTGTCCACTCTGTACAAAAGGTGTTCGTTTGTTTAGCAATGAGTTGCTTACACTCTGCATAAGTTCAGATCCTGCAGAAGTACCAAGGCAACTGTTAAGATGCAAGAACCCTGAGCTTCAGTAGCGGGGTGGGAGGTTAGAAAGAACTGTTTTTTCTCTGTTAGGGGAGCACAACCTGGGAGCCTCCAACCAGAAAAGATGGGAATTTCTCTCACACACACATGCACACAACGCAACCAGGGGAAATATCTCTATAAACTTATGGGTTTGGGTAACCAGTATCTTTAATATCAGAACACTGAGAAACACAAGTTATTTTCCTGGAGAGGCATCACTTATAAGTAGCATCAACACTATACAGACATACATTATCTATCCTTTCTCAATGCTGGTATCTGTTTTATTTACATAATGGAATCCTGTACAGGAAGTAGTAAGAGTTCTCTCTGTGGGTTGTTCGGCAGAGAAGAAAAATCAAATGATTGCTTGTATCAGGCTGGCAAGATGAGAAAAGCTCCTGGAGAAAAGTGAACTTGCAATTCTACCACGCTTCAAGCTGTGCTTACAGCACATGTACGGGCAGTGATCGCTGAAGAGGATAACTTAATTTACAAGTGGCGGAAGGCTGAGATGTTTCCGAACTGACTTTGCTGTGATCACTATGGCTGCCATCTGCAGTGCCACCATCCACCCGTACCTAGAAAAACCATAAGCTCTCGGACATGTATTGACCAATGTTTTCTATACAGTTACATAAGTCCATAAGCAATTTTTCAACTGGTCATAATAATTATAATAATAATTTATTATTTATACCCTGCCCATCTGGCTGGGTTTCCCCAGCCACTCTAGAAGGCTTCCAACAGAATATTAAAATACAATAGTCTGTTAAACATTAAATGCTTCCCTAAACAGGGCTGCATTCAGATGGTTAGGGGGGTTGGGGGGGGGGAGAAACAGTGAGATAGTGCATTTACACAGTTGTCCTGTTGTAGCTTGAGCATTGTCACAATACTAATACATATATAGGCCTCAGGCATCATACTATAAGCTGTTGTTGTTTACAAGTTGTATATAACCACTGGTTTTAATTAAAGGAACAGTAACAGGAGAAACAGCACTTTAACTCAAAATCCAGACACCCATTAGGCAGAAGTTTACCAAGAAGGCCAAAGTGTTTAGCCACACCAGAAATACTAGTACAAAAGTAACTTGTACTAAACCAAGTGCTTAACAATTAAATACAAATCTGTTAAAAATACTCCAATTAACTGGAGGATAAACTAAGCACTTAATGGATATACTTTCAATGTATAACTATTCAGTATACTCTATTCCATTTTGTGATTGGCATAGTACTGCCGGTATGCAATTAACTGAAGAAAATAATTCAGTATGTTTATATTTAAATATTTGCATAGAAAGCAACACCCTGTACAGCCAGTTCTGACCAATTCGGCCTTTTGCCTTATTGATTATTTTTTTTTTTACCATGTTGGCATCATATCAGGAAACCACATTCTTCCAAGGTGTTTGGAAACTTCAGAATGAATTTGATCCAGATTGTAGTCATTGTCTGGAATAAGCACTTCCTCCATAATGGACAGCTGGGTAAGCCTGCCTCCGCACATCTTTACAAACTCAATGAAGCCTCGACATGTAACTTCACATTCACCAAGCCCCATGGCAGTTAGATTCTTACAGCGTTCAGCAATGCGAATGAGTTCATCATCCAAGGGCTGCAGGCCATTAGCACAGACAACTAATTCAATCAACCTTGGGCAGTTCAGTCCAATACGTCCGAGCATTGATTTGCTTACTGCACGGCCAAAATAAAGATGAGTTACAGGTGTTTCCTCCCTGAAGAATGCATCAAATTCCTCCTCATATAGGAAGAAGTACATCACAATGTTGACTTTAGGGGAGTGTTTAATGAGAGCATCCCAGCTTTGTTTTTTGATAGCGTGAAATTCAATCTGTCCAGGATTCTCACTCACAACATCTATACGGAGATGTTCAAGATTAACATGCTTCTCACTTGAAAGAGCCAGTAACAATTCATCACTTAGTAGATAGTAATTAAGAGCAAGCTCCCTAAGGCCATGACACTGGTCAGCAACACAAAGAATTCCTAGGAATGACAAAAAGGAAAGAAAAGTTAAGTACAAAGAAAGACTCTAACTTAGTTTACCTCTACAACGCTGAAAAACATTCCCAATTCCAGGACATCACAATTATCAGAAACCAGCATCAAGTTCTTAACCTAATCTAAGTTGTTATCTAACAACTTTTATGTGAAGCTTCATAAGATTGTGCCATTATGTACGTAGCCTATAATAAGGGCTAGGATTTTGCCTGCCATGTATATCTTTTTGAATGCATCACTTATTTATATAAACATTAATGTATGTTTTAAATGAGGATTATTGGTAAGAAGGTCTGCATATTGTTCAGCAGATATTTTAGCAATCATTCTAGATTGAGGTCTAGGATACGAAATAATGCTTGTAAAGAACTGTTTTTGGAAGTTCCAACCACTATGGAAAGCAATGTAAATGCTCACTGAGAAAAATAATTGCATATCAAAATGGAACTTTTTTGTACAGTCTGCTGTCTGTATGCATATTTTCTCTCAGTATGTTTCAAGAACAAAAACCTTCACAACAATTTTATTTACCTGAAAGGATTTGACACCTATGAAAGGCAGTACTTGTCAGTATATTAACAAAGCAAGCAACTAAGCATAAAGGACTCAAATCTTGACATAGTCAATTAGTGAAATTCATTCACCAAAATTTGAAGTCTATGGAGAATAAAGCTGTGATTTTCTTAATTTTTTTCAGTTTCCAGACGCTATGCTGGGCCTACAAAGGTATTTCATCTGAGTAGCAGAGACTATGGCAGCATCCACACAGCTCAATAAAGCAAAGTTAATAGTTCATTGTCAACACAGATGGCTCTTGCTTTGGGGATGGTTTTGTTTTGCTGCAACCCAATCATAAGGCTAAATCATCTCTGGAGTGAAACAAGTCATGATCCTCTTTCAGATGTAATGCTAATAATGATATCTACAGTTTATTTCTTCTGTAATAAAGACAAAAGTTGATAAAAGAATTTCATAAACTTGGTAAAGTAAGAGGCAACCTTGATAATTATGAAGGTGATTTTTAAATAAAAGTTTTAATTGAAGTAATTAATCATGAACTGCGACTTTTATATTACTTTTTGTTTTCTCAGATTACTTACCAGCTGGTGAAACATGAGGGCAACTGCTCATTTTGAGCAATTTTAAAGTGTCGCTATTGTTTGCAACAAGGACCTTCAAGGATGGATCATCTACTGGTGTGTCTTCAATCTTGATGGAAGATAATGACTTGGAATTGACAAATACTACTGTAAGCGCTGATACGAAGTGAGCCTATTCAGACAAAAAAAAAGAAGGAAAACATTGGCATGCAGTTATACATTCACTGCATGACGAACAAAAAGTTTGTCTTGAGACAAAAAAACCTTTAGGTTCTATGCAATACCATTTACATTTGGCTAGTAAAAGGTATTTAAGAGTTCATTGATTTTAACAAGGCGTATCTAGAGGCTAAAATGATCCATTACCATCAACTGCAGATGTAAAAAAAAATGACTTTTAAAATTTTATCCCAAAATCTTGTTTTTTCCAAAGGAAAAATGTATGGAAACAACAAACAAAATAAAAAATAACTGACAGCCAGGCCACTATGGAGTGGAAGCTCCTAACTCCATTTGCTGACTGGCTGAGTACTGGAAATTACAATAAATAAATTAATGAAAGTCAAAAATTTGACATTGAGCAATCAAATGTTATTTTAAAAGAAACGTGAAGCTCATGCTCATTTTACATCCTGCATAAAAATCTGGTACTGAAGTCCCAATAAACTTTACCGTGCCACTGCAATTAGAAACTTTGCCCAACCTCACTCCAAATTACCCTAGAAATTCATTACACGCAGAGTAAACCTAACTTTAAGAACAGATCCCACCTCATTTTATTTACATACATAATTTCAAGTTCAGAACTCTATGGAATATCACCTTGGAAACATTCATGAAACTTGGTTTTGCCGTTGAAATCAAGCCAAGTGTCTTGATAGAACAATTCACCAGCTGAGATAGGATGTCACAAGCTGCTTCTGCAGACTCTGTACTACTATCAACCTGAAAGGCAACATGCAATACTTTAGTGAAAATCAGCATTACATTAAATTATATTCATTATGCAATGTAGAGAGCCAATGAGTACTAGACCATGTGCTGCTTTGTACTCATGCATTGAAGTTATTGCAAAGCACTTTTGATTCTTAGTGAGCACACCTGTCCAAAATTCTGTACTGCAACTTCATTAATGCTTCCCAAAGATTCTTGAGCAGCAACTATGTAATGCATGCATGACACAGAGTTTAGTGCAGATTTCATAAAACACAGCATCCCTGTGTTTGAAAAAGGAATGCAAGCAGTCTATGTCACTCCAAACCTGCTGGAAGGAAGTGTACCTTCCAGGCTGTCTGGAGTGATTCAGTTTAATCCAAAGGAAGGTTGACAGTGACCACCTGATGCCAGACTTCTTGGTGGGGAGGTGGGAGGGGGAATTGTTCGGTTGAAGTGAATGGTTTTTGGACCAGTGAGGGGCTTGAGATTTGTTTATCTGCTAATTAGTGAGTGCAAGTATTGCTTTGCTTATTGCTTGAGTACTGCCAATGTTTTTGTTACCGTTTATGTGTGTTTTTGTATATAATATGAAATGTTAATCTATTATATAATCTCTCCCTTTTTCCAACAGCATTATGTATGTGCATATATTTTTATTTAATGCAAGTCACTTAACAAGTGAGTAAATAAGAATAAGAATAATAACCTGAAACTATTACATTATTACCCTTTCTCCAAATTGGTTCAAGGTGATGTAGAAAATCTATTCCTTTATCTTCACAAGAACACCGTGAAATAGGTTAAGCCAAGAGATTGTGATTGGTCCAAAATCTGAATTTGAATCTCCTTGGTTTCAGGCTCTCTACTTTTCATTTCTACCTGAAATGCTCCAAGTAGGTGGTAAATACACTATACTTCACTTACTGAAATTGGTAAAGAAATAATGCTGAAGGTGCATTTGAAAAGCAAACCCTACCTAATTAACAACAACAAAAAGTATCCTGAATCCAGGAGATGCCCAAATTATCTCTTAACGCTGGTTTCCCTGGGAAGATAGGAATTGGAGACATAGAAAACTTGCAGTTGCCAGCACATTTCTATTTCATATTTCTACACTTAAAAAACCAGCAAACACTAGCATAAACAAATAAGTTTCTTTAAAATTGACAGATACATATTCTAAAATTCAATGTACATACAATATTCTTAATTATTACTAGAACACAAAAGAGGCTTCTTTACCTTGAAGCTGACATACTGCAAATGATCAGCATGTCGTTTAATAATCTGTTGAATGAGATCTGGGTGAGTAGACTTCAAGTATGAAGTAGCAGGCTGATTAAGCTCAAATTCAAACTTTCTCCAGAGATCGGGAATATGAAACACTTCATTCCATCTCCGGCAAACTGAAGATGCACGGGCACGATCAACAAGAGGCAGGCATTGGAAGATATGCAAAACTACGTGGTGTGGCAGACTTCCCCAGTCCATCAAGGTAAAAGGATGAGATGTGTCAAAGAGAGTGTCGTAAAAACCAGTTTTCTGCTTTTTTGTCCTCTGCAGTGTTTGAAGAACTGGATTTTCAGCTTTAGCTGTCTGCCTGATCCTCTTCATTCCGAGAGCAAAATGATTTCAGGTACAATACTGTTGAGATGTATAGAAGCTGCAAAGCTTTCTGTAAGTTTTCAAGTACTGTAGATCTCTATAAAAGTACATAGGGCCGTAACAAACAAAATAATTAGAATTCCAAAGTATATCTTGCAACTTTGCTTCTGTAAGCTATAATATTGTTTGATCCTTTGTCCCAGTTTTCAAAACAATGCATAAGGACTTAAACTTAAAGGGGGGGGGGTGAGGCACATGCATGCTTCACTCCTCTTATTTACCAAAGTTGGAATGAAGGCACTTACTAGTCTCTATATCAGAAACAGTGATAAGGTAGTGTTCCCAATCACAGGGAGGTTTGCAAGCATGTTCAGCTGCAAAGCTAGTCAAAAAATAGTGGCAGGTATAAGCACAGTTTGACATAATTAGTTGGGAATCATCATGTTCTAATGATAAGTGATATATGAAACATATGGCTACAGTATTTTTCTTGTGGTAAGGAGTTCCATAGCTCAGCTCTCCTAAAACATTTGCTCTAGAGTATCACACCCACTTCCAAATTTTAAGCGGAAACAGGAAATAAATTTTCTTTGGTATTTCCCCCCCTTATACGTGCCTTTTAAAGGTATTTTTATTCATCTCCTGTAATTTCTTCTCCCATTCTCCTTTCGCACTCAGCTCATATTTTATCTCCAATAGCCATTCCTCCATTCTGTTGTTTCTACATTCACTTCTACCTGATTCCCTTCCTTTCTATTCCTAGTTTATTATTACTATTATATTTATTAACTTGCATGCCTGGCAACTTTTACTCAGCATGCAAAAATGGTGGCAGTGCTGACAATAATTCAACCAAAAGCTTATGGTATGCCAAGAGAGTAGTTCAAGTACTGGGCATGCTGTGGCCTCCCTAAAAGTGGCCCAGGGCCCATCAGTAGGTCCCAGCCCACCGTTTAAGATTAACCAAATGAAAGTTTTAAATCAATTAAAAAGGTGTTTTTAATTTTGTGAATTATAATTTTTTTGGTAGAAGTTCAAATCCTTTCATTAATGATAAAAATATTAAGAGGTTTAATCTTACACAAAGAGGGGTGTGTCCAACTGCGTCACTTACCAGCAGAGCGTTTCACCAGCAGAGTGAAACAATTTTGGTAAATTCTCCCTTCTTTCTCCCTGCCCCCATCTGTTTTGGAGAATCTTACAATTCAATACTGTATTTAGGACTTGGGGAATTGCTAGAAATGGTTTCCCCCCCTTCACCTTGCTGAGTGACACCATTGGATACAACCCAAAACATTTTAGCAATGTAAGATGAGGACAAGAAAGATAATCTTGTACCGTATAGGTTACAGACATTTGCAGCCAAGACAGACATATAACATAGGAACAATGGGTTGTATCTGATGCTAGTTCTGCTCAGAGTAGACCCACTAAAATTAATGATTCTTTCTTAGTGATACCTAGTAACTTAAATGAGTCTACTCTGAGTACCATGAGCACTCACTATGTAACCCAATGTTGCTGTTTTTTTTTTGGGGGGGGGGAATTAAGCTAAGAGGTCTTAAGTATGAGCCAAGATGGAGTTCATCAACCTTTCTGCTCTAGAACAAGTGGTTCTCTAATCCTGGCGAAGGCCTGGACCACTTAAGTAATCCATTTTTTAAAAAAATAAAGAGCAGACAGGTGTTTTTCCAGAGGAAAGATAAATAGTATATTGAAGCTAAAGGTTCACATTGCTCTAAAAAACACTTATATTCAGAGAAGATGAATAGCAGGCAAGCGGTGGGGGGGGGGGTCCCAAAGCATGTTGCTGCTAGCATGAGTCATTTATTGGGATAATTAAATGTGTCCTCCAATCACCAAAACATTACTAGCAAACAAGGACAATTTACAGCACACAAGTCCACTCTGAGGTAAGTCTGACTGAATAGGCCTTACTCACAGGTAAGCAAAGTTAGGACTAGTCTTAGTAATAATATTCAGATACTATTGCAGTATCATCTCTAAAACATCAGCTGTGAAAATCATTGTATAGTTTTCTGATAATTAGTTGACAAAGCAAGCAAAATATATAGCTATAAAATGACACAAACTATAAAGCAGCAACTGCTGTACAGCGGTACCTCGGGTTAAGTACTTAATTCATTCTGGAGGTCTGTTCTTAACCTGAAACTGTTCTTAACCTGAAGCACCACTTTAGCTAATGGGGCCTCCTGCTGCCGCCGCACCGCTGCACGATTTCTGTTCTCATCCTGAAGCAAAGTTCTTAACCTGAGGTACTATTTCTGGGAAGACAGGAGTGCCTGACGTGCTCTGGTCCATGGGGTCATGAAGAGTCGGACACGACTAAACAACAACACTATTTCTGGATTAGCGGAGTCTGTAACCTGAAGCATATGTAACCTGAAGCGTATGTAACTCGAGGTACCACAGGTATCATTTTATAATCTACCTCACAAACAAATAAGAGCATGTGACAATGGTAGTGTTAGCATACCATGCTAAATCATAGCTAATAGTTTACAGTGGTACCTCGGGTTAACATATGCTTCAGGTTACATACATGCAGCCAGTTTGACCAGAATGCAGAGCAATACTGTAGGAACGACTAATTCTGCACATCTATAAATTATAAAGCTGTAGTTGGTACTTTTCTCTGAACAAATTAATAGTTAAGACAAAAACATTGCATGTGAACCAAAGTGTTTCCGAATAGATTCAAGTTTGCCCCCCCCCCCCATGTTAAGGCAACTACAGCTTAATGGCTAGTTGTACAAGTCACCTAGCCTTGAATTAGAGGTGCACTTGCACACATACCTCTAGAGAATGTGGAAATTCCTGTCTAACACAAGTACCTTTATGGTGTCAGAACAGCCATCCCATTGATGAGTCATCCTGTCTGTGTGAAAAGATTCCTTAACTTGAGAGCAGGGTGGGGTCCTAGAAAAATGGCTAACCTATGAAGTCATCCACCAAAGAAAAAACAACTTGCCAAGTCTAGGAAACCCATATGAGGGACTCAGTTAAGTTTTGGAACTATGACTTGTGCAAGTAAATCACTTCCTACTAGTGGTTTGAAATTCAAAATATCTGGAACTGATTAATTTCATGAAAGAAAAACGCCAATGGAGCAAGACTTCTAACACAGAAGAATGTACCATGCAGTTCATAAAAGCTTGGCAAACCTGACTATATCCAAACATATGCCTTTATACTTCAACTAAGAAAATTACAACTGTTTAAGTACTAAAAATATGATAAACAATTCAAGGTTCACCCAGGCTCAGTTATGGTGTGTCCAGTGTTATATCAGAATGAAACCAGATACAGAGGACAGGGCAGCAAATGGCAGCAGGTCAGGGATGTCCCCTCAATACCTATTAGCAAGGCGAGCCTGCCTAGCAAGCCGACCAGGCAATTTCCATTCTGTAAGCTAAGCACAATTTGTATTAACATGCTTGCGACAAGCAGGAAAATTAAAAGCCCTGAAAGAGCTTTGGACTAATGGAATGGAATGCCAGCCCAGCAACAAATCATAAAATAGTTTTGAAGCTGGGATTCAGTAGTGCTGACTTCTTCCCATGATTGCTTCTTAAATTTGTCCATATTTGTAGGAAAGCTGCTATGGCTCTAATAGATTCTAATGAATCTCTGTGCAATTAGGCAAAGTTCAGAAAAGGGAAAGATACTCCAAAAAGTATTGTGCAAAACAGGGAACTAAGGCTGCAATCCTATGGACACTTATACATATGGGAAGAAAGCAATTCTCACAAGGGAAGGAAATAAAATGTACGATCTCCTAAGAATTAGTATTGAGCCAATACTTTCTAATTCTTTCATACCTGTATATAACTTAAGAGTTAAGGGTGATCATCAAAGTGCATGAGATCAAATTATTCGTGAATGCGAAAACTCAAGAATAAGGCAGATAAGGAGCATCTTCTCTAAAGAGAAATGCAACAACATTTGGGGTCTTCAGAAAATAGGTGACCAGGAAAGGGGTTATGGCAAATTTAAAAATTAAGCATGTTGTGGAAGAAGGGCACAGAGAAAAGGTTCTTTCCCCCCTCTCTCAGAACAATCTAACCATTTCCAAGGAAGCTGTTTAGATTTAGGACTGAAAAAATAAAATACTTCACATAAAGCATAATTAAAGGAAATGGATGCCACGAGCTATGATGATGGTCACTACTTTAGTGGGCTTTAAAAGTGATTACGGTGACTAATGTGTCAATGACTACTTGTTATGATGATTATATTATCCCTACCACAAAACACTAGTTGTTCAGGAGCAAATACAAGAGAGGGCTATTTCTATATGCCCTGCTTGTGGACTTTCTAGCTGATCACACTGGAAAACAGTATGCTGAGCTTTGGTATTATCCAGCAGCTCTCTCCTTACGTTATCACTGGAACATAAACTCCCATGAATACAGTGGGTTTTGCTTCGGAGTAACATGGATGGGAATCTGCTCTAAGACCTAAGACTCCTCCCTGCAAGAGAGAAGAGGATGTCAGGAACTCAGCTCTGACCAATAAAGGATGGGCCAGATTCTTTCAGCTTGGCTCACAGAAAAGCTGCCCAGAAGATAACTAAAGTACAAGGAGTGGAAGATGTAAGGCAGAGATCGTAACTGTCTCTCACTGGCAGACTGCTAAGTGCAAATCTTTTCTCAAAAGTTCTAAAACTCCCATTCAGGTTAGGCATTCTGGTTAGGCACTCTTCGAATGAATATACAGTGGTACCTCGAGTTACAAATGCCTCAGGTTCCAAATGCTTCAGGTTACAAACTTCGCTAACCTGGAAGAGTTACCTCGAGTTGAGAACTTTGCCCCAGGATGAGGACAGAAATCGTGTGCTGGCAAGAGGCCCCATTAGTGAAAGAACGCCTCTAGTTAAGAAGAGTTTCAGGTTAAGAACAGACCTCTGGAACAAATTAAGTTCGTAACTAGAGGCATCACTGTATTTTAACTATTAAGGTGGTATTTTGGTTGTAGATACAGTGGTGCCTCGCAAGACGAAATTAATTCGTTCCGCAAGTCTCTTCGTCTTGCGGTTTTTCGTCTTGCGATGCACGGTTTCCCATAGGAATGCATTGAAAATCAATTAATGCGTTCCTAGGGAAACAGCCTTCAGACCAGGTCTGGGGACAGTCTGTCCCCGGACCTCTTCTGAAGGCTGGGGGGGGGGGGGACAAGGGCTTTTCTTCCCACCCCCAGCATTTTAAAAAACCCCAGGACAGCGGAGGACTTCTCCGCTGTCCGGGCGATCTTAAAATGCTGGCGGGCGGCATTTTAAAATCGCCCCGGACAGCGGAGGACTTCTCCACTGTCCGGGGCGATTTAAAAGCCCCTGGGAAGGCAGGCAGGGGGGGACAAAGACCTCTTCTGAAGGCGGGTGGGGGGGCGAAAGTCTTTGCTCCCCCCCCCGCCTGCCTTCAAAAGGTGTCCCCGCGGCGGCGGGAGGTGTCCCCTGCCCCCCGCCCGGCTTCGGAGCACCGGGAGAAGCGATCTCCCCGCAGCCCCTTGCTGCAAAAGACGTCCGGGGGCAGCGGGGAAGAAGCGCTTCGCTTCCCGCTGCCCCCGGACCTCTTTTGAAGCAAGGGGCTGAGGGGAGATAGCGATCTCCCTGCAGCCCCTTGCTGCAAAAGACGTCCGGGGGAAGCGGGGAAGAAGCGCTTCGCTTCCCGCTGCCCCCGACCTCTTTTGAAGCAAGGGGCTGCGGGGAGATAGCGATCTCCCTGCAGCCCCTTGCTGCAAAAGACGTCCGGGGGAAGCGGGGAAGAAGCGCTTCGCTTCCCGCTGCCCCTGACCTCTTTTGAAGCAAGGGGCTGCGGGGAGATAGCGATCTCCCTGCAGCCCCTTGCTGCAAAAGACGTCCAGGGGAAGCGGGGAAGAAGCGCTTCGCTTCCCGCTGCCCCCGGACCTCTTTTGAAGCAAGGGGCTGCGGGGAGATAGCAATCTCCCCGCAGCCCCTTGCTTCAAAAGAGAAGACCCGCTGTCCCCGGGGCAAGCTTCGTTTTGCGAAGCAAGCCCATAGGGAAATTCGTCTTGCGAGGCAACTCGAAAACGAAAAAACCTTTCGTTTTGCGAGTTTTTCGTCTCGCGAGGCGTTCGTCTTGCGGGGTACCACTGTACATTATTAGATGCAGACATCTGGAACTGGATTTTAAAAGTTAGTAACAGTTGGACAAAAAGTTACATTAATATCTCATTGCAGAAATTAAAATACTCTTCACTATTAATTTTTTGAAATGAAGTGGTTGTCTTGATATTTCTTTTGCATTTTATTTCAAAAACATACAGAAGACATATTTCTGGTTTATTTAGCAACAGAACATGATGCCTATCATAGCATAGATAGCCTGTTTATTGCTGCACAAAGCATAGAAAGCACATCAATGAACAAATATTTATGGATAACATTCAGCTATTACTAATATGGCAATGTTAAACCCAAAGCAAACTATACAATACATTTTTGTACCAACATTCTCTTACCTAAAGAATGTGTCCAAATTATAGTTAACGCTGGATGAATGAACTGGGTTATCTGCGTCCATGAGTCAATCACCCACATCAGTCTGCTTGCACTTCTAGGCTAGGTAAAATATCAAAGAAATTTTAATTTAGTTTGCCAAAACAGAATTTCAGAGTGAGTTTGTAATCTTCTTATAATATGTGGGAATTTAAGAACTACAACTGCACCGAGTTCAGATTTTCACCTATTCTGACACAGAGAGGAAGATACAGTGGAACTTCGGGTTACATACTGTCCTCCTTACGAATGCTTCGGGTAACGAGCTCTGCTAACCCGAAAGTAGATGCCCCAAGTTGCGAAGCGGATGCAAGCGGAAGTCGCATGCTGCCGGCGTGGCAGCAGCAGAAGACCCCATTAGCGAAAGCGCGCCTCATGTTAAGAATGGTTTCGGCTTAAGAACAGACCTCCAGAATGAATTAAGTTCGTAACTGGAGGTACCACTGTACCAAACAAATCAATTTTCTTCTTCCTTGGAAACCAAGTTCCAGTTTTAGGAGTGGAAAATGTTTAACATTCAATCTGCAATCCTCAATCCAACAAACACCTTATAACTTCATCACTGCACCTGATAAATTATGGATAAGATCCTGGAGTGTGTGTACCTTTTTATTTTTTAAATTATGAACATTCATTCTCATAAGGTGCCATTATAGATTCCCCAAACTGATCCCTTTAAACTACAAATACTTCCCAAGTACAAAAGCAATCTGGAGTTTTGCCACCAGTTCTGCCCCACCTCCTTCCCCAAGGACTGATGCTGCTGTTGCATACACAACAGTTTGAATCCAACTCCTGATGGCAGGGGGAGAGCGGAAGATAGCTTTTCCATCTCTTTTCCCTAGCAGTCCCCTGAAATGCCTCTACTGAATAGGGTGAGCTATGGCACAGGAGACTGAAGGTAACTACAAGAAGATGGAGGCACCTTCCAAGAGTAGACAACATTCTCACTGAATGCGCCTTTGGTGACTTCCCTCAGAAATCTCAGCGAGGCTTTTCAGAAGGAGGAAAGTCACCCATTGCACACCTCTTTCCATCACTACATAAAATCCAAGCCACAATCTTTCCCCTTCCCCCAAAATTTCCTATTAAAAAGAAAACCCTCAAGAGCAGACTCAACTGCTTTTTAAATTCTTTTGTATTAAAACACACTTTTCACCATATGCTCCCTAATTGCGTTTTTAGTTCTGCTTTAATTGTGACATGGTTTTATGTAACGGGTTATTCTGTTTTATATAATACTCTGATTTAGTTTTCTTTTTATATAAAAAATAGACACACAGAATTTTAAACAAAATATTTATCATGCAAAGATTCCCAAACCGATGAATGAATATTGAGCGTTTATAGAGCAGTTTGGGTGACTCTGCAGAGCATCTTTTTTAAAAATGGTATTTTAAAGAGGACACACACACTTCATATGCTTCTTTATAAAGCATAATTTCATAAAAATCAAGGGTGCCTTCAGATGATCATGCACAAAGCCATACACCAGATCAGGACAAAATCCCAACAGTGCCATATCTAACAAAAACCCAAGAATCTGACAGTAGTACACCTCTTTTTTTGATGAGGGGGTTTTAAGTACAATTTAGAAATTAAGAGAATATGCCTCTTCTTAGAGGTTCAGCCAATGATCTCAAACTGGCTAAAGTACAAATGCTGGAATAGAAATTGGTAAGTATAGTGTGACATGTGCAAACACAGTGGACGACTTGACTCAATTCATGGTATTTTCCGAGAATTCATGAACACAAACTTTGCCATTTGCAAGTCAAACCGATATGCTGGAAACTGACACCATAGAAAAGGTTGCTTGTTTCACTAACTTTCAATTCTGCCATGACACAGTACAGTTTTGAAAGAGGACAAGATAAAATGTCCAATCCAAAACACAGACAGTTGAAATAATTGAGTATAGGCTCAGGTGAAAGAAGTTGTCCCATAATAACTCACATTACCATATATATTATGTATTGTCAATACTTTAGTATTCCATTATACAGGTTTAAAGTCATCTTGTATTCCGACAACTATTTAACATGAAGACAGCATACTTGCTGTGACCCAGTTGTATTAACTTAGACACTGAAAACCAAGTTACAGGTTTTAATGTCTCAAATGTAAACTGAGGGTTGTTTTGGAAATAGAAATATAATGTATTCTGGACTGAAGTAACAGGAAACAACATGTAATGGCTGTTAAGAATGATGTGCAAACATAATCATATTATATTGCTTTATAACTCATTTAAAAACAGCTGCCATTTTTAGTTGTATATTGCCCTGTGATCTTCAGATGGTAGCAACGAAAATAAAAAAATAGTTGGCACATTTCCACAGAATTGTTTACCATGCAACTATGTACCTTTTGCATCAGATTCAGATATATGTTAATAACTGAAACTCATAGTTCTGCAGTAAAATCAATGTGAAGATGTAAACAGTTCTACTATCCTTATCTGCTGCATAGAAAATTGGTGTAGAAAAACTGACCATCTTCAAAAACTAAGCAAAGAATCAAACAGGATATTTAAAATCTCTACCATCTAAAAGAAAATTGACATTGGGTCAATTCTTAAGCTCTTTCTTAAGCTGTCAATTCTTAAGCTGTCTTTCAATGACAAGCTCACTGGATACATACCAGAAAATGCATTTTTAGCAAAAAAAATCATGATATTTGAGCTCCTGCAATTATTTGTGAAATAAAAAGATACCTACTGTCGTTTGTTCAGTCTAGTGTTAAGCACTCCAACTTGCAATGAAGGTCCCTAGATTTTTCATTCAACACCGTTGTTTTTCAAAACCTGCTGGGCAAAAATCAGAATTGAGTCAAGTTAACCCTTCCCCTGCGAAGAAAAGAGTCCGTGTACTAAGCCACAAGAGCACAATGTTAAGTATCAAGTAACAACTCATTAGGTGTATAATACTAGCTGTGTGGGTTAATGGTTTTTCTTTTCTCCCTTTAAAAAAATCTTCCTGGCAAAAAAAGAGAAAAGCTTCCAGCAGCGAAAGCGCATCAACTGCACCGTTTTGTCCCATTGGCTGCGAGCACACTGACTGGCGAACGAAAGGCAGATAAGTCTATTTACCTGTCAGCAGCTGCAGGGCTGTTTATAAACAGTCCTCAAGGCGTACATGGACGCGCACTCTTTTACGTCAGAAGCAGATTTTCAGCTCAGGGTGCATTAGGGGGCTAAGGGCTAATTACTGGCATCGCTTTATGATTTAGGAAGGCTACGGCTTTGCTTCTTCCTCGTGCCCCCCCCCCAAGCACCACCAAAAGGCGCTTCTTTCTCCCTCCCTCGAATGTTGCCACCGGCTTCCCCACAGGCATCGTGAGGTCTGCCAGGGGAAAGAAGGCGCCAGGGAGCCCAACGGACGCCCCCAGCCGCGCACTTCTGGCGGACGCCCCACTGCCGCCAACGCGGACTCGCGGCGGCGGCTGCTGCTGCTCCTCTCCCGCATCCTGGCTCAGCCGCGCCTCCAACACTCCCCTAGCAGCAGCCCCGACGCCTTCCAGGCCCTGAAAGTGCGCGCGGCCGTTTCTCGCCGCGACCCCCCGCCCTCCCCCGAAACGGGCCTTGCTGTTGCGTCTGTGGCGCAGGAGCGAATGCCGCCCGCCCCACCCAAGGCGGTCGCCCCGCTCTCCCCTCACCTCAGGATCCCGAAGGCTCGTGCCAGGACGCGAGTGGCGGGCGGGCAGGCGGAGGAGGAGGGAGGCAAGGAAAAACAAGTCGGCGGCGCCACCTCGACCCCACAACAAGCCCAGTCACTTCCGCGGCGGCGGACTGGAGGAGGAGCTGCCTCAACGCCTGACCCACACTCACCCTCGCCTTCTTTTCCTTCCCCTCTGGCGCATGCGCGAGCGTGCCCAGCTCCGTTGACCTAGATTCCGGCGCGTGCGCATCTCGATCTCCTCGTCGCTCACTTCCGCACTCTGCCGCTTCGCCGCGTTCTTTTTACGACAGGCGAGCCTTTTCCTCCCTTGGAGCCGAAAAGCGGGTCGGGTTCGGTAGGGTAGGATTAGGTCTGGTGCGGGTTAGTAGTAGCGCGCGCATACGGGGGGTGGGCGGGGCTGCGTGCCTCCCGCCACCATTTTGTGCTTGTCAGGGGTTGCCATGGCGACGCTTAAAATGGTAGAAAAGGCCTGTGCAGTAGCTTTAGGGAACTCCGCTTACTTACACTAGGGTAGCATAATAAATAACAAGATGGGGAAAAAAATCTTCTTAAATAATTCTAGTGGCACCTTAAATATCAACTAAATATAAGCTTTTAAGGTATGAGCTTTCGTGTGTAATACACACTTCGTCTGATACTCTGAAGCAGAGGTAGGGTAGCAGGCGCAGTTATTAATAGGGTTAGAGTATTGCTGCCTCTCAATAGGAGCATGCTGATGGGAGGCTAAAACAGGAGGAAAAGGAAGCTGAGTGAAAAAAATTCCAGTAGGGCATCTGCTGCTTTCACTGCAAGAGAATTCTTGTAGCCTTATTGGAGTTCACCGATTGGGTCTGCGTTGCTCCTTGACAGGAGGAAGGAAGTCAAAATGACACCGAGTTGGTTCAAAGAAAGAGTTTATTCTGCTCTCCGGATAGCAGAAGGCACTTGCGTGGTGAGTCCACAGCAAGTCCAAAGAAATGACAGGTTTCATGCAGTTTATATATCCTCCAGGCACCCTCTCACTCCTCCCCTAGGAGCCCAACCACGTTGGCGTACGTACACAGGTTGACATCACATATGTTCCTGCTCTGGTACTCTCAACCATAAAAGGATCTTCCTTCCTGTACTTCTGACCATAAAAGGATATTCCTGTTCCTACTCCTATCTTGAAGCAAGAGGTCACTACTTCCGAGAACATGCTCTGGCGTTAGTCCCAGACTTGGGTCTCTGCGTCATTTGTGGCCAGGACATAAGATATGTCTGTGTCTGTTCTACTGGTAAAGTCAAGGCCAGTCTTGCCGTCAAACTGATAAGGAAGAGAGCTGTGTTCTTGTTTTGCATTTGCTCAACGGCTAAAGTTTATGCATTTTAGCTAAGGAGAAATGGGGATTTTGGTGCAGTTTAAAAACTGCCTACACAGTCAGTTTTGGGGTTTGGGAAACCCATTCCTTCATTCCCTCCATTTCTTTTGGACAGCCTTTCGGCTCGTCCCAAGGTACTGGCTGGTATTCTCGTGTCACTGCTATAATCTGGGGCCGAATCATTCGTGACATCATTTTACTCATCATATTTTGCAAGCATTGCATTAAGCAGTGTATACAGGAGCAGAAAAGAAGCAAGATTAGTCCATTAACATCATTACAAGTCCTCTAAGCCACCCAAGGTTTGGAACCCACTCAGCCAACCAAGACATGTCCCATCCCTTCCTGGTTGGGACAGGAGCATGGGCTACTTTCTCTCTTTCTGTTGCCAGGTGTCGAATAGCTACACCATGGTCAGAAATGTTAAAGCCACAGGCTCCTTCTGTCAAATTTAATGCAGCCCAAAATCCAGCGGAACCCAAAATCGGGGCCGTAACTGAGGACTCATTCCAAGGCCCAAAGCATCTGTAGGTCACAGAGTGCGAGAGGTTCCGGGTGCAGACCGTGCAATTGGTTCGGTTTTGCAGAATAGGCTTCCATTTCTGCATGTTGCGGGCACCCCATTCTTTCATTAGCCGCTGGGTTACCTTAAGTGGTGTGGGCGCAGTGATGGCCAGAAATAAGAAGATCACCATCCCGGCCAAAACCATGTCCCCCCTCAGCCCTACCTGCATCATTTGGGCACAGGGATATATATCTATTTCCTAATACCTTCCTTCTAATACCTGGGGTACCTCCCACAAAGCAATATACAAAGCTACATATTCATTCAAGGGGAAAGAAAAGAAAATGTCCTCTTTTAGTCCACACTGGAATTTTCTCTTGCCGTGCGTAGAGATGCCAGTTTCCAGGGGTGGCACCAGCAAGGCAGTCGTCGGGTGGGCGCCGAGCCGATGCGATGAGGAGAAGCGTGAGGTGGTGTCTGTAGGGCACCGAGAGATGGTGAGTCGAAGGGGTTGGTGTAGATCAATAGTAGCAGTCCAATCTCATACTGCCTGGGGCTTGCTTCATCCTTCAAATCAGGCCTGCTGGAATATATGCAGTCAGGTGTTGGAGGCCCATCCTCTCCCATAGGTAACCAGGTTAAGAGTCTCAGTAATTCGCAGCTGCAACCGCAGGTGCATGGGCAGTATAAGTCAGCTGCTAGGCGCTTCATCATCTCTGCTTGGGATAGAAAAATAAGTTCCTTTCATGTCCACCAATGCTGGCACAGCATGAGGAGTGACACACGTAGTTTCTTGTCCAAAGGTGAACCTGTCAGTTCTCTTTTAGTCAGTGGCAGCCGCCACTACTGCTCACATGCAGGGAGGCAAACTTTGTTCCATAGTGGTTAATTTTCCAGACAAATAGGCTATGGGTTGGTCATCAACAGGGTCTAACAATTACCTTGATAAAATTACCTTGATAAAAACATATTTCACCGTGTGCAAATGGCTTTAGATACCTACTAGGTCCACAAATCACCATATAGCATATATTCAACACACACACACAAAACGACAATTTGAGCCCAACAAAGGACTGCTGGACATCCAAAGGGCCCCATTACCCCCTTAATGCCTTCTGTTTCTTCAGCCAATTCCCATCCCTGTACTCTGCTGCCCTCAGGACCAAAGGCGCTACACCCACTTTATCGCTATATGATCTTATATACTGAAACACCCTTTTTTTTTTACTGTCCTTTTGTCTACTTCACCTCCTTTTCTTAAGTCCTTTCTAAATTATTCAATCCCAACATCATTCCCCCCTCTCATCCTCTCTCTCTCTCTCTCTCTCTCTCTTGGTGTGTGTGACACTGACACAAAGAGGAAGTACGTTAACAAGGTAACACAGGTGATGATCTGGCATCTGAAATCATTCACACAAACAGAAAGCTTAAAAGCACATACAAAACATGTACCAGATGCTGGCTCTTCTGCAGGGATAAATGTGATTGTAGAATACACACACACAAATTGCAAGCAGAGATTATATCACAAAAGAATGAGATCCTCTTGGAAGGTAGCATATTACCGTGATTATCCTACCTTTGCCTTTTAAGATATGCTTCTGTTTTAAATTCTTTCTGCGGAATATTTACTGCGAAAGGGTGTTCTGTTGGGCTGCATTTGAAAGTTGATTGACCTTTTGAATAAACTGTAGGACAGTCCTTCCCAGTTTTCCCTATTATTATCTATTATTTATCTGCAAATGATTTAATCTTGATATACATATTCACGTACTTAATTGACTTGGGACAGTGGTTCGGTTAGAATTATGGTACAACAATAAGTTAAGTGCTACCTGCTGTATGGCTGACTTTTCTTATACGGAAACATATCATGACAGTCAGAAAGAGTATTCCTATTAAACAGGAGGAATAAGCAACTCATGCTGACTAAATATAAACTCATTTTTGCATCTGTATATTACACACAGAAGGATACAGAGTGCAACTCAACTCTTTAACACCAACTTTTTTTTTTTTTTTTTTGCATATCTAGTTAATTCAATCCTATGTAGAGTAGATGGGGGGGGGGTGAGAGAGCAGGTACCAAGCAAGACACTGTTTAGGGGAAAGGTTCCTGCTTGTTCCTTTTCATAATGTGAAACTATATATCTGACCTAGAGCACTAGGAACATTTTAGGGAACACCACCATGTCAGAGAAGGCTACGAAAGCATATGACATCAGCAGCCCTGATAAGAAGAAGTGCCTGATAACTTCCATATTTGAAACCACAAAGAAGGGCACAAACCACAAACGAATGAACACAGACAGTGGGGCCTTCACCTACTTCAATATGTGGCATCTGATTCCTCCTGCATTTTTGGTCCTGCTTGCGTATGCTACAGAGGATGTAAACAAATCCTACACTAGAGAAAAGCTCTGTAGCTTTTGTGTATCACTGTAGCTTTGTGTACACTGTATCTTAAGTGTATTCTGCTGAAGGATAAAGCTTGCTTGGTGTTATTTGCTTTATGAATTAAGGTCCCAGTTTCCCAATACACACATTTGCTATTTCACCCCAACACTCTTCCTAAATGGATTCACACATTCATGCATTCAGTTGGGCCAGTGTTCACATCATTCTGTTTTACTTAGCATTTTGGTTTGAAAACCCAAGTTCCCTTTTCTCTGCACTTCCTGCAAGATTGTATAGTTGAAGGAAAGAGCCTCTAATAGAGCTTTTGTTTGCTCTTGAAGCTGTAGACATTATTAACACACAAATATTGGGTTGGATCTACCCACTAGTCCTCTAGTCTAGTGGGGGGTAATTGCATCAATAAGCATTGAGGTATTTTTCTATCAACATCTTGATTCTGCTGTCACTAATGCATTTGACAACTTTGGAGGTTCAATCAACACAAAGAGCTTCAATATCTCCCTTTCTCATATAAGATGTTTGTTTTGGAACACTTTCCACAGCCTAATGTAAACAGGAAAATAAAAATTATTTTGCCTAAGACCTCTCCTGGCATGTACACTCAGAGCCATCTCAATTTTCAATTAATAGATGTCCAAGGAGTATCTTTCATGGGAGGGACATACTAAAAAAGTACAAACAACATTCCAGGTCCCTACTCTTGCTGTTAATTTATGGATGGTTAGCTGTCCAGCCAGCCAAAAAAGAAGGCTGTTCTATAATATATTATATTCTTAATTCTTAATTCAGAATTCTTTAAAAGCTGGTTTTACTCATGAAACCTCAACCAAGAGTCTTAGTGTGGATCACTCCACTCCTCTATGTAGGACTGTGACTAAAGTGTGTTGCTGGTCACACAGCCTCTATCTATTCGGCTTTTACTGTATTGAGTAAATTCTCTCTGAATAAAAAGAATTTACTCTCTCAATAATAGCATATTATTGCTCATATAATTAGCTGTATTAATTACTCTCAATAATAGCATATGAATATATTAATTTCAGTGATACTATCAGCATAAAACACTCAATCATCTTTACAACCCATTACCCAACTTTTCTCCTGTTCCAACATTCCATTCTCTACCCTCTACCTCTCACCTTCTTTTCTACTTCCCTCTACCTTCTCCAGCCCAGACCACTACTTCACCTTCTGCATACAATTGTTCATCCCTTTTACAAATAAAAATTATATGCATTTCAAAAATATATCAGAAGAAAGGTACTGCAAAAATCAATTTTGGTATCAAATAGTGTGCTATTCCTTATTTTAAACTGAGCTGAGATTTATAATAAAATCTAACTTGCACGCCACTTTAAGTTTTAAAACACAGGTCTGCAAGTATTGCAAATTCCCTTTTGCTGCTACCTGCAAGATGTAAAGGTGTGTCAAATTTACAGAACCTCCTCTATGATAACAAAAAGAGATCATATGTTTAAATGACACAGGTACTCTTGCTCTGGGGGGGTTGGCCTGCTATGCAATATTTGGTAATTTGTAATTTTCCTGAGTGATCTCTGGCCCCATTTTAACCTGGTTTCCAGACTCAACCAAGGGCTGCATAGCGTCTTTGTTTCTGTGTTAAACACAGACACTGCAAGGAGGATGATTTACTGCTTTGTCGCCGTAACCCTCTCACTTCTCTTCTCATCTGTCTGAACATGGGATGGGGGGGGTTAAAACCCCATCCCTTTTGACAACACTACCTTTTCCCATATATTTGTACATTTTTACTTTTGATCAACATTTAACAAGCGGTTTCTAAATCCACCAGGGTACCTTATGCAACAGAGTCAATAAGAAACAATCTTATTAACAAAAACGTCTTAACATACCAAGTAGCTCAAAGCACAGTGAATTGATGACATTCAAATTCTGAAACCAGTACATGATTGTATTAGTAATTGAAAGCTTCCCACCTTTATCATGAAAATATAAAATTTGACCTCATTAGCAACTCGTGTCACTTTTAGTGTTAAAGACCAAATAATCCTTTTTTATACTTGTACTCTGCAAGATTCTAGGTGTTTTAAGGTCTGTTTCCCAATCCCCTAACATGCAGCACAGTAGATGTGGCAGAATTGAGAACCCCTTCATGCAGGGTTCTATTCCTGGCGCCTCTGCAGAGCACATCTCTTTTTTTTTTCCGGACCCCATGTGTTGGCAATACAATACAAGCCAACTGGATGCACCTATGCTGGTCACTGCCAGAATACAGAAAGGAGCTTAAAGGGTTTTTTTCAACTGTAGCTTGACATTTCCAATTGACCAAAAAGAACAAACACTGCAAGGGGGTTGGTTTGTTGTTTGTTTTGTTTTGGTTTTTTTCCCCATAGCCCTGAGACACTCCGTCCACCTAGAGTTGTTTCTCACCCAGTCACCTTTCTCCGCATCCTGTTAGTGGCCTAGACGGACTCGCGTCGCTAGGAACCGCACCTTACAAGGACCACACTTCGCTTCGTCAGTGGCTCTGAGCCCCAGCGTCTCATCCACTCAAAACATTCACTGGAGTGTCCCCATACACAAATAAATACACATACATACAAAACCCATACACATACAAAACCCATGCACCTCCCCAATCCCCTTTACCCACAAACTTCCCAAAGCCGGTGGCACTTTTACTGCTCTTCTACCGGCAAACCAGCGGCACACTACTGCTCTCTACTGGCTAAACCCAGCGGCACTTTACTGCTCCTACTGGGCGGGGCTGATCAAACCCCTGACTACCACAAACAAGCTGTGGAGCCTACCTTTCCCTTCCCTTGGGCACCCTTTTCCCCGTGCAGCTGCTGTCTTTCTTCCGTCTCTGCTGCATCTCCACTCAGGTACGGGGTGGGGGGCTCCCCCTAGAAATGGTAGGGTGCGCGCTTGGAGCCACCGACGCCGACCGAGTTGTTTGCTTCGCAGTGACGCCTCGGTCCTTTGTCCTGTCCTCGGAGAACGCGGATTCCCGGGCAACGCACCAAGAAATGTAGCCTTATTGGAGTTCACCGATTGGGTCTGCGTTGCTCCGTGACAGGAGGAAGGAAGTCAAAATGACACCGAGTTGGTTCAAAGAAAGAGTTTATTCTGCTCTCCGGATAGCAGAAGGCACTTGCGTGGTGAGTCCACAGCAAGTCCAAAGAAATGACAGGTTTCATGCAGTTTATATATCCTCCAGGCACCCTCTCACTCCTCCCCTAGGAGCCCAACCACGTTGGCGTACGTACACAGGTTGACATCACATATGTTCCTGCTCTGGTACTCTCAACCATAAAAGGATCTTCCTTCCTGTACTTCTGACCATAAAAGGATATTCCTGTTCCTACTCCTATCTTGAAGCAAGAGGTCACTACTTCCGAGAACATGCTCTGGCGTTAGTCCCAGACTTGGGTCTCTGCGTCATTTGTGGCCAGGACATAAGATATGTCTGTGTCTGTTCTACTGGTAAAGTCAAGGCCAGTCTTGCCGTCAAACTGATAAGGAAGAGAGCTGTGTTCTTGTTTTGCATTTGCTCAACGGCTAAAGTTTATGCATTTTAGCTAAGGAGAAATGGGGATTTTGGTGCAGTTTAAAAACTGCCTACACAGTCAGTTTTGGGGTTTGGGAAACCCATTCCTTCATTATTTTGTAGACTGAGTGCATGTGTTTTAACACTTCATAGGGCTGGAGCCGAAGCACTTTTGCTTGGGTAAATCCTGCGGACGCCTGACTCCCACCAGTCTCAGATGGCATATCCAATGGCAGGGACATTTATTGTGTATATGTTAAATTTATGGCCTGCCATTTGGCCAGGGTGGCAAACGTGCAAGTGATGGAGCATCTGAACACAGTTTCAATACAGAGTAGATGGGAGTTGGGTGGGGACAGTGTGTGGTCCAGCAACATCTGGACCACATCCCTGCCTAGGGAATGAAATCAGTTGAATTAAGTGGTCGCTTCATGTGCTGGAAGGATATTAAAATGGGGAGCATTCCCCAGTTTAGCTGACTGGCTAAATGAGGCTGTTGGAAATGTGAACATCAGAAGGCTGCAGGGTGGAGCAAATGTAGTTGGTTGAGTGCAGCTGTAAGGAATAGGTTGATTTGAATGCAGAGAGTCATAATTCATAATTCTGGAATATCATGAACCCCTAATAGTATGTAGGGACTCTGGAATTCCACCCAAAACATCAGGCTTGCCTTAACAACCCCCTCCCTTTCCCCTGACTCATTTCCTGAGATATACGTTGTCTTTTCTAGGGGGTAGAGAACTTCTGCTCCTTTGGCTAAATTAGGCTCAGCACAGTCCCCCATTTTGACCTGTGAGCCCATTTTCCCCCAAACCATACCTACCACCTCCTTCTCTGACATGTGGCATCAGATGCAGCTGCAAATAAACGAGGAGGAGCCCTATAGTACAGTGAAACCCTGAGCAAAGTGGACTTGTTGTCAAAACTGATTAGCTCATTGGTGCTTACAGCAAACCACAAGTTGCTGTAAGCACAAGCATTTAATTAATTAATTAATTAATTAATTAATTTGTATACCACTCTTCGTCCACAGGGCAATTCACAACATAAAAATACAAAATGAAAACACAAAAGACATAACCAAAACCAACAAAGCGTTGCAAAGGATGGTCCTACACATGTATAACTTGAACAGTGCCCACAAATAATAATAATAATTATTATTATTATTATTATTATTATTATTATTATTATTATTATTTTGAGTCCTGCCATTGTGGAGAGGAGCTCCACTCATTTATCAAGGCCCACAAGGAAAGGGTGGGGGAGTTCAGGATTGGGCCTGCTGGCTGGATCTAGTTCTTCACCCAATGCCTTTTTAAATGATTCTGGAAATGTGTTGAAATCCTGCACTGTTGCCTTTAGAAAGTATCAGGAGCCTACCACACATCATCAGAGGAAAAATAATCAACAACCTACCCTGGTGCATTTAGTAGCGGTAAAAGGGCAGCACATTTATATGGCACCTGGGGGTAGATAGCTGCAAATACTGTAGTCATTTCAAGTGGTCTTAGAGGTGGTCTTAGCAGTGGCGTAGCGTGCGTTGTCAGCACCCGGGGCAAGGCAAGTAATTTGCGCCCCCTAACCCGTGGATTTGCGCCCCCTAACCCGTGGATTTGCGCCCCCTAACCAGTGGATTTGCGCCCCCTAACCCGTGGATTTGCGCCCCCTAACCCTAACCCCCAGATGTTGCGCCCGGTGCGGCCGGCCCCCCCTGCACCCCCCACGCTACGCCACTGGGTCTTAGTGTGCTTCCAATTTTCCTAAAGACCAATGCATTTGCATGGTTTTACACCAAGGCGAATAGACACAATGTAGCACAAAGCATTTTGGGAGTAATTTGGAGGTATAGCATATTTAAATTTTGACCTTTCATCACATCCCAATACACTCATCACCAAGCTATTGGAATGGGGTGGGTGGCTTCTAGTAGCATTTCTCCTATTATTCTATGTACCAAAACAAGCAATGATTCATCCTTGATAAATTATTTATCAAGGAGATGCAATCCATGAATTCTTTTAGTCATTTGTGTATAGACTTGAAATTGCCTCTTTAATTGCTTACTTTTACCCCAATTGAACTAAGTATGTGTACAGAGAAGAAGACCTCCACATGCACAACAGTCAAAGGATGAAAATTTGCACTGCAGTTTATTTTGCAGCGTCATGCACAGACTTGTCTGGTGCAAATATAAATAGTTCGGGGTTAGAAAGGCGATAAAAGCTGCACAAGATAGTTATCACATAAATTCAGATGAACTAGTTAACAGGAATAAATTTCAGAACACCATTCTCATTCTTTAAAATTGAAATAATGGTCTTATCATAATTAGATAGTGCAGTTCTAATGAGCTGAAATTGCCAAGGAGACAGAAGTGGTAGCAGCATTAATACCTTCAAAGTAGGTTAGTATGTCAACATTCATGAAGGCTGGCTAGTAGTTCTGTTAGTCACCAGCAGTGTTCAGGGTCGTGTGCCATGCAATGTTCTTTAGTGGGTCTTGGCAATTTATTTAGTTCTTTATTTTTTGAAAAGAGGAATTATATGTCTGGGGTTTTTTTTATATAAACACACTGCATCATAAAGAGAGTCAAGACATGCAGTTTGTCTGTACTTTCCAGCCTTCAATGAAATTTTGTGTTGCTTAAAAAAATATAGGCAGTTTTAAAGAAAAGGGTCAGCATGATGTGTCAGCATGCTGTAACATCAGTTCTATAAATAAAATGCTAGTTCATCCATGCCATGGGTTCTTTCACCTGTTTAAAAATAGGTAAGACTGATAAGACAAACAGCATGTATTGTAGTGCATGAAATAAGCTTTTTGAACTTAAATTGGTATAGAAATCTATTGTCACGTAATTTCAACAGTGACAGAAACTAAGCTTGCCAAATATTTTCCTGAAATTATTAAAGACACATCCCCATTATTTAGCACAACCCTACTCAATGGTATGCCTAGTTTCATTACAAAATAAATATTCATGTCATCTTAGCCGTGAGACAAAACAAGTTTGCCCATTATTTACGATACGATACAATACAATAATCTTTATTGTCATTGTCCCAGACAGAACAATGAAATTGAAAAATCTATATAAGACATTCAAAAACCAGCAATGCTGTAATTATAGAACCACTGGCAATGAGATTATGCCAAATTCTGGCAGGATATGGTGTAACTATCAATGGAACCGAATGCATTATGGGGCTTTATGCCAATGGTCTTGTTTTATCTGCATCAGACTCGCTTAACACTGGAAGGTTATTGAGTATAGAATTGGAGACCTTTTTTAATGTCTCTGGACTTAAGGTAAATTTTCAAGAATTGGAAATAATATTATTTCATGTTCCCCCACAACTTCAGGAAGCTTCCAAAATATTACAAATCCCAATAGTGAGAAAAAGCTTCAGATACTTAGGCATTCAAGTTACTTATCATTGAATGAATTTATTATTTCAGTCACAACCAGTTCCAGCTCACATACAGTATCAGGGAAGTCATAAAACACAATAGGGATACATTTTTGTTACTTATAAATTAAACAAATTATATCAGACAAATTTTATCAATGGATGAGAAACAACAAATATGGACATACAATGTTGGAAACAGAACTCACAACACATCTATTAACCCTTGCAGGAACAACTATTGCCAGGACATGGAAATCATTACAATTGTTAACTATGGACCGATGGCATAATGTAATTTGGCAAACAGCATTATTGGAAAAAACTGACACAATAATTTAAAAGTAGCAAGAGGCTAAAAGAAACACAATTTTTATGCAGTGATATGTATTTATTGATTACAGAAATACTCCTGCATATAGTAGAACAGTACCCATAGTTTACAGCACAGTCTGGCATGCATGAAGGACATCTTTCATTTTATTTCCCCTTTCCCCTCTCCCTCCTCTTCCTATAAATTCTAATGGATACAAAATGCCTTTTATTTACGGCCACCAATCTAAGCAATACACATTACTATACATTGTTTCATATTTGTAATAATTTTGGTATTTACATTTTGCTACAACTTGGCTAATATATTCAGAAACGTTTGAGTGTTTCTTGTTTTATTTTTATTTTTATGTAATTGTTGCATTTCAGTGCAACCATGTTAAACATTTTAAAGAAGAAAATGAATAGAAACTGTGTTACGAAAAAGGTAAACACTCACATTTCCCATATTTTCTAACCCCCTTTATCATTGTATACACAGTAGCTGTAATAGCAATTGTTTTCCTTCTCCAAAATAATGAACAGCAAAATAAAATAATTACAGATTTGTGGATAAAAGGTAGTATTCAAATTTAATAAATACATAAATAATAATTAAAAAAAATTCTGTTGGTATTTTGATTTGGGGTATAAGGCACAGGAACCATCATCATGAAAGAACTTCACTGGGTTCTGGTTAATTTCTAGTCACATTTCTCCCCCCCCCCCCTGACCTTAGGCCTGAGGGCCAGGGCTTTTTTGATATTGTCATCCATATTGTGGAACTCCAACCTAGAGACATTCATCAGGCCTTCTTGTAGAAAATGTGTGAAGACCATCTCACTCCCACAACCAAATGAAAATTAATTGTATTCCGAAACTGTTTTTAAAGAAATGTTACTGGGAGTTTTTGAAGATTTTAGATTGTTGATAATTCAACACATGGTCTTTCTGCCCATTTCATTATGTTGAATTGTTTTAATATATTGAATTTTTACAGATTTGCTGTTATTGGTTTTTTGTTTTGTTAACAACCCTGAGTATTTTTATTGCCACATGGCAAGATGCAGATTTTAAAAACAAACCACTTACCCAGGCTATCGCTAAAAGTCTTATGATAAGTGCCAAACTACACTGTTACCTCATTCGTGTCTTTAGGTAAGTGTGCTTAGTCTGACTGCTTTTATTTTGAAGAAAGATGTTCCGGACCTGGACTGGGCCCCTGTGCCAGTATTCTGCTGAAATTGACCCCACGAGGGGTGTCCAGACATTTTTCTATAAATCTGTGCCAGTGTATAGTGCCCTCCATGTTTAATTTTTAATGAGCATTCCTTTATATTAGTAGATACTAATTTATATGGTTTAGATAGTCATAAATTTTCCTACTAATTTTCAGTAAAAGCTGCTTTTCTCTCATTTCAATCCCAGTAAAAGTCTACTGGGCACTTCCAGTCTGTACAGAGAGCAGATTCCATCCTTCTATTCTTATTACTCTGGACTAATAAACATCCTTTCAAATCGTACAAGTGGCTTTGACTAGCCAATACATGCTGGAATTGATAAATCCTCAGCCAGCTAAGAGTCTGTGTCCCTAGATTTCTGTAATGTAATTGGATTACCTTTTACATACAAGTCACATAATCTGAATCCTTTCTCTTCCAATAACTATCAGGCCACCTTAGTAGGAGAGATGGGAAGCAGACTTAATTGCAATTTTATTGCCTCTGGATTACTCATAAATCGATCAGTCAGAACCCAGACAAAGTTGAATGAAATGCTGGACAGAGCCACGTTATAGAGTTTCCCCTTCTTCTCACAAAACATATTATATTGCTTCTAGGATACACCATTGCATTCCCACTTCCCTCAGGTTTCCTCCAGATTTTTGCCCTCGACGGACACTCAACGTTCCCTTGCATCTGAGCAAGCAAGCTCAGTCGACATGTGACCTGGTACTTTTGCAAACCTTGATGTTCCCTTAAATCTTCTGATACTTCCCTCTTGTGTGTGGTTAGTGGTTGGTACCACTGGCTGCATGATGATTGGAGCTTGGAATGAATTTGCCATTTAGTATATACGATAGAAGGTGGTCCAATGACTTTTGGAGGACCAAATACGTAATGATGAAATGGTTACTTTCAAACTCTCATTCCCATACACCCTGATTGCGACTGGAAACAATTCATGTTTAAGAAGCAGCAGTGCTGTGGCAGGCCACAAGAGGGTACTACCACATTATGGTTGCAAATGTGCAACCTTCCAGTGCTGGCAGGAGACTGTGCACTGTAGCAAGACATGCCAATATCCTTATAAATGGTGTTTGCAGTTAGACTGCCATATCCTTCTAAGGAAGAGGGCCTTCTCGGTAGTGGCACCCGCCCTGTGGAATGCCCTCCTATCAGATGTCAAGGAAATAAACAACTATCTGACTTTTAGAAGACATCTGAAGGCAGCCCTGTTTGGGGAAGTTTTTAATGTCTGATGTTTTATCATTTTTTAAATTATTATGATCATTAATTCTGTTGGGAGCTGCCCAGAGTGGCTGGGGAAACCTAGCTAGATGGGCGCGGTATAAATTATTATTATTATTATTATTATTATTATTATTATTATTATTATTATTAATGTTTTGTACTAGAGCCAGAAGACCTTGTCTGGATGTCATATTATTTCACCTGTAATGTTGAGCTGAATTTTCAGTCATCACAGACACCTTCCACTCCTTTTTTTAGCACATTAAGATTGCTAGTGCTGTACAGTGGTACCTCAGGTTAAGTACTTAATTCGTTCTAGAGGTCTGTTCTTAACCTGAAGCACCACTTTAGCTAATGGGGCCTCCTGCTGCTGCCGTGCCACTGGAGCACAATTTCTGTTCTCATCCTGAAGCGTATGTAACCTGAAGCATATGTGACCCGAGGTACCACAATACAGAAAAAAGTTATGCTATTATAATTACCTTGGCTAAGGAAAGGATGCTGTGACTGGCATTATCCAGCAGATGTCAATGTTGCATGTGTATGGTACGCAAGCTGTTGGAACATAACACTGGGACCTGATGAGGGGACTCCCATCTCTTTGCACGTAAAGCACATATCTCACCAAAGCATTTGAAACCCAGAGTTGATCCTTCCCTTGAGGAATGTCAGGGATCAGGCTGCAGACTGGGACTGGTTACTGAGATGGAAACACTACTAGGTTGTAAACAACTCTCTTTCAATGATGGTAATGTATCTGACCCATGCAAATTAATGATCTGTTTCTAAGACCAACTAAAATAATGTAAGACCTACGGGACACAGTCACCTCTTTTGTAACGGTCTCAGTCTGCTACTTGGCAGATTGCCAGCTGAAGACCAGCCATACGTTGCAAATCTCAGGCCTCGGTTCAAAGCAAACTTCCAATATTGCCCACTCATACAGTTTACCATTCACAAAGCAGACCATTTGCAAATAGGACTTCCGTTTCTGAAATGGGCTTTACCTTCCACTCTTCCCCACACTCCCAACATCTGCTCCAAAGAGTCCCCCATCCACCCAGAGCAGATTTTGAGGATGTGTGGAGGGCTGCAGGGTGGGAGAGAGAAAGTTGAAGTCTCACTGCACAAAATATGAAGTTTATACTGCTCGTTCCCATGGGTGCCACTCTCTCTGGACACTTCAGTAAAATGAATCTGAGCCTCGAAAAGTGCATAGAGCTGAAGTAGGAAGTGGGAAGGAGTGTCACGCTTCCAACTTCCTTCTTCAGCTCTATGTGTTTTTAAAGGGAAGGGAAGATGACTATCCTTACCATCCCATGATCAAGGAGGCAGTGGGAGGGGATTCAGATACTTCGTTACACCCAAGTGTGCAGAAAGAACCATATAACTGTTTAAAATGCTAGCAACAGTTCCATCCTTCAGCGTTTTGCCTGTTAGTAGACTACTAAAAAAATGAGCTTTGTGTCTCCGTAGGGAGGGGTTCTCTACTTCAAGAGCCGGGGGCTTTTGTAAACTTTTATGGTTACTTTGCTCTTTTAGCTATGAAGAACCAAGCCCTGTGTGTCAAGACCTCCTCTCGATTCCTTTTTTTCTGGCTCATGCTAGATGGGATGTTGTAAGAGTCTCAAGTGATTAAAAGTCTTCTCTGGGAAGAGACCAGAGGGCATTTAGGGAAAGAACAGTGTCAAAACAGCAGGTACTAACAAGTTAGTAGATTGATTCTCATTATCCAATGTCAATTGCCTTAAGGATGTTCCTGTTTCATTCATCTCTTGTTTATAGTTTCCAAAATAATCCTGAAGCATGTCTCCTTTGGGCAAGCCGCTCAGATTCTTACCAAATGCCCTTTTGGTGCTCTTGGATGTTATATTTTTGTTGGCATGGACTGATGCTTGTTTAGGTATTCCAGACATCTACTCCCAGCCTACTATAGGAACTGCTGGTCCTATTGGATGTTCACGAGAAAATTACCAGGAAAGTTTGGTAAATTGGAATCAGTGAAGCTTAAAAGCCCAAGAGCAGGGCAGCTTAACTATAGGTCATAGAATCATAGAATCATAGAATCATAGAATCATAGAGTTGGAAGAGTCCAACCCCCTGCCAAGCAGGAAACACCATCAGAGCACTCCTGACATATGGTTGTCAAGCCTCTGCTTAAAGACCTCCAAAGAAGGAGACTCCACCACACTCCTTGGCAGCAAATTCCACTGTCGAACAGCTCTTACTGTCAGGAAGGTCAACAGAACATAAAACATTTGAAGGAAACTGGTAATTTATGGATAGCTAGTTTTGCTGGTGGTGCTGGTGTCAAGAAATAATGAGTTGTATCCAGGATTCTGCTAGCACAAGAGCATTTGCATTTCCTCTCCTTCCCTGCGTGCCCCCCAAGAACTGATTTTGAAGGGGCATGGGGAGCTGCAGAGGACTGAAAAAGAATCTCCATTGCATGCCTGGAAGTCTGTTGTCTCAGTGATTCTTCAGTTTTGGGTAATTCCCAATATGTGTCAGAAGTCACATTTGCACTGCTTGGTTCAAACATAATATGAAGAGTTTAATAACTCTTAATGTATTAAAATGAACACAAAGGTAGCTGATGCTCTGATGTTTCATTCTTTATAACAACTTTGCCTTTAGGTTACACTTATCCTTGCTTCTGTCAGCCCTGAACTTTCAGCGGGCACTGCCCCTGTGAAAAGAGACCCACACCCACAGATCCATTTCAAAATGATCCTGCAGAAAATTGCCGAGTTACACATATTTTGTGAAAGAGGATGTACAATCAGAACGAAGAAAAAGAAAAGAGTTCCGGGGGATTAAGTGATACAAGTCAAGCCAACCTTTGTTTATACTTGGTTTAAAAAAAGGAGAGATTAATCTTATCTTGGGAAATGTCAGAATCAGTAGCATGGCAAATACTGAATAATCCATAAAGGTTTGTGACCTCAAGATAACAGATGGTTTGTTTTCGTTGAAAATATGTTTTAGCACCATTGTTCCTGTTCACTTTATCTAGCAGATCTTACAAAACTCAGTTTGCCTTGTAGAATCTTAGCAATTTTGTACCCTAAAGAAAACTCCACAATAGTAAGCAGCAGCTGACTGCATGACGATAGGTTTTACTGCTGCAAATAGTCTAGTCTGCCTTGAATTGCAACTTTGCTTTGATCAACAGTAGATAGCAAAGTGTATCCAAGTTATGTATACCTGTGAACCTAGTGGAGAGTCCAAAGAGAAATTTGACCCTGGATAGCTGACAAACAAAAACAGAACATTCCATAGACACCATGTATGTGCACAACCAAACACATGCAACTGTGCACATGTGCACCACAGTCACATGTGCACACACATCTCTGGCAGCAATTAGGCTTGAAAAAAGTGTTCTGTTGTAGGTGATATGAGGACTTCTTTGGTTTTTTTAATAAATTTTTTAAATTAATTTTACAGTTTTTTATAAACAATACAAACAAATAAAAAGACAAACATGTTGGAGACCCCTGCTCCAGGCATTGTCTGGAAGAATCAGGTTGTGAAACTCTTAGTCAAGAACATAGCTGTCAACTTTCAGATTTGAAAATAAGGGATCAGCAGCCTTACCTGTCCCTGGGACAGTCTACAGGATATCTAACAATCCGGGATAGCAGTGGGAAGCAGTGGGAAACAGCACTGGAATAAGGGAATTTCCCACCAAAGAAAAGGGAAGGTTGACAGTTATGGTCAAGAAATGCCCTTTAAAATAGGGTTTCTCATTAGAAAAGAGTATCATTGTGCAAATTGATTATTTTCAAGAGGTCCTCAAACTTTTTCAAAGATATCATGATGGAAGCTCAATATGCAAGTTATAACAACAACAACAACAATAATAATAATTTATTATTTATACCCCGCCCATCTGGCTGGGTTTCCCCAGCCACTCTGGGCGGCTTCCAACAAAAAAAATATTAAAATACTGTACTACATCAAACATTAAAAGCTTCCCTAAACAGGGCTGCCTTTAGATGTCTTCTAAAAGTCTGGCAGTTGTTGTTCTCTTTGACATTTGGTGGGAGGGCGTTCCACAGGGACTTACCTGGCGTATCCTAGGCCTGTTTACTGAGAAAGCTCTTGGCACAATAATTTGGAAAATAAAAAAGGAGTAAAAAGCTAACATATGAAAATCTTTATTCTCTGCACACGTATATGGCAGTTCTGTGGTTTTACAGAAAGTTACTGAAAGGTATGGCCTTATGTGTCAAATACAGTAAATACTAATTTGAGATCCATCTCATGTTCTCCTGTGTTACTGCTTGAAGATGTTCTATACCCTCGCTGAAAAATTTTCCCGTATCTCCGCTAGTGGAGTTGTCACACATTGTGTTGCAGATTACAGGCTGTGGAAGGGGGGGGGGAACATGATGAATGGTCTAATACATTTTATCAAGCAAGTTTAAAGGACAGATTTATTGCACACGGAAATTCAAGTGCTTTTTATTTTCCCTTCCTGGCTTGGCGAAAGAGAACAGAAATAGTGTGATGTAGTGATGAATGCCTTTGATTATCAGTCAGGAAGTTCCCAGGTTTTTCTCTCGGCCCGCCCACAATCTTTCCAAAACTGGGTACAGCTTAAAACATACCTAGAGCATTTTTTCTCAATTCTGATTGAAACAAGTTGGGGAAAAGATGCATCAAAATGCAGCATTTCATAAGAAATGACAGGATCAATATAGATTGTGGCTAACATTGTGTGTGCCCTGCTTTCCAGCTCTGGATGTAGAGAAAAAAGGCATCAAGTGGATTTAGGTCACCTTTTTTCAGTCATAGTCCCCATCTGCACTATGCTGATGGTAACATGAGACAGCTTTGCAGAGGTGTTGAAAGGATGTGAAGCATTCTGAAGTATTTTGGGAAAGGGAATATACAATTGCTCAGTCTGTGCACGATTTTGGTGTTTAGAAAACTGCATAATCACTAGGCATACACAGTTTTGGTGGAAAACAACAACAACTAATTAATTCATTAATTACCATATTTTTCTGTGTAGAAGACTAGGTTTTTTCCAAAAAGAAATAATGTCAAAAATTTGGGGTGGGGCTTATACATGGATGGTGCCACTGGTGAACTGGCGATTGGTTGTTGCCCAAAAACAGGGAGCGTCTTATACATGGTGGCGTCTTATAGACGGAAAAATATGGCATGTCTCCCATCTGACTGGGTTGCCCCAGCCACTCTGGGTGGCCACCAGCAAAATATGAAAAACACAATAAAACTTCACTATGCAGGGACATTCTTTCTCTGAAGACAGGGAATCAAATGGTCCGTGGGATTTATGATAGGTAGGTAAAACAACAGGTTGTTGTTCTTTTTTACACATTTACCTGAGAATAAGTTCCATTGAACTTCTTGGTGCTTACTTCTGAGTGAATAATAATAGGACCAAGCTGCTGCATTTATGGAAAGTGTGGAAGAGTAGTTTTATCAGAGTGGCCTTCCCTTTGCCCACCATGGTGATTTTATCACTTTCAGTTTACATAAATCCCATATACTGTATTTAGCATCTTATTGGAACCAGTGGTTTGATGGTGAAGCCAGGACTTCACACACTCAATATGACAGACCATCACGCTCCTTTCCCCCCACTACAGTGTCTCAAACCTATTGAGAACACCATCTTTCTCAACTTAACAAATTAAGTTAATTTGGAGATGCAGAAAATATTAAAAATAAATTTAAGGAACCTCAGAAAGAGGGGGAAGGAAGTCAAGTTTTCAAATGTTAAAATGACTGTAAATTTTTTGAAAGGTATAAACCTGAAAAATCATTTTTTTAAAAAAGAGAGAACACCATCTTTGTCCTTCAAAACCATATGAACAGGCGTTATTGGTGACTATCTCACTGTTATGGAATTCATGTGGGCCTTCCTTAGGATGCTAGTTATTAAGATAATAGATTTCTTTTACACTTTTAGCAGTTTTAAAATTAAAAATAGATTTTAAAAAACAGACACCCAAATCCCTTAAATATGTAAAAGGTTTGGGTGAACAGAAAAGTCTTTACCTCATGCGGAAAATACCACAAATATGACACTAGGTGAGCCCGTCTGAGAAGGCTAAGTGGGGGAGCAACTTCTGAAGAGGCCATTTCCTGGGTGGCTTTTATTTTTGTACCGTTTACTGTCTTCAGTTTACTACTGTGACAAAAACTCTTAAATGTTACTTCTTCAGTAAAAAAAAAGCTATTAAAAGAAAAAATAACTAGAAAATTAACCCCATTTGAGAAATTAATACAGCGATCCAGATTTCATACGAAAACAGTCGCAGAATTGTATGAACTGCTAATAAGTGTAGAACCAAATAGAAATTAGAAAGATAATAAGGGCAAGACTTAGAAATACAAATGGTGAATAATAATATAGCTGTGTTTGTTAAGCATTATAAATATATAAACTCTTGTATGTATTTTATATTTATAGGAATACACCACCTACCTTGCATGCCTGTTTCCGCTTGATTTGTGTATAGCGTTTATTAAGGTTCTTAATCTTCTCAGCACACCTGGAATTTGGCTTCAGATTCTGAATGGCTTCAAATCCTTTATCAAGACATGACCATTTACAACCAGTCTGAGAAACATAAGTACTATTTTAACATCAAAACCAAATGCACTTATAACAATGACAACTGTGTAAAACATACTGTTCTGCTAACAGAATATAACCTAGAGTAATAACCCCTTCCTTTATATTAGAAAATGGCATAAAACCAGTGCTTTTTTCTAAAATAAAAATAAAAAATTAGGGGTACTTTCGCCATTTTACAGTTCAAATTGGGAAAAATAAACACAGTGAATGGACAAAAGTACAAAGATTCACAAAATGTTTAGGAGTATGTGTCCTCCTGGTTCCCACACCCCCAGAAAAAAGCACTGCATAAAACTGTGATTAGGACTTGAAATATGCATGTATTCGATCTGAAATTGTGGCATACCTCTCATAATATAAAACTACCATTTTATCGCTAACATTGTCATTCATGTTCAAATGTATTATTAGTGTGCGTTTATATTTCAGCCATCCTTAATGGTTAAGTGAGCGGAGGCCTAACTCACTGTGTAACAATTAGGGATGGCCAGACTTGCTCTGTTGGAACTCATAACTGTCTCCCCATTTATTTCTTCCAGCATCATCTTGGTTGAACTTTTAACAAATCCTGTAACTCAGGCATCCCCAAACTCTGCCCTCCAGATGTTTTGGGACTACAGCTCCCATCATCCCTAGCTTACAGGACCAGTGGCCAGGGATGATGGGAGCTGTAGTCCCAAAACATCTGGAGGGCCGAGTTTGGGGATGCCTGCTGTAACTTTTTTTATTTTTATCTTCCTGTTTTTTAAGAATTGACTTTTGGCTCCTGCTTGTGGCTACCGCTGGCGTCCAGTCCATGGACCTGAAATCACTGCTGTGGCTCCTGCTTTATGATAACCTGTCACTCTCTAGGCAGTACTCAGTGCCAGTACTACGAATCAAGATTGATAGAGTGGTGGCACAGCTAAAAATCAAGGTAGAGAAAGTCCCACAGAACAACAGGTTTTCTTGATGACGTGCTATTGCCCTCTGAGAGGATTCTTCACATTTTTAATGTGATTTATGTCCACATTATGTAATTTGTGTTCAGTTCAGTTCCTCTGCAGACCCTGTGCTTCCCTGTGGTAGCTACTTTTAGACTGGTTACCTTAAAAAAACCCACAACAGAAGCGTGCTGTGCCCAACCTTGGAATGCACATGGGACGTTGCTGTTGCAACCAAGTCAGCCACTCAATAGTTTTTTCAACCGTTCATATTTGACTTCTGAACTGACCAGTTATGGGTTTTGATGCCATAACTAATTATAGCCTTCACCCTGCCTGGCCTGATCTTTATTTCTATAAATTTTAAAGGGCAAAGGGAAATCAGATATGTAAGAACATAAAATTATCTGGTCTCAAGTGTAATGGAGACAGATTGTTAAATGCTATTATATATATATATATATATATATATATATATATAGATGTCTAATATACTTAATGTAAAAGTGCATAGGTCACCTAGGGGCCACCTAAGTTTTATTCTGAAAATCTCAAATCATGCCAACTTATATGTCTTTAAATTGGGCTCCCATGTATTTGTTCAGTCAGACAACAAACTCCCAAAATAAGCTATGCTATGCCAGTCTTATAAACATCGGAGAAGGGCTTTCTGTTTCCAAGAAGGAGGTAGGTGATCAGCAGACACTGGATCGTTCATGCACTTATTCCATATAACATTTCCAGCCCGATAAACAGCTCTCTACGGTTCCTTCATGAGAAAATGGTCTTAGAACAGAGTGGACCATCTGCTTGCCATAAAAATGTTTTTAAAAGCCTAGCCTCTAGGGTTGAAACCATCTGCCTAATTACTTAGCAGTAAACCCCATTGAACCCAATGGATCTTATTTCCAATTAAATACTGGCATAGGATGCGATTGTGCATCTGTTGAATGCAGTTCTCAAGGCATAGCAGGGGGAATGGTTCACATCCAAACCTAGTATGTTTGGTTTTTTAAAAAACTTAGCTCTGGTGAATATTTTGAAATTAAGTTATGTCATTTTACCTACAAGTCTTCAGTTTAATGCAGTATTTAAAATGATTTCAAGAGAGTATTTAAAGCTTCTTTACCAAAACCAAAAACAGTTGTATAATTCTGAATCTGAATTAGCCAAACCAAAAAATAATAATTTAGAAATAACATATATTTTTGAGAATCCATTTGAAAAACATGGTCTAGTCCTTTGTCACTCAGAGATTATTTTTTTAAAATGTATGACAGGTTGACAAAATCCGACAGTTTTCTTGTAAATATTAGATTTTTTTCTTCATTTGTAGGGAGCAAGAGGGAATTGTGTTTCATGTTTTATGCATTTTTGGCTGTAGTTTTTTAGATATATTTAAACATATATATATTACAAAAATGATACAGTATGATCCATCCAGATTAAGCACTGTTAAGTACTATTCATAAGAGGAGTTCAGCACTGTTGATTTCTGTGAAACTTAAAAACTGCCACAGTTTCTAGTTTATTCACTTTGATGCATATTTCACATTTCAGAACCATGCACTTTTCATGCTGGAACGATCAACAAAAGCCATTGGGCCACATTTCACTTCTTAAGACCCCTTTGTCTTAATCTTTTCATAACCCAAAATTTGTAACATGTTCAAATTTCATTTGCAAATTTCATCCTTGCAATTTCAAGAAAGGTGTTGATTTTGATATAGTTGGTTAGCAGATCCAGATAATGTTTTTTTGTGTTTTTTTGCAACAGCTGTCTGGAAAAGAAATCTAATGAATCCACTGCTTCCACTTTCATATATTAAAAAAATCAACACGAATATATACTGTAGATGTACAGTATATGTTGAAAGCAGAGTAAGTGCATGCAGTCTGTATGACATATCTAAGTTGCCGATAATTTTCATTGGTGTTTACTGGTTTTAATTGTATGGTTTTATGTTGTAAACCACTCTCATTTTTTTCAATGAATAGTGGTATATCAATAAATTTATGTGAACTGCCCTGAGACCTTCGGGTATAGGACGGTATAGAAATTTAAAAAATAAATAAATAAAATAATTTGTTGGGGGGCGGTCTGTCTTATTAAATTGGATCTAGAGTTCACTTCCGCCAGTGGAAACAACCTCAGAGCGGCAGTGTGGGATCTCTGGAGCGGTGTGGGAGGTGTTGCTGGAGGCTGCAAGGGAAATGGGGAAATTGACAGCTATCATCTTCCCCTCTCCATCAGCAGCATTCTTCTGCTAGATCAAAAGCATTGTGTGAAACAGAAGAAGCATTTCTGTTTGTGGAAGATGAAATCCAGGTCTAACCAGTTAAGTTTTATGTTTATTCAAGATGATGATGATGACGACGACACTCTTACACATATTATAATTTTTAAAAATGCTCTTACACCTTTTAAACTAATCTGGGAACAACATTCTCATCTTCTGCTAATTAATAACAATTCCGAATAGACATGTTAATAACATTATTGGTATTAACTTGTTCATTCTTGCAAGAATTTTAAACAGGTGGTAATAAATTGTTAAGAACAACAATGCATATAAGTCAAGGGCTTCAATCTTTCAAGGCTTTTGTAATTTAAGTGTTTGAATTGTTTTCTTACCCACTTAGTAGGAAGACTTAAGTTTACCTGAAAAGGTGGAGAAAAATGAGCATTAAAGATCAGCATGGATCAAATATTTGTAAAAATAATATTTGCAAAAAAGACTTGTACACTTACAAATTCTCTGTTCAGGCAGGTTTTACTGTTATTCTGAAATGACAATATTATAACAATTTTATTATAACTATGATCATTTTGTAAATAGAAAATAATGGTAATCTAAAAATAATATTAAGCTGTATATACTTACAAGGCTAATTATTTTATTTCTGAACTCATTGACATTGCACTGGTTCACTATGTTCAAACAACAAAAAGCCACATAAGACAGCATTGTGGAGTTCATTCTGTTTGATGCCAGCAAAGTTGCTAGAGAGACTCCTTTAAATTGAGATTTTTTCAAAATTCCGTTTTTCACAAGAAGTGGGGGAAAGACTCGTCTCAGAACCGAAACTCAGTAGCCATTTCTGCTTCTTCTAAGGTAACGGTACATTTTAGTTCTAATAAATTTGGAAATGAGTCATCTGTGTTTGTGGTTTTCCTTCAGACAGGGAAAATTTAATTTAAATTTTAACACGGTGATAAAATTGACTATGAATGAATAATGTCACCATAGGAAGCCATCAGTGTATAATCTTGATGAAAGTAGGTGCATTTTCCATACTTAGTAGATTCTTCCAGTTGAAACTTCCACCCAATATTGAAAAACTGTTGCATGTATACAGCCTCATTCTGAAGATACAGCATTTTGCTTGATTCCAAACTGTGTCCTACAACATCATGGAATTTTCTTATGATCACAACTGAAGAACTCTTGTTCTCTTACTCTGCTTTGCAAAACTGCACCTTGAATTAATATCACAGAAGCTTGCAAGCGCTGTCTTGAAGAACTTGGATTACATATTAGGTCCCAAAACTTGATATATACCACTATGATAAGTTGTCAAGGTGCTCACTATACACAGTACCTGAGTAAGTGACGAAGCAGGTTGCTCAAAATGAGCCTATCTAATTGCAGAACAATTGGTTCGTCTTGCTTCTAAGATACTTACCTTTCCACCCTGAATTTGCTGGGCTGAATTTGCTGGGCTGTGCAAGTTGCAGAACCTGTCTTCTCTCGCCTTTGGATAAGGCATTCTACGCATGTCGCATTTTTATAAATTTTGAAAATCCGTAATCCGTCAAGTTGCTAGGCTTGTGACACATGCCAAATGAAAAATAACTTGAAGACAAAATTCATCACCCTCTGCTCCTTTTGCCTTCTTCACTTTATCTCTTTATAGCATTTATCTTGTTTAAAGCTCTGTCTGACACCCATAGAGTTGTCGCAAGGAGAATACCTCCCTCTTTCTGTCCATGTCTCCCTGTTTCTATGCTTGCTTCTTGCCTACAAGACTGAGCAGATTTCCTGGGGTGGAGCAGGGAACCCGCCTTTATCCCTGAAGAAGTTCCTGTTGATGTGAGTGTGTTGTTTGTACCTTTTAAATGCATAAATCCGCAAGCAGGGCCTAGTATAATCTTAACAGGAGTAGCCAATAATGTATTTGGATCACTCAAACTGGTATAATATTATCTGAATTCCCTGTTTAGGGAAGCTTTTAATGTTTGATGTATTACTGTATATTAACATTTTGTTGAAAGCTGCCGAGAGTGGCTGGGGAACCCCAGCCAGATGGGTGGGGTATAAATAATAATAATAATAATAATAATAATAATAATAATAATAATAATAATTTTAAAGTTACATCCCTTAACTGGAATACCTTAAATGGTGAACTTATCTGATATCTGTTGTGTCAGTGCTTCTATTGTGCGTTAAATGATTAAGGGGAAGAGAAGAAACTTCTGACTTGTTAATCCTTGTGATTTAAACTTCCAAGAATTTACCCACTGATTTTAACTGTCTCTGTTGAATAATTTGAAGGCAGGGTGATTTTAGCTATTTTTGTTTTCATATTATCAGATGCATCTTTGAAGTCAATCAAAAATAAACAATCCTTCCTTGATTTTCTCACTATTTTTTTTTTAAATATATGATGTCATAATGATGCTCTGACTCTCTTCTTCAAATTTAAGGAGTGCTTCGTTTTGCAGAAAGATATGTCTGGATCAAGCCCAGATAAAAGAAATGAAACTCACAAGTGCTCTACAAATGTTTAGTTAACACAAGGAAAAATAAAGAATGGATTCTGAGAAATCCTTTTAAGGGGAGAATTAGAAAAGATTCATAAAATTAACCACATATTCCCAATAAGTTAGTCTAGGTTTTCTTTCCTTCCCAAATAGATTTTGATTTAAATTTTCCCTTACCAAGATGGCGTGATATAGACATACTGCTATTCTTAAATCTATCACACAAGGTGAATTGTTTCATTGGATGACTTTTATATCCTGTGCTATATTTTATGGTGAATGTTAATGCTGCTGTTCTACAGCAGTGTGGTGTAGTGGTTAAGAGCGGTAGTCTCGTAATCTGGGGAACCGGGTTCGCTTCCCCGCTCCTCCACATGCAGCTGCTGAGTGACCTTGGGCCAGTCACACTTCTCTGAAGTCTCTCAGCCCCACTCACCTCACAGAGTGTTTGTTGTGGGGGAGGAAGGGAAAGGAGATTGTTAGCCGCTTTGAGACTCCTTTGGGTAGTGATAAAGCGGGATATCAAATCCAAACTCTTCTTCTTCTTCTTTCCTTTCTGTGCTGGTACCGGGGGTAAGGTACCGTGAGTGTAGCAGAGTCCACACGAAGAGGAGCGAGGTCCGATGCAGAGAGCCGGGCGGGGAACAGGAACACTGGAACAGGAGGCTGAGCAGGTAACAGGAACACCGGATGGTCGGGAACAGGAGGCCGAGCAGGGAACAGGAGTACTGGATAGTCAGGAACAGGAAGCCGAGCAGGGAACAGGAGTACCGGATAGTCAGGAACAGGAGGCCGAGCAGGGATCAGGAACACAGGAAGGTCCGAAGCCAACAACGACGTTGCTCCCGCAACCTGGGGCCGGGTTGACCGGGCTTTATCTTCTTCTAAGGCCAGGGGCGGTCCCGGCCCCCAGGAGCCCCGCCTCCTCTGGCCTTAAGGCGAGCACTCCTCCTGGGGGCAACCAGTTCCCTTCGCCTCTCTGCCCTAAGCCTCTGCAGATCAGGAGAAGCCGAAGGGTTACTGGGCCCTGGAGGAGGCTCACCTGTGGCCACTGAGTCATCAAGCCCCTCTGGGGCCAGAAGGGCTTCACCTGGGGCCAGCTCCTGATGCACTGCCACAGGTGCAGGCTCTTCAGCATCTAGGCCTTGCCCCAGTTCAGCCGGCCCTGGAGGCGGGGACTCCTGTGCAGGCTGGGATTCCTCTGTTTCATCCTCCGAATCGGAATCCCAGGCCATCACACCATCCCCCCTCCCAGGCCCCCCCTCAACCGAGGGTCCGGACCCGGCTTGCCGGGGTACGTCGCATGGAACTCTCGGAGGCAGGCAGGTGCGTGGACGTTGGCCGCTGGTTCCCAGGAACGGTCCTCCAGTCCGTACCCCTTCCAGTCAATGAGATACTGCAGCTTTCCCCTGCGGTATCGGGAGTCCAGGATGCGTTCCACCTCGTACTCAGGCTCTCCCCGAACCAACACTGGCTGCGGTCGGGGACGGTTCGGGTGGAACTCGTCGGGTGGGGCCACCGGACTCAAAAGGGACCTGTGGAAGACCGGGTGAATCTTCAGGGTTGCGGGTAACCGGAGACGGAATGCCACAGGAGAGACTTGGTCTACGATAGGGAACGGGCCGGTGAAGCGGGCGTCCAACTTCCGCGAAGGTCGAGAGGGGTGGAGGTGGCGAGTGGAGAGCCAAACCAGGTCACCGACGCGAAGTTCCGGCCCCGCCTGGCGGTGGCGGTCGGCCTGGGCTTTGTACGCTTCCTTGGCCTGGTGCAGTTGCTCCACCCAAAGCTGTTGCTGGGACTGGAGCTCTTGAAGCCACTCCGTCACCGCCGGGACCGCGGATGCCGGCAGCACCTCTGGAAACAGCCGTGGATGATAACCATAACTGGCCTGGAACGGGGTCTGCTGGGTGGACGCATTCACCGCATTGTTATGGGCGAACTCCACCAATGCCAGGTGGTCGACCCAGTCATCCTGCTGGTAGCTGCAGTAACACCGGAGGTACTGCTCCAGCACCGCGTTCGCCCGTTCCGTCTGGCCATCGGTCTGTGGGTGGTAGGCTGACGAGAGGCAGACCTCTGTCCCGAGGGTCTGGTGTAATGCTCGCCAGAACCGGGATGTGAACTGAACGCCCCGGTCGGACACCACACGCTCAGGTAGTCCATGCAGGCGGAAGACATGCTGAAGGTACAGCTGAGCAGTTTCCTTGGCTGTGGGTACAGATGGACAGGGAGCGCAGTGCACCATCTTGGTGAAATGGTCGGAGAAAACCAGAAGGCAGGTACAGCCACGAGACGAGGGTAAGTCCACTACAAAGTCCAACGAAACCGTGTGCCAAGGGCGCGGTGGAACTGGCAATGGCTGAAGTAGGCTGGGGGGTCGCCCGGTAGGTCCCTTGGCACGCCGGCAGACATCACAACCAGCAACGTAGCGAGCCACGTCGGCCTTCAGGCGGGGCCACCAAAACTCACGACTGACCAGATGGGTGGTCCGATACCGTCCAAAGTGCCCCGCTGCTGGGGCATCATGGGCCATCCGGAGAACCTCCAGCCGCAGTAGCCCTGGCGGGATGTACAGACGACCGTGGTGCAGCAGGAGGCCCTGATGCAGGACCAGCCCCGGATACTGTGGGCTGGGCCCTTCAGCCAGCTCCCGGAGTCGTTCCTGGCCCAAGCGTCGACCCGCTGCTGTTCCCGCACCTGAACCTGCAGTGGCTGCGCCTCCTGGGTGGCCAGGAATGCAGCCGGAGGTAGGATCGTGGTGGGTTCTGCTTGCTGTACCGTGTCTGCGTTGTCTTCAGGTTTCCGGGACAGGGCATCCGCCTTCTGATTCTGAGAGCTAGGGATGTAGCGGATCCGAAACTGGAACCGGGAAAAGAACAACGCCCACCGGATCTGTCTTTGGTTCAGCTTGCGGGTGGTCTGGAGGTACTCCAGGTTCCGGTGGTTGGTTCTCACCTCCACCGGATGTCGTGCCCCCTCAAGATGGTGGCGCCAGACCTCGAAGGCTACCTTGATGGCCAGTAGTTCCCGCTCCCACACAGTATAGTTACGCTCCGCTGGTAGGAGCTGGCGTGAATAGAAGGCACAGGGTAAGAGTGGCGCTTCAGGACCAATCTGTTGAGACAAGACGGCACCGAGAGCCGTACTGGAGGCGTCGGTCTCCACCACAAAGGGTCGAGAGGGGTCAGGATGTTGTAAGATTGGTGCCCTCTGGAAACAGGCCTTCAACCCCTGAAACGCCTCCTCTGCCTCCTTGTCCCAGGAAAACGGCGTCTTTGGGCGCAGTAGCCGGGTCAACGGGGTGGTGCGATGAGCATAATCAGCGATGAAGGTCCGGTAGTAATTGGCGAACCCCAGGAAACGTTGTAGGTCCTTGCGGTTCCGGGGTGCCGCCCATTCTTGAACCGCTGTCACCTTCCCCGGGTCCATTTGCACCCCATCCGGAGAGAGCCGGTGACCAAGGAAGTCCACAGTCCGCTGATGGAACTCGCACTTGCTGAGCTTTGCGTACAAACGGTGCTCACGCAAGCGCTGCAGCACGGTCCGGACATGTCCCTCATGGCGAGCCGGGTCACGGGAGTAAATCAGTATGTCATCCAAATACACCACCACGTACTTGTCTAACAAGTCCTGAAACACGTGGTTGATGTAACGTTGGAACACAGCAGGCGCGTTGCACAACCCGAAAGGCATGACCAAATATTCGAACTGCCCGTACTGGGTCCCAAACGCTGTCTTCCACTCATCCCCGGCTCGGATCCGAATCAAGTTGTAGGCCCCCCGGAGGTCCAGCTTGGTGAACACCTGTGCCCCTTGCACCCACTCCAGCAGCTCCGAGATAAGGGGCAAGGGGTACCGGTCTGGGACGGTAATTTTGTTCAGGGCTCGGTAATCATGGCAAGGGCGGAGTTCCCCACATTTCTTCTTAACGAAAAGCACTGGTGCCGCGGTAGGCGAGGTGGAAGGCCTAATGAACCCACGCTCCAGGTTCTTGCGCAAGAAGTCCTCCAAAGCCTCGCGCTCTGGCTCTGTTAGAGAATATAAGCGACTCACCGGTAAAGGCGCTCCGGGTTGGAGGTCTATGCCGCAGTCAAAAGGCCGATGCGGCGGCAGCTGGTCTGCCCCCCGTTCCTCGAACACGTCCTGGTAGTCCTGGTACACGGCTGGGAGCGTGGGTGCTGCCTCCTCTGAGGGCGCGGCCGCCAGCGTCCCGGATTGAGCATGGGAACATGGGTCTGGGAAGTGCACGGTCCGTTTGACCCAGTCAATCTGAACTCTGTGGGCTACCAGCCAGTCCATCCCGAGCACCAGGGGGAAGCGGGGCATAGAGGCAATGTCCAAAGTTCGCAACTCCTGGTGCTGCTGGAAACACAGGACCAGGGGCTGGGTCTCCTGAGTAACGGCACCTGAACACAGAAGTCATCCGTCAATCACTTCCACCTGGACCGGTACTGGCTTGTTCCAAAGTGGCACCTGATGATGGGCGGCAAAAGCAGCGTCCGTATAGGAGCGGGTTGCCCCTGAATCTACCAAAGCATGGGTGAGGATCCAGGGCCCACCTGGAGGGTATAAACGTACCGAAACCATAAGATGTTGCAAGTCCATTGGTGCAGGCCCATTCTGCGCGGTTTGGGACCCCCGGTAGCTAGGGCCATAAGCTACTGGGGTTGGCGGTTTCCCTGCGGCTGGCGTTTCTCAGGGCAAGACCGAGCGAAGTGTCCACTTCCGCCACAATAAAGACAGAGATTTCCCGCCCGACGCCGCGCCTTCTCTGCGGGGGTAAGGCGTGGCCGCACTGCCCCGAGCTGCATAGGCTCCTCCGTTAAATCAGTTGCGACCGTGGGGCTGCCGGAAAAAGCTGGTGCCATGAACTGGAAGTGTCGGCGACCCCGGGCCTGGCGACGATCCTCCAACCGGTCGTCTATTTGTAGACTCCGTTGAATGAGAGTGTCTAGCATGGTGTGGCGATCCATTGTGGCCAACTGGTCCAGTACCTCGTCCGAAAGTCCTTCGAGATACTGGTCCCGCAGTGCCGAATCATTCCAGGTCAAGTCCTGTGCCAACAGCCGAAACTCCGTGGTATATGCGGCCACCGTGGACTTGCCCTGTTTCAAACGCCGAATCGCCCGGTTGGCTTGACTCCCTTTCTGGGGGTTGCCGAACGCGGCCTCCAAACGATTGCAAAACCCCGTATAGTCTGCCAGCAAGGGGGAGTCTTGCCTGAGTAGCGGCAACGCCCACTTGGCCGCCTGGTCCTTTAACAAACTAATCAAAAAGTGCACCTTGGTGCGGTCGTCAGGAAAGTTCCGGGCTCGCCCCTGAATATACAGCTTGGCCTGGGCCAGGAACATGGGAAAGCTGGCCGGGGCTCCATCAAATTTCTCCGGCAAAGCCACTGGATACTTGCCAGGAGCCGGGGCGTCGGCCCCAGGAGCCGGTAGGGCTTCCAAGCGTTGCTGAAGTGCCACAACCGCGTCACTGAGCTGCTGCACGGTGTGAGTCAAGGCCTGGTTCTCCTGGGCCAAAGCCACCAGTGTAGCCGCCTGGTCAGCCATGGCCTCTGGCTCTTCCCGAACGCACCCCTACGAAGGGGGAGTGCGGGTGTGGCGGGAGCAAACTGTGCTGGTCCCGGGGGGTAAGGTACCGTGAGTGTAGCAGAGTCCACACGAAGAGGAGCGAGGTCCGATGCAGAGAGCCGGGCGGGGAACAGGAACACTGGAACAGGAGGCTGAGCAGGTAACAGGAACACCGGATGGTCGGGAACAGGAGGCCGAGCAGGGAACAGGAGTACTGGATAGTCAGGAACAGGAAGCCGAGCAGGGAACAGGAGTACCGGATAGTCAGGAACAGGAGGCCGAGCAGGGATCAGGAACACAGGAAGGTCCGAAGCCAACAACGACGTTGCTCCCGCAACCTGGGGCCGGGTTGACCGGGCTTTATCTTCTTCTAAGGCCAGGGGCGGTCCCGGCCCCCAGGAGCCCCGCCTCCTCTGGCCTTAAGGCGAGCACTCCTCCTGGGGGCAACCAGTTCCCTTCGCCTCTCTGCCCTAAGCCTCTGCAGATCAGGAGAAGCCGAAGGGTTACTGGGCCCTGGAGGAGGCTCACCTGTGGCCACTGAGTCATCAAGCCCCTCTGGGGCCAGAAGGGCTTCACCTGGGGCCAGCTCCTGATGCACTGCCACAGGTGCAGGCTCTTCAGCATCTAGGCCTTGCCCCAGTTCAGCCGGCCCTGGAGGCGGGGACTCCTGTGCAGGCTGGGATTCCTCTGTTTCATCCTCCGAATCGGAATCCCAGGCCATCACACTTTCCTTGTTTATTTTATTATCTTGAGTGCCCATTCAAATGCACCTCAGAGACCCTTTCCATGTGTTGCTCACAAAGAGAGAAAGTGAGCAGGGAGAGGCTGTATGGCCAAGCTTTTGGCCCTGTCCCCATGAAACATGCCTCCTACCAGCACTGCTCCTTTGGTCGACAGCAGGGAAGCCTTTTTGTGTTGATCAAGAGGCTTCTCAGGATCCCAGTGCCTTGATTTCCCAGGGCTCCAGAATCTGTCCAAATCTCCATGTGAAGAAGGTAAGGCACCTAAGCTTTCCCAACTCAGATGGCCAAACTAAAGCAAAGGCAGGCCGTGGGGATCACTGCGTGCCACTTTTCCTCTTTCTGCATGTAACGCATGAAGAGGGGATTGAGCACGGCGGCTTCCGAAGCTCTTAAAAACTGGGTAGGTTTGTGTAGGACAGGCACCCCCAAACTCGTCCCTCCAGCCGTTTTGGGACTACAACTCCCATCATCCCTAGCTAACAGGACCAGTGGGGCAGTTATAGGACCACCAGAATTCATCCTGCATCTGTACTACTTTCCTTACAGGGTACCTGCACATATTCTCATTGGCCATTCGGCCATTCTACACTTTTCAGTGCATTCCCCCCATCACTTTCTAAACCAGGCATAGGCAAACTCGGCCCTCAAGATGTTTTGGGACTACAACTCCCATGATCCCTAGCTAACAGGACCAGTGGTCAGGGATGATGGGAATTGTAGTCCCAAAACAGCTGGAGGGCCGAGTTTGGGGATGCCTGGTGTATAAGAAGGTGCACTTTCAGCACTCCCAAGCTTTAAAGCAACACTTTGAATTATGCCTTTCACTGTACTTGTACATGCCACGCTTGCAAGCTCTGTGAATAAAGATTGGGAAAATGTAATAAGTGAAATGGGCCATGGGTGGTGTTGGTATGAGTTCCTTTCCATTTTTTTGGTAGGTTTTTAGGAGGGGGAAGATTGTCACCCCGCCATTACTCCTTGGAAGCACCTATCTATCTTTTACTCTGAAATGTAAGTACATAATCGCAAGAAATGTTTGTTAGATGCAATACTTTTTCTTTTTATAATTCAAACCGGAATCTATCCAAGAACAGTTACCGAAGAATGAGGAGGGAAATGAAGGAGCAGGTAGAAAACCAGAGGCAGAAAAAAATCTATCCCAAAAGATGTGATTGTGATCAAATAACAGCAAGAGCAAAGACAATGTTGCCACAATTTGATTATAAAAAAGCAAATTAAAGAAACTATATTAGAAGTTCAAAGAACAAAACACTGAAAACAGGCAGCATATAACTAACAAAGTCTACGGTTTAGTGTACAGAAGTTTAAAGGTACCTCACTGCAGATAAGACCATTCTTTATTTTATGAATAAATCCAAATGGAAGGCCATCCATTAATCAATTCTGGATTACCCTTATTCATGAGAAACACAGGAGCAGTAAAAACAAAAACATACTTCCTACTTTATTTGTAGGACAATAACAATGATCAATACATACCAAACCCTGATAATTTTCTTGCAGGGTGTGGTATAAATCTCAATTTGAAACAAAAATGAATAGCAAATTCGGCTTAGTAGATGTGACTAGCAATTGTTTGTAAGAATTGTAAAACAACATATTGATATAAGTACTGAAATTCTCCTGACAGCAGCCTTGTGCTCCAAGATTCAGAATAAACCCACTGAAATTAATACACAGAAGTTAATTTATCTATTAACTTCAATGGATCTACTCTGAGTAGGACTAGCACAAAACGCATGAGGATAAGGAGGATATATCTTATATTCTTATCTTCAGGAACTCAACACAGTAAAAATCAACTTGAAATAATTTAAAAGATAGGGTAGGTCTATCTTCACGAATGCCTGCAGTACTCTGAGTAACAGAGCAATCTAACCCCCACCTTGCACTTGGTGGGTTTGGACGGAGGTGTCCTTCTGGCCAGCTCTCCTAGCTCTATTGGCCTCCCACCACTCACAGAGTGCTGCAAGCATCACACCATCAGTGAGGGCATCACTAAATGTGTGGCGGGGTGAGAGTGTTATTGGTTTGCAGCCTGCTCTTGGAAGGCTCTGAAGTGGGGCATTCATGAGGCAGGGAGGGGAAAAGGTTGAGCCAGCCAAGCTCATTAGATCCCAAGGCCTGGCCACTGCAACAACTTCAGGCTGCTTCAGCGATCTTACTAATGTTCACCTTCTGCCCTGGCCATGTGCAACAGCACAGGAGATGCAGCAGTGGCGGGAGGTCTGCATTGTGGCCTAAGCAAAGGAAAGCTGACAACCCTATTGTGCTCCAACAACTTAGATACAAACCTCCCCATCTGAACCAAGTTCTCTAGAACATAATTCTGCAAATTTTGCAAGTGATTTCTTAAAGGAAATTAGTAAAATCCTGCCCTTGCTTGAATGCCATGCGTGGAAGTCCAGCATGGCTCAAATTGGAGCAAAAATCCAACTGCTAAGCTAGAGGCAAAAGAATTCACAAAGGGAAAAAGCTAGTTTCCAAAATGGTAAAAACCTGTAATGTTGCAACACAATAGTACTGGTTTTTTGCTTGTTTTTTACATTTTTGTTATTACAAAAAGTAGTTCCCTGGCATGGGACGCGGGTGGCGCTGTGGGTTAAACCACAGAGCCTAGGACTTGCCGATCAGAAGGCTGGTGGTTCAAATCCCCACGACAGGGTGAGCTCCCATTGCTCGGTCCCTGCTCCTGCCAACCTAGCAGTTTGAAAGCACGTCACAGTGCAAGTAGATAAATAGGTACTGCTCTGGTGGGAAGGTAAACAGCGTTTCCGTGCACTGCTCTGGTTCGCCAGAAGTGGCTTAGTCATGCTGGCCACATGACCCGGAAGCTGTACGCCGGCTCCCTCGGCCAATAAAGCGAGATGAGCACCGCAACCCCAGAGTCGGCCACGACTGGACCTAACGGTCAGGGGACCCTTTACCTTTACCTTTTAGTTCCCTGGCATATTTTGGGATATATCCCAGGCACATAAGTATGCATAAATGCACCTGACAGATATTTGACTTCCACTGATCACGAAAATGGCCTCCCTCTTCCCATCATGCATCATTCCTAAAACAGCCATGATATCCTTGATTTGTAATGGACAACTTGAGGATATACCATGTTTCATGTTCCAGGCAATAAGAATTCCTTCTGTGCATATATACAAGCTACAGGAGAAATTGAAAGGTCAATAACTCCTTGCAAATGTCATTTGTTCTCCTATTTTCTTCCTTCTCCAAATGACGGATAAAAATAAACATACGAAGAGTTAAAGATTTCCCTTTTGGAAGTGTTGTATTCTGAAACTCAGTTTACACTGTCACTGACCATCAGTTGATATGTAAGCTTATAGAAGAACAGTTAACGATTGCATCTTCAGTGAACCAACACTGCTTCCAGTTTTGGATTAATGTTTACACTTTTTTCTTTGAAAAATTGACAGGCCCGTCTTGGAGAACATCAGACCTTAGGATAATTTTGAAGTCAATAAAAAGAAATCTGGCTTGCAATGCTTGTATGTGCAGGGTCCCAGCTCACCTGGAATCTCATGACAGGGTGGGAGAAAGACATTTGCCTGAATTCTACAGAAACCTATTTGCCATCTATGCACAAGGGTTGTTTATCTTATCTAACATGCTGATGAGTGGTTTTAAAGTGGGCTTAGGGGGAAATGAAATGGAAGAGGGGAGGGCTGCAGCTCATTGGTGGAACCCATGCAGATGGTCCCATGTTCAATATCTGGCATCACCAGGCAGGGCTAGGAAAAACTGAAACCCTGGAGAACTGCTGCCAACAAGCGTAGACAATACTGAGCTAGGTGGATGAATGGGTCTGAGCCGCTGTAAGGCAGTTTCCTGGGTTCCTGAGATATGGACCTGTCCCTAATGACTCTAAGTACTTGCCATCTAGAAATTCAGAAGAGGAATATAAGAAGAGTCCAGCTGGATAAGCTCAAAGGCACAACTGATCCAGCTTCCTGTTCTCACAGTGTCCAACCAGATGCTTATGGGAAGCCCAAGGACATGATGTGAGTGTTGTGTGCTTCCCAGCATCTGGCATTCAGGGAATTGCTGCTTCTGATATTATACTCAAAATAGCCATTATGTCGAGTAACAATTGATATTATGAATTTGTCTAATCTCCATTTAAATTAAAAATACCATAAGTTAAACTACTTCTTCACACAATGCGTAGTTAATTTTGTATGTCCTGAGCCTTCCAACATTTGGCTTCATTCCTTGAGTTGTATCAAGCTAAATTATACTCTTGAGTCATTGAAATGAATGAACCTAAGTTTATCTTGCCCATTAATTTCAGAGGGTCTAGTCTTAGTATGATTCACATTGGATACAACTCCTTTTTAATTAAAACACTTTAAAGTCTGGTTCCTAAATGTACAAAGCAGTTCACATAAAACACGAAATGCGTCCCACTAAAATTAACCACCCTAGGTCTGTTAAAATATAATTTAAGAGCTCACTGAAATTATAAAAAACTATTCCTTTGGCAAAACCAGTCAGGCAAAGTTTTCCTCACCTCAGTAGGAAAGTGGATCAATGGGATAGGCTAGGGGGAACAGTGGTAAGTGCCCTGTTCATAGGTATCACTGTCCTAATCTGGTGTACTGATAGCATAAAGATCCATGCTAGATTTCCCAACCACAAGTGTAGCATGGGATGATGTAGGAAGACAGGATCCATCAGGTTATGTGAGTCCCAGATTAGATGTTCTTAACCAGTATGTTCATACTAAGTTACATGGTGACAGTGTTAATAATCCACAATAAGCATCCTCTGGGTCCTACTGGGCAAAAAGAACAGAGATACTGTACTGCCATTCTTGACACATAAATGGTCCAAGAGAATAGTGTGTTCCACCATAACAAAGGCTGCTGAAGCTTCCAACTACATAAACAGGGAGTTACTCCCCTTATATAAACAAAGATCACAATTTACAGTATATTTGGGGTTCAGTGGAGCTGTGTTGCAGTGCTAATAGTAAAGCAATTTTTATTTCAGAGTGATATTTTATCCAAAGTATTTTCCCTGGTCGTCTAGTTGCAGCAGCAGATAACATTCCAATTGTTAAAGAAAAGCACTACGTTGCCCGATTTGTCTACAGACTGTGTTCCTTAGCTATTTTGGTAAAGTAAAGGGATCATGCAAGTTTTATTTCGTCTGCTCCTTTACCATCCCTTCCTGTTTGTTCAAATTCTCTAGTCTCCGAGATGCACCCATAACCTTTATCCTCTCCTATATTTTCTCATCAGATACCTGTCACAACTAAACTGATGCATTCATTTATTTCTTATATCCTGAATTGAGAAATAATGTCTGAGACTGAGGTCTGCTAATCGAGAAACTGGTTTTTACTTGGCTAAGAAGGGCTAACTAGGGGAAATTCTGAAAACAGCAGCCTAGCCTTATTCTGCATGCACTACTCCTCTGCCACCCATTTACTAAAGGAGCCAACTAGGACTCATATACCTACAGCAATGCCAAATGGATGGCAGATATACAGTGATTCCACCTGATTTACTTGATCTTACATTTGGATTCTCATTTGGTGCAATGAACCATGCTCCATAAGATAAAATGTCAGAGAGCGCAACATCATGGGACAGTACAAATAATTTTATCACATTTATCACATTTGGGATGGGGGAAAAGAATCACAAGTGTAAATTTGCTACATAAATGCCTAAACTCTTCATGAGGTTATTACATTCTTTCTTGTCTTACAATGGATAAAGTATCTAGTCACATGGCAACAAACAGGAAGACAGTTTGAGTACACGGGAATATATTTTCTTTGATTCTTCAAGGACCACAATTAACTACTTACTGATGGTGCTAGAAAGTGACATCTGTGATCGTTTCCCAGCAGAACAAGTTGCACTCTTACTTCACCAATAAATGTTTTTTATCACTGCCAGACAACCATGTGCATGTTAAAATTGCTTTTGTCTTTAGAACAAAACATTTAGAAGAGAGAGGATTTGAATGAGAATTCAGCTGATCCATCCTCGAAACTCTTCAGTCCATGTACCATATCAAAAACCACTCATCGTGAACAGAACATTCTCTGATGAAATTTCTTCACTTCATATTCCATGTTGGTAAAATCAAGTTTCTGATCAAGGCCGTGCAGTTGATTTGGTTCAGGAAGTGAAAGCAATGGTCAAGTACAGAAGTTCCCTTAGGATCAAAAGAAACAGTTATCAGAAAAGCAATCCCACAAGCTGCCTACATACAGCAACATTTTGGAGACATTGGCATTATACCAATTTTTGGAATTCCTGCATCATCTCTGGTTGAACTGGTTGTGAAGCTTAAAGCTTAAACTAGTTTCTTGGAAAAGCCAAAACCAACTTCCAGAAACATGGCCAATATTCTTGCAACAGATCTACTGGATGGGCCCGTTCTGAGTAAGCTACTCCCATGACCAGAACTATGCTGTGTCAGGCTGGGTGAGACCCATCTGGAACTCTGGACAGGTGCTACCAGTCAGTGTAGACAATAGGTAGGTAAGACCACTGTTCTGACACTATGGCTATTTGGGTTTTGCTTCCTCCACTATTTTTTCTTTATTTTTACTTCTGCAAAGATTGGGATTCTCTCATGCCAGCTGATACTGCCCTCTTGTGTGTGCACAGTGCAGTTTTAGCTATATAAAGAATGGTGCTTCTGTCCGAAAATGAGGGAATAGTGGACTTAGTGGCAAAAATCCGACACAAAGGTTAAGGGGTCGAAGGATCTGTCAATTTTAGTTCTCTCCATATCTCATTTTCAAATCTTAAATTACGTTCTCCACATTTTCCAGCAATTTGAGATTTTAAAAAAAGAAATCCTCACAAAAAGTCATGCAAATTTCTCCGAATTAAAATATTTTTATATGTAGTTTTGACCAATGTATCATTTTTTGTAAGCAATTTCCCCTACTGTAATGCATTTTTTGATGTAATTTTCACTAATATTTTCATGTTATGCATACTTTCCCCTAATATATGCATTGCTGTAAATATTGTTTGGGTGAAGAACTGCATCACAAATTTCAGAGTACTGCAAATGTGTGTCTTGGTTCATATATTGCTTCAAAAAGTGCATATTTGGTAGATTTGACTTTACATAAGTGCTAAATTGAATTTCTCCTCCATTCCTAGCTGATCTGGTTCATTTAAAGTCTAATCTTATGCACACATGCCTAGAAGTAAACTTCAATGAGTTGAATGAGACTCATTCTCAAGGCAAACCATGCAGGAATACAACTTTAATTTGTTTTACATTGATTTTAATGTGCTGGAGAGCATTCAAGTCTGTGATGGATTTTAACAATTATGTGAAAGTATTTTTAACTGGTTTAAGTGGAAATTGCCTTCAAATAAATATATGCAGCATCACTGCCTACCTTGGTGTTGCAATAATTCCCTAGCTGTATAGACAGAAAAGGCATGAAATCTCGAAACACTGCCATGCAGCTGACCTGGAATTCAAGGATTTGCTTCTGCTTCTTCTCTTAGAGCTTTGAGTGAAAGTTCATATCCAAGAAACATGGCAGCACTCATTGGGAATCCTCGCACTGCATTCACTGTAAGGCCCCTGAAAAAGACCTGTTCAGAACAAAGAAGGAAGGTTTACATCAAAAGAGCTTATCAATTTGTATTTTGGACATAACAGAATTGGGATAGGACCTAACAAATGGGAATTAGACATCAGGAGACTCTGGTTTTCTTATTAATGTTCTAAAAGGATTGTGATAACTGATAAATGATCAGGACCGGATTTAGGTTTGATGAGGCCCTAAGCTCCCTAATTGTCACTGTTTTTTGTGTTGACTATATGCTCTGTTTTGTGATTCTTGCTCATCGTCTAACATTGTGTATGCCATCAAATGCCAACAGTGTCCTTCAGCTCTCTATATTGGACAAACAGGCCAAACCTTACGCCAAAGAATAAACGGACATAAATCTGACATCAAGAATCACAAAACAGAGAAACCAGTAGGAGAACACTTCAATCTCCCAGGACATTCTATACAAGATCTCAAAGTAGCTGTTTTACTACAAAGGAATTTCAGAAATAGACTGGAAAGAGAAGCTGCTGAATTGCAACTCATTACCAAACTTAAAACCATGGAGAGACCTGGTCTGAACAGAGACATTGGATTCTTATCTCATTATACATGACTAAGCCATTTCTCACCTTCTCACCCCTTGCCTTTTCCTGTAAGACCTATTACAGTCGTTAAGAGTTGTCAACAGGCTCATCTCAGCTATCTGCCAATCTCCCATTCCCACCACCCTTCTGAGTAATACCCCTCCCCACCTTCTCACTATATAGAAGGATCTGGCAACTTCTGTTTCAGTGTATCTGAAGAAGTGTGCATGCACACGAAAGCTCATACCATATGCTATATGGTAATTTATGGACCTAATATACACAACAGAAAACACTGTTTCTGTATTTAGGTTTTATTTTATTTGTTTTTTATCTTATATTTTGGCAATGTACATCCAGTTTTCTTTTTCTTTAAGAAATTTTGGGGCCCCCAAAAGAGTGAGGCTTTAAGTTATAGCTTGTTTAGCTTATACATAAATCCAGCACTGTAAATGACCCCCCTCCTCTGCAGCCTCAGAGTCTGAACAGCAATCCATCTCAGACTCTTCCTACTCACTAAACCCTGTCACTTCTCCTGTTGCTGACACCTCCTCCTCCCAGACTACTCCTTCTTCCTCTGACCACTCATTGCTGTTCCACCACCAATCTCTGAGCCTTCCTCCCCATGTGGTTCTGTTGGGGGTTTCCTGGCTGGTGCCTTCCACAAATCTTCTGCATCCAGCCAGTCCATGACAATGGATTTCAGGAGAATATTTCCTCGCATGTCTGTCCTTCTCACTTATGGTTTTCTCTTTTGTGCTTTTATGTTTCTAGGCATAGAGCCAAAAGGAATTTGAACAAGGTTGTCCCCCCCCCCAGTGATTTATTTTTTAAAAGATGATTTTTAAATATATATATATTTGAAATGGATACAAGGACTGGTCAGTGAGCAGTGTTGTGTCCATGTTACTTTAGGGAAGCTTTTAATATTTGTTGAATTATTGTATTTTAATATTTTGCTGGAAGCTGCCCAGGGTGGCTGGGGATGGGTGGGGTATAAATAATAAATTATTATTTAATAAATTAAACAAATCAATATTCCATCCCTCATCATAAGTGATCACAGGGAAACTCACAACAGTATAAAACGCAATATGAAAATTACATTTAAAAACATATCAGCACCACCATCCGTCATATGGATCTCAGATATTCAGAAGGCCTATCCGAAAGACTGGGGAAAGGGAACTGTCTTCACCTGGCACTGGAAAATAAATAAATTAGGCGCTAGCAAACTTCAGAAGGAGAAGTTTCCACAATTGGGATGCCATATAGACAACAAGGAGTTGTCTGGAGTGATATTTTTCCCACTGATGATATCTGTTTATACAGCTGTGGGTGGCTGCAGGCAATATAAATTGGCAGTGGGAATATTCATGGCAGCATCCTAAGGCTGATGAGCTGAGATAAACAGGATGATGATGATTGAGGTAAGTGCTGAGATAGCAGGATTTAATAATCTATAAGCAAGTGCTGATTTATTGGTACTGACATTCCACGTGCCTGCTTCCCTCATCACAAAATGAGGATAATTCATATTGTCAGGGGTTTAGGAGCAGAGGCACGGGCAAGGGAGGAAACAGAGAGCGAAGGGGAGGAGGCAGAAGAAAAGATGAGTGATGACGACGACCCGAGATCTCCTAGTCTTTCCAGTGAATCAGAGGATTCACAGAAAGGAGCACCAGTGGCCAGGGCAAGGGGGGCACCCCAGGAAGATAGAGCCAGAAGGGACTCAGGGGGGAGCAGCTGGAAATCGGGACCAGCGTCACCGCCAGGAAGCAGGGAAGAGGAAGGGAGCCAGGGGGGAAGCGCTGGCAGCTCACCACAGGAGGGAGGGCATGAGTCAGGAGTGGCCACACCTCCATCGGGGAGCGAAGAAACGGTTAAGAGGAAGGTGGAAGGTTGGGCGCGCGCGCCAAGTTCAAATGCAGAGGAAGGCGGCGCAGTAAGCAGCCCCGAAAGGGAACCAGGTCCTAAAGCCCGGCGCAAGGAGGCAGGAGGGTCCGGGTCAGCGTCAGAAGAATCCCGGAAGGAGGAGGCCCCGGGGGGTAGAGGGACCCAGAGGAGGACAGTCAGGCGGAAAAGGTGGAGCAAGGCTAGGATATTAAGCTGGTGCTCACGGGGCGGAGACTCAGACGGAGCTTCGCCGATCTAGCTACTAGACGTAGAGTTTGCGCGCAGCAGCGTGAGAATGGAAACTGTAATTCAATAAAGACTTTTACTTAATGATCGCTGGCTAGCGTGATCCTCTGTGAGCTAGGATCTTCAAGCAGCTCTGACAGTAAGCTCCGTCTCTCCATTGTGGGCATCTACAGCCTCGAGGAGGGGAGAGAAACAGGTGCCTACTAGCGAGCTCACGAACGGCAGACGACATGACGGCTGAGCAGCAGATAGAGGACCTCAGAAAAGCAGTGGCACAACTGAACGCCGAGGTTCTCGCATCCAGGAAGAGAGAGGAGGAGGCAGCTGCCGCCTGCAGGGATCTCCAGGTCAGGTTAGACGTGCTGACAAAGCAGACACCCCGGCAGGAGGGAATTGGGTTGGCGAGACGGACAGGCGGGCTGGTCTCTCACTTCGATGGGAACCTGCAACAGTATCCCAACTTTAGAGCCGACGTACTGTGCGCACTGCAACTGCTGCATAAAGACTTTAGAGATGAACAAGAGAGAGTGGGGTTCATCATGTCCCATCTGCATGGGGATGCGAAAGCATGGCTACGCAATTTATGGAGAGATAAGGATCCGGCGCTCCAGAATGCGGATGCCTTTATTAAAGCGATGGATGGGTGCTTTTTATCAAGTATTGACGTGGATCTTGCACGGAAGGAGGTGCATGGGCTGAGACAAGGGAGGGCCAGCGTCAGGCAGTATCATGCCCGCTTTTTCGCCTTGGTCAGTGCCCTGGAATGGGACAGAGATTCGGCTCCTGTAAGAGACCTCTTTTGGGAGGGGCTGCACAACTCGATTAAAGATGAGATCGCGAGGGGGGAGAGACCCCGAACCACCCAGGAGGTCGTTCAGAGGGCACTGGCAGTGGGGGTGAGGCTGGAAGGACGTCCGTGGAGCAAGGACGAAGGGCGTGGAGGGCGCGAACCAGCCGGGGCCCCCTCCTTCCTTCCCAGAGAAGCAGCGCGGGCGCAATCCACGCCTCCGCCAGGAGGAGGAGCCGAACCTATGGAGGTTGGAGGTGCAAGGGCTCAGTCAGCAACCAGAGCCCTAGCACCGGCAGCAGTGAAAGCGAAGCCTCCTAGAGGGAACAGGAAGTGTTACGTCTGTGAGGAACCAGGGCATATGGCAAAAGAGTGTCCCCAGAGGCCCCACAAGCTCACTGCAGCCTCAGCAATGGTGACTGCAGCAACGCAGCAAGGAGGACCACAGCAGGGAAACGACGCGGTCTGGCTGGAGGAAGAGGCACTGGGGCCCAGCCAGACGTGTTAGTGACGCAGTCCCCAGAGATTTTACAGCCCGTGAACCCCCTCCCGCCCAAACCAGTAGTGAGGCTCACAGCATCTCTCCAGCTGCCCAATGGAATCACCATAGACGTGCCAATCACCATTGACTCAGGCAGCAATGCGGACTTTATAGGGCAGGACTTTGTCGACAGGCACGCTGTGCAGTTGCTGCCGGCCACACTGCCCCTGCAGGTTGTCACGGTGGATGGCAGGGAGCTGCTCGGGGGGCAAGTGGTGAAGCAGACGCCACCAATGGTGATGCGACTTGGGAATCACAAAGAAATCATCAGCTTCAACGTCACTCAACTATCTGACACGCCCGTTGTATTGGGCATGAGTTGGCTGGACAAGCACAGCCCAACGATGGCTTGGTACCAGAGGCAGTTGATCTTCGGCTCTTCCTTTTGTGCTGAACACTGCATCGTGCCCAGGCAGGAAGGCGAGGAAGAGGAGTCACAGCTGCTGCTCGGCACGCTGCAAGCGATTCCCCACAAGTACGCTGAATTTTTGGAGGTTTTCTGCGAGAAGGAGGCAGACAGGCTACCCCCTCACAGACCATATGACTGCAAAATTGACCTGCTGCCGGGGGCGGCGCTGCCTAAAGGGAGACTGTATTCCATGTCAGAGGACGAACTGCAAGAACTCAAGGAGTTCATTGATCATAATTTGCAGCGCGGCTTCATCCGGGAGTCCAAGGCAGTGGGGGGCAGTCCCGTATTCTTTGTTAAGAAGCGGGACACGCCCCAAAAGAGACTCGTAGTGGATTACAGGATTTTGAACAGTGTGACTAGGCCATCGGACTTCCCCATGCCCCGAATTGACGACCTCCTCGCAAAGGTACGGAAGGGCAGAGTGTTCACCAAGTTGGACCTGCGGGGGGCGTACAACCTCATTCGCATGCGGGAGGGTGATGAGTGGAAGACAGCCATGTTCACGCCACTGGGGACCTACGAATATAGAGTTATGCCTTTTGGATTGCAAAATGGCTCCCACGTTTTTCAAGCTTTTATGCATCACGTGTTGGCGGGACTTCTCTACAAGACGTGCGTCTGTTTCTTAGATGACATCCTGATCTTTTCGGAGTCGCAGCAGGAGCATGACAAACACGTCAAGGAAGTGCTGAGCAGGCTAAAGCAACATAGGCTCTACGCCAAGCTGGAGAAGTGCCAATTCGACGTGACGGAGGTGGATTTTCTGGGCTACAAGCTGTCTGACAAGGGGCTCGCCATGGACAGCGCCAAGGTTCGAGCGGTGTTGGATTGGAAGAGCCCGCGCAACCGGAAGGAGGTCCAACGGTTTGTCGGCTTTGCGAACTTCTATCGCAAGTTTATCAAGGGCTTCGCGATGCAGACGGCGGCCATCACTGACACGCTTAGCTCCAAGAAAAAGAAGTTCATTTGGACAGAGCAGGCGGAGCAGTCCTTTCAGGCACTCAAGCGTCTCTTCGCGTCGGAAGAGCAGCTGCTTCATGTCAACCCCAGCAAGCCGATGAGGGTGGAGACAGACGCTTCGGACAGAGCCGTGGGGGCGGTCCTGCTGCAGAAAGACCCGCAGGGGGTGTGGCGACCGGGAGCGTTTTACTCCAGGAAGCTCAGCAAGTCCGAGCAGAACTACACCATATGGGACAGGGAGTTGCTGGCCATTCACGCAGCGTTCAAGGCGTGGAGGCACTTTCTGATCGGCGCCAAGCACACGGTGCAGGTTTGCACGGACCACAAGAATCTAGAGCACTGGCGCATGGCACAGTTCCTGAATCAGAGGCAGATACGTTGGGCTGAGTTCTTTGCGAACTTCGACTTCCGAATAGAGTATGTCCCGGGGGACACCAACATCATGGCAGACGCTCTCTCCCGTAAGCCACAGTATCTGGAGGACGCAACACCAGCGGCCGCCATGCACATCTTCGCACCGACAGTGTGGGCGTGCGCCGCGGCGACCGTGGACCTAGAGGCGGTGCGACGAGCGTTGCAGGGGGACTCCTTCGCACGAGCAAAGATGGCAGAGGTGCAAAGGGGCAAGGCAGCGGCCGACGGTTTCCAGCTAAGAGATGGATTGCTCATCCGTAAAGGGGCCATCTACGTGCCGGGAGACGAACTTCGAGCCAAGGTGCTGCAGCAGCTGCACGACGCGCCCACGGCCGGGCACTTTGGCAAGGAGAAGACGGTGGAATTAGTAGCCAGGGATTTCTGGTGGCCTGGAATGAGAGGGGAGGTCGCAGACTACGTGGCGAGGTGTGACACCTGCCAGAGGGCCAAACCGGTGCACAAACCGCCGGCCGGACTGTTGGAACCGCTGCAAACTCCGGTCGAACCTTGGGAAAGGGTGGCCCTGGACTTTGTCACGGATCTGCCCAGCTCAAGGGGCAAGACGGCAGTGCTGGTGGTGGTGGACCTGTTTTCCAAGATGGCCCATTTCATTCCGTGTGCTAAGGTGGCCACGGCGGAGCACACCGCCAAACTGTTCATAGACCACGTGTTCAAGGTTCACGGTCTGCCACGGTCTATTCTGTCCGACCGGGGGCGGCAGTTCATCTCGAATTTCTGGCAGAAGCTGATGGGCTTCCTGAACGTCAAGATCAACCTGGCGTCGGCGAGACACCCGCAGACCAACGGGCAAGCGGAGCGGGTCAATGCCATCATGCAGCAGTACCTGAGATGTTATGCAAATCAACAGCCTGCGACGTGGGTGGATTACCTGCCGCTTGCCGAATTCGCCTACAACAACACGAAGCACGTGTCCACGGGGGTCACGCCGTTCTTCGCCAACAACGGGAGACACCCCAGAACCTTCCCGGGACTGGAAAGAATGGGGGAGGGGGAGCCGCAGACAGCAGATGCGTTCGCGTCGGAGCTGCAGGAAGTCCACGATCAGCTGAGGCGCCACCTGGAGCTGGCCAAGCACGCATACAAGGTACAAGCAGACAAGCACAGAAGGGTTGGAGAAGAGCTCCACGTGGGAGACTGGGTTTGGTTAGCAGCCCATGCAGTGCCGGCCAGGTCGTTGGCCAAGAAGAAACTAGGGCATAAGCAACTGGGGCCCTACCAAGTCGAAGAGCAGGTCAACCCGGTAGCTTTCAGACTGGCACTTCCGGAGGGTTCCAGGATGCATCCAGTATTCCACAGATCGGTGCTCACTCCCTACAAGGCACCGCACAGGTTCCAGGAACCCGGAACGGCGCCGAGTCCGGCCAGAGACAGAACAGGGCACGCGGAAGTGGCACAGAAGGAGCGCATCAACGAAGTCACGGAGATTTTGGACTCCAGATGGGGGGAAGAGGGGGTAGAATACTTTCTCGCCAAGGAGGGCACCCCGGCCAGTGCGAGCAGCTGGGTGCCGGGATACGCCTTAGACGAACCTCTGCTCAAAGACGAGTTTCATGCCCTCTTCCCACATAGACCTATGCCAGCAGACTTTTTCGACGACTGGCTTTTCACGCCCACGCTTTCGGCCAGCACGTTCCGGGGGTTCGACTCGGACGAGGAACCGACACGAGACGTCCGTTCCCCGGAGGGGTCACCCTCGGGATCCGCCTCGGAACCCTCGTATTGGTGGGACGATAGGCCAGAGGAGCAGTTCCGCAGAAAGTGGCTGGAATGCTCAGGACGAGCAACGCCGCCAGGAGGAAGTGAGGGAGAGACGGACATGGACATTTTCGGGGACGACCCTGGTTTCGAGCACGGCGGCACAGAGATGGAAGCGGAGGTGACCGTCGTCGACGAGAGCAGGGAGGAAGAACCGGAAGACTTCAGATGGAGGCCCGCCACGGGAAGCGACCGATATCCGACGTTCGTCCCTTTGCAACAGCAGCCCCCAGCTCCAGCACCGGAAGGAGGGGAGGGGGGAATGGGGGGCTTCGAGGGGGGGATGGATGTCAGGGGTTTAGGAGCAGAGGCACGGGCAAGGGAGGAAACAGAGAGCGAAGGGGAGGAGGCAGAAGAAAAGATGAGTGATGACGACGACCCGAGATCTCCTAGTCTTTCCAGTGAATCAGAGGATTCACAGAAAGGAGCACCAGTGGCCAGGGCAAGGGGGGCACCCCAGGAAGATAGAGCCAGAAGGGACTCAGGGGGGAGCAGCTGGAAATCGGGACCAGCGTCACCGCCAGGAAGCAGGGAAGAGGAAGGGAGCCAGGGGGGAAGCGCTGGCAGCTCACCACAGGAGGGAGGGCATGAGTCAGGAGTGGCCACACCTCCATCGGGGAGCGAAGAAACGGTTAAGAGGAAGGTGGAAGGTTGGGCGCGCGCGCCAAGTTCAAATGCAGAGGAAGGCGGCGCAGTAAGCAGCCCCGAAAGGGAACCAGGTCCTAAAGCCCGGCGCAAGGAGGCAGGAGGGTCCGGGTCAGCGTCAGAAGAATCCCGGAAGGGGGAGGCCCCGGGGGGTAGAGGGACCCAGAGGAGGACAGTCAGGCGGAAAAGGTGGAGCAAGGCTAGGATATTAAGCTGGTGCTCACGGGGCGGAGACTCAGACGGAGCTTCGCCGATCTAGCTACTAGACGTAGAGTTTGCGCGCAGCAGCGTGAGAATGGAAACTGTAATTCAATAAAGACTTTTACTTAATGATCGCTGGCTAGCGTGATCCTCTGTGAGCTAGGATCTTCAAGCAGCTCTGACACATATTGACCAGAACAACTAGCTAGCCTTGTTTAGTGGTTTCTTATCAGTTATAAACAGCTCCATGATCAACAATGGTTAATGAGCAAAACTTCAAGCCGTAATTCTTTAGTTTGCATGATTTTCAAGTGGCATGAGGCAACATTTTTCACTTGGCAAAAGAATGTCTGTAAAAATTATGGTCCATGGGAATGGGTGATGTGCAGTCTGCCACCACAGCTTGGCCAGTAATATTATTAATTACCTGCCCCCCACCCCCACCCAAAGGTCCTATAGTGAGTTACAGCAAATAAAACACGTTAAAAACAGCTTACAATCATAGAAATAAGGTGGGCCCTGAAAATAAAAAAAACGGGTAGGCCCCATTTACTGGAGGCAGAAGATGGTTATCATGGATATTCAAGGCTATTTGGACTTGAATTCCATTTCTTCATTATGCATAACTGTGCTAGTTAAGTTGTAAATAAGGGCTGCCATGGGGACAATAGACCCACATGCAACTTGTTGCCAAAACCTATTTCCTGATATTTAGTATTTTGATAGTGCTTACTTTTAGACCTTCACTGTGGTAACTTTGGGAGATACAGTCAATGACTCCTCTGTATTTGTTCAAATAAACCCCGTCAGCTTGAAGGCGACTCTTGACAACATCCATAGGAGTGGCTGTTCCCCAAGATATTGCTCCTACGAGAAAAGGGGAAAATATTATATATGAATACAAAAGGTCTTCTGAGCACCTTCATCGAAGAGAATGGTAGTTGTCTTTAGGAGTCAAGCTATAAAAAATATGCTAGAATATGAAATGTAACTTAAGATTGGTAGCTAATGGTACTTGGCTTGCTTGTCTAAATACAACATGCTCATTGTTTGTTGAATGGCAGACGGGTGTACTTTTACTTAATAACAAATATATCCACTTCTGAAGTGGCCCTAGCTTGCCATTTAAAATTACCTCATCTGCTTCAGACAAGCTTGTCAACGTTTCTTGCTACAGCAGGGAAGTGAGACACTTCAGGAAGTAGATTTTGACCTATTTTATTCAATGACTTATTCTGCCCCCCTTCTCCTAAGTGTTTCTCTGTTCAGTACTAAAAAGAGGTGACATTTAAGAACTGCAGAGTTTTGAATGTAGTATTTGTTGTGAAATGTTAATGCACTACAGTTTCATAAATATGGATTGCTTGCTATAGTTACATCTGGGGCTTTTCACATTGGGCTAAATGTGTTTTTACAGGACAGTGACTTGAGATGGTGTCAGTGTTGTGAAATACTAGAGCAGACATAGGAAAACTCCAGATGTTTGGGACTACAATTCCCATCATCCCTAGCTAACAGGACCAGTGGTCAGGGATGGTGGGAATTGTAGTCTCATACATCTGGAGGGCCGGAGTTTGCCTATGCCTGTTCTAGAGGTCCTCTTCTTGTTAACTGGCAACTAGTTTGTCTTCAAGTGAGATGGTGCTAATGTGCTGGAATTGTCACTTAGCTTACTTACTTCAGCTGGGCTTCTGTTCTTCAGTAACAGAGAGCCAACAGTGGAGTAAACTATATTTTCTAAGTAAAATGATGCTCCATCCTTCTACAGAAATTACCAGGGTGGTTTACAATGAAAGATCCATGCTCATAAAAATGCATAGGAAGGAATTCAATGCCAGCTTGCCAGATGGAACAATCCTTGCTCTCTGCTGTTCTGGGATTTTCCCTCAAAGCTCAAGCTTCCCCCCAAAACCACTCTGGCTGATCAGAAGAAACCCCCCCCCCATCTCTCATGGTGGAGAGGAGAGAAGGATTGTTCCTTCTGGCAAGCGGAAATGCTTGCACTGGCAGAATGTTGAGAAGAGCGAAATGTTGAATTCCTACCACTGTATTCCATGTAAACCACTTTTTAATTGGTTTTTATAAACAAGAATAATAATATACAAATAAGCATACCAAGTTTTCTCATGTCATTTGTATATCACAAAAACAGCACAATAAATGTGGGAAAATATCTAAAACATATGTTTCATTATTAGTGATCAATGTATAAATTCTTGGTTTATGAATTGGTTTAAACAATTAGAAAAAGAAGAAAAAAATTAAGGGGGGAAGTGGGAGTGGTGAGTGGGGTGGGGTGGTTATGCTTCTATTATTCTACTTAGCGTGTGTGAGGGGTTGTGTCAGCGTTACTTGTATGGGTTCTATTACTGTCCACTTGTTGTATTTCCTTGGTGGTGAGAGAGGTTGGGTGTGGCTAAGGGTTTGGGTGGTTGTCTTTGGTTGGCTGTAGTGAGAATTGTTTTTGTGTGTGAGTGGGGTGTGAGTGTGTATTTTTTAATCAGGTTAGCCAGATTGATTCGTATGCTGTCAGGGGATTCTTCTTGTTGTCTTGTTGGGCTGTGTATGTGATAAAGGGGAACCAAACCGGGGTGAAGGCGTCTTCTTCTATTTGTCCCCATGTCAGTTTCGGGGTATTGGTTAGCTTTTCTAATAAGGTTGTTTCCCATACTATTTGATACCAATGGTCCATGTTTACTCCTGACAGGTCTCTCCAGTGTCTGGCCATGATGTTTCTGGCTGCTGAGAGTAGGTGGGTTATGAGCTCTTTATGATGTGAGTGGGCATTATTATCTTGGAAGATGTTTAGTAGGGCCAGTTCTGGGGTGACTTCTAATACTTGCTTAGTTATTTCACATATTTCTTGTATGATTGATGTCCAGGTTTTGGGACATTTCCACCACATATGGCGGTATGTTCCTGTGGAGGTGCACACTCTCCAGCATTTTGGTGAGGTTCCTGGGCGTATTAGCATCAGTTTCCATGGTGTTAGGTACCATCTGTAAGTGAGTTTCAGGGTGAGTCCTTTCCTTATCGCTGATATGGATTTAAAGGGAGGTTTAGACCACATTCTAGTCCATTGGGTGGGGTTAATCTCATAGTCTATGTTGTCCTCCCATTGTTTTTTAATTACATCAAGGGGGTCTGTGGGGTTTTGGAGCAGTAGTTTGTATATTGTGGAGACCATTCCTTTGCCGTGTCCCTTTGTTGTTAAGAGGTTTTCGAAGTAACCATGTAAACCACTTTGAGCTGTGGCTGATTAAGCAGTATAGAAATCCAACTAAATAATTAAAACTAAATTATTGGACTTAGGCAGGCACCAAGCAGATGAGTGAGACTGAGCTAGCTCATTCTTAAGGGGAGATGAGCTTGGCTTGGCTGGTGGACTCAAGGTGTCAGTCAGATGTCAGCTTCTTCTGACTGTGTGCCCTGTTTTCGTCACCTTTTCTCTTCCGTTCCACTGTGACTCTACTGCTCAAAAGGCATGTGCCACCAAGTGGAAGGAGGCAGCCAGCCAGGCACCTCATTGCCTTGTGCAACATCAGCCACAGCACACAGCTGCTAAATTATGCACACTGGCCAGTGCATTGCACAGTAATAACAGATTTTTCTGGGCCTCTCCCTGCACAGTGTGCATGTTTGTATAATAGATAAGCACATTAAAGCTTTTCAAAATACTGATGGCAATCCTAGGAGCAACTTATGTGAAAAATAAACGAAATATGTCTTCAATTTAAAACACTTCTAGGGCTACCACTAACACTGCCACCACTACAGAAAAAAGCATGTTAGGAATGAATAAATGAGCTCAAATTTGATCAAGCCTCTAGACAGCATCATATCTGGTGAAGGAGAACAGAAATGGACATACCTGCAATGCCACCGGCCATCCACACAGAAAAGGGACTCGGAGAAAGGCATCCATCTGGAGTGATCCATCCACAAAGTAACGTGTAAGGGATGAAGTATAAGCAATATCCTGGAATATCCCTCAGAATCATGGCAGAAGAACCGCGGTACAATCCCCCTAAACCCTCCTGCCGAAGGATCATGCCAACACAGTGAACTGGACCTCTGTAAGCAGTCTCTACTGAAAAGCCAGCCGCTCTGTGCTTCAGGTTTATGTTGGCTGCTGGAGCAAGGAAAAACATGCTTAGTATCAAGTTACCTAGTATTCTTCAGAACATCGCTTTCCATGTCTGTTTCCTTTATGTTCCTTCTTTTGTTTTGACAATCTCTGTCTGACTAAAAGCTGCTATGGAAGTTTTAAAGCAGAGGTTGGCTGGCCACAAGTCATGGATTATTTAGCTGCCATTCCTACATTGCTGGGGGTTGGACTAGATTATCCTCAGGGTCACTTCCAACTCTATGATTCTTCCCAGGTGGTTCTGGGAAAGTGGGGGGGCACCTTACCTACAAACCCAGTGCTGGCTCTGGTGCTTGGGATTGCAATTTAAGGTCCAAACAACTTGTATATTTAACAAAAGTGTTTGATCCAGCTGCTCTTGTTTTGAATAAAAAGTATCTGCACTGCAGAACCCTAATCTGGAACCTGCTCCCATTCTGGTTCTATTCCAACGTTTGCTGCCAATTATCCTTTCCTGGTCTGCCTTTTGCCCCTGAAACTGCTCTCTAAAATGCAACTGGTCAGATTAAGTGCTAATCACACTAATTTAAACATGTGACTAACGTGATGCGGTTTGCCTGTAGGACAAATAGTTTTGGGAACATCCCTCTGTAATATTACACTGGGAGAAAACTGACAGCAATGGCAAAAAAAGGAGGAAGGAAAATTGCCTGCAGCTTTGATGGTAATCTTTTCATTTCAACAACAGCTCACTTTTCAAAATGAGCTGTACAATACATTCAGATTTTCTTTGTCATACTCATGTTCTGGCCTTAACAGCTTATAAAAAACCTGTTGTTTTCTATTTGTTTTCTGCTTTAATAAATAAAACAATACTGTGGCAGATACTGTTTTCTGCTTGTGTAGTTCTCTGTAGCTCAAAGCTTGGAAATTAAAGAGCGAGAGAAATTCTCCACTCATATCAGAGCCTCACAATATTGCTTCTATCCACTGTATGTTTTCCATCACATAATTTGAGGTCAGGACTCTGAAGAATCTTTGCACCTTCATGCGGCAAACTATTTATCCATCTGCAATTGTTGTTGTTGTTTAGTCGTTTAGTCGTGTCCGACTCTTCGTGACCCCATGGACCAGAGCACGCCAGGCACTTCTGTCCTCCACTGCCCCCCGCAGTTTGATCAAACTCATGCTGGTAGCTTCAAGAACACCATCCAACCATCTCATTCTCTGTCGTCCCCTTCTCCTTGTGCCCTCCATCTTTCCCAACATCAGGGTCTTTTCCAGGGAGTCTTCTCTTCTCATGAGGTGGCCAAAGTATTGGAGCCTCAGCTTCACGATCTGTCCTTCCAGTGAGCGCTCAGGGCTGATTTCCTTCAGAATGGAGAGGTTTGATCTTCTTGCAGTCCATGGGACTCTCAAGAGTCTCCTCCAGCACCATAATTCAAAAGCATCAATTCTTCGGCGATCAACCTTCTTTATGGTCCAGCTCTCACTTCCATACATCACTACTGGGAAAACCATGGCTTTTACTATACGGACCTTTGTTGGCAAGGTGATGTCTCTGCTTTTTAAGATGTTGTCTAGGTTTGCCATCGCCTTTCTCCCAAGGAGCAGGCGTCTTTTAATTTCGTGACTGCTGTCACCATCTGCACTGATCATGGAGCCCAAGAAGGTAAAATCTCTCACTGCCTCCATTTCTTCCCCTTCTATTTGCCAGGAGGTGATGGGCCCAGTGGCCATGATCTTTGTTTTTTTGATGTTGAGCTTCAGACCATATTTTGCGCTCTCCTCTTTCACCCTCATTAAAAGGTTCTTTAATTCCTCTTCACTTTCTGCCATCAAGGTTGTGTCATCTGCATATCTGAGGTTGTTGATATTTCTTCCGGCAATCTTAATTCCGGCTTGGGATTCATCCAGCCCAGCCTTTCGCATGATGAATTCTGCATATAAGTTAAATAAGCATGGAGACAATATACAGCCTTGCCGTACTCCTTTTCCAATTTTGAACCAATCAGTTGTTCCATATCCAGTTCTAACTGTAGCTTCTTGTCCCACATAGAGATTTCTCAGGAGACAGATGAGGTGATCAGGCACTCCCATTTCTTTAAGAACTTGCCATAGTTTGCTGTGGTCAACACAGTCAAAGGCTTTTGCATAGTCAATGAAGCAGAAGTAGATATCTTTCTGGAACTCTCTAGCTTTCTCCATAATCCAGCGCATGTTTGCAATTTGGTCTCTGGTTCCTCTGCCTCTTCTAAATCCAGCTTGCACTTCTGGGAGTTCTCGGTCCACATACTGCTTGAGCCTTCCTTGTAGAATTTTAAGCATAACCTTGCTAGCGTGTGAAATGAGTGCAATTGTGCGGTAGTTGGAGCATTCTTTGGCACTGCCTTTCTTTGGGATTGGGATGTAGACTGATCTTCTCCAATCCTCTGGCCACTGCTGAGTTTTCCAAACTTGCTGGCATATTGAGTGTAGCACCTTGACAGCATCATCTTTTAAAATTTTAAACAGTTCAGCTGGAATACCATCACTTCCACTGGCCTTGTTATTTGCAGTGCTTTCTAAGGCCCATTTGACTTCACTCTCCAGGATGTCTGGCTCAAGGTCAGCAACCACACTACCTGGGGTGTACGAGACATCCATATCTTTCTGGTATAATTCCTCTGTGTATTCTTGCCACCTCTTCTTGATGTCTTCTGCTTCAGTTAGGTCTTTACCACTTTTGTCCTTTATTATGGTAATCTTTGTACGAAATGTTCCTTTCATATTTCCGATTTTCTTGAACAGATCTCTGGTTCTTCCCATTCTGTTGCTTTCCTCTATTTCTTTGCATTGCTCGTTTAAGAAGGCCTTCTTGTCTCTCCTTGCTATTCTTTGGAAATCTGCATTCAATTTCTTGTATCTTTCATTATCTCCCTCGCATTTTGCTTGCCTTCTCTCCCCCGCTATTTGTAAGGCCTCGTTGGACAGCCACTTTGCTTTCTTGCATTTCTTTTTCATTTCATTCATTTCATTCATTTCTTTTTCTTTTTCCATCTGCAATTAGAAGCATTTTAAACTTTTTTGGTCCATAAATGAGAGTTGTATTAGGTATACTTCATTCTACACATATGAGAACACATGGTAAAGTAAAAAAATATTATATATAAGATTGAGCCATATATGTTGGTCATATCTAGTTATAACACCACTGACATATCATTATAAGTTGGGATAAAGCATAAGCTAGAAACACAGAAGATTAAAAAGAAATTAAAAAATGATTTTCTTTTACCTGCAATAAATGTTTGTGTCTGCATCTGCAGCCTTATCTTTACCAGATCAACTGGACCACCAATTCCAACTGAAACAGCCCCTGCTGCCATGCTTGCTAAAGCCAAGTCCGCAAGTGATGGAGGATGGTGAGAATTCCCATAGCGCTGTTGGCTAATGAGCCTTTGGGTATTGCTAAATACACCGAATACCACTGAGTTGTAGATAGCAATGCTAACTAGTGGGAAAGACATTCCCTTGAAGAACCCAGCCACCTGCAGATGAAAGAAAGTTGGATGTGAATAAGAATGTGTATGATTGTTCCTTACAGAAAGCTTTAAAATCACTGTTTTACCCAGATAAGACAAGAATGATGACTTAAAAAAAGCCACAATAACCTTCCTTCCTCTTGATACTGAGCAATACAAGAACAAGTGCAGCAATTGTACACGGTAACTCAATACATTTAAGAACAGCACAACTAAAATAATGACATCAAACAGCAGCAGACCCTCCAAGTGTCCATATTTTCCAGGGACATCCCTGATATACAGAGGCTGTCCTGGTTTCTGATTTGATCCTGGAATGTCCCACTTTTCCTTAGGATGTCCCTATTTTCACTGCAGAAGTGTTGGAGGGTATGTTAGGCTATCTCTATTTTTGTTGGAGAAATGTTGGTAGGGTTTGGAGTTCTCCGACCCCTGAGCCGTCTGAAGGCAATCCTGTACAGGGAAGCTTTTTAAAATGTTTAATGTTTTATTGCATTTTTGTATATGTTGGAAGCTGCTCAGAGTGGCTGGGGCAACCCAGTAAGATGTGTGGGGTATAAATAGTAAAATTATCATTATGGAATGGGACGTCCCTCTTTTCATTGGAGAAATGTTGGAGGGTATGCAGCAGTGGAGCTATAACACTGTTAAGACCCAGGATGAAAAGCATATCTCCAACAAAAAAATCTTTTTACCTGATATTGCAAACTTGACAGTGTGTGGGACAATCACACTTTCTCAGGGAAGGAACTGTCCAATCTGGGTGCTGCCACCAAGAAGGCCCTGTCTCAAGTCACCACAGAATGGGCCATGTTGGTTAGCAGAATCATGAGCCAGTTGCCTTACATGAAATTAAACCATTGATCCATTTAGTGTTGTATATTCCAAGGACAGTTTCAGCACCTGGTATGTCCTGCTTGGGTCAAACGCTGCTCGGCACCCTTTTTTGGCACTCTGATCACCAACACTGCTGCTTGCCACTAACACCCACCAGCAGCTATGGCTGCCACGGTGAGCAGGTGGGTAGGGGAGACACTAGCAGGATAGGATCAGAGGCTGCTATGCTGAGGGCCTCTTCAAATCTAGAGTTGTCATGGTGTATTCTGACAAAAATATATACTTACAGCTTCATTCCTGTAGACAGTGAGAACACATTTAAATGTGTTTCCATAGCCTTGTCCAGCTTGTAAGCGAGTCTGCAGAAGAACACAATTATGAAATTAAACAGAAAGAAATGTGTTTCCAATTAATCGAGAGCACATGCTTTACAAACAATGTCCACTTTTATTTGACCATAATTCTTGCTTTGTTCCAAAGAAAAATCAGGGCAACAAATCATGCTCTCTGTCCAGTCTATGCATTACCAGAAGCAATTCTAACCACAATGTGATATCTAAAGCCCCTATTGTCAACATATTTTGAATGTAGGAATTACCGTATTTACTACTACTACCACTACTTCTATAGAGCCCTTCATCTGAGGAACACAGGACAGTTTACAATATACAAGATTTATATACTGCTACATTGTAGGATAAAATTATTTATTTTTGGCAAAAAAGAGTACAAAAATTGGGGAGGATCCTATATTATTTATGAGAATGAATCTTATACAGATTCATCAGTATGGGAAATAGCATTTAAATTCTTTATAGAATACCAGGCTAACTACTGCCTTACCAGAAAGTAAAAGAGAGAGAGAGGCAGACAGACAGCACATGTGGGACTTAGCACAATCTTTTACTTTTTCACCTCTTTATTTTATTATTTGCTTGGTTAATTATACTATATCATTTAACAGATTTGTTACTCAAGGACTCATCAAAAACTAGTGTGCTGGGCTGCACTTAAGTATCTCTGTCTGGCTTTAAGCGAAAGCTGAATCCCATACTTGCCCATACACAGACACAAACCATAAGAGCAATCTGGTTTAGCTACATTAAAATCCAGGTCATGCTTGCTTAAGCTACCTTCCAAATTCCTTTTATTCACTGACCATCACATTAATTTCTTGTTCACTGAAATCAGCCCTCTGGCTGGCAGATCTCTCATGGGGTTTAAAGTTTTGTCAAAGTACTCCCTCTGAGCACGGCCTACATGGCTTACTTGTTAGTTTGAAGAGACCTGATGTACTGGAACATAATCCACATTCAATGCACCAAGCTATTCCTCACGGCTCCCCATTCTCACCCCCCTATTCTTCAGGATGCGCCTTTGCTATGTTCATCAGTAAATACTGAATTACTCTATGACTCCACTTCTCCATTCACCATTTAAGACCTTTCCCTTCCCCCCACTGATTTGGAAATGCAACAAAGCTGCCTCGTTGCTATTCCTCTGCTGCATCCAGATCCAAGGGCAAAGAAGGTGCCAGCTTGACAGTTGTCTTTTAAGCCTTGAAAGATGCGTTGCTTGTTTCTTGGCTGTGCTCAAGCAAATGTAGGAAACGTAGCAAAAATGTTCCCACAAGACCTATTGTCGGCTCGCGGCACGCACTACCAGCAGCGACAGTATGAAACAATCCATTTGCCAGAACTGGAAGGCACATATTCCTTCGACGCTTGCTTCATGGACGGCACAACAAATTGTAAACACACAAATGCGATTAGTGCTCTGGCACAGCAACAACAGGAAGGAGGGGGGAGAGCATTCAGCCAAGCACTGTACTTTGACGCCTCTCGCTTTCAAACCCTCCAAGCATGCACAGCCACAACCCTGTTGATGGGAAGACAGCACTTGCTACACGCTGGAACAGTCTCCTGCAATATCCTGGCCCTGACAACAGGCAGCATCTTCTGCATCGTAAAATGGACAAGGCTGTAAACCAAGGTTGGAGCAGACTCCCAGTCTCAGGGCCGAGTCTCACATGGACAATCAGGGCTACAGTGCAACCTACAGTGCCATCCGTGTGCATCCAAGGGCTCCTTGGGTTGCAGCATGGCAAATCCATGGTATAATGTTCACAGTGGCATGCTGAATCAGGAGCTGAACTCTGGTGGTGTTTTCTGCACTCACAGTGGCTTCTCTTTAGATATCTTCAGTGCTTTTTTCTGGGGGGGACGCAGGAGTACACATGCCCCTAAACATTTTGTGAATCTTTGTACTTTGGTCCATTTACTGTATTTATTTTTCCCAATTTGAACTATGAAATGGTGATTTTCTTGAGTCAAAATGAGAGTACCCCTAAACATTTTTTAAGGAAAAAAAAGCACTGGATATTTTCAAGCCACGGAAACAAACACACAAATGTAGGCCATCTCTAGAAGAATCTCCCAAATGGAGCAGCTACCAGTTTCCTATAACATGGACCTTCATTTCTGACTCACATTACAGAAACCCTTTTTGCCCTTTTTATTATGCCCTTAGAAATAATTGCATCCACCCATTGTTAAGAGGAGAGAGAAAGGTTGTTTTCTGCTGCTCCAGAGAAGCGGACACGGAGCAATGGATCCAAACTACAAGAAAGAAGATTCCACCTAAACATTAGGAAGAACTTCCTGACAGTAAGAGCTGTTCGGCAGTGGAATTTGCTGCCAAGGAGTGTGGTGGAGTCTCCTACTTTGGAGGTCTTTAAGCAGAGGCTTGACAACCATATGTCAGGAGTGCTCTGATGGTGTTTCCTGCTTGGCAGGGGGTTGGACTCGATGGCCCTTGTGGTCTCTTCCAACTCTATGATTCTATGATTCTAAGATCGCAGAAGGGAAGGATATCTCTTGCAAAGATCTGTTTTTTGTTGTCTGATGTAGAGAGGTACATATATTTATCCTTTAGAACTTTACAGATTTGTGTAACAAAACTTAAAGGGGGAATGGGAAATGATTTATCCTGTAGAGGTCGGGTAGTAGAAATGTAAACTACTATTATTAGTAGTATTCTTGTTGTTACTAATTTTATGTGTATAGTGACTGCTCGCTAAACACAATAAATAGAACTGAACATTGCAGAAACAGGACAAAAAAGGCATATGGGCTCCCCCCCCCCCCCGGCATAAAGCATACAGACACCTGCAACTTACTTCTTTACTGTATGATACTAAACTTCCTGCCAATTATAGCTAGGATTTGCCATTTTTAAATTAGTCCTGCTTCTGTGAATTAACAGCAGGGGAAAAAATAAGCAGGTAAAATGTGGAGAAAACTTCACTGATATTTCTGCGACTTCTCTGAAGTTAAGACATAAGAGCAGGGTCAGTGAAAAGGTGGCAACCCTAAACACAACTATGGGGGTGTTTCATGCATTTGTGAAATGCTGCCCCAGGCTTTCCACACGACCCGGAAAGCCATCCGTGGACAAATGCCAGCTCCCTCAGCCTGAAGCAAGATGAACGCCACACCCCATAGTCGCCTTTGACTGGAATTAACCGTCCAGGGGTCCTTTTACATACACACACACACACACACACACACACACTGTTGCACACCACCTCAATCTCTGAACGGTGTGCAAGATTCTTACTACGTATCGCACTACAAAGAGTACCCATGTTATCTGTAACATGATCTCTTTCTGTTTTGTATACAGTGGTACCTCTGGTTAAGAACTTAATTTGTTCTGGAGGTCCATTCTTAACCTGAAACTGTCCTTAACCTGAGGTACCACTTTAGCTAATGGGGCCTCCCACTGCCGCCGCACTGCTAGAGCACGATTTCTGTTCTCATCCTGAAGCAAAGTTCTTAACCCGAGGTTAGCGGAGTCTGTAACCTGAAGCGTCTGTAACCCGAGGTATACTAAACTGATTTCAGAACGACCGCAACACTATTTACCTTTACTGTGTCCAGAGGATGTCCCACAATTACAGCAGCAGCTCCTGGAGATTAAAATAAAACAACTGAATAAAAAACAAGTCATTTTTAAAAAATGTATCTTGTTGTTTACCTCAAAGCATGGCCGGGGGGGGGGGGGGCGGCTGCCATCTGAACAAACGACAAACCTCTCTGTTTTGTAAATTCCTAGTCAGCTCCCACCAGCATAATTATGCAAGCTGAGAAAACAATGTGAACCATAGATGGTCGCTGCATAAGCACCCCAGAGGAATTGCTTGTCAGTACAAATCCGTACTTTCTCTGGACCAGGCTGGGGTGTGGATTGGACTGGATAAAAGGGTTCCTCTGCCCAGCTCTGCCAGCTTCTGTCTGCAGAGTGATGCCCCATCTCTAGCATAGAGCCACCCTTCTGCCCACCAAACAGGTGGGTGAAAGTGCTGCTGGTGGGTTCCCCATTGATAGAAGGCAACAGAAAGCTCTGGAATAGATCTCAGGCCAGCCCCACTGCTGCCACATGATAGCATAGGGTCCAGTCTGGGTCCATTCCCTGTGTCATCTCCAGGCTGGTGCAGCCATCAGCCTTCCCTTCACCCTTGACACCATGCTCAGTGGGGCTGTGGATGCAGCAATGGCCCCACCACTCTGTTAAGCCTTGCCAGGATTAGAGTTGCATCCTGAGCCGGCAATTTCCAACCTGTGTGTCAGAACATAATAAGGGCTTTTTTTTCAGGGAGAACTCACAGGAACTCAGTTCTGGCACCTCTCAGAAGAATGAGGGAGGGGTTCATGGTGAGTTCTGGCACCTCTTTTTCTAGAAAAATATTCCTGAGCACAATCGTTTGGATGCCATGAAAAATACATGAATGAAATAACTACAGACCATCAGCTGAAGTTAAATATTGCCTATTTTCAGTTCACCTATCCAGGCGGTACTTTCCCTATGAGGAATTATGTAGCCCATAACCCTCCACAACTTGTGCTAAAAGTGATCTACAGAATGTATTTGGAAAGATTCTCTGAAGCTTTCTTTCACAAGTCAGGATGTGTTGAAAACTTTACCCTTAACATTGATTTTTACATCCAATTGATTGTTCACCCGATTTGAGCTCAAGATGACTCAAAATTGCCAGGAGACACTGAGAATACAGACAAATAATTAAACATACTATGGATAAGACGTGCATAACATGCATACAGAAATTAAGTTTTCAGATTTCTCTCATGGAGAAAATAAATGACAGTTTTGTGTAGATTTTTTGTTTTTTTTTACTTACTTGGGAGCATTTCTGAGAGTTTTTCAATAAGACAGTAGTTGTGCAAGAGGAGGAGGCTGCCAAATCTGAGCTAACACTCTCAACTCTTACCCACCTGTTTCTCATTCAGCAGGAAAATATCTAATGCATCATCATCATCATCATCGTCATCTGTGAAGTAAGGTGCCAGGAGAGGATTTTGCTCCTGGGGAGGTTTTTAAGTACAATATTGACGAGGATCCCAATTGTTACCATGCTATTTGGTTTGGTTAACATTGAAACCAATGTAATTGGTAAACCAATGTAAATAAATGGGGCAGGAATTTGCCTACCAATTTGAAACCAATTAGTTTGATCAGCTTTATTGGCAACTATTATTGGAAACCATCTGGAAACCGTTTCCTGTTTTAGGGTGGTATTCAACTAAGTTTTACTCAGAGTAAACCCACTGAATTGAATGAACATCACAGATTTAGCCCATTAATTTCAGTATTCTGAGTAAAATTTAGTTCCACCCTTTGTCTCTTTCTTTTCAGGTATTTTGTCATATGTGATGAATTATCTTAATTGGAAGGGATTCCCTTCTAGTTACTTTCAGTCAGAGAAAGCTACCTATACTTTCCTGCACCAAAGGTGTGTTTCTTTTAGCACATACCAAGGTGGAGTCAAATATACTGTTAACTTTTCCGAGCGAGTGCTATGACAAAACTTATTTAAGTATACAGATGAGGAAATGAACATTCTCGTCTTTGGTCATTAGCCAGGTAAGTCACAGATGATGTACTGACAACCAATCTATAGGACAAGTTTGAACCCATCAGTATTTGCGGTTGTTATTCTCAAGCTGAGATATCTGGCAACTACAGCTTAGCTGTTAGATGAAAAGCCAAGCAATTAGCACCTTGGCATTTTGGCTTGCTTTCCACCAAGGATCTAAATATTGCCAATGTTTCGAAACTGTTAGGCCTGTATCCAATATAGCGCTGCATAACCATCCTGTCAGCACAAGGATTTCCACTTGCGCAATGGTGCTTTTCCTTTTTTCCTCCCCCTATATGCTCCCTAAATCTGTTCTGGGATTTCCCCCCAATGCTCCAGAGCAGATTTTGGGGGGAGGGCACAGGGCATACACAGGAGGTGTGGGAAGAGAGAGGGGGGGGAATCCTTGCACCAATGGGAGAATGCAGAGGGCTGGACTGGATGATTCCAACTCTACAATTCTATGATTCTATGACAGCTACCCAGAGGTGTAGGAAGGTCAGGTTGTACCCGGTGGGGAAATTTTTTGTCATGCCCCCCACATTGATTGGGGTTTTTTTTGCCTGCAAAAATGGTTTTACGTTATTTCATATTTTCTTACAAAGGAATGTGGATTCTGAGCCTCTGATAACAACCCAAAGGGTGCTCATCAATGGTTCCTCTTCATCCTGGAGAAGAGTGACTAGTGGGGTGCCACAGGGTTCTGTCTTGGGCCCGGTCTTATTCAACATCTTTATCAACGACTTGGATGATGGACTCAAGGGCATCCTGATCAAATTTGCAGATGACACCAAACTGGGAGGGGTGGCTAACACCCCAGAGGACAGGAACACACTTCAAAACGACCTTGACAGATTAGAGAACTGGGCAAAAACAAACAAGATGAATTTTAACAGGGAGAAATGTAAAGTATTGCACTTGGGCAAAAAAAATGAGAGGCACAAATACAAGATGGGTGACACCTGGCTTGAGAGCAGTACATGTGAAAAGGATCTAGGAGTCTTGGTTGACCATAAACTTGACATGAGCCAACAGTGTGACGCGGCAGCTAAAAAAGCCAATGCAATTCTGGGCTGCATCAATAGGAGTATAGCATCTAGATCAAGGGAAGTAATAGTGCCACTGTATTCTGCTCTGGTCAGACCTCACCTGGAGTACTGTGCCCAGTTCTGGGCACCACAATTCAAGAAGGACACTGACAAACTGGAACGTGTCCAGAGGAGGGCAACCAAAATGGTCAAAGGCCTGGAAACGATGCCTTATGAGGAACGGCTAAGGGAGCTGGGCATGTTTAGCCTGGAGAAGAGGAGGTTAAGGGGTGATATGATAGCCATGTTCAAATATATAAAAGGATGTCACATAGAGGAGGGAGAAAGGTTGTTTTCTGCTGCTCCAGAGAAGCGGACCCGGAGCAATGGATCCAAACTACAAGAAAGAAGATTCCACCTAAACATTAGGAAGACCTTCCTGACAGTAAGAGCTGTTCGACAGTGGAATTTGCTGCCAAGGAGTGTGGTGGAGTCTCCTACTTTGGAGGTCTTTAAGCAGAGGCTTGACAACCATATGTCAGGAGTGCTCTGATGGTGTTTCCTGCTTGGCAGGGGGTTGGACTCGATGGCCCTTGTGGTCTATTCCAACTCTATGATTCTATGATTCTATGATTCTAAGTATGCAACTATGGACAGATACTTAAAGCTACAGGATGGATTGTGTTTTGGCTTGTGTTATTGTATTTATATTTATTGTTTATTTATTTAATAAAACTTATTTTAAAAAACCTGCAAAGTGGTTTACCAAAACAAAAAACAAAAAAACACCACAGCAATAAAATCAAGAAAAATGAACAATCCTACTTTAAAACATACAAAAGCTGAAATATTAAGATTAAAATTACTTCAACTTCCTAAGCATCTAGGTATGCTTGCCTAAAGAAGAATGCTTTTAGCAGGTGCCCAAAAAGAGTCTAGCAAAGGCACGTGCTGAAATATTAAGATTAAAATTACTTCAACTTCCTAAGCATCTAGGTATGCTTGCCTAAAGAAGAATGCTTTTAGCAGGTGCCCAAAAAGAGTCTAGCAAAGGCACGTGCTTTGTTGAAATTTCAGCCTTCATGACATAGGAAAAAGGCTGAGTAAACAGCTATTTTCGTGGAGGAGGGTCAAGATATTAACTGATATGCATGAAATTTCATATGTCGCTATATAATCCCTAGTGTAGTAAGATAAGACCTTTGGAGCAGGCATTAAAAAAAAGAGTTTTTTTTTATGAACCGCCCTATTAGGGCAGTAATTGTTCCTTGATAATTTGTCACCCCCCCCTTGATAATTTTTCACCTGGGGCGACCCGTCCCCCCCTTTCCTACGCCCCTGCACCTACCTAGCACTACATGGGATACAAGCCTTAGGTTCCAAATTTAATCAATAGTTGCTCTCTCTATGCAAGAATTGTGTTCTGTTTATCTATTAGAAACATAGGGAAGTTGCCTTATAATGAATCTAACCCATGGCCCATCTAGCTCAATATTATACGATCACTAGCAGCACTTTTTAGATCTGATCAGGCCCGGCTACCTACCCCTCATTTTCCTCTACAGCACTTGCAGAAATCACCTTCTTGACCATTGGACTATCAGTCTTGCCTGCTTATAAAACTATACTTTTATCAATTGACCAAATTTGAACAGTTATTGTTCCTTGTGATATTGTTTAAGCAAAGTCTGAGAACATGAGTAGTTCTGTACATGAAGTAACAATCATCTTCTCCCATTTTTCTTTTTAAAAAATAATGTAAAATTGTAGGTGGAATAGAAGAGAGAATTTTGGATCCAGAATTGATCTTCCATTCTTGGAGAGCCTTTGATCCGGCAGAGACTCTCACTGATGGAGGTGATTTATTTTATTTTGGGGCCAAATTTCCCACGTTTCTGCTTCAAGCTTCTATACTACCTTCCATGAAGGATTGAAGGATCCCCCAATTATCCAGAGTAGATTTTCAGGGACTGAAAGTGTTTATAAAGTACCCAGTGAATAGGCACTAATGAGTGGAGATATAAATATATATACTGTAGTGCCATTCAATGGAAATTGCCTCTCCATGCATCTATAAGAGGGAGCACTGCAAGAGTGGAACTCCATTCACAGAATTTCATGATCCAACCCATTTGTCATTTAAAAATAAAAAAACTTGTTTTTATTGCTTGTTAGCCGCCCTGAGCCTGGCCTTGGCTGGGGAGGGCGGGGTATAAATAATAATAATAATAATAATAATAATAATAATAATAATAATAATAATAATAATAATTTATGTCTCTTTATTGTCATACCAGTTTATCTAATTTTCAGAATCTCTGTAAATGATCTTGTATGATTTTATGATGTTTTAAACAGATAAATTGGACAGAGAATGTTTACATTACTTTGCTTAGATTTTCTTCCGCATAGAGGACAGAAGCTGAATTACATCAGCCATCAACTCAGTGGTCCTAAGAGCTTCCTCATACGCTATCTTTTTAGCATGGTAAACATGTTGTGCATTTACTAGAAAGATAGCATGCAAGGCAGACTATCCCTCTTTAACATGTGTACACACAGTGCAACTGGTGTTTATTTTTAGTAATGTGAGTAAACAACATTTGCCGCTAGTAAATCTTCATTAGAACTGATCCTGCGTCTACTGTAAAGGTGACAGGTCATTTACATTTTCCTTACCATTAATTACCTTGTCATTTTACAGCTTTACAGTATAAGCAACCACTACAGTGTCTGGGACTGCCACCAGACAGAATCAGCTGGAAAGGCTGGTGGCCATGAAATGTGCTCCCTTGGGAGGTAATAGCAAGACGGCAGGCTGTGCTATTTGCCAAATGAACATTTGCCCATTGAAAAACAGAAGAGGGTTTTGCATGAGCATGGCACTATATATATATATATACACATACACACGGTCATACCTCGGGATAAATGTGCTTCAAGTTAAGTATTTTCGCTATGCACTCCGCAGCGACCCAGAAGTAACGGAGCGCGTTACTTTTGGGTTTCGCTGCTCGCACATGCACAGACAGTCAAAATGACACCACGTGCATGCGCGGAAGCAGCAAAAAGCAATCCACGCATGCGCAGACGCGCAGTTGCATCTTACGTTCTGTTCAGGATATGAATGGGGCTCTGGAATGGATCCCGTTAGCATCCCAAGGTACCACTGTGTATGTATATATAAACACTATTAGGCTATAATGTGAAGACTTTCCCCTTCCTTAACTCTTTCATCAAGTGAAATATAAGAATTTTACACGTGTTACAAAAGCTATGCATCTTAGGGTAAGAAGCAATGAGAAAAATAGCCTTATTTCTCTTACTCCAAGGATTTTGCAAAGTAACTAACAGTCTCTCTTATAAGAGTTAATTAGTAAAACAAGAGTCCTGGGATAGCTGGCTTTTCTATTTGCCACTTCTGTATGTATGTATGTATGTATGTATGTATGTATGTACAGTGGCGTAGCGTGGGGGGTGCAGGGGGGGGCCGGCCGCACCGGGTGCAACATCTGGGGGTTAGGGGCGCAATTCCACGGGTTAGGGGGCGCAAATCCACGGGTTAGGGGGCGCAAATTACTTGCCTTGCCCCGGGTGCTGACAACCCACGCTATGCCACTGTGTATGTATGTATGTATTTACATGCTTTAGCTGAGATTCCTGCATTGCAGGGGGTTGGACTAGATGACCAACTCTCCAATTCTATGATTTATATATACCACATTTTCTCCCAAGGAGCTCAAGATGGTGCACATGATTCTCCTGCTTAAGAAACTCAACAGGGTTACCAGGAACACCCCCAGTCCATCTTCCACCCCAGCCTCCTTCTATGGCTGGTAAACTAAAGGACATTGTTGCAGCCTCTTCAGGAGATCTCATACGTTTTCCTGGGACACCTGCATGCATGAACTCTTACTCTGGAAATAACAGTAAGAGGCTGTCACCTCAGGTTCTCCTGAAAGGAGTAGGATTACAATTCGGTACTACAGTGGTACCCCGCAAGACGAATGCCTCGCAAGACGGAAAACCCGCAAGACGAAAGGGTTTTCTGTTTTGGAGGCGCTTCGCAAGACGAATTTCCCTATGGGCTTGCATCGCAAGACGAAAGCCCATAGGGATATGCTGGCGGTCGGGAGCAAAGACTTTCGCCCACAGCCGGCCTTCAGAAGAGGACCTCTTCTGAAGGCCACGGGGGGCAAAAGTCTTTGCTCCCCCCCGCCTGCCTTCCCCCCGCCTGCCCCGGGCGATCTTAAAATGCTGGCGGGCGGGAGCGAAGCGTTCGCTGCCGACCCCCAGCATTTTAAAACGCTGTTCCGAAGCGGGGGGCGGGAACAGCTGCCCCAGCCGCCCCACTTCGGAACGCTGTTCCGAAGCGGGGAGGGGGGGCGGGAACATCTGCCCCAGCCGCCCCACTTCAGAACGCTGTTCCGAAGCGGGGAGGGGGGGCGGGAACAGCTGCCCCAGCCGCCCCACTTCGGAACGCTGTTCCGAAGCGGGGAGGGGGGGCGGGAACAGCTGCCCCAGCCGCCCCACTTCGGAACGCTGTTCCGAAGCGGGGAGGGCGGGCGGGAACAGCTGCCCCAGCCGCCCCACTTCGGAACGCTGTTCCGAAGCGGGGAGGGGGGGCGGGAACAGCTGCCCCAGCCGCCCCACTTCGGAACGCTGTTCCGAAGCGGGGAGGGGGGGCGGGAACAGCTGCCCCAGCCGCCCCACTTCGGAACGCTGTTCCGAAGCGGGGCTGGGGGCGGGAACACCTTCTGAAGGCGGGCAGGGGGCGAAAGTCTTTGTCCCCCCTGCCTGCCTTCCCAGGGGCTTTTAAATCGCCCCGGACAGCGGAGAAGTCCTCCGCTGTCTGGGGCGATTTTAAAATGCCGCCCGCCAGCATTTTAAGATCGCCTGGACAGCGGAGAAGTCCTCCGCTGTCTGGGGCGATTTTAAAATGCCGCCCGCCAGCATTTTAAGATCGCCTGGACAGCGGAGAAGTCCTCCGCTGTCCGGGGCGATTTTAAAATGCCGCCCGCCAGCATTTTAAGATCGCCCCGGACAGCGGAGAAGTCCTCCGCTGTCCCGGGGTTTTTTAAAATGCTGGGGGTGGGAAGAAAAGCCCTTGTCCCCCCCCCCAGCCTTCAGAAGAGGTCTGGGGACAGACTGTCCCCGGACCTGGTCTGAAGGCGGTTTCCCTAGGAACGCATTAATTGATTTTCAATGCATTCCTATGGGAAACCGTGCATCGCAAGACGAAAAACTCGCAAGACGAAGAGACTTGCGGAACGAATTAATTTCGTCTTGCGAGGCACCACTGTATACATCTTCGCACCTCTTAAAAGCAGGAAGGCACGAACCGGCAATATCAAGAGAGCACAAGCATTCACATCATTATGAGGAACAAGCCCTGGAATTGGGTATGAGAGAGCGGGGAAGCCCATGGAGAAGCTGTTGGACCTGAGATCTAAGGCCGTCTCCAAGGCCCGAGAAGGAGGGCCAAACACTGAATGTGGCAACCCAATCTAATGAGTAGGGAAATTCCTCAAAAGAAGAAACAAGGAAGACTGTACTCCTGTTCTTCTCTATAACTCATCTCTTCAGTGACTTAGAATCTTATGACTTGGTGGAGAGCGCCAAAGGAAGCACGAGCCACTCGCACTTCCTGTTCTCTGCTTCATTGTAATCTGTGAAGCAGAATCCTTTCATCACCCACCACCAATATGACCCTTGGGCTCCCTTCCAGCTCAACAATTCTAAGATTCAATGATCTTCATAATGAACATATGAGGGCCTCATGAAGAGAGGAAGCTCTCACATTGCACAGGGGGGAAATATGTGCATATTCTGCCTCAGACAGTACAAAGAATCATGGGATAAGACAGACCAACCCCCTTTTTGGCTCAAAGGAGGATCAGGCTCAATGAAACTTTGCAAAGCTATCACAGACATTTCATATTTCCTTTCTGGAGAAAGCCACAAATCCCTGATACATTCCAGGAGGGTCTTACTTTGTGTCAAACTTAGAAAATACAGTAAACACAAGAACAAAGGTTCAGAAATACATTAAAGGGACCCCTGACCATTAGGTCCAGTCATGACCGACTGGGGTTGCGGTGCTCATCTCGCTTTACTGGCCGAGGGAGCCAGCGTACAGCTTCTAGGTCATGTGGCCAGCATGACTAAGCCACTTCTGGCGAACCAGAGCAGCACATGGAAAAGCCGTTTACCTTTCCACTGGAGTGGTACCTATTTATCTACTTGCACTTTGATGTGCTTTCGAACTGCTAGGTTGGCAGGAGCAGGGACCGAGCAAAGGGAGCTCACCCCGTCACGGGGATTCGAACTGCCAACCTTCTGATCGGCAATTCCTAGGCTCTGTGGTTTAACCCACAGCACCACCCGCGTCCCTTTCTCGGGAATACATTAGTCATATCTCATTATGCTGCTTGCTACGGGGAGGCTCTTTAATCCATCAGAGGCTCCTGTCAATGGAACAAGGAGGGTAATATTGATCCCAATTTGCCCTTTCCTCTTCACCCCCATGCCACCTCTCACATGGTTCAAAGAGTCCCCCAATCCACCAGGCAGATTTGGAGGGGTGGGTGGGAGATAATGCAGGGAGAAGAGGGAATATGCAAAAATTGCTTTCCTCCCTTCATTCTGCTTACATAAGCCTTCACTGAATCAACTGTCCATTACTGGAGGGACAAAAGCCCATCCTACCCAATATGACCTTTCTACTAAAAACACACACCGGTATTTCCAATTCCTCTTAGGAACATAAGCTGCTGGTTTGTCTAGCTCAGTGTTGTCTACTGGCAGCAGCTCCCTAGGGTCTCAGGCAGGGGACATTCCCAGCCCAAACTGGAGATGGCAGGGATTGAACCTAGAAGCTTCTGCATGCAAAGCAGATGCTCTGCTAGCACTGAGCTATGACTGTTCCTTTCTTCAGCTTCATCTCAGGGGCTGCAATGCATTAAGAGCTCATTAAATTGAAGCAACTTTTTGCATGACTATTCCTCCAGTGAGAAAAGCACAGAAAGTGTTTTTTTCCTGTCCGGAATGTTTCCTTTGGACAGTTTTACAAAAAAATAAATAAAAATCTGGCAAATTGTCTATCTGAGCTCTCAGTAGCCGTGGATGTATGGCAAATGTCACCATCGTAAACCACAAGGTCATCTCCTGGGGTGCATGTGGCTCCTGTAGTCCACATTTTTAGAAAACAGATGAGATTTTCCCAAATGCTTGCTCAAAGAGCTAGTAAATTCTGAGCAAAAAGGGAGCTGATGAGAGATTTTACCCATCAATGTACAGTGCAGCGCATGTCACCACAAGATCCACTTTTGAATGCTTCGTGTATGTGTGGATTTACTCATGGACTGTTAGTAGCCCATTGTGGCAAGCACTGCCGTTCGATTCCCAATAGGAATCCGGAAAAACAACTGGCGTGAAGCCAGCAGAGCCCATCCATTTGCAAAAGGGGTTCTTCCATCCTGGAAGGGCTCAATCTCTTTGCAGATCTGCCTTCAGTCCAGCAGAAGCTCTCTCAGTTAGAGGAGGGAAAGGTGGTTTTCACTTAGTTTCCCCTATTCATGCCCTAGGGATGCGGGTGGCGCTGTGGTCTAAACTACTGAGCCTCTTGGGCTCGCCGATCAGAAGGTCGGGGGTTCGAATTACCCGCATTACCTCACATGGTGTTCTTGGGGGAAGGGAGTCTTCTGAGCCTCTGATGCAGTTTTTGTGGAGAAGGCTCCTGGCAGATAAATTTGGGAAATTCGCTTCCCTCTTTCTATCAACTGAAACATTCAATGAGCAGAAATCCGCTGGATCTATGAATCCAGCCCATTGGTATTTATGTTTCCCCCACATCTCCAGGGCAAATTTTGATGGAGAATAGGGAGCTACATGGGAAGAGGAAATCCGAGGAAATGATCTCTTTTTTGTAGGGCCTTACAGTACCTCTGGTTCCAACTGAACAAGAAGAGTGAGGGGAGGCAATCAGCCTTTTTGTCCACACACAGAAAACAGGCAGCAAAGTGGACTGGAAATGCTGGCAATTATCCATATTTTCTTATCAGGATTTCTAGAAAGAACTGGAGTTCATGAAGGGCAAGGGAGTGGATGAATGGTGCATTTTGACTGGCCAACATAATGTCCCAGCTGTCCAAACATCAGGCTCTGTCTCCATAGCTAATTGACTTAGGATATGCTAATAATGGTATTTCACTCAGAAGTATACTTTTTTTAAAAATCTGAACCATACATTACCTGTGGGTGTGAGTATGCTACCTTTGACACACACAAACACAAAAACACACTCACAGGTCTTTATATCCATAACAAGTAGATAAAACTTCACGAGGCACAAGGAATACTGCTTAATTCAGAACTTTTCTTCCAAAATTGGACATATTAACATACATGGAACACTTACACAGAATGTCATGTGTACCATCAGCCAAGCTCAGAGTTAACTAGTATTCAGCGAAATATGTGCCCCTCTGCTGATCCTTTTTCACAGCACCCCACAAGGGTCACTTACCTCCTACCCATCCAGCTACAAAATCATCCAACTGAAGGCTGCCCATAATATTATTATTATTATTTTTTAAAAAAGCAGTCCTGTTCAGTTTTATTCTTGGGCAGTTTGCAGTTCACATTCAGCTCCTTCAGCACCAAGCAAGCAACAGAAGAGAATCTGAATCTGCCTCCTTCAGCCTGTTTTTTTTCCACATCCCACAGTGTCCCAGAGTGACTGCAGCAGTTTGTTTCTTTGACAACTTTCAGCAGCCACAGAACTGAAACAACTCTGATTCCAACCTCTTACACTGTGTCTCTCCCAAAGTGCCTTCAAAGCCCACAGTGACATCACACTCACCCAGTTTAAAGGGACAGTGCCACAAGAGTCAAAGGCTACAGAAACAGTCTGGATATGTTACCAATTAAATGCAAATAACTAAGTTGCTTTGTTCACATATATGTTTTTTGCTTTTGAAAAAGGGAAGCGCGCGCTCTCTCTGTGTGTGTGTGTGTGCTGGTTTGCAACCCAAAAGTACAATTGTATGGGTGAATATCAGGGCTGGATTTAGGTTTGATGAGGCCCTAAGCTACTGAAGGTAATGGGGCCCTTTATATGTCCAGCTGTCCTTTGTCAACAAGCAATTTATCACTGTTTTTTGTGTTGAATATATGCTATATGGTAATTTATGGACCTAATTGTTATCTAAAGCCATTTGCACATACCAAATGTGCAAATAACAATTGTGGGGCCCATTACTTACATCATAGGAGCCTACACAACACAAAACACTGTTGCTGTATGTAGGTTTTATTTTATTTGTTTTTAATATTATATTTTGGAAATGTACATCCAGGTTTCCCCCCCCCCTTTAAATCCCCCCCCCCACAAGAGAGTGGGGCCCTAAGCTGTAGCTTGTTTAGTTTATACATAAATCCGGCACTGGTGGGCATATAGCTGGAATTACATAACCTGACAGAGTATAAGAAACCCAAAGTGGCCGGCGATATTTGCGGGGATGAAATGAAAGTCATCTCACCTCCTCATCCATTGGGTGAACATTACTAAGCAGTTACAGAAACATGAGAGCACCCTGCTTCTAAAAGATCTTGACAATCTTTAACTTAAATATCCTCCTGAAAACAGAAGAACTCAAGAAGATCATCATGAATTCTCTGGATGAATAGGAAGGAAAACTTAGCCAAAAGAGAATTTAGGCTAAATAGCATTAGCTTTAACACAGATGAGTTGCTACTGCTTCATTTTGAGCTATAAAGCAATCCTGGTGGGGGCCTGGGGAGGGTCTGGCACCCACCACTTCAGCTGCAGCTCTGCCAACTCCTGCTGGCCAAGGCAGAAAGTGCGAGTGGGGGACACTTCCCACCCACCCCACATTTTTTGCTGCACTAGCTCTAGGCTGGCCCAGCTGAGGAGTCTGAGGATCAGGGCTGTGGAGGGATTACAAGGATTTGGATCCAGCAGATGCAAAGCTGCCAGTGCCGTGAAACACCCTGGGTTGCTGCTAGTGGTACATTCCCACTTGGCAGGTGAAGCTTGCTTAGTGAGCCCCCTACTCCCCAGCAGCAGTGCTCTTCTCTACTGGCAGAGGCTGGTGAAGAGGCAAGTAGGCTAGGATGGGGCATACTTGCTCCTCTGTTAATACCCACCCATCCCCAGCCACCAACACTAGGAGGATTGTTGTTGATAGTCAGAAATCTACTTATGCTCTTAATTGTTTTTCCAGTAAAATGTAACGATGGACAGGAAGGTATTTCCAATAGATACTTGGATGTGGAAGTTTGTGCCATAATCAATTTACCTTTATGTTGTCTCTTTTCTCCTTTTGCTGCAACAAAATAACCTACATATTTCTAGAAGGAGTGCTCAGCTAATTATTTAATATTCTTATTTCCTATATATTGTTATTATTATTTAATATTGTCTGTTTTAGATAGCAATCCCTTTGGGATATGGACTTGTCATACTTGCTGCGTCCTCTGTCTGTTCGCCCACATGCCTGCACAGATCTTGCACCCATTCATCTTGTATGTGCTTTGGGTCAGTACACATGTCCTGCAATCCTTGTTTGCATCAGTGATCCCCGAATTACATGTAGACTCCTTTCTTAGGTTCAAGTGAACATATGAAAGCCAGTGGTTGGACCAGCAGGTGCAATGCAATTTTTCCACCCTCACATGTTTATTCCATATGGGGCTTTTGTTTCTGCTGAATTTGTTCCTGTGTACATTTCACTATATGCACACACTGCTTAGATCTGCAGGCTTGCTTTTCACATTATTGGGACAGTGGTGCAAATGTCATGCAAAGAAAGAGACTGGACCAGCAACAAGCAAATTAATGGGTTGAATTCTTTGGAAACAGATTGCTAAACTGAGGCATATTTTAGGAGCAACATCACCTGCTGCCAGGTTACTAAGAACTAGAAAAACGGGTTTCCTAATGTCAGAATTATGAAATACAAAGTAACTGTCCAGAATGGACAATGTATCACAGAGGTTGCAAAACAGCTAAGCCAGCATACACACAGAGTTATGTGTACTGTGCTGTTCCTTCACTGTATACACTGTGTATGTGTTTTGTCCCAAAAAGCAAATCCAAAGAAATTGGATACTGTATTCTGCACATTCATCAGGGTGGGGGGTGGGGGTATTTGCCCCTCTTTGTAAGAAAATGTCTATGTACCCAGTTCAATCATGGCTAGGCATACATTTGAATATGAGCCTCCCACTCCCAAACTCAGCACTGCTTCCCCTACCCTGGCCTGGGCATTTAAGAAAATTTCCATGATGGAAATGACATTTTGCTACTCAGAATCCACAGAGCCCAGTGCTAATACTTTGAATGAGGGTTGGGATTCACTAGCACAGTAGTAACCAAACTCTCAGGATTTTTACTCTTGACCTACAGTTATACATTACCAGATAAAACCAGTGGCACATTAACTAAGATCAAGTAATTTCATAATGTGATGACCTCAGTTCTTTACTTTTTACCCTAAAGGTAAAAGATTTCCAACTGTGAATTGTGCAGACCCAGAATGAACTCTTATTTCCTCACGTCTGTGACTATTGTTAAGAAAACAACCGCTTATCATTTAAGTGCCTTCATATTTAAGTTAAGCTTTTAGAGAAATAATCCCTAGAGGTGTAAAGAAGCAGGCCAGTCAATCATGAAAGCAAATGATCTCACTGAGATTTTCTAAAACAATACAGTTTGGACATGAACAAGTTGCTAAAACAAAGTCAACTATGGAAAATGTGTGAGAGACCACTGTGTGACATCTTCTGAATGTCATTATCATGATCCTGATTGTATAAAAGTACAGTACCAGTGAAGGAAGATATATTTATATAATGTATGTGCAAAAAGATGAAGAAAAGATAATTTAAAAATGAAGAAAAAAGATTACCTTTTCCATTAATACTGTCATATACATGGCCATATAGACTAAGAATAAGTGTGCATTTGATAATAATCATAGATCACACCTAACAAAGTACAGTGGTACCTCGGTTTATGAACTTAATCCATTCCAGAAGTCTGTTCTTAAACTGAAACCATTCTTAAACTGAGGTGCGCTTTCCCTAATGAGGCCTCCTGCCGCTGGTGCCCATCCACCATTTGGATTCCGTTCTTAGATCGAGGTAAAGTTTGCAAACCAGGACAGAACTTCCAGTTTTGCGGAGTTCATAAACCGAATCGTTCGTAAACAGGGCTGTTCTTAAACCGAGGTACCACCGTATGTGTGAGTTGCATTTGATTGTGCCTTAGTCATCCGATGTATTATGAACATACTTCATTCTTCTACAAAGCATTCTAAAACTGCCTTCCCCCTCTTGCCCTATCAGATTGGTCACTTTTACCATATTCACTATACCCCATACTTTGGTTAACCAATCTTCTGAATTTCTGTTTGAGAGACTTCCACTGTGACAGTCTGAGTTCTTACCCAATCCAAACTCCTGTTGTGCCCACTCTTCAAGTCATGCCAGAATGAATTTGGTGACTATTCTTAGCTCTTCTGCAACATGAAGTTGAATTACATACAGTGAAAGAAAACAGTAACTGGAAATATAGTACAGTACAGGTCTAAAATTAAATGAGGAGGTTTGGGTTTTGCTGTCCAACAGCAGCTCAGAGGAAAGATGACCTGTCAGAAATGTCTGTGAGAGAAAAAGTGCCAAGGCATAATACTCTGCAGTGGGCTTACTTTATTACATCAGCAGATTAACAGCTTCTCTAATATCTTCTCAGCCGTCTCAAGAATGATTGACATAGCAAGTCTAATAAGGCTCGCCTTTCCAGCTCTTTAGACATATTGCCAGTCACAAATACCGGAAGGTAAGACTGGTTGAATTCTGTCATCTCTTAGTTCTGAGCAGACAGGGAAGAGAAATTCAATTCAGTTCTCATTTAAAGGCAAACCTAACTATTTCACATTTTTTGAGACATTGTGCAAACTGAAAGACAGCCACCCTGTGAAATTCACGCTTCTCCAAACATTGCAATGCAGGTCTCCAGGCAGGAGAATGTGTGCAAAAAGTCACACACTAGGAGAAAAGGTATATTATAAAAGCATATATCTGTGAAAAGTAAAAAAATGCTTTGTAAAAATGAGCCTAGTAGGTAAAATTGCATACAAATATTATATTAGGAGAAATTTGCACTGAAATACTGTTGATTTTGCATGAGGAGTTAAAAAATTCGCAAAACGATTGGCTAATGTAAAGAACGGAGCATAAGATTGGACAAATGAGAAACCGAGGGAAACCAAAATCACTGCACATCATTGCTCAAAAATATGTGTTAAATTACTTTAAGGTTCCTTAAGCTGCCTAGATAAAACTTTCAAAACACCTATGTGCCATATTTTTGCAACTTTCCCCAAAACTAATTCATTTTCGCTGTACTTCGTTTAATAAGATAATCACAACACACACACTCCACCTTGAAAGACTGCTTTTCCCAGGAAAGGGGTACATGTGCAACTGTTTGTATGTGCCTGTAAACTTAGCTCAAAGTTCACCTAAAAAAAGAGAAATCCTGGCTCTGATGGCCCCACAAACCTAAAGCTCTAACTACATGTGATATTAAATGGGTCACTGCCCATCCACATCAGTGGCTTTTGTTTATTTAATAGTGAACACCCACTTTTTATCAAGACTATGATGCAAGGGTGATTTCACATCTCCAAATCCGCGCTGTGATATCCATGAAAACCCCTCCCCTCCCCTGCTATTGGTGGTGATGCATTTAGTGTCATTGTAGTTAGGCTCCAAGTCATGGCTTGCGAGGAATTCGTTTGCCTTTTGCTTTGGGGCCATCAGCGACAAGCCACAAACTGCTTCTGACTCAAGCAGCAGGTGAAATTAAAAAGAAACAAAGAAAGGAAAACTGTTAGCACACTGCCATCTGCTGTCAGCAAGAGCTGATTTTCCCCGGGCCTCTATTATCCCATTTAGTGAACACCAAGTCTGTCCAATACAACTGAGGGCTGGTAAATAAGACACGATGAGGAATTAAATACGTGACTGGCACTCTGAAATTATGTAAAGAAACAAAACAAGACAGGTGTGGGGTGGACTCCCCACTTCCCCCAAACTACACAATTCCACAGGGGGTAGAATACAGGTAGAATACTGTATCTTCATTTTTCACCCCTGCTGTGGAAATAACAGCAGGTGAGGAAGGACAATTTAATTAGGAGGCCAATTTAATCAGGAAACTGGTGTCGATAAAAGAATTAAGCATCTTTACCAGCTCTGCTTTTGCAGCCAAACCCAGAGGGCCCTGTGTAAAGTTAAAAAAGGGAGATCAGATCAGAGATCTCCTTCTGTTGTCATATCTGTCTTAGCCCTGAAGTGCTAAATTTTCTAAAAAAGACAAATGAGACGCATGAGAATATTCAGCAGAAGATATTTTCATCAACGTGTCAGTTAATGCCAGAGCCTAGCTATTACTCTGGTACTGACTTGCTCAAATGTCTTGAAGCAAAGGAAAGATATAACAACACTTCGTTTGCAACCCCTCCTCTTTTTTGCCTTCAGTACTTTAATACATGCTGGGTATGGACTCTTGAAGAACTTGCCTTAATATAGGAGTTTGGACTAGCGTGAGAACTTGAACTAGTACAGGATATTTGGACTTTTGGCAGACAGGCTCTCTCCCCAGTTGTCCAGTTCCACTCTTCTCCTGCCTTCACTTGCATTGCCAACAACTTGTGCTAATGGAGATGTTTTAAGCTCTCAATCCAATTGGCTGCTGAGGATATGAAACTCTCTGGGTGGGGAAAGAAAGCCACCTGGATGCCATCAAGGCCTTTAGGTCCTTTATCCGCAGTTATAATTCATGTCTCTGCACCTGCTTTGCTGCAACACATTCTACTCCCATATTCATAACATTCATCAGTTAAAGTCCTGGATTTCTTTCATGTTCCAGCCTCTGGGCAGAGTTCCCTCCTCTGTTTATACTGACTTCATACACAGAGGGAAAATATTCCTTTGTCCCAAGTGGAACTCAAAGTCATCTTTTCTTTCTAATAAGAAGCCTGGAGATTACCAAAGAGATACGGGATTAGTATATCCTCATCGCTGAGTCTTGAAGATGAACTGGAGCACACAGTACTGTAATATAGCCAGAAGTGGAGCAACAGGAAGCTCCCCATTCCAAACTTGGTGCAAAATTCTGTGCTTTTATGCCCAGAGATGTTGTGTTTTGAATCCCAAATTCTTTCCATAAAAAAGTGTAGCTGTCAAGCAGGCTTATGTTTATTGTGCACAGACCTCACAGAGCTACAGTATGATCAAGAGATTTAAGTCTAACATAATTTGCACATACAAAGTGGAGCTGTCTCCTGTGTGTGCTGCAATTCCTTCTGCAGCTGTGTCTAAAAGTAAGCTTTCTTGAGCCAAAGCCTCTAAGCCTGGGATCCATCATGAAGGATAACTTGAGAGGGGTAGAAATGAAACAGCTAGTTTTTGGCTGCAGGCATGAGTTCACTGTACGCCCGCTCTCAGGTATCTCTTACCTCTGTATGAGTGGAGAGAGAAAACTTTAAAGCAGAAGAACTGGAAACTCCTCTCTTGACCGCAACCTTTTGCTTATCCTTATTCAGGTTGTTGCCGGCCTGGTTCTTTGACATCATTCAGTTTTCATGGGGGAGATTGGTGTTTGTTGTTGGGAGCAAACCAGAAGGATCCCAATCACTTCCTGCCTAACTGGAAGTATTATACCACTTATTTGCTGTTGAGGCAGGACTAAGGACAGTTACAAACAGCGCTTTGTTTGCACACAAATAATCCCTACATAGAGCTCACGGTGACAGTAAAGATGTTGATATGAAATGCTCACGCCTAGGGACAGTCAAACCTGTCAATTTCTCATTTTTCCAATAATAAATCCAGTTCTCCACATTTCCACAGAATTTTCCAATTTATTTATTTTTAATCCGCATGAAAATTCATGTGTGAATTTCTCCTGATAATCACATTTCTGTATGTAGCTTTGACTAATGTGCACATTTTGTTTTGCAAGCCCCTTTCTTTACCCAATAAATGGCTCAGGACTGCAATACCTCAAGGACCACTTCTGCCCATATGAACCAACCCAGACCCTGCACTCATCAGCTGAGGCCCTTCTATGTCTGCCCACTCCACAAAAGGGCCAGAGGGCAGCAATATAGGAATGGGCCTTTCCTGCAGTGACTCCCTATTTATAGACTGCTCTCTCCTGGGCGGCCTGCCTGGCACCATCATTACATATCTTTAGTGCCCGGCAAAAACTTTCCTCTATAACCAGGCCTTTGGCCTTTAGCTACCTTTGGCTTTTTACAAGTGGGTGGGATGTTTTTATTGTACCGTATTTTTCGCCCTATAGGACACACTTTTTCCCCTCCAAAAATGAAGGGGAAATGTGTGTGTGCCCTATGGGGTGAATGCAGGCTTTCGCTGAAGCCTGGAGAGCGAGAGGGGTCGGTGTGCACCGACTGCTCTCGCTCTCCAGGCTTCAGGAGAGTCCCAGCGCCAGCCCCACAAGGTCGGGGGACAGAGGGAGGCGAAACGCCGGCATCCCGCTGTCTCCCGAAGTGGTTTGGAGGCTGACGGTGGGGAGACCCCGCCGCCAGCCCCGCAAGCTCCGGGGACAGTGGGGAGGCACAGCGTGTCTTCCCGCTGTCCCCGTACCTGATCTGAAGGCGGGCGGCGGGGAGAAGAGCGCTTCTCCCCGCTGCCTGCCCCGCAAGCTCCGGGGACAGCGGGGAGGCGCAGCGCGTCTTCCCGCTGTCCCCAGACCTGATCTGAAGGCGGACGGCGGGGAGAAGAGCGCTTCTCCCTGCTTCCGGCCCCACAAGCGCCTGGGGGGGAAATAATTTTTTTTCTTTATTTCCCCCGCAAAAAACTTCTATGGGCCGGTGCGTCCTATGGGGCGAAAAATATGGTATTTCTCTTTCCTCTTGGTTTTAATGTATCTATGAGGTGTTCATTGTCCATCTGTCTGTCTGTCTGTCTGTCTGTCTGTCTGTCTGTCTGTCTATAAGTTTCTTTGGTTTGCCCTGGTCAAGATAAAGCAACTAACAAATTGAAATAATAATAATAATAATAATAATAATAATAATAATAATAATAATAATAATAATAATAATAATAATATAATAATGCCTATTTGCATGTTACTTTCACTAACATATTTACTTGCTAGCTAAGTAGCTTGATATGCACAGCTTTGGGGAGAAGGGCTTTCAAATGCCAAAGCAAATCCAATTTTTAAGTAGTTGAAATATTTAATTCAGGAAAAGTAAAAGTTTGTGGGAATTTGTCGAAGCTAAATATAGCTCCATCCATGTTTGCCTCTCCAAGCGTTCTTCCCCCTTTCTCACTCCGTTGTTTGCTTTCCATGGATGGGATTGTGTTGGTGCCAACATGGGGCTCAATGGCAGCCTGAGGTCATCGTTTAGGAAGGAGAAGCTGGCTTGTCTTGAAGGCAAATGTTTCTGTTTACCCACAGACGTATTGGCAAACAATAATGGGGGCAAATACAGTGCTACAGTGAAATCACAAGGCGGTTTTTTAAAAGGAGAGTTCCTAGAGACTTATGAAAAGCCCTGAATAGCACTGAGAATTTTTATGGAAGAAAGGAAATACCAGAATAGACGGAAATGGCCATTTCTGTTTAGAAGAAAACACACATTCTCTGATTTCTATTTAGTCTCAGACGTGACTCTGTCCCTATATCCAATGTCCATTTCAGCCCTACAAATTCCCTGGTTTCTTACAGAGTTACATTTCTCTCCCCCCCACCATTGTTGCTCTTTATTTGAGGAATGAAGGGAAGGTTACAAGATCCCCAAGGCAGATAAATGCAAGCAAAATTATCTTTAAAACTGTTTAAACTGTCTGCTTTCAATTCCTAAACATGCCTGCTCCAAAATAAGTTAATTTGGACTTGCTCCTAGGTAAGTGTGCTTTGGAGTGTAGCCTCAAAGCAAATGGCCATTGCTGTGTGTAGGATTATGAGAATGGTTCACATCTGCATGGAGAAACATTTGTACAGATTCAGGGAGGGAATTAACAGGATCAAGAGCAACCATTTGCTAGTTAGGAATAGCAGTTGAGATTTAAAAAGGGCAGCGCAATGGATGCAACTCTTACTTTTGCGAAGTAGGCTGCATTTCAGTTATGCAAAGGCCAGTACTTTTTTAAAAAAAATACTCCCCCTTTTTATATACACTTCCATCCATCCATCCATCCAAGCTAGAGGCACTATCACAATTCAAGGAAATAGGAAATAGTCCAGGCAGGTGGGGTGTGTGGAGCAGGACTGTTAAGCCATGCTGACTGGGGAGGGAACTGCCGCACCAGCGCCGGAGGAGGAAAAAACTTAAACATGTAGCAGAGTTTCAAAAAAAATAGACCACAGGTAGATAAACAGATAAACCTTCTCTGACGGGAAGGTAAACGGCGTCTCCGTGCACTGCTCTGGTTCACCAGAAGCGGCTTAGTCATGCTGGCCACATGACCCGGAAGCCGGCTCCCTCGGCCAATAAAGCGAGATGAGCGCCGCAACCCCAGAGTCGGTCACGACTGGACCTAATGGTCAGGGGTCCCTTTACCTTTACTTCATCCAGCAGAGCTTTACTTTCTACTGAAGGCAAATGAGCATAAATGGTCACAAACCCAATATATCAGGATTGGCACAGTCCATAAAAAAATCCAATTGCAGCACTTAAAACAAAACCTATATTTAAAAGAACTTATAATGAGACTTAAACCTTAATAATAAACATACAGAACAGAACATCAGAACAAAGAGACAGAAAGAGAGAGAGAGCGAGAGCCAGGCTCCTCCTGGCCTGGCTATTATAGTATGACCTTGACAGAAACATAACAGAACGGGTTTAAACCAGCTGTACACAGCTTCCTGTAAGGGCTGCGGGTGGTGCTGTGGGCCTAGGACTTGCTGATCAGATAAAGAGAGATGAGCACTGCAACCCCAGAGTCAGTCACGACTGGACCTAATGGTCAGGGGTCCCTTTACCTTTACCTTACACAGCTTCCCAGAGAAATAACCAAAACATCAGAAACCTTCTTTCCATTTCTCTCACATAGAAATAAACCTTCTAGAATCTTCCTGAACTAATCAGAATAGGAAAGCTCTCTACACATCAGATCAATACTTTCTGTAGTAAGAAATGAAAACTGACAGGAACATGGCCCAGGAGAGTCCTGAGTCAAGATAGAAAGTTCTGAAGTCTGCATTTGTCCCCACAGGTCTGAGTGTAACTGCCCCTGGTTTACACAGACTGGCAGAGGCTCTCCAGGGTTTCAGAGTGAGGTCTCCCCCACCCCTACCTAGGATTGAACCCTGGGCCATGTGCATGCAAAGGAGGTGCTCTGTCACTAAGCACAAACCTTCCCTCCTGTGGTGTCTCCTCTTATCTTGCAACTCAAGCACGCATCTTTTCACTTGCTGCAATTTGGAATTCAGAGCAAGGGTGTTAGGACCTGAGATTTGATGTACTGGAGTGTTTATTTTTTAATAGGTGGGGCAAAGGGAGTAGCCAACTTTTTAACGAGGTTTCTGATATTTGCTCATTATTACTTCCCCAAATTAACCTATCCTTAACAAAAAGCTGGAAGAGAAATGGAAAGATCTTCTTGCAAAAGGCCACCTCCACAACAGTCCAAAAGTTCAGTTCTGCAAAGAATTCAGTGTCTCGCTACAAATCTGTTTCTGTTCATATGTTCCTCTCATTTCAGCTGCTGTTCCCAAAATTTCCCTTTAGCCACAGTTGTATAATCATAAAATGTGTGCCACCTAAACCCACGGAAACATATTGTTACCACAAATAATCACACACCTTCCCTGTTGCCACAGTAACAATGTTACCTCAATGTTATTTTTTTAACACTTGATGTTTTATGTTTTTAGATATGCTGTAAGCCACCCAGAGTGGCTGGGGAAACCTAGCCAGATGGGCGGGGTATAAATAATATTGATTATAAACTATAAACACCTGCTATTTTTTATTATTGGATGTTATGTATTACCGTAACACAGAGTACATTTCCTTTGCCTGTTGTGGTATAAAGGCAGGAGTCTATCTATCCCATTAATAACTTTTTGTTGTTCAATTCTAACAGAGAATATTCCTGGCAAATGCTGTGTGTATCCTTCAAAAACGAAAGATAATTTTCCACAGAAAGGCACAACATGTGCATAGAGGATTATTGCAGGCTGAAATAATGCTCTGCTCTTGACTGTGAGCGACAATAAAGTACTTGTCAGGTTTCCTGACTGGTGCATCCTCTAAGCCAGGAATGGGGAACCTTCAGACCTCCAGAAGTAGGTAAACTACAAATCCCCTGAGCCATAGCAAGCATGGCAAATGACATGGGATGGTGGGAACTGTAGTTCAACATCATGTGGAGGTCGGAAGGCACCCCACACCTGCTCCAAGCCTTCCACTGCACCAACCAAATGCAGGCCAAAGTGGATCATATCACACATACAAAGGATCAGAAACAAATAATTGATTATGAATCTGCAGAAATAGCTATTTACAGATCCCAGAATATTAGGAGCACATGCTTTGCCATTAAAAATGCGGCACTTGCCCATAGAGGGTGTCCATGTGGCCATATATTTTTCTCTCTCTCCACATCTGTGCATGTCAGGTATTTTATAGGAAACTGAAGATTCATGGATATGATGCAGATTTTGAGTAAGAAAAGGGGCAACTATAGAAAACAGGGCACTGACTGACTGACTGAATAAATAAATATTTATACCCCACCCATCTGGCTGGGTTTCCCCAGCCACTCTGGGTGGCTCCCAACAGAATATTAAAAACACAGTAAAACATAAAACATTAAAAAAAAACTTCCCTAAACAAGGCTGCCTTCAGATGTCTTCTAAAAGTCAGATAGTTGCTTATTTCCTTGACATCTGATGGGAGGGTGTTCCACAGGGCGGGCGCCACTACTGAGAAGGCCCTCTGCCTGGTTCCCTGGTTTTTAGTTTATAAAAGTTTTATACAGTGGACAGGAATATAAAAATAGCCCTGAAAGATCACAGAAAAGTCAGATGGGTGGGGTACTACTGTTGTTGTTGGTGGTGGTGCTGCTGCTGCTGCTGTTATTATAGCATCTTGTTCTGGCAGTGGCCAATCAGCTGCCTACAGGGAGAATTCTTTCCTCCTCTCTTAATACTAGAACCTGGAGTCAGCCAATTAAGCTGAATGGCAAGAGAGTCAGAACAGACAAGAGGAAGTACCTCTTTACATGGTTAAAACGATGTCGTTTAAGACACAGTGAGGGCTATAAAGTTAGAGGGTTTAAAAAGGGGATTAGACAAATTCATTGAGAATGCCCCAGCATCTCCTGAGGTGGTTTGGAGACACATTGCACTCTACTGATCCTTCATAAGAAGCCCTCCATGTTTGGTGCAGTGACGCTGAACAGGGTGGGATTCTGCCCAATCCCAAGCATGTTACTAGCAGGACTGGCTTGAGAGAATAAAGGCTACAGATCAAGTTCACAGGGAATCATGCTGGAAATATTAATTTTCTGTATTTCACAGCATTGTTGACAAAGCATTGCCTAAAATCATTGTTTCTCGAAGTTTTGATGGGTTTTGGGGTGTTGCTTTTAAAAAAAATTGTAACTGAAACATAAGTTGAACACACCGGTGGACCTTTTAAAATTCAAGGCTATTTGCTTAGATTGGTGATGTATATTTGCAAATATCATACAATATATTCAGAGCACCAGTACTTCCCCCTGCCTTGCTTTGAGTCATTCCTCAGATATCCTTTAGGCAGCAGTGTGTGCTTATAATTTGATCGTTTTTTAAAATAAATAAATAAACAAACAAGCCCCAGCACCTGTTCACCTGCTTTCTTCAGCCGATTATAACAAATAAAAAGCAAAAACAGGAGGAAACTGATTCAAGAGGACTTCTGTGCTATTCAAGTTCTGATTACAACAAATAGAATAAAACTGTCCTTCCCCCATGACAAAAAAACAACAACACAATTTTGTAGTGACATAGAGAGTGAGCTCCTACATGTGAATATGCAACCACCACCATGTGGATTGATTCATTTCTATTTATTCCATTTCTACGCTGCCTTTCTCCCATAACGGAGCTTTGTCAACTGGAGCTCGCCTTGCACTCATGGAGTCGGGCTCTTCCCCATGTGTTCCTTACTTATATACTACTGCCTAGCTTCCCTCAAATTCTGCTACAGCCAGTTACCGTAAATTTGGAGACCCTGATTGTTTGTTTTTTCCTTTCTTTTTTTTAAGGGGCACATGAATCAATAGCTGAGCTTCACCAGACTCCAGTGGGTGGAAATTTAAAGAGCAAGATTTAGGTCAGCTGTATAGGATGGGTTTTAATGGGTAGGGGAGGATATCTTAATTCCCTTTTATGCCTCCAGGCATCCACATGTATGAGTTAAGCAGAGTTTTAAAATCCCCTTCTTGACAGCCAACTGAAAGCATAAGAATTAGGCTGCAAAGCCTCCTTTTGAGCAAGTCCAGCTAACAAAGTAAACTGGCTGCCCCTTTTCTTACCCTGTTTAACAAAGAAATAGGTTGTTCTCATATGCCTTCAGCTTGACGGTGTGTACATCCATTCAAGGAGTGATGGGAGTCTGTTCAACCTGACATGTCTCAGTGCAAAGAAACATGTGTGGCAGGTCCTTATCTGAGACATATTGTCTGTAGACGACACAGCCTTGACCACACACTCCAATGAAGCTCTGCAGAGACTCATCGGCCATTTTGCCCAAGCCAGCAGGGGGTTTGGCTTTATCATCAGCCTGACAAAGACCAGCATCCTAAGTCAGGGCATCGCCAGCACTCCACACATCAGCATTGGTGACCACATACTTGTGGTGGTAGACAATTTTGTCTACCTGGGTTTCACCATAACCAGTAATCTCTCCGCTGAGCTGGACAAACGTGTTGGCAAGACAGCTACGGCAATGGCTCACCTCTCCAAAAACGTATGGGAGAATGTGATGCTAATGTCCAATACCAAGATGAAGGTACAGTGGTGCCCCGCAAGACGAACGCCTCGCGAGACGAAAAACTCGCAAGACGAAAGGTTTTTTTGTTTTCGAGTTGCTTCGCAAGACGAATTTCCCTATGGGCTTGCTTCACAAAACGAAGCTTGCCCCCGCACCCCGGACCTCTTTTGAAGCAAGGGGCGGTGGGGAGAAGATCGCTTCTCCCCGTTGCCAGCCCCATAATCTCCAGGGACAGAGGGGAAGGCGTGCACGCGCCTTCCTCTCTGTCCCCGGACCCCTTTTGAACCAAGGGGCGGCAACGGGGAGAAGCGATTCTCCCCGCTGCCCCTTCCCTTGCTTTAAAACAGGTCCCCTCTGTCCACGGACGGTCTCCATAGGAACGCATTGATTGATTTTCAATGCATTCCTATGGGAAACCGTGCTTCGCAAGACGAAAAACTCGCAAGAAGAAAAAACTTGCGGAACGAATTAATTTCATCTTGCGAGGCACCACTGTATACCAGCCTTGCGTGCTGAGCATGCTACTTTATATAGCAGTGCGTCATGGGCAATTTACAACCATCAGGAGCGACGCCTCAAGGCCTTCCACATGTGCTGCGTCAGGAAGATTTTGGGCATTACATGGCAGGACAGAGTCTCAAACAAAGATGTGCTGTCCTAAGTCCACATATCCAGCATGTTCACACTCTTGTCTCGGTGATGTCTACACTGGCTTGGTCATGTCCACAGAATAAAAGATGGTCGTATCCCCAAGGACGTGCTCTATGGACGTGCTCTATGGGAGGAGCACAGAGAGTAGAAACGCCATGGTGCATATGCAGCAGCACAACCAGATTCCTTCATCTGCCCCTGCTGCAACAAAACATGTCTCTCCTGTATCAGTCTCTACACCACAGCAGGCGCTGTAACTCTCCAACAGGTTGACTTCATCATTGTTTCCTGAGATAGACGGATGCCAACCAGGACTGCAGTTCTATCCCACTACCATGGAAATTAGTGGCCACAAACTCAGTGAGGTTTACTTCTTAGTAAACATGGATAGGATTATGTTGCAACTACGGGGGAGGGGGAAGAGGTGTTTTTCACCCTTCACATTCCATGGCTTGACACATCTTGACACAATGGCATAGAAAATTTATTCCCATCATCAAATGACTGGGTCTCAGAGGTTTGAGTAGAAATAAATTCTGCCAATAAGAAACAAGACAGAAACTATTTGCCATTTTGTCTGGAGGATCACGCTTTTCAAAGCACCATATGTTTTTTCAAATTAATTTCTGATTAATTTATGAGACAGTCATATAAATTACCTATGAACAGGCATTAACTCAGTTAACAGGAGATCTCCACATCTTAAGCAGATGATGCAAAAGAGCGGCTAAGATTCTCTTAATGCAAGCTTCTCACACACACCCCCAAACAAATTGGAGCGATATTTCCATAAGTAGAAAAGCTGTCATCTTTGAAGGTTCTTTAAATTATATTATGTGGCTTTGACTGTGTGTGGTGATGTAACTAGCTCTAAATAGCTTATTTAAGCATTTTATGTCAATTTTTTAGTTCTCACTCTTTATATATTTTTATTTCATTGTTCATTGTATGTGAATGAAACATTTTTGTCTAACAGTGTCATAAAAATGATGTAAAGATACAATTGCACATAACATGTGGTGCTTTTGAAAAGCATCCTCCAGGTTGCTGCGTAATATTTCAGCTGTGCGTTGATGACTAAGACCTAATAGTTGAAGCAGTCCGGTGGGGATACATCTGCCAGATATAAATATTTATGAAAGGAAAATGGGAAAGAAAGAATAAGGACCATTAATCATCTCTCATCATAAACCATTAGATGCTAGCGAGGCTCATTTGGAACCAGACACTGTCACACAACCCCACAACCAACAGTGTCATCTTATGCATGTCTACTCCAAACTAAGTCCATTGAGTTCAATGAGGCTTACTCCCAGGGAAGCAGAACTAGGACTGGTCTAAAAATAAAAAAGAGTAAGAAAATATTGTCCTCCAAGGACTAAGTTACAGTGTAATCCCATCCAATGCTATTGAATATCTGCCTCAAATAAGCAGGAGGTAAATCACTTTAAAAATTCCTATTTTTCTTTGCTAGCTGAGCTCTGGGATGAAAAGGAAGCATCTATGTAATACACAATTAAGTAAACCCTTAACACATAATAATAAAAGCTTGGATGCTATACCTCATGCTTATTACTGTTAAAAACAAATAATACTCAGAGCCATTTGAAGAAGAGACAAATGATTAATTAAGACTATATTCATATGTCACAATAAGCTATGATTTAGCATGATAGAAATGAGATTTGGTGAGCCTCAGGCCACACTGCCTGCCCACATCCTCCTCTGGCAGTGCCATGTGGAGGCATCTGAAATCGTTTGCATCTGTTTTTGAATAACCACAGTTTGTTGTGTCATCTGAACTGTGGCTAATCTTAACTATGGTTTCTTTGAAAGAAGCCAACTTTAAACCATAGTTTATGAAGCTGGCTTGTTTCAAGAAACCATAGTTCAAATTAACCATAGTTTAGGGTTCGGACAAAATGTTTAACTGTGGTTAATCAAACACAGAAAAGGCTGTTTATAGTTGCTCTCACAGTACGTACCTAGGGGGACATTTCTCTCAGTTGCAGTGAGAGCTAAGGTCCTTCGCAGCAATGCAGTATTGACAGCACCGCTCATTAAAACAAGTGGTGAAGACGGATGATCATGCGTGTGATATGTTAGGCCAAGTTGGTATTAGGCAAATGAGATACCGCCTAAAGGGTGCTCATGTGTTTGTTTTTAAAGCCATCTCCTCTTCACAAAAATCTTCAGCATTAGCTTTCCTTTCCGTGTGTGTGTGTGTGTGTGTGTGTGTGTGTGAGAGAGAGAGAGAGAGAGAGAGAGAGAGAGAGATCTGTCAGCTTCTGCTGAGGACTTTTCTCCCCTCAGCTGGGGATGCTGCTGCTCTGCCAGACACAACACAATATCTTCCAAAATTCCCGATAATGTGAGGCCCTTCTCCTGCCCACAATTACGTGCAGTTATCCTGCAGCCCACACTCTCTCTGGCATACAAGCTTGAGGATAAATACTATTTGTGTTGCAAACCTGGAAAGCAGGAGGCCCACTAGTTATCAGGCATCTTCACATCATTGGGAACAGCTTGTATTGTATGTGGCACCATAGATGTGGAGAAAAGAGAACTTATGGGAATCATATTATTGTGTACAGAATGGTACAGGAGGGATAAGGATCATAGCTGGCTGGGCTGCCTCATTTTGTGTGCTTCTATTCTTCTCCTTTTAAACCTGAGATAATAATGTTATATGACCAGGCACCATAAATACTGCATAGGATAAGAATTAGCTCTACGTCTCCCAGATGTTTCTACTCCTAGTTGCCCAGCAAGTGTCCACTTACAATTACCTTTTTTAAAAAGTATTTTAAAAAGCACAAAACTCCAAATTTAGGGCAACTCTTTTATTTGGACTAAGCTTTAAAGGCAGAATATATAAAAGGATTCTGAACCAATATGATCAAGAGGAGAACATGATGCAGAAGCTACCCCTCTTTTGACTCTGACTGCAATTTTCATCATCTGCAGATCTGGTGCAAGTCAAAGGATTCCAGGTGGTGAGGGAATTCCGGGAGCTGTTAATCAGAGGTCTCAGCAATGCCTTTAGAGACTGCTATATTTATGGAGGGAGATTCATTCCAGTCATCCTGTATTTTTATATTCTCCTGGTTTTTCAACTCTGACTCACTGTGAGCTGTGAATTAGGAAGTCCTTTGTTCAAACCTCTCTTTTATTATAAAGTCACTAGGTGACTTTCGGCAAGCCACTTGCTTTCCCTTTGAAGCAGTAAGCGGAGCAAAAGTGAAAAAGAATAAGGGCGAAGATCTCGTATCTTGCCAAACTTGTCATAAAAGCAGAGAGAGATGTGGGAGAAGCTGATTCAGTCCAAATAGCCTGCTGCATACCTGTCACATATGGGGTTGTATCCAGGGTTAGCACGGCTTGGAGTAGACCCATTCAAATTAATGAGCATGACTTACTTAAATTCATTAATTGCAGTGGACAGGGGGAGACTTAAAGGTAAAGGGACCCCTGACCATTAGGACCAGTCGTGAACAACTCTGGGGTTGTGGTGCTCATCTCGCTTTATTGGCCGAGGGAGCCGGCGTACAGCTTCCGGGTCATGTGGCCAGCATGACTAAGCTGCTTCTGGCGAACCAGAGCAGCGCACGGAAATGCTGTTTACCTTCCCGCCGGAGCGGTACCTATTTATCTACTTGCACTTTGACATGCATTCGAACTGCTAGGTTGGCAGGAGCAGGGACCAAGCAACGGGAGCTCACCCAGTCGTGGGGATTCGAACCGCCGACCTTCTGATCAGCAAGTCCTAGGCTCTGTGGTTTAACCCACAGCACCACCCGCATCCCAGGGGGAGACTTACCGGTACCCAATTTGAAACTCCATTCAGCTTGGTCATGTGACTAACTCAGCAAAAGATATGCCGACAAAAAGGGTGGTACAAGTATACCCCAATTTTAAAAGCTTATTTTCCCTCTGCCAGGCTTGGGTTGGCCTGCTGCTGAACTGAGTTTGGAATAGGGGTAAATTTCGCTGGTTTGCTTTAGTCTGGCATAAATTATACTGGCTTCCTATAGTTTGGATTACTCTATCCAATAACTTAAAAGATCTCTCTCTCTGACACACACACACACACACACACACACACACACACACACACGTGTGAGAGATGTGTGTGAGAGATTACTGTTTTATCTATTTTTTGGAATTATTGGCAATCAAGCCAGAGTTCCTAGACAAAAGTGTTTGTGGAATGGTTCAACCATAAAAAGTGCATCCCTGAAATTGAACCACAACAACTGTCACAGTGTTCCCTTTGGAGGAACCAAACAAATCATGTGAATCAGGATCTAAAATGCAAACCTAGTTCCAAATCGACATTTTGCAGAGCATTCAGATCTGTGCAAAATTCAAAGGTGCTTTCAACATGCTGTTAGTGAAAACAGTGCAGAAATGCATTGGATGTAGCTCATTTAGTGCTGAATGGACAAAGCAATCCCAGGTCAAGGTGCTGCTCTTAAAATCATCCGAATAACAAGGGAATCTCTGAATGGAAGCAAGGCAGCTTCATAATAAAAAAATCCTTTCCATTTTTATATGAACCAGAAAGGGGGAAACTCTATAAGCCTCTTTTGTTGAATGCCAAGTTCTGCAGCTCTGTGATATGTGTGACGTTCCAAAGCTTAGTTTCTAACCAGAGTTCAAAGCTAAGTTATTAAGTCAGATTCATGGGGAGAGGCAAGAGCTTAGATGTACAGGCGCTGCGTTTCAGTGTAACCATTTAGTCCGTTAAACAGCCTTAAAACAGACCCTGTTAGCTCTTTATGTAGTTTTCTGCAGCTTGCTTTGCACTTTCATTTTCAAAACTCTGGGGTTTGAGAAAACCTCACTGGGGCAGTGGACACGGGCACCAACGCTTCCCAGAGCACAACTGGTTATTTCATTAAAGATGCCCTTATGGAGTATGGATTCAAAAACTGCTTGTATCAGCAAGAATCTTGCCATTAACTCAGGGATGGCACATCCTGTTTCACTGTGTGAGGCAAAATGGGAAGATGCTGCCCCAGTGAGGGCCACAAAGTGCCAGCAGTGGTGCCAGCTTGCTGAAATATTGTGAGATCTCATGTGTTCTGTGAGATCTCATGAGATCTTGGTGAGATCTCTTCAGAAACCAGTTCCACTGCTGTTTCTCCACAGGGGCGCCACTTTTTGGGCTTCAGCCACTTGAGGTGACTGCCTCGCCTTGCCTCACGGGTGGGTTGACCCTGCGTTAACTTTTTATTCATCAGTCATGAGGAGCATGATTCCACTGCGGTTGACATGCTCTGTTGTTTCCCGGTGGCAATACATTGGCCAGATAAGAGGAGAAAGAAAAATATTATTTTGGGGCAGCTGTTGGAAGTTGTGATGCATCATGCCACTTGAGTTTTAAGCTGACACCTCTGTATTGTGGCTGACTATGCTTGCAACCAAGAAGACATCAGTGGCAGCCAGTGAGGTGACCTGGGTAGGGCTCAGTTCATCTTCCAGCTTCTCCACAGAGTAGGAGTCACATCAGCACATGTGGAGGACCTGGCGATTACAGCTGAGGTAAAAATTAACTACTAAACTAAAAATATCAAAGGGAACGAAACAGAGACACATTTTGGGTGCATTGACACACTTATATTATGTGCAGTGCAGAAGAGGAGCACACGGGATCTCCTCCATGTTACAAAATATTTCCGTTGCCATGACTGCATGTGGTAATGGAAACTGCCACATAACTGGAATGCGATGACCTAACGAATATAAGAACTCATGTAATTTGACCTCATGTCTTCCAGAAAGGGCGGAAATTTGGGTTTTGTTGTAATGGTGATGATAACGATGATAGAGAGAACAACAACAACAACAACAACAACAACAACAACAACAACAACAACAACAACAAAGGTTGGTTGCACTTACTGAGAGAGAGGGAAGGAGTGAGGCATGGGGAGCTGCTCCTACCAGCTGCTCCTGGAAGACAGGGACAGAAATTATATTCCTCCAGTGCAGGATTAAAGTTGGGTTTAAAGCAGAGTAAAACAGGGCAGTCTGGCCATTGTCCAACAGAGACCTCTATACACTGAGAGGGATTTCAAGTCCCAGAGGGCACATGAGGTTTACAATGGAACCTGATTTGCATGACAGTGGATAGCCAAGACTATTCTGGACCAAGATAAGCAAAAGGTCCAGTATCCAATCTTTGGCTTGTAGGAACAGGTGAGAAATTCAATTCAGTTTGCTTTTAAAAATGAACCTACCTAATCCACACTTTCTGAAACATATGAACTGAAACCCAGCCATTCCTTGAAATTTATACTTTTCTGAATTTTGCTACACAGTTTTCCAGTCAAGTAACATTCCAGTCAGGTAAGTGTATATATTTGTGAAAATAAAGTACAAAAAATGAATCCTATTAGGCAAAACTGCATACATATCTGCATATCAGGAGAAATTAGCACTCCAATGCTGAGGAATCTGCACGAGGACTTTTTTTTTTAAAAAAGTAGAAACTTATTGTGAAAATGAGCAACTGAGCAAATCCAAAACTGACAGATCTGCCCATTTCTATCTGGCAACTCTGGACAGGGCAAATCCCCTGCTTGAAACCTTGCAGAGATGCTGCTCCCAGATAGTATACATGACAAATATATGGTTATTGGTGGGGTACAAGGCATGTATGAGATTAGAAGCACTCCATCATGTTATAACAGAGAGCTTGAGATGAGTCTTGAGGGTAATAATACCTGGACAATGTCAAAACCATTTAAATAAACACTGGGTATGTAGCAGTGGCAATTTAGATTCAGCCACATTCCCTGCATTTATTTTCAGATATAGAAACAGGGAAGAATGGTTTATTTATTTTGATTTCCCTCCCACTTTGCCTAAGGGATTCAAGGTATTCTCTGAAAACTCTTTGAGGTCAGAGATAGTGACTGGGCCAAAAACAAAACAAACAAAACCCCTCTAGCTAAATACTTTTGGTGGAAGTCAAACTCCTAACAGGGAAACAAAAGGTGGTAGTGATGATGATGGGTACTTTTTCATTTTGATTCAAAATGGAGGCCCATCCAGTCTCTTGTGAGAAGTCCCTGAAGATCCACCAATATAGCCCATTTCATTATTAAAAGAAAGCATTTTGTTGAGGCTTGTTTTTAAAAATTAACTTTGTGGATTCATGAGATTAAAGGATTATATGAGATCAATGGAAACTACATGGTGTGTTTCTAAGTAATTGTGGATTGTTTTGGAAACTTGAAAGAACCACTAATAATATTGAAATATTGAGGTCTCAGAGCAATAATTATGGATTTTTCAAGTAGAAAGATAAAAGTAAACAAGCTCCAGTCTGCCAAGACTTTACTGACATATTTGTCATTCCCAAATGAGGCGTTTTCCTTGGTGAAGGCTATATCGTGCCCTTTTCTAATTCAATGCTGACATATGGAGAAAGTTTTGAGAAATTCATCCTGTGCTCTGTTAACTCTGTTACATAGAACAACACAAATGAAAAATTGTTTAGTGAGTGTTCTTTACACAAGGAAACTGCAGTTAGCCTTCTTGTTAATGATCTCTATTCTGCCATTGCATGGTTCCATGGGGGAAATATTTAAAAAATAACTTTCCATATGATAATGTGAAGTGAAGTGCTTAATGATTTTGCTTCAGATTTACTTTCATAATCCAGAAAGCCTATAATGCACTTATCTCCAAAATCCTTGATTTCTTAGATTCATTGTTCATATAAATCATACAGAAAAGCCAGTATAGAGGAGCTAATTTTAGATATATCCCGTAGCTAGAAATGAGGGCTTTATTTGATCCTCTGAATGTTTAGAAATGCAAAAATTAAGCTTCATGATAATCTTTTATGTTTTTTTTTTTTTTACAACTCTTCAGCATCACTCCCTCTAACAGAAAATTTAGGAGCTAGAGTGTTGACAAGATTAGGGCCACAGTGGGACTACTGAGAATCTTAGAGCAAGGCAGTGCTTTTTTTCTTAAAAAAAAATATTTAGGGGTTGTCACGGGAATTGGGGTTGCTTGTGTGTAAACCTCTAGCTGTTCCTTTTTTTTTTTTTTATAAAATTTTTATTGGTTTTACGAAATTTTTTAAAAAACAAACAAACACTTAAGAAAACAAACATACACGTATAATTTCATAACATATTTTCATAAACCTCTTTTCTAAGACTTCCCCATACCCCCCCTTTCTGCATCCCAATGTCCATAATTTTATAGCAACTCCCAATTGTTACTTTCCAACCTTAATCATCTTAGTCATCTCTATATTCTAACCTTATGTCACTGTATCCCTTTGTTCCTAAGAACCAAAACACTCTAACATTCATTAAGTTTATAATAGTCCTTAAGATATCTTTTGAATTTTCTCCATTCTTCTTCCGCTGTCTCTTTTCCTTGATCACGGATTCTGCCTGTCATCTCTGCCAATGTCATATAGTCCATCACTTTCATCTGCCATTCTTCCAGAGTGGGTAGATCTTGTGTCTTCCAATACTTTGCGATGAGTATTCTTGCTGCTGTTGTAGCGTACATGAAAAAAGCTCTGTCCTTCTTTGGCACCAATTGGCCGACAATGCCCAAGAGAAAGGCCTCTGGTTTTTTAGGAAAAGTACATTTAAGTACCTTTTTCATTTCATTATAAATCATTTCCCAGAAAGCCTTAATCTTCGGGCATGTCCACCAAAGGTGGTAGAAGGTACCTTCAGTCTCTTTGCATTTCCAACATTTGTTATCGGGCAAATGATAAATTTTTGCCAGCTTGACTGGGGTCATGTACCACCTGTATACCATTTTCATAATGTTTTCCTTTAAGGCATTACATGCCGTAAATTTGATACCGGTGTTCCATAACCATTCCCAGTCATCTGACATAATGTTATGACCAACATCCTGTGCCCACTTAATCATGGCTGATTTGACTGTTTCCTCCTCTGTATTCCACTTCAGCAACAAGTTATACATTCTAGATAAATTCTTAGTGGTAGGTTCTAGCAATTCGGTTTCTAATTTTGATTTTTCCACCTGGAAGCCGACTTTCCTGTCCTGTTTAAAAAATTCCATTATTTGACGGTATTGAAACCAATTTTCCACTTTATGTTTCAATTTTTCCTGGCTTTGTAATTTGAACTTATCTCCATCCTGTTCTAAGATTTCCCAATACTTCGGCCATCCGACCTCCATATTGAGTTTTTTCACAGCATTAGCCTCCACTGGTGACACCCATCTAGGGGTTTTATTTTCCAATAGATCTTTATATCTTATCCAAACATTGAACAATGCTTTTCTAACAATGTGATTTTTGAAGGCACTGTTAACTTTATCATACCAAAGATATGCATGCCAACCAAAAGCATTGTTAAAACCTTCCAGATCCAAGATGTCTGTATTCTCGAGGAGCATCCATTCTTTGAGCCAGCAAAAAGCTGCTGCCTCATAGTACAATTTTAGGTCCGGCAGGGCAAAACCCCCTCTTTCTTTAGCATCTGTCAGTATTTTAAATTTAATTCGGGGCTTTTTGCCCTGCCAGACAAATTTCGAAATATCTTTATGCCACCTCTTAAAACATTCCATCTTGTCAATAATCTGCAAGGTCTGAAACAAAAATAGCATTCTAGGCAATACATTCATTTTAATTACTGCAATTCGGCCTAACATTGACAGTTTCAAATTTGACCATATTTCTAAGTCTTTTTTGATTTCTGACCAACATTTCTCATAGTTGTCCTTATACAAATTCTGATTCTTGGATGTTAGATAAACCCCTAGATATTTGACCTTTTTGACCACAGTCAAACCTGTTTCCTCTTGAAATTTCTCCTTTTCCATATCTGTTAGGTTTTTCCCTAAAACTTTGGTTTTTAGCTTGTTCAACTTAAATCCAGCTACCTGGCCAAACTGTTGTATTATTTCTAATACCTTTTTCGTACTAGTGTTTGGCTCTTGCAAAGTCAATACTAAGTCATCTGCGAACGCTCTTAATTTGTAATGTTTAGCTCCGACCTGCACACCTTTAACCTGCTGGTCATTCCTTATCATATTCAGCAAGACCTCCAGAACTGTAATAAAGAGTAATGGGGAAATCGGGCACCCCTGTCGTGTTCCTTTTTCTATCTTAAGCTCCTCAGTCACCACATTATTTACAATCAGTTTGGCCTTTTGTTCAGAGTATATTGCAGCCATACCATTCTCAAAACCCGGACCTACCCCCATCCTATGCAGATTCTTCTTCATAAAACTCCAAGAAATATTGTCAAAGGCTTTCTCCGCGTCTACAAATATCAATACTGCTTTAGTGTTTATATTCACCTCTAGCTTTTCCAGAATGTCTATAACATTCCTTACATTGTCCGCCAGGTGTCTTTTAGGGAGAAAGCCTGCTTGGTCCTTATGAATCATCTCCATCAAAACTCTTTTAAGTCTTTTTGCCAAAATGTCTGCAAAAATTTTGTAATCCACATTGAGCAATGATATTGGGCGGTAGTTCTTGAGTTGGGTCTTTTCAGTCTCTGACTTTGGTATGAGTGAAATGTATGCCTCTTTCCACGATTCAGGTGCCCTTTTTCCTTCAAGGATCTCATTACAAACTTCTCTTAATGGTTGAATCAACCATTCCTTCAGCGATTTGTAGTATCTAGAAGTCAATCCATCTGGTCCCGGAGATTTGCCCAGTTGCATATTCTGAATGGCAGCCTCTATCTCTTGTTCTGAGATTCTCTGGTTCAAGTCCATCTTACTTTGCTGAGAGATGTTTTGTAATCCATATCTTCCAAGGAATTTGTCTATATCTTCTTCATTTTGCGGGCCTTGAGTATAGAGTTTTTTGAAATAACTTAAAAAGCAATTTCTAATTTCATTGGGTTTAGATATGTTCTTTCCATCCACCTCTAGACTTGTAACTGTATTTAGTTTCTGCCTTTTCTTCAATTGCCATGCCAAAAGTTTACCACATTTATTTGCTGATTCAAAAGTTTTTTGCTTCATTTGCTTTATCTTCCATTCAATCTCTTGGTTCATCAATTCCATATATTGGGTTTGATATAACTTGATCTCTCTTAAAATGTCCTGAGACTTTGGTTTTGTTCTTAATTTCCTCTCTCCTTCTTTTATCATTTCCAAGATCTTCTCTTTTTTCTCATTTTGTTTTTTCCTCTTTATTGAGTTTTGTTGAATCAAAAGTCCTCTCATAACCGCTTTACTTGCATCCCAGATCACTCTTTTCTCGACGTCGGTCCTCAAATTTATTTCAAAATAGTCTTTTAGGGTCTTTTGGGCCTTCGTGAGAATCTCCTTATCTCGAAAGAGGGTGTCATTCATTCTCCATCTAAATTGACCAGTTATTGTGGGTTTCATCTCCATCTTCACGGCGTTATGGTCGGAGCAAGTTTTTGGGCAGATTTCCACTTTCTTAATCTTTGGAGCCAGTCCACTAGTAACCCAGATTTGGTCAATTCTGGTCCAGGTCATCATTGCTTGGGAGAAAAAGGTTCCCTCTCTCTCCAGAGGGTTCCTTGTTCTCCAAATGTCTATCAAGTCCATATTTTCTGTCATTTCGAAAAAAGTCTTAGGGAGTCTCCCTTCTTTAGTGACTGTTAATCTTTGTGCCTTGTCCATATTAGTGGAGACCACGCCATTCATGTCTCCCATGATTATCATATTGTAATCCAAATAGTCCGTCAAGGTTTCATGAAGTCTCTTAAAGAAGTCAGATTTGCCTTCATTTGGTGCATAAATTCCAACAACTAAGAATTTTTCTCCATGTACTTGTATCTCCACAGCCAGATATCTCCCTTGTTCATCTTTGAATATCATTTTTGGAGCCCATTTCTCCTTCACATATATTACAACTCCTCTCTTCTTAACTTTATCTGATGAAATAAATTCTTGTCCTAGCCTTTTATTTGAAAGTAATCTCCTATGGGCTCTGGTTATGTGAGTTTCTTGTAAGCATATCAAGTCCAATTGTTCTTTATTCAATATATGAAATACTTGTCTTCTCTTCAAAGGCCCATTGAGCCCATTACAATTCCAACTAAGGAATTGCAGAGCCATCTTGTTATTTTCTTAAGACTCCTCCAACAGCTCCAAGTTGTTGCTCTTCTTCTGATGGTAATGATTTTTGTCCAGGCAAGAGATTCAAGATGTCCAATGCTCTCCTCTGTTCTGCAAGTACGTCCACAGTCCCCTTCTGTAAATCCTCCTGGTATCTTGCCAAAAATTTGTCTTTGTCTTGAATTGTCTTTATTTTCACTTTCTTTGCCTTGTAGTCAAATGACAGTCCTTGTGGGAACTCCCACCTAAAGCGAATAGTGTTCTTCTTTAGCAAGAGAACCAGGTCCTTGTAAAAGTTTCTTAAGTCCAGAATGTATTTTGGGATGTCTTTAAAGATCTGTACAGCTGAGTTTCCAATTTGCAGGGCCTTTTCGAAGTGTAATCCTAATATTTTGTCTCTTTCCTCCTTGGATCTGAGTGTAATCAAACAGTCTCTCGGTGTCTTTCTATCTTGCTTTTTACCCAATCTGAAGGCAGTCGTAATTTTAAATTCGTCTTCCTCAAGGTCCCAACAATCCACAAACTCCCGTGTCAAGTATTCCACAAGGCTGTCTCTTTCGTTCTCCGGAATCAATCTTAATTTTAAATTTCTCTCTTTCCTCTGTAACTCCCACAAGGCCAATGTTGCATCATGCTCATAGACCTTCTTGGCAAGGGGCTCTAGCTTCTCCTGTGTCTCTCCGGCAGTGGCTTTGGCCTCCTCGGCAATTTGGCGCGTAGTGGCGTTCTCCTCTACCAATCTATTTATAGATTCTGTATTCTGATTCAATCTTGCTGATATTTCTGTTAATTTTTGTGTGTTCTCTGAAGTCTGTTTTGTCAAAGACTCCAGGGTTTGGTTTATCTTGAGCAAGGCCTCTGTCACAGCTTCCATAGAGACGGCTGCTCCTTTGTCTTGACCTGTTGTTCCTGCTGATCCGGCTGTTGCGCCTGAGATTGAACCTCTTTTCTTTGCCTGTTGCAGCTGCAGCTGTTGTTGTTGCTGTTGTTGCTTGATCTTGGCTCTTGTCACTATCTCTTCTTGTGGGCCACTCATGTCAAGGTCAATTCCCACGGGATTTGTTCTCCCTTGGAAAATTCCACTGTCTTAAGCCGTGCCGAACTTTACTTTATCCTCTAGAGGGAGCAAATCAAAATGGCCATAGAACAAAATTTCCAAGTACCAAAACAAAGGAGACAGTCCAAAAAGTGAGAAAAAGGGGAAATTAACACAGTCCAAGCCAATGTTACTAAATCAAATTGCCACAGTTGCCCAATTTATACTGTTTCTTCTTGTGATATACAATAGTCAGGCAGTGTAAAAACTTTGTATCAAAGTATCACTTCACAGGGAAAAGTCAGTTCAGTGTATTAAGAAGGCAGACCGTTTCGTACAATCAAACAGATGAGACAGCAGATGTTTTTTTCCTCCAAATAAGTCATGCAGTTAATGGTCAGATTCGCCTCCCCTCTGCCCTGCTTGCTAGAGGGGAGATCAAAGGTTTAAATGTCCGGTTTAGCTGATCAAAGGACAGATTTAAACGGATGCAGGTTTAAAGTTCCGTTGCTTTCGCTTTCATGCAGTCGGGGGGAGGCAGACTTCCTTTGTTTAAATCTCCCCCGTTTTTAGCCCAATTTTTAAAAGTAAAAGAGTCCCAGTTATTTTTCAGTTCTTACTCACGGGGAATCAGTCCGAATTTCTTTTCAGGAAGGAATCGGCGCTCTCCGCTTATGGCGACGCGGCTTCACTTCGCAGGCTGGGTAGCGACTCTCAGCACCGCGCTCACTCCCGATGTCGATCCGTAGCCTTTAAAAAGGCTCTTTCACGGTACCGGGGGGCGCAAAGGTGCCCACCGAGTCTCCTTGTTCTCAGGCTTCAGCGCCTGGGATTTTAGGGGTCCCCCGCTTGCCGTAGCGGGTAAGACCCGAACTTGCGAAGCAGTCCTTCTCCGGAGCTCGGAGCTAGGACCGCCATTAAGCGCTGGCACCGACCGGAAGTCAAACCTCTAGCTGTTCCAAACTGCTTAGGGGTGGTTGTGTCTTTCCCTGACTGAGCAGCTTGGGTGCTGCTGCTCAGTCGCTCGACGAATCCGTGAGTGGGCGTCTCCTAAATTTCCTCCAGCATAAGAATTCCTTGACGGACAACCTTCGCCTCGCCTCTCTGCGCGTAACCCTTCTGCGCAGAGTGGGCGTGCCTAGTGGTGCTCCTCCACCCTCCTCACTGACTTCACTGCCAGAGTCTCGGAGCCTCTCCTCCAAGATGCTTTCTCCCTCTCCCTTCTTCCTGGTGTCACCTGGACATTCTTCCCCAGATGACGTTCTCTCTCTACCCTTACTCGTTCCCTCTCCTGCAGAGTCTGGAAGCATCGCCTCCCCCCTCTGCTCCGATGTCAGTTCCCTGACAGGGGTACTCTCATTTTCCTACTCATATTGAAATATTGTCCCTCAACGAGGCCAAACTTAGATTTACAATTTAGATTCACAAAGGGGTATGCATACCTCTGCGTCCCCCCCCCCCTAAGAAAAAGCACTGGAGCAAGGTATTTGAAAGTGACTGAGTGGCAAAATCAAAACTAATTCCATTATACTTTCCCAATTTTGGCTGCAGCTCTAGTTACCACAGGATTTTTTTGGCATTCCTAAAACCAGTTGGGCTTATTGCTTATGCCTAAGGAATTGTTTATAGCATATGATGCAGTTTTAAACAGGTCTGATCCTGTACCGTGTTTGCGTGGAAGTCTGTCCGAGGCCATTTTTAAGCTGCTCTGGGCTTCTTGGGGGAAACATTTGTCCAATTATATGTGGTTGCTTGTACATATTGAGTTACTCATGAACAGTCTCGAAGAACACACATTTTAAAACATGGCACATTAATAAATAGTTGTATTTATTAAGTTTTTATACAAAATAGTCCCTCCCTATCCATAGCTCATATCAAACATAACAAAATACAGGAACTATTTTTTGTTGTTTTTTATCACGGAGAAAAATAGTATTGCTTGAAAGATGTCTTATCAGCAGTCATACTAGTAATTTGAAGACTTCTACATCCTCTTCAAAGGCTCCATGCCTCTCCTTTCTTCTCCCACATTTTTCTAAACTCTGACAAAGAATCAGCTGGTAAAGATGGCAATGAATAATGCATCTTTCATTCCTACAGACTGAAAGTTGCTGTTTAGTGGGCAATTACAACACCTCTGTTACATACTGAATCTTTGTTATGCTGTTGGCCAGGATGGAGAATTGATCAGGTTGCCCCTGTCTTCCTTTTGTAACAGGAGTGCTTGTAGAGGGCATTGCCAGTGGCAGCAACCAGAGATGATTGATCATTAGATTAAGTACACTAGTTTTTCATCTGCAGTATATTGTCCTCCATGCCTCAATATGCAAATTCTACACTTTTTGCAGCTGAACTATTTGGTTGCAGAAAGACTTCTCTTCTCAGATTTTCTCAGCATGAGTTTTTGTGGTAAATCTCAAACCACATATCAACTTCTTATTTTAAACAGTGGTATGAGGGGGCTTATTTTGGGAACTTACCTTGATCATGACAAAATTCTTCTTTTCTTCAACAATTTGAGAGTCTGATTGATCATCTATAGGGTTGGCAGGTTTTTTTTATAAAAAAATGATAACTTTTTCATCTCCTTTATCTTCTGCCAGAGATGGTCAATTTCTCCAAGTTCAAGCAAAAGCTAGTTGAACATTTCTCCCATTTTTTCAATGGCTCACCTTAATATGAATAACAGTTTCTTATTAAAATGTTTCAATATAAATTATTACTAGGCCGTGCAATGGTAAGAGTCCTTAAAACCATGCCTGTGATTTCAATCCCAGTTCAGTCAGCACACTGAACAGCCATTGTCATTGTCCCGAGTTTCTGGTAAAGTTCCTTCACTTTCCATACCAAACATTTCCAGTGCATCTCTGCTGCTACAGAGCACATTACTTGAGGCTTCTGGGCCGAGAAGCAATTTCCCATACGTTCTATAATATGGAAAGTAACTGCTGTCAGAAGGTGATTGCCTCAGGTTTAAAATTTCATCAAAGAGAGAGAGGTCAGAATCACAGGACTCAACAATGGAGTCAGTTAATACTTGGTTTTCAGTGAACTGAAGACTCTCAGAACATTGGCTGGTATCCTCTGATGTTTCACAGTTTTCCTGAATATCCTGAAAACATAAAGGGGTGGTGGTCAAAATTCATGGATTATGTGAACTAAGGACCAGTCTGTGGACTACTTTGGGATGCTCTTTCAGAAATCTATGGGCCTCAGATCTGTGAAGTGTGAGTGTTGGAACCTCTTTGTCATTATTATTTATGTATCCCTAATGGGCATGAAAATATTGTAACAAATAACGAATTTGACAAAAGAAGCAATAATTGTTCCAAAATAATAAACAGATAAGAGTATAGCGTTCCCAGGGAGTGGTTAGACAACCTCACACCTCTAAATTGCTAACCTTCATATTGGCTTTTCTCTTTTTAAAAAAGACTACAGGTGTTTTAATACACATAATTATATGTAACGTTTAGTTAGGCCCTAAACACAGTACAGCCTTAAACATTAAAAACTTCCCTAAACAGGGCTGCCTTCAGGTGTCTTTTAAAAGTAAGATATAAAGGGAATTGTTGTATGATATTGGGTGAAATGTAAGATTTGGCCTTTCTTGTACTTACAGGACCTTCAGATACTTCCTCAGTTTCACAGCTAATTTCACTCTTGATTTCCTCTGCATTGTTTGCCACACTCCCTTCGCTCCCTGCTCTACTGTGTATTTCACTGGGAAGATCAGAGCTGCCAAAGTATTCCTCATATGTTCTATAATATGGAAAATATCCTGTGGTGAGACTCACGTCCTTTAGAGGCTCATCTTCATACTTAGGATTAAAGACACAGCCATCGCTTTGAACTTCTTCTCCTTCTGCGTTCTCATGGCTCAGTTCTACATTTACCTGCAGAGGGATTTCCACAAGGTTTGAGTATGTCCTGTAATAAGGTATGAACTCATTACTGGGCGCCACATCACTTGAGAAGAACAAATCGTTAAAAATGGTCCACTCGGTATTGAAATCCTCTGCACTATTCTCAGCTGACTTGGAGGTTTCTTGACAGGAGAGAGTTGGTGCTTTTTCCTTTGTTTCTTTCAAACTTTCTTGGCTTTTCTAGAAAGAAAATGGCAAAGGTTAATGTACTGAAAGGTCCGCAATCATAATTTCAGACATCGATGATCTATTATCTAATAACAATGATTGATTTTGCACACACACCACTTGTAGATAGAGATGTAAGAATTCATTGTTTTCCATTCCTCCCTGTAACCATCTCATGCAACACTGTTTCCACTCTGCTTCAGTTCGCCCTATGCCGAAACCAGTATTTCATCTCTGAACATTGTGAGATGGGGAGAGGGCTATCACTCAGTGCAGAGCATCTCCTTTGCATGCTAAAGGTCCCAGGTTCAATTTCTGGCATCTCTAGGTAGGGCTGGGCAAGAAACCTGCCTTAAAAATCCCAGCGAGGCATCTTTTGCATGCTGCTGAGCAGAGAGCCAGGCAGGCACAGAGAGGGTCCCTTGGAGGTTGCTGTAGAGACAGAGGGAGGGGCCTGACATAGAGGCCTAGGAAGTGAAAGGGGAGCCACAAGCCAGTCTGGACAACAGTGTCACTAAGACAGGAGCAACCTTTAGAAGTATCTGTGTGTTCTTTGTTCTGCTTTCCTTCATAAAGAAACTAACTGTAAGTTAGTCAAGTGTTTCACTCTTTTTCTCTCATCTGTGAATGACCTGCTCTCCTTATCGGCTCCCTGACATTGAAGGGCTAGGTCCTGGAGGGTGCTTGCACTTCTTTCACAGAGTTAGAGGAGGCCGTACCTCCTTTGACTGCAACCTTTTCTTTAACTTCCCAGTGTTCTTCCAGGGTGAAATTCCATTTTTCTGTTTCCTCATGAATCGGCAGCGTGCTTTCGGCTTATAATTCCTTTCATCCTGGGTTACTTTAGCCTCTGAGCTGTCCTCCTCCTTCATCGTGTGTAGCTTTAAGGTGGAAATAAACAAAAAGGTCATCACGTGTGTGCTCCATGAATTTAGTCACCAAAACCAGATGCTAATACTCATAAAATCACAGTCAGGCTACCCCCACTGAGACACTTTTACTATGAAACTAGCTAACTGCAAATCCATGCAGTGGGTAAGAGGTTGGCAGCACAAAACCTCTTCTTCTACCAGAGGGAAGGAGTTTTGAGCAGGAGCCGGTTCCAGCGTTGGCAGGGGGGCATATTTGGCCCCCTGCATCAGTTATTCCGGCTGCCGCACCGCGTCCTTCAGCCAGCCAATAGGGCTGGCTTGGGGCGGCGCTTAGCTGTGTTTAAGCGGCCGCAGCAGCGCCATGCCCTTCATTCCACTTCCTGAATTCGACGGATCACCCGCCCGCCCTCCCTTTAGGTCACATCTATGCTTTTGACCTTGCTATGGACTTCGGTTGGTTGCCTTGGTTGCCCAAGGGGCCTGGTAGGGATTTTATCCATTTGGCAAATTGGTACCAGCCTCTTGGTTTTTGCCTACCTGATAGCAAATCGTCACAACTTTTCAAGTATTGGCGGTTAGGCATTGGAATATGTGTGGTATGTCAGAAGGCAGGCTGTAGCCATCACCTACCCCTCCCCTCGTTGGGTATTCCATTAAAGGGATCTGGCAGTCGTGGATCCTGCCCAATGCTCTGCTGGTGGCTAGGGCCATGGCACGACCCGCGGTGACATCAGGGGAAGCTTCCAGTTGTATTTGCATCAACAAGCTCCTCCCACTGGTTGTTAACCCTCAAATGACTCCCCACTGAGCGGGGTGGAGTCATGTATAGATTGTTTGATCCAATGCCTAAGCCAATACCACTCAAATGCTGTAAGCAATAAAGCTGTGGCCTTCTTTAGCCTATTAACCTAAAATACTTGTATCCTTGTGTTTTATTTATCAGTAAGCAGGTGGCGGGTCCTTGACTCACAAAAGGAAAGACTGAAGGACAGTTTGGCATGACAAGGACCTTCTAGGTCCTCTGGTTTGCAATAATAGCAGTGTTGCAGACCCTAAGGGGATTCCAGGAGGGTTTCAATACACCTTTGCCCATAAGCAATGCAGAAAAGGGTTTTAGTCCCTGGTGCTTTTCTGAGGATTTTGTGATGCTGCCCTTACCAGCACAACTGGAAAATCAGGGATGACTATTTTTATGATTATTTACTAAATGCATCCATTGCTTTTTCTTTCCATAGGCAGCTCAAAGCGACTTTCCAAAAGTGTGGGATAGCAATAACTTGGTACAACATTGTGTAACCTCTTGGAAAACAAATCAGAATAAATTATCCATAACAGTCAACATTGTACAACTTCCTGCAAACTTTGTGCAAGCATAACAGGGCGAAAACTCCATAAAAAGGTCATCTGGAAGCGCCCTGAGTCATAGGTCCAAATGCAACCAGTCAAAATCATGGCCAAATCCCTATTCAACTGGAACCCTGAGCTCACCAACTCAAACAGCTCTTTTTGTTTTGTACCTTCAACCCATCTAATGGCAAATAATGGATATGTCTGTATTCTGAACCCCATAACATTATGGGGCTTCACTGAACCTTCTCACAAAGACTTACAACTAAGCTCTCTGCAATATTTAAAAAAGTTTCTCCTATTTATATTAATCTAGCTGCCTGTTTAGCTGATTTGTCATCATTCATATGCTGTATAGAAAGATAAGAACATTTCACTCCTTTAATTTCCCCAGAGCTGACACTGTTTTCTCATTTGTCTTGATCAGACCCACCACCCTTCAGCCAAGTTAGTGTGTAAAACAGAAGCCTTGGTTTGGTAACCTTTGTAAACATTGAATTCATTCCACGTTCCCATTTTTGTTGTTGCTGCTCTTCCCTTTTCTTACTCTGGGAGATGCACGCATGACTCAGCTCCGTCCCAACAGGATGTAACACATTCCATCTTCCACCCACTCTTTGCATAATATAGTCCCATTTGGCATCATTCTCTCAAACAAGTTTAAAATGCACTTGTTTGTGCATACAGGCCTTTGGGGAAAGGGGACTGGGACTGTTATTTCCCTCCTGCTGTGCTCTATAGTTATACTGCTATCCTGATAGTATTTTTGTACAGCTGTTTAAAATGTTTAAACTGGATTGCTGGGCTAGGTGGTCCTTTGGGCCCCTTCCAACTCTACAATTCTGATTCTATGTGTATGCCACTCTGGGTGGGTTCCTATGGGAGGAAGATGTTAGAATTCCTGCTCCATGATTACAGTCATGGGATTTTTGTCTATCACACGATGGTATGTGATTTGCCTCCACAGAGTGGGAAGTGACGGAGACAGGATGTTTGTGTTACTGTGCTTCAGTGGGGTAAAAATATAATGAATAAATATAGATGCCATGTTATGTCATTATAGGGAATAGAAGGCCCATGCATAGCTCTTCATAGCCTTTCCTATGTCTGCTCAGTTAAGCAAACAGGAGGACGCAGAGATCAGTGGCTCTTCTACCTCCACTGCATGCACTGGCGGAGGAAGAGGAGTACGGGGGGAGCGCACTGCTCCTGGCGGCACGCTCCCGGTGTGGTGCCATCGCGGCTGCCCTGCCGCCCCTGCCACACCCCCAGGACACGTGCCAGTCCCGCCCCCACCTGCTCTCCGCCTCCCGGTGTCAGAGCATGAAGCTCCACCACTGACTGCATGCCTCTGAAAGCCCATTGCATGGGGACAGTGCAACTGTGTCTTTGTTGCGGTCCTCTCGCAGACATCTGGTTGGCCAGAGAACAAGACACTGGACCAGATGGGCCATGGGTCTGATTCAGAAGGGTTCATATGTTACACTACCATATTCTGGAACTGCTGGGTGTACATATCCTAAAGCCGAGAGGAAGCACATAAATGTGTGTGCAGTAGGCAGGGCCGGCCCAAGACATTTTGGCACCTGAGGCAGACCACAAAAGTTGGATCCCTTCTTGCCGGGGAAGAATGGGTGAGTGAATATCTACATCAGGAAGAAGGGGAGAATAAAGATCTACATCTGCCTCCCCTGTGGCTCCTGCTACCTGAGATAGTTACCTCACCTTGCCTCTTGAGTGGACCGGCCCTGGCAGTGTAGGTATGATCAGCAGTGGTAGACATTTCCACCACACTGTCCTGCTCCTGCCCTCCCAGTAAGCAGTAGCAACACAGGTGACAGGAGGTCAAGAGAGCACCACCCCCTGCAGCTCATTACTGAGTATGTTACAGTCAATTTTTTTTTAAAAAAAAAAAACAACCCCACTCCCATTGATTTGAATGGTAGAGATTTAAGCATGTGCTCAATGGTCTCACTGAAATCAATGATGCTTAAATGTGCTTTGTTTGAATTGTTTCTTGGTTGTGTCTGTGTGAGGCTGTATGATATAGAATATAGGAAGCTGCCTTATACTGAGTCAGATAATTGATTGATCTAGCTCAGGATTACCTGCACTGATTAGCGCAGGCATAGGCATATTCCAGCCCTCCAGATGTTTTGGAACTACAATTCCCATCATCCCTAGCTAACAGGACCAGTGGTCAGGGATGATGGGAATTGTAGTCCCAAACATCTGGAGGGCCGGAGTTTGCCTATGCCTAGATTAGCAGCTTCTCCTCTGGGTTTCCAGCAAGTTTATTTCCCAGCCCTCCTTTGAGATGCTGTGGGTTGAACCTGGGACCTTTGGCATGTGTTCTTGAAGGATGAAAACAAAAGACCACACTGCTTGCATTTATGCATGAGAGTGTTAAAAGCACCTCCATTGTCTTCTCTTCCTTTTCTAACAATTCCTAGCAGCTACACTGGATGCAATTCCTTTGCAGATGTAACAGTAACTGAAATACACCAACGCTCGAACAGAAAGTCACATTTTTGTAAGGTCTATCTTTGATCTACTAGTGTTTGAAGATTTTTCATCCACACCAACTCCCAAGTGGGTTCTTCTCTTTCAAGCCAAAGACTGTTCTCCAAGAAATGTTTCTTTGAAGGCAACTTCCAGGGCATCCCATAAAGACTTCACAGAGCAAAAGCCCACACATTTCAAAATAAGCCAAAATCATTGGAGGATGGAGAGGATAAAGACATTTTCTGAACTCAGGAAATTCTGGTTATATTGCTTCCTTTTTCTTTCTTTAGACTATTCCTAATTTTGTATCTCAAACATATGCCAATGAAGTGTGGGTGTGGGCGTAAGAGGAGTGTGTGAGAGATTTTCAAGGGACTCATAGATATATTCAGCTTTCCCCTTTTCATAGCTTACCTTCTGTCAAACCACAGACCTATGAATAGTAGAAGGATTCAGTCATGACATCAAGACGGCAGTTTGTTCTCTCCTTTGGTGAGGTCATAAGTAAGGTTCCAAGAGGCTTCCAACAAGACCAGCTGCATGGAGATTGAGATGAAGATCAGAAGATTCCCCATTTTCCTTTCCTCACATCTTGTCTGACCATGCCATATTCCTTGATAATAGGAAAAGTGCCACTAAGATTCAGATATATACATTGTTCATCTTCTTTTGGACCCTATCCTTGTTGTATTTCTTCACGAAACATTATTATACTGGAACTTTGAAATCTCTTGTTCTGGTGTATATTTCAAAATAAGTAAGGTACAAAGATACAATATGGTGGCATGATGTGAGACCGATAATGCTGGGTGTTTGCTAAACTACCGATATGCAACCTCTCATTTATTGTGCAAGTGCAGTGGTTCAGTATCTATGCCATACTATGCCTCAATTGGTTGGACAGAGAAAACATCCATCTTCAGCAATTTGGGCTATTGCAGCAAGTTACCCCTACTGGATCGCACACAAGTCCCAGCCTTTAAAAAATTGAAACTGAACTGGGGACCTGTTTGGTGTGTGGTGGAGAAGTTTACCTAGTGTTGCCAGTATATAAATAATTAAGATGGACTCAGATGGACTGGGTGCAATTTTTAGTGAAATATGAAGCTTTTTAGATTGCCTTCAGTAAGTCACTTATCTCCCTGCCTTTTCTACCTTACAAGGTTCTTGTGATGATGAACTGGGATCTTTCATGCACCTGTAAATATAAATACAAGCACATTTTCAACCACTTGACTATTATTACTTCTTTATGTTCAGTCCATTCAGTTTACTGGTCCACCAAAAGTGGTCTTATCAATTGAGATTGTGGGTTATTCAGAACTTAGCATACCGGGTGCTTTGGGGTAAGATGGGGCGAGGCATTGCATAACATTTGTAGGCAAGACAAAAGAAACGTATGGTGGATCCCTTCAGATGTTTAGGTTCCATGTGTTACTGGAAGGCTCACTTCCTGTTTTGGAAAAGTTTTCATGTGCATCAGTCCATTGCAAAAACACATTAATACTTTAATATTTGCCTGGTCAATACACAATCTTAGGTTTTTGTTGTTTTTCTTAGTATAACTTCCAGATTTTTGTTTGGAAATACATTCCAAGCTATTCCATCTGTGTTCACAGCTGGCTAAATAATTCCAACTCCTTCTTGAACAGAACAGGGTGTTAGTTTGGGCTAAAACAACACAGCCCTCCTTAAATGTACAAAAAGTATATGAGGAACTTCAAAGAGAATTACCAGGTACTGAACAAACTACTGAAGATCAAACCCTGGATGAAAACAGATTATTTCTGCGCAAGGAAACAACTGCTTGATTTCTGTTAGAAATCAAGCCATTATGACCAATGGTTAGGGAGGACAGAAGTTGTATCTGAACAACATCTGGAGGGACACAGATTCCCAATCCCTTATTTCGATCTTTAAACTACAAATTGATAAAAAGCAGGGAGGGGGGCATCCATCCTTTTATAGTTGAAACAAGCAAATCATCAGTTATTTATAAAAATGCATACTTGGCAGGAAGGGAAAAAATCTGTCATGGAAGAACGGAGAACCTACTGAAATATTTCAAGTGCCCTCTTGTTCCCTTTAAAACATGGTTACCATTAATTCTGTTCTTTTCCAGGACAGAATAATGGGTGTAATCTCTCCCACTGACCAGCTGTGACAGCGCCTCTGGTTTAGACCCCTTCTTTAAAACAAAGGCTTCTATTATTATCATCTGATTTTAAAATATGGATGTAGGTTTGTATCTGATACACACAACCCAGGTCAAGTCATAACATCTGTTTTATTTTATTGGTTCTCGTACAAATCTTTCTTTGAAAGGAGATCATTAATTTTCTTCTACATGGAATCCAGACGTCAGGCTCCTCTCAAGACAGAGAAATGAGGGAAGTATCTGTTCTTGTGTCTTCTGCAAGGTACACTTGTTCCCCTCTAAAATAGGCACTGTAATGGAAACATTTTGTGTGTGTGTGGAACAGGCCAGATAAAATGACTAATATTATCCTTTACTACACATTTGCACACACATATCAATTTCAGTAGGACAAGGGGCAATTTACATCGCAGTTTCTATGAATCAGTAAACCCCATTCATTAAGTGTGTGTTTTCATGATAGAGGTGAATGCTGAGGCATGTTATATATGAAAGCCAGTGTGGTGTAGTGGTTGAGTATTGGACTAGAATCCGGGAGACCAGAGTTCAAATCCCCAGTCAGCCACGAAGCTGACCTTGGACCAAACACTGCTTCTCAGGCTAACCTACCTCACGGGGATGTTGTGGGGACTAAATGTGGAGCACACTATCTTGTGCTCCTTTGAGAAGAAGTGGGATATAAATGCAATAAAGAAAACAAAACAATAAAATAAAATATGGCATAGGTACTAGAAACAACTGAAATTCAAATTGTCATGGTTAATGCCAGAGAAGCAGAGCAACATCCAGGATGTTTCTGGAGCAAGACAGCGCAAGCATTGTGTGTAAGAATTCGTGCAAGTCTTCAAGGACTTCAAGATCAGTAGTGATGGACTAACACAAGCCACAGCTTGTTATCCACAACAATGCTCCCCACCTGCGCTTCTATCCTATGGGTAGAAATTATGATATTCGTTAGATCTGGAGAAGCAAGATCATGGTGACCTTTTAAAGTAAGTATAAGTAGTTTAAAGTGAAAGTGAAAAGAGAGAAACCGCTGGAAAGCCGATCAGTAATAAGGTTGAAATGGAAAGTGGAAAATACCAAATAAGAAGCAGAAAGACTGTTATAGTTTTACCATAAACAATGTGAGAAATAGTAAGAGAATTAATATGTTTGTAATATCTGCAGAAAAACCAACACAATCATATTAAATGAGTGTATTTAAATGAACAGAGATGAGAAATACATTAATTTAAGAGCACAAGAAGAGCCCATTCAGGTTGAGTCAAACGCCCATCTCATCCAGCAACTTATTCTCCTAGTGGCTAACCAAATGCCTAAGGGAAGCCTGCAAGCCATGTTAAGTATAATTGGTTTAATTCACATTGAAATGGGAATGGCTATGTGTATCAATGGAAGATTTAACATGGGGATTTTCCACAGAGCTATACTGAAGCCAAGAATAGGACTCTGAACTCTAACTCAGTTGATAATTATAATTAACTATTGTTGTTTTCTGCTAGCTAAGATGTGACGATTTAGCCTTAGATCACATGAGAGGTATTGAATTGCAAAATTTGCCATCTTGGAAGGGCTGGAGTCTTTTTGTTCTCAGACTCTGTGAGAGTGAGGCTATAAATGAAGCTCTCCAGGAAAACAGCTCTGGGTAAATGGAGGCTGCAAAGGGAGAAAGACCTCTGCTTATAGGCATGTTAGGAGTATTTAATTTTTTGTAAAGTGCTGAGCCTATGCCTTGGACTCTTAAATGTCTCATGGAACTGTTTGGATGTATCATTTTGCTATGTTATAAAGAAAGTTCTTCCAGTAAAGTTTTGAACCATCTAATGGATCTAGACAATGCTTCATTTCAAACATAGTCAGTTTTTAATGCACCCAGTCACTTTGAACTGTGCAATATTAATATCTGCAATAAGCCAGACCTGAATGTAGCAGCACTATCCTAAATTGTGAATCTCAGCAGCTAATATTCAGAGCAATACTGACTCCAACACTGGAAGTAGTACATAGCCAGCATAGCCTAGTAGCCATTGATAGCCTTAAACTCCATGCATTTGTCTAATCCTCTTTTAAAGCCTTCTAAATTGGTGACCATCACTGCATATTATGGTAGTGGATTTTGTAGCTGAACAGTGCTCTGGATGAAGAAATGTTTCCTGTTCTTGAATCTCACACGATTCTGCTTTATTGGGTGACCCTGGGTTGGCATATTAGGAGAGTGGGTGAAAGACTTCATTTGAGGATCAAATGGCCTTGGACCAGTTTATTCACAACCGATAGAAATTACAGCATGTCCATTTATTGCATTGGCTAATTGGGTTCAGATGGGCTAATTGGGTTCAGATGATACTTGTGAAGACCTGCTGATTTCAGGAAGCATCAGTCTTGAGAAAGAGGATGCAGAGATATATTAGCCTTCAGGTGAGTATTTGTGGGAAAGAGGTGAGGCATGGGTCATCCAAAAGAATGCTGGAAGAGCCCTATGGGACAATAAGAGACTCTTTCGTCTTAACACTACAGTTAAATAATTCTCTAATGAGTAATGATTCCATTCTCCCTTGCAAACACATTTATAATGAATTGGTGAAAGACAATGCAAAACCATTAGAATCTTTCAAAGCTCCCCTGGCAGAAATGAAAAGCAGACAGTGCAATGAATTAAAGTAATGAAACACTGAGCTTCCATTAAAAAATATTAGCACCACTAATATTTCATGACTTCTGGCAGGAAGTAATGAAGATGGCGCCTTTAGCACATCAAAGCAGTGTTGAGATCATGGTTTCACCACCATCACATCTTACACACACTGACAGAAGCTCAAGAAACCAGGTTCTCTGTGCAATCCACACACAGGTTTTCATGCAAAGTGATGCTAGTAAAATAGGTATACTTGACATGCAAGCCTCAGTATTGTATATATTCTGTATATGCTGCTGCTAGTAGCCTATGCATATACAGAAAATTTCAGTGTCCCTGTTATGAAAGCCATATAGTCCCAGCTCATCATTAGGCAATTAGATTTTAGAACTTCAACTCTTTCATATAAGTGGGAACATCACATACAGGCTACAATTCAGGTGTCTTGTACAAGGCGTATATTTTTTGTTACAGGAACTTAAGGTACAGTACTAACTACTTGAAATATTTCAAGAGAGTGCAGAAACCTTTCTTCAGTTTACACCTGGTTCTCACTATTACTTGGGAGGGGTGAATTAATCCAAGAAGTAATCAGTCATTCAATGAACTATACAAGATGAATGGCGATAGGTCTTTGTACACAATGTTGAATCAAGAATACCATGCAAACAACCCCACCCTACTGACACCAGCCAGTGACAAAGACTTCTGGACAACCCAGATGGCTTTTTATGGAGAACTGCAGACTGACCCAGTAAATCAAATTCCAAAGTCTAACAGTGATGTGTGTGTGTGTTTTGGACAACCCCTCCTTCAATCTATAAATCAAGATAGTCATAGATACTATTATATATTTCAGGCATGCTTAAACACAAATCATTCAACAGTTGAACTTTGTGTGAATTGTTATGGCAAAGTTAACATTGGTCATCATAAGCATTTCATTAATCTTCTAAGTTCTAAACATTAGATGGATTCTCTTTTGAAATGTTGCTTACAAGTGCTGCTGTGGTGTTTCATGCTACAGTGAATTCCAGAAATGTTTTCACTACTAGAGTCTGGTCTTTATCAATGGTTATATTGATTTAAATACAACAGCATTAGGACAAAGAATGGAATGCTAAACCTATTATAGGCTTTTGGGGTGGTTTGCAGCCATTTCAGTTTTTTTCTTGCAAGCATGTTTTTATGGATATGTGTGGAATTTCCATAATGAGAGCTAAGACGCACAAGGTTGTTGCCACAAAATAATAATGTGTCAAACAGACATGCATTTAACTGTGTTGTAGTGGTGGTTTCTTTGAACATACATTTGCTACATTCCAGTACATTTGTTTTAAGAGCAGAGCATTCATTCTCAAAAAACTTCCACTACATGTAACCAAACAAGCAAAACATAACAGTGAATACTTTACTAAGCACTCTGGGAATGTGACCCTGGTTGTTATGAATCTCTTCAGTAGCAGGCTACAAAATAAACAGATTTGAAATGAGCCTCTAGTGCTTGAATGCCTGTGACATGCTCAGAAGAACCTAATATGAAATAAGAAGGTATAGCATGTGAGTGCAATGAGGGAGTCTTTGTTGTATGATGGGGTTTGCAAAGTCATTTTAAAAACTGGTCTTGCATTCATTTAGCATACTTCAGGAAATCTGGAAGAAACTATGGAACTGCATTAAGTTTTAATTGGAACAGCTTAGGGCAAAAATGCATGTTTCGTGAAGCATGTGTTTTAAAATGGTGTGCTTAACACTGCCACTTTAGTTTAAAAGAGAAGCAGCTGATTGTCATGTGTTGCTGGTTTGGAGTGACAACCAGTTAAGAGCAGCCACTCCTTTCTTCCCTTGCCTGCCATCTAGCAAGTCTCCGGAACCTCCCGGAAGTACCTCTGCCTTGCAGTTCTACCACATCCAGGAGGAGAAGGAGAAGAGGGAGGGCGAGGGTATGCTAACAAGACAACTTAAGAATATAAGAAAGGCCTGCTGGATCAGGCCAATGGCCCATCCAGTCCAGTATTCTGTTCTCACTGTGGGAAAACCTCAAGCAGAACCCAAGCATAAAAGCACTCTCTCCTTCTGTGGTTTCCACCAACTGGTAAAGGGACCCCTGACCATTAGGTCCAGTCGTGACCGACTCTGGGACTGCGGCGCTCATCTCGCTTTATTGGCCGAGGGAGCCAGCATACAGCTTCTGGGTCATGTGGCCAGCATGACTAAGCCGCTTCTGACGAACCAGAGCAGCGCACGGAAACACCGTTTTATCTTCCCACCGGAGTGGTACCTATTTATCTACTTGCACTTTGATGTGCTTTTGAACTGCTAGGTGGGCAGGAGCAGGGACCGAGCAACGGGATTCGAACCGCCGACCTTCTGATCGGCAAGTCCTAGGCTCTGTGGTTTAACCCACAGCACCACCTGCGTCCCCTTCCACCAACTGGAAGAAGAGCATAAAGAAAAGGCAGGAGAGAAAGTCAATGTAGCTTGCTTTCAGTGCAACACCAAAGGTTGGTCATGGAAGAAAAAGCCACCACATCCTTTCACTTGATTTCCCCTTCTAAATCAGAGGTGAGGAACCAGAGCAGCCCGTGGCCTGCCAGTCTCCCCCATTTGACCTGTGAGGCCATTTTGGCCAAGACAGACCTACTTGCCCTTGCAAGTACCATGTTGGGGTGCATGGTTTCAAACCACGTGGGGGTGAATATGGTTCGCAAGACATCACTGTGACATCAAATGATTGACAGGTGGGACAACCCCACACCCTGCCACACTTGGCTGGCATGGGTTAGGGGATATAAGGATCCAGACTGTGGCTGGCTGAAACTAGTTTACCACTCCTGTTCTAATAGATGTAATGGTGAAGATTGGGCTCCAAGAACAAGGCAAAGCACTGTCTCTGTTTGCTCTCTTCGCTCCCTCTGGATGACCTAACTGGACCCAAGCATCCCACCATACCACCCAGAGAGCAAAGGTGAAGGAGCAAACAGAAGCAACAGCTGACCTGAACTCAGTATTCTCTGGCCACAATCTTCCACCTGGCTCAGAGATGAACTTGGGAGGGGGAGGAAGAATTGCTGGGAAGCCCTGCTCCCATTCATTAAGCAAACAGTCTGTGAGTACCTAGAAAGGAATGCTGCGATCACCAATAGTCAGCATGGATTTCTGAAAAATAAGTCATGTCAGACTAACCTGGATCCAAACTACAAGAAAGAAGATTCCACCTAAATATTAGGAAGAACTTCCTGACAGTAAGAGCTGTTTGACAGTGGAATTTGCTGCCAAGGAGTGTGGTGGAGTCTCCTTCTTTGGAGGTCTTTAAGCAGAGGCTTGACAACCATATGTCAGGAGTGCTCTGATGGTGTTTCCTGCTTGGCAGGGGGTTGGACTCGATGGCCCTTGTGGTCTATTCCAACTCTATGATTCTATGATTCACCAGATTACGAATCTACCGCTCTTAACCACTATACCATACACACCCCTCCAGTTCATACCTCATCACCTCGATGGTGTAGAAGCCAGAGGTTACAGAACTTTTTAGAGAGAGAGAACTGGGAAGCAGGTGGTGGCAGGGAGTGGTGCTAATAGGAGGTTCAGACCAGCCAGCCTTCAGAAGGTTTGGCATGCTGTTGAGGCAACAGCTCCCACTGAGAGGCTCCTATTGAACAATGGTCACAGTGAGCTCTCCAAGGTACTGACACCATGACTTCTGCCCTTCTCCCTATCAGTGAGTGCCCTTGGGAGTCCAAGCAGAGAGGACAGCACAACCCCAATATAATCAGCCTGAAGTCTGTATTTTCCATCCTTTCCCCCAGAGTTCTGCTTGGTTTATTTTAAAAGGAAAACATAATGAAGAACAGGAGAAGCTGAAGAGTGGCGATTTGCTGCAACAATCTCCAACCTTCTCTCTCTCTCTCTCTCTCTCACACACACACACACACACACCCTTTTTGGTGCTGGTGGTGCTGGGGAGAAATGCAAAAAACTTAAACTAAACTGATGTCATGAAGTGGCAGGGAGCAGGGAGAGAACCCTGACGAGGGGTGTAGCCAGAATTGGAACACACCAGGGAAAGCTGGGGATGGGAAAGGAGAGGTCATTGCAGGCAGTATTCACATCATTTTAATATATTTTTCTGGTATATTATATCTAGTACCACTTTGGAACTCCTTCTGGAAGTGAGAAGCGAGATATGAATTTAATTGAATTGAACCACCGCCTTCTGTGTAATGTGCACAACAACTCTGAGTCCAGGCTAAGGAGATGTCATGCTAGGGCTGCCGCCATCACTTGACCCTTTGCTTTACAAGAGTGGCTAGGAACTTCTTCTCCCCCCCCCCCTGTATAAATAATTTTATTATTTTCCAACACAAATATACAATTCTATCAGGTTTTCACAAATTTGTTTCTTTTTAGACTTCCTTCGGCTTCTCTGACAATCATCCATATTTACCTCTCAGTTTACGCATTCCTCTGTTTATATTGCCATTAAACTTCCCTCCCACTCCTATTTCTTTTTAACAATATATCTCAACTTTCACAGTGCTTCTTGAAATCCCACCAGTGTTGTTTGCACATCACATGTTCTTTTCAGATACTCAACAAATTTCCCCCAGTCCTCGATGAACTTTTGGTCTTGAAGATATCTAATTTTCCCGGTTAATCTGTCCAATTCTGCATAGTCATTCAGCTTCAGTCTCCATTCTTCTATTGTCGGTATTTCCTCTTGTTTCCATTTCTGGGCCAGTAGAATTCTTGCTGCTGTGGCTGCAGAGTGGCTAGGAACTTCTGTCACTGGGGAGTAAAACTGAACGGCACCTCACAACTTTCTTATTTAACTCAAAAGGCATTGCAACAAGCCGTTTATATGATATATCCTTCAGATTTAATATAACATGTTCATTTCACCTCTTGAATACATAAACAAGGCTGAAGCCAAGAGCTTTGAGTAGCTGACTTGCTCATTTGACTAATTTGTGGTTTTGAGAAGAGAGGCATTTTTAAAATGGTAATACTTACGCATGAAAGAGAATTTTATTTGGTTCACGTTTTAAAGTGAACTGATCCAATTCATATCTCCCAGATTAATACTTGGGTTGAAGCATAATTATCTATCAGATTTCACACTTCTCTGCAGTTCTCAGCTTAAAAATATATATGAGACTTTTGCCTGATTTCATCATTATATCCAGCCACTGAGTCTGAACTTTCTATGGCCAGTATTCCTTTCATTGTAATTAGAGGCAGAAGGATGGAGTGAAAGAGAGGCAGATAAGAATATGCTAGCAGGGTGTCTTCCACATCATATATCTTCTTGTGTTGCCAACCTTGAGATCCTGTTTTATTTCTACCTGTTACAGAATTACATGTTGCATCAAACCCAATGGAAGAAAATCTAGTGGAAGGTAATCATTTTCAGGAGGCTTAGCAGTCTATAGAAAATAGAATCACAATGACAGGAGGGGAATATGTGAGCTGTCAAGGAGTGTCAATCCTCAAGTCTTATCATGTATCTATTTCTGACTTCACATAGCTGGAGATAGGGGAAGAGGGGATGAAAAAGAAAAAAAGTAACTGTGTAAAAACATATTACCTTCTGAAAATGACATGCAAAATTGAAAGAGATTTATAAACTGTTTGCAGGATTTAGGCTTGGAAAACACCTATTCTTGTCTGGTTGTAAATATTTCACAGACTTTCAAATTGTGTGAAACTTGATGCTTGTGAAATGTTATTCTTTCTTTAAACTGCCTGGGGAATATAATTGAAAGATGGAATTAAAAAAAAAAACTTATGCTGAATTATAAACAAGAAAATGTTCCCAGAAAGAGAGAGCACTGCAATTCTTCAGACAACTCTGAAAAGATACAGCATGTATTTCTTATTTATTTAATTCTATTTAATTTATCCATTCATTTATTTCTGAGTTTGTATGCCACTTTTCAAAAGCAAGCCCCACCCCAAGGTGGCTCACATCACAAAATTTGTCATGAACATAATCATAACCTATGAAGTACTACCTGAAGTAAAATGGAAAGGGCTGAATTCAGTATCATGCAAGATCTCTGCCCAGGTGTGGTCAGTTTCACTGTGGCTCTGGATGACACAACCCACAATGTTTAGCAGGTCCCATTGATAATATGGAAAGGTTTATGGGGACAAAGCTGGGAGGGCTTGGGAGAAAGTGAAAGACCCACTGCCCAGGCAGACTTCTGCTTCTGAAATGCTGGATCCAGTCCTAAAACATCAAAAAATGTTACCCCAGCAGCACTTAAAAGAACACAAATGGTATAAAATATTACATATATTAGATTTAAGCAGTTGGAAAAAAGAGAGATTAAAATAGCAGCACTTTGAATACAGAACACTAGGATATTAGTTAAAAGTGACTTCAAGCAGAAAAGCCTTCAAGGGATGTTTAAAAAACAACTGAATGGGAGCTATATGTCCCTGCCTATGGGGTAGCCACTAGAACGGCCCTGTCTGAAAGCAGTTGTCAAAATAACTTGACCCGAAACTGATTAAAGCTCTAAAGGTAACCACCAGCACTTTAAATTGAGCCCAGAAATTAAATGTCAACCAGCGTAGATTGTTGTTGTTGTTTAGTCGTTTAGTCGTGTCCGACTCTTCGTGACCCCATGGACCAGAGCATGCCAGGCACTTCTGTCTTCCACTGTCTCCCGCAGTTTGGTCAGACTCATGTTTGTAGCTTCGAGAATACTGCCCAACCATCTCGTCCTCTGTCGTCCCCTTCTCCTTGTGCCCTCCATCTTTCCCAACATCAGGGTCTTTTCCAGGGAGTCTTCTCTTCTCATGAGGTGGCCAAAGTATTGGAGCCTCAGCTTCACGATCTGTCCTTCCAGTGAACACTCAGGGCTAATTTCCTTAAGAATTGATGCGTTTGATCTTCTTGCAGTCCATGGGACTCTCAAGAGTCTCCTCCAGCACCATAATTCAAAAGCATCAATTCTTCGGCGATCAGCCTTCTTTATGGTCCAGCTCTCACTTCCATACATCACTACTGGGAAAACCATGGCTTTAACTATATGGGCCTTTGTTGGCAAGGTGATGTCTCTGCTTTTTAAGATGCTGTCTAAGTTTGCCATCGCCTTTCTCCCAAGGAGCAGGCATCTTTTAATTTCGTGACTGCTGTCACCATCTGCAGTGATCATGGAGCCCAAGAAAGTTAAATCTCTCACTGCCTCCATTTCTTCCCCTTCTATTTGCCAGGAGGTGATGGGACCAGTGGCCATGATCTTCGTTTTTTTGATGTTGAGCTTCAGACCATATTTTGCGCTCTCCTCTTTCACCCTCCTTAAAAGGTTCTTTAATTCCTCCTCACTTTCTGCCATCAAGGTTGTGTCATCTGCATATCTGAGGTTGTTGATATTTCTTCCGGCAATCTTAATTCCGGCTTGGGATTCATCCAGCCCAGCCTTTCGCATGATGAATTCTGCATATAAGTTAAATAAGCGTAGATTGGATGAGTGATATTTATTTATTTATTTATTTACAAATATTTCTAAACCCCCAAGGATTAAAAAACAACAGCCAAGTGATCATAATAAAATCATCAATAAAAGACGTTACTTACAGCAATATTACACCAACAAATCAGTAAATCAGATTAACATTCATCCCTCAGGGAATGCTTGTTTACCTGGGCTAACAAATATGCTAAAATCAATGTTTTCTGCAGAGTGCAGCTAGAAAGGTCCTACTGAGTAGCACTTCATCCCTGAGGAATTCCTCCGACGAGAGTTGATGGACTCTCCTCTCTTGAAGGTTTTTAAGCAGGGGTTGGATAGCCACCTGTCGGGTATAATCTAATCAAGATTCCTGCATTGCAGGGGATTGGACTAGATGACCCCTGGGATTCTCCTCCTGACTGTAAGGGTCTCAACCTGCCTCTTGGGGCACTGTGGTTCACAGGGGATTGGGGGTTGTTCTGTCTTGCTTCAGAGGTCAAGCCCCCCTTTTGCAGGGAGAGATCCCTGCCAGTCTCCACTGAAGGTCCCAGGTCCTCCTCAGCTGTTGTTCTGGACTGCTCCTGTGTTTCTGGGGGTGCTTGCTCATCTTCAGCCAAATCTTCCTCGGAAGGAGAGTCATCTGATGGGGACAGGAAACCCACAAGGCCACCATAAAGTAGATCACAAGGCTCCAGAGTTATGAAATAGCAGCCCACTTCAACCTAACTTGACACCTTTAGCAAAACAGAATGACCAGTCCTACTATCTTATGGTGGAAGGTAGACCTGATTTTATTTTCTGGTTGGTTAAGGGCAAGGTTTCACTTAGAACCCAACAGTTGCTTAATCTACTGGAGAGTGAAGAAGAGGAAGGAGAAGAAGCTTCCCATAATGCCAACAATATATTTGAAAGTTGTCTCTATTGTTCAAGGCTATGTACTAACCACAAAATCCAACTCTGGCTTCTTAAAATCAATTGTGCTTTGCTGCTCAGCAGAACTGTATCAGGACTTGCTTCCATAGAAATCACAGCTATCGGATTTCATAGCTTTGCAAGCAGTCTCCAAAAGGAAAAATATTTATAAATATTTACACAGGTGTCCACTACAGGTATGTTGCATTCAAGGAAGGACGACAGGATGTAAAAGAAAATGGCATTTTTCCAAACACTGAATTCAAAAATATTTAGAGAGAGAGAGAGAGAGAAAGTGGGAGAGAGAAGACTATTTTCTTGTAGCTCACTTCTTCTGTTTGGCAAGTGGACTACAGGAAATAAGACTTCAAAGGAATTAACTGCACATCTGATGACATTTAGAGAAGAATAGAAGAGAGGAGGATTTACTTTTTTTAGACTTACAAATGGCATCTGTATTCATGACTGTCAATTTCCATTAAGAAAAAGGGGGTCCCCCCCTCAAGAAACATATGGACCAGAATTAAAAGGTAACTATGGTAACTGCAATTTAAAATAAGTATGCTTCAATATGACAAGCACTTGAATGTGATCATGCTCAACTAAAGTCCACTGACATAAGCTTCTTGGATGCTTTAATTTCTATTCCGTAAGCTCAATTTATGCCTTATACATTAGCTAAGGAGATATATACTGTATTTTTCCGTGTATAAGACACCCCCATGTATAAGACACCCCCCATTTTGGGGGACTCCAAATTAAGAAAACACTCCTCAGCACTGCCCGTATATAAGACGAGCCCCAATTTTAAACCTAATGTTTTGGTAAAAAAACACCCTAGTCTTATACATGGAAAAATACAGAAGATGATAGATGATAGATAGATAGATGATAGATAGATAGATGATAGATGATAGATAGATAGATAGATAGATAGATAGATAGATAGATAGATAGATGATAGATGATAGATAGATAGATAGATAGATAGATGATAGATAGATAGATAGATAGATGATAGATAGATAGATAGATAGATAGATAGATAGATAGATAGATAGATGATAGATAGATAGATAGATAGATAGATGGTAGATAGATGATAGATAGATAGATAGATAGATGATAGATAGATAGATAGATAGATAGATAGATAGATAGATAGATAGATATAGATAGATAGATGATAGATATAGATAGATATAGATAGAGATAGATGATAGATAGATAGATAGATAGATAGATGATAGATAGATAGATAGATAGATAGATAGATAGATAGATAGATGATAGATAGATGATAGATAGATATAGATAGAGATAGATAGATAGATAGATAGATAGATAGATGATAGATAGATAGATATAGATAGAGATAGATAGATAGATAGATAGATGATAGATAGATAGATAGATAGATAGATGATATAGATAGATAGATGGTAGATAGATAGATAGATAGATAGATAGATAGATAGATATAGATATATAGATATGTGGAATATTTTTCAGCTCAAGGGCTGCATTTGCTCATGGCTAACCTCCCTTGTGGATGGAGCAAGGGATGTGACTCTTATTCTACAATAGGCTACATTCCAGCCACAAGGAGCCACCATATATGTCTACACCAGGCATAGGCAAACTCCAACCCTCCAGATGTTTGGGACTACAATTCCCACCATCCCTGACCGCTGGTCCTGCTAGCTAGGGATGATGGGAGTTGTAGTCCCAAAACATCTGGAGGGCCGAGTTTGGGGGTGCCTGGTCTACACACTCACCTACTTGCATCTCTCCACACACTAGCCAGGCAAGCAAGAGGCATTCTCCCAATTTATTCCAGTCAGGGTAAGGCACTCAAAGAAGGTTTAGATCGGGCTGCTGAGGGGGCTGGGGCTGTAGCTTAAGTCCGTTCTCACTACTGATGTCTCGAAGGAGCTGTACGAAGGGCAGCCTGCAAATGGGTGCATAGGGTGGGCTTGTCTGTGTCAGAGCAATGGGGGAGGACCTAAGGGAGTCAATGGGTGGTGGACATATGCAAGTGGTAGACAGAAAATGTAGTGTGCCTCAGCCTGCTAATTTGTAAGTGGCAGTTTCATAAAAGGGCTAAAACTGGGCGAAACTCCTGTTGTGTTGGATTGGGGGGGGATCTATTTTTTCTTTTATTTTTAACAAACCAAAGTCTTCCTATCGTTTAGGGCTTTCTGTCACATAGGAACAACCTGTTTTCAAACAGTGTAACATTTGGTTTTCCAAAATAAACCACTTCAAACGTCACTGGTCTTAATCATCTCAGAGATATTTTTGACTAACATTTACTTAAGAGGCACACATTGCAAGCTACAGCACATTCCTCGCGAAGAGAATGAAGATAGATATTGACATTCTTTTTATTTTCATGAGACTCATTAAAAAAGCACCCTTAAAATCTTTATAATACAAACAATCTCTAATGTTTGCTGACTTCTGTATTTTCATGTGCAATATTTTTCAATTAGGCAATTTTCTACTATATCTTCGTAGCCAAAGCATAGGGGGAAATAAACCAGTAAAGGCTTCAGTGAGGGATTCTTATTCCCCCCCTCTCTTTCATTCCCCCCCTCTCTCATACACATCTCTCATAGGAAAAAAGTGCATCAATTAAATTTGCATTCTTTCCTGAATGCAGGTATTCATATTTGTCACAACATGCTCTTCAATACACATTGAACAGGTGTAGGATTGATGGCACTTTTCTAATACATATCACTCAACAGAATGATAGTCGAAGGTAGACTCATATGGCTAGAATGTTGGCCTGCACCATAAATCAGATTTAAAAGTAATGGGAATTCGCGAAGCTCGAGGGCTGTTCCTCTTTCAATCACTTTGTCTACATTATAGCTTCTAGTATCGAACATTGATTGAGTTGTTGTGGTGTGTCGGTTTCATACAGGAGTCTCTCCAAAGAAGGATAACAAACTGCAGAGAGGACTCAAATTCTAGTGCCAAAAGCAGCAATACCATGGCAACCAGGGGCAGGCTTTCTATCATGGAGGGTCGCCTGGGCCAGCACTGCCATTAGGCGAAGTGAGGCAGCTGTCTCAAGTGGCAAATGCTGGGGGCAGCAGTGGCAGCACTGCCACTTTAGCCATTCCTGTATGTTGGAAATCAGAGCTGCGGGTGCTGCAGAGCTCTCAATACACCTCCATGAGGCCCAGCAGGAATCATCCCCGCTCACTTTTAGACACTGTCTGAAAACTGTATTATTCAGGCAGGCCTTTCGAACTTGAAATTCTTTGCCAACCAGCTTTTACTGTTGTGCCTGACATTCTTATCCTTTTTATTAGGTTCTTTAGGTTGCATATGCCTTGCAACATTTTATGTGAAAGAGTGGTTTAGAAATATTTAAATAATTTATTTAAATATTTATTTAATTTAATTTATTTAAATAAATTAAATAAAATTAGAATACATTTGAATGGGCTAATCTGCTGCTTCTTAACACCAGATTGGTGGTACTGCCTATGACTACTGCCCAATAGATGCTGACTCGTGACAGGACCTTCTTGGTGGTGGTTTCCTGGTGGTGGAATGCCCTCCTTGGTGAGGTGTACTGCTCTCCCTCAGCCCAGTATACCTGAAGGAGCATCTCCACCCCCATTGTTCAGCCTGGACACTGAGGTCCAGCTCCGAGGGCCTTCTGGCGGTTCCCTCACTGCGAGAAGTGAGGTTACAGGGAACCAGGCAGAGGGCCTTCTCAGTAGTGGCACCCACCCTGTGGAACACCCTCCCATCAGATGTCAAGGAAATGAACAACTATCTGCTTTTTAGAAGACATCTGAAGGCAGCCCTGTTTAGGGAAGTTTTTAATGTTTGATGTTTTATCGTGTTTTTTCATATTCTGTTGGGAGCCGCCCAGAATGGCTGGGGAAACCCAGCCAGATGGATGGGTTATAAGTAAATTATTATTATTATTATTATTATTATTATTATTATTATTATTATTATTATTAAGCTTCAGGAGAAATTCAAAAACATTTCAGTATACCCAGGTTTTTGATGGCTAAAATATACTGGCTATGGGAAAGGTGAAATCATTAACTGGGAGGGTATGTGATTGCTTTTAAATATTTTTAGAAGTTCTAAACATTTTTAAATGCTCCAGATGATTTTAAAATGTTTTTATTTGGTTTTAAATTGTGCTGCTTTAATGTTTTGCTGTTTGCCACCCTGGGTTCTTTTGGGGGAAGGAAGGGATACAAATTTAATAAACAATAAGTAAATGAAATGTTTTCACACTTAGCAAAGTACCACCCTGCTACAAAACTGTTATTTCAGCATTCTTCCCTGGGCTCTCAGCCTGTGATTTGACTTCCCTGAAATTGTTGCTATAAAACAATATGAAAGACTTGAGGGGGCTGTTCCTTGGTGTGGATCCATGGGGTTTCTTCAGATCAGAATCATCAAATATAAATCTGAAGCCAGAGTTCAAAACCTTTAAACCAAGATAAAATTACACATTTTGGAGCCATCGGTGCCAAGCTTACTGCTAATGTCTGAATAGTCTTCTGATGGCTCCAGTCACTGCATAAAACTCTAGGCTTCCTGGTTTATTCTCTTCTATATTCCCAATCCCCCTTTTCATTCCATGCCTCCTACCCATTTTATATTTACCGTTTTGATATATCCATCTCTTTCCCCCCTTACAGCAAAGTGCTTGTATTGTAACAATGCTATGCCTGATACAAGAAGACTTTAGGTTAAAACTGACCACCCAAATTCTTGTATTCTACACTTTGATCTCAAATCCCAATGAACTTCTCTGTGTTTTGCTTTTCAGCATAAGCCATTTGATACAAAGGATGTAAAACCTGGCTGAAGAACAGAGGGTCTAGCAGTAACTAAACAAGAGAAAGGGCATGGAGATTTGTGGTAAACAGAGTTCTGTTGTTGTCAGTGAATGCCTTGTGGGACAGCCCTTGGATTGCTATTATGCACTGAAACTTGGCTTCATCGTTCATGTTTTGATTTTTCTTCTTTACAGTATATATACAAAACTCAGTGCTCTTACTATTCATCTTCTCACTTAACTAAAAATAAAAGAAGTCCTGGGTATTTATATCTGGATAATATGAAATATTTGGTATAGTGAGGAGTAAACACACATGAAAACAAGCCCTTTTATTCTATTTATTTACCGTCTACATTGGTAAAAGACAGGGTGGTAGGAGTGCACTGCTCAGGCGACCTCCTTCCACCTGAGTCAGTGTGATACACATGCACCTGTGGAGCCAATCTGGTGATACACCCACCTCACTCCCACCTCATCCCTCTCTGTCCTGGTATACAGTAGTGACCCACCTAGAGGTATGGTGGGGTGCTACCTAATGCCCCCTGCTACCTACTGGTCTGCTTCTGGCTCACAAGCAATACTGGACAGCACAATCCTATACATGTATACCAATGTTTCCCAACCTTGGGTCTCCAGCTAGTTTTGGACTACAACTCCCATCATCCCTAGCTAGCAAGACCAGTGGTCAGGGATGATGGGAATTGTAGTATGAAAACACCTGGAGACCCAAGGTTGGTTAAATACTGATGTATACTCAGTAGTAACCACAATTGAATTCAATGCACTGGACATGAAGACACACTCTGGAAATTTTATCTGACCTTTAGGCTCTAAGGTCAACTTGCATCTTTCACCTTCATACTGAAGCCGGCCACAGTGCAAAACAGGGTGACAAATGAACCCAACTGCTGGTCCTAGCTAATCTTGCCATTGTTGCTTCAAAATCTTCAACCCAAAAGCCTGATACTGATTTGCAAGCATTGCCGTGAGATCTCCTACATTCTAATCATGAATGCTACAGTCCTGTTGCACAACAAATTATAATGGGGATCCTCTAATTTTATCCAGAGTAGCCAAATATTGGCGGTCATGACCATATGGAGAAATACGTCTCTAAGGCAGCCAAATTAGCCAGAGGTGAGACCCAAAGAAACAGATTCTTGGGAAGCATAACAGAAGCATTTTTAAAGTGTTTTGTTTCCAAGTTTGACAAGAAAGGAGCACTCTCTTTCCTAGCAGCTACACTTACAATCTTCCAGCCCTTCTGTATGGAACAGCTCTCAGGTGCACCAAAATTCTCATAGGAGCGGCAACCTACCTGTTCAAGGTTCACAGCCTTAAAGAGCCTTTCTGATGCATGGTAACAAACTCCTTTGCAAGACCCTATGGTGGTGATGACATAAATGCATTTGCTAAATAACTTAATTAAAGCATTGATGTTTTATGTGAACACAAAGAAATATATAGTCTATATCCAATATAAGTAGTGGTCTTGAGGGAAGACAGGATTCTTTGAGGGAGTCTCTGTTAGTGTTCCCCTGTGGCTCAAGCACACAGCTTGACTCCATCAGGAGCATTCAGTATTTTGGGTCCTATCCTGCGGAACTCCCTCCTGGCTGTGACCTCACAGGTCTGCTCCCTATCTGGTTTCTAGTGCTCAAGCAAGACTCTTATTTCAGCAGGCATTTTAAGTTCTTCTGTTTTATGATTAATTTTAACCAATGTTGTTTACTATATCTCTTTCGTAATTTTATTGCACATTGCTTAGAAGCTTTGCTGTTAAAGCTTCTAGGCTTTAACAAATAAATTGTTCAAGCTTCTAAGTTTTAACAAATAAATTGTTGAAATACATCTTAATGAAATGCAATAAACACTTGGCGGGCTCTAAGACAGAGACTCCCAGGGTCTGTTGGGAGATGCATACTTTTGGTTTCAGTCTTAAAGAAGCTACAGATGCAGGCAAAGCAATTAGTGACATTTGGGATGTGTAAAGCATGTCAATAACCAGGACAATAAATTAAAATAAAGCTTCCAATTTCTGCAAAATAAGAAACAGACTAGATTTCAGAAAGGAGGCTCTGAATTCTGAAATATCCCAATTAAAAAGGCAAATAACAAAGGAAGCCTTTCTTGTTTTTTTCAGTTCCGGGCATACTGTATCATGCCTTCCCATCTCAGATGCTTCAGTAAGAGCTTCCAGATTTTTATTCTATTTAGCTGCTATATAATAATAAAAAGAGCAGATTAAATGAATAAAGTGCCTGATAGTTTTTTCCTTGTTTTAGTTCTAGGAATATTACAAATACAGATATGCATTAGATTTGGGCAAACCCCAAATGCTGACCCAAAGGAATATTCAGGGCTTGTTCATACTGAAGGAAGCACCTTGTACAAAAAGGAGGAACTCTGAAATGACTCAGGCTGCTTCAAAAATTTGAACATTGAAAAAACACTGCAGGCCGTGTGCAAAAAGTGGAACTGTTCTCACCAAGCTTGCCATAAAAGGAAAATGCCAAGGTGGAAAGAGAGTGTGGCAGAAGTCTTTTCTGACTGACAGGTATAGCTACGAATCACAGGAAATGATTTTACCTGGGCCTTCCACTCACGCACTGTGAGTGGAGGTGAGGATCTTGAAGTACAGTGGTATCTCGGGTTAAGTACTTAATTCATTCTGGAGGTCCGTTCTTAACCTGAAACTGTTCTTAACCTGAAGCACCACTTTCGCCAATGGGGCCTCCTGCTGCCGCTGTGCCGCCAGAGCACGATTTCTGTTCTCATCCTGAAGCAAAGTTCTTAACCCGAGGTACTATTTCTGGGTTAGTGGAGTCTGTAACCTGAAGCGTATGTAACCCGAGGTACCACTGTACTGTAATATATCACCTTGTTCTTGTCTGCACTGTGCTGCTGAATAGTTCTGCTAGTGGTGCTTGCTTAGAAAATGCTGGGTGTTCAGGTCCTTCACCTCTGCCACATGCTCATACATCTACATCCACTCCTGCCAAACTGTGGAATGGCTAGAGGGTGCTATCTTGTCCTTCACAACAGGTAGCAAAATGTTTTTTGCCAGCGCTACCTTTGGCAGATATAGACCCTATTACAACCTGTTCCTTACTAAGCCCCAGGTCTGACAGGACTAAACCTTGTATACGGGATACTGTTTTATTTGATGTTATATTGTTAACTGCCCTGGTTAACACGTTGGTAAGGAAAGGCAGAATATACGTTTAGCTAACTAACTGGATACAACCCTTTGTCTTTAAGAAAGTAAAATATAACCGATGCACCACCACCCCAGCTTATTGCAGTTTGTAACTAAAGTGTCCAAACCGAAAGGCCTCCAACATTTGACAGCTGAAAAGGGGACACCATTGTGCACTTGTAACCACATTACTTTCTGAGCTTCCTGTCCACATCACCCACAGAAAGATACAATGCATCAGTCTCTTCTCTGTTAGCTACCCATTACACACACTTTCTCTGCAACAAACTGTCTTTCAGCAAGTTAAGAACCTGTTTACGGTTTTGGTTGAAGCTACACTAGAGAATTGCAATTGCACGACAATCCAATATAACATGGCCCTTCCCTGGATGCCCCTATCAAACAAAGTGTGTTGGTGTTTCCTGGTTTCTCATTAAAAGAGCTCTCTTGGCCTTGGCAAACAGATACATCAGCAAAAAATTGATCAGGCCAGGACTGTGGCAGAAATGAAGTGTACAACTACAACTAACAGACTAATATACTACACATCCTAAGCCTCTTCATATGCAAGAAAACCCAGGCTGAAGGAATCTGTTGTGGTTCTACCTTGTTGCTAAGCTTGTGAGTCGAATTTTCAGCTAGGCTTCTCTGAGTGCAACCAGAATTAACTGAGCTGTGCATCCTAAGTGATCATATACTCAGGAACTGTTTGAGAAATCCTAAATACAGATTAGTCCATAGCTTGCACATTTTGGTGTGATTGCTATTGCAATTGCTGTTGCGACATAGGCTGTATGATGATTGGACTTACAGAATAAAACTTTAGCGTTCAGTGTGGAAATGATTGCTACTTATTTGTTTATTTCCTTATTGAGTCTCATTTCATATGGAACATTTTCTGTTTCTCAAAAAAATAATAAAAAAATCAAAATGAAAACAAACCAGTGAGAAGAATTTTGGAAATGTTGTTTTCATAGCACTAAGTTTTATTTGGCTTCCTCTGCAAAGTGTTCTGGGGAAAATTTCCATGAAAAGAAAAGACCACACACACTATTTCCACACTACTGCATGATTACTCTTAACCAGAAACTTGGGGGATTTGTACAATTTTGAATGATGCTGAATCCTTCGTGCTTTGCCAAAATGGGGGGGGGGGATCATGAACAAAATGAAAATGTGTTTCATGGCAATAATGTTTCATGGCTAGTTCATATGACCAGGGCAAGCAAAACTGGGTAGCTCTGCCCCCCAAACCCCCACTCTTCCCTATGACCCAGCCCCTATGTCACACCTTAAATAAGTTCTTTATTTTTTATTTAAAGTTAGTTTTGTGCTTATTAATAAAATGTCCAGACTCTTGGAGTTGGAGGAGACTTTAGACCACTTACAAAGTGTCTTTATACACATATTGTGATCAACCCATAGCTTTTCTTGGCTGCTAGTCCTTGCCTTCTGTAAATTCAAAACACGGCTTCCTTTAAAACTTACTTATTAAAATTACCATAGATCCAGTATAGACGTGATTAGCTGTAGAATTTTCAAAGCTGCCTAAAAGATACAATGTCATAATTCTCAAACTAGAATGTCAATATTAGAAGTTGCTTAAAATTTAGGTCAGGGGGAAAGTAGGTTGGCAACTATTTTGAACTTATTAAATACACTGCCTTCTCCCAAAAGCTTAGATTTTGTTCATATATATATATATATATATATATATATATATATATATATATATATCCACCAATATTTAGGTTTCTTGCATCATATGAAACATATTCATACAGCTTTACAGAACCTTTCATGTATTTTCTACCTTCAGTGCTAATCCAAATCTTTTTTCCTTTAATTCAAATATTACCTCACAAGTGCCTTCAACCTCCGGTTCAAACTATCAGACTCAATCCCAGCTCATTTTGATAACAAAGTGCTCATTGGTTTGAATGACAACTTTAATTAACATGGCCAATCCACTGTAATTGCTATATTATTACCAAGATATCAGCTTGCAGGATTATTTCAATATTTCATAATAAAGGACACTCTTCTTTAAAATGTTGCTAAGGAACATTCTGAGGCATGCAAGTTATTCGCTCCCCACCCCGTCTTTTCGGTTTTCAGAATCAAAAGCGACATTAGGGAAGGAAGTTATATCAAAACGTTGAATAGTTGGACTAACTTTCTATGTCTGCAGATGTCCGAGGGCCTCTTCCTTCCACAACAGCAGTGATATTTCAAAGCCTGGAACAATGAAGAAGACCAAGATGGGACAGATAAAACTTAGCACTTCTTAACACAGCACATAGTTAAACTATAAAACTCCCACAGCAATGACCACCAACCTAGATGGCTTTAAAAGGGGATTAGATAAATTTATGGATGAGAGAGCTATTGATGGCTACTAGCTGTAATGGCTATTCTGCGCCTCCATGGTTGGGGGTGGTATGCTTCTGAATACCAGTTGCTGGAAACTGAGAAGAGAGTGCTCTTGTTCTGGAATCCTGCTTGTGGGTTTCTCACAGTCATCTGGTTGGCCAGTGGGAGAACAGAATGATAGACTAGATGGGCCATTGGCCTGATCCAGCAGGCTCATCTAATGTCCTTATGACTTTCCATGTAGGGGCATATCCCAGTTTGATGCTGCCCAAATGGTTTGTTAAGTGGGGTGGTATGGGGAGGGGTTCTTGTGGTATCATGTGTGATGGGCAACCTGATTCCGGAGGGTGAAAGGGCATTTGATTAATCCCCTTTCCTTGCTTATGATGATAATGGCGGGGGGACCCACTGTTTCTTTCTCTCCCCAGAAAGCTGCGCAGTCCACTTTTTATCAGCCTATGGTCTAGGCTGACAATCAGCCACGCAGAGGAAAAGATTGTCCTGAAAGCAATAGAAGAATCAAGGCCAACTTAAGCAGAACACATTAGACTGGGTACTAATTGGAAAGGTAAGAATCTGGACCAGTGTCTATTCTGCAATACAGTGGTACATCTGGTTAAGATACTCAATTTGTTCCGGAGGTCTGTTCTTAACCTGAAACTGTTCTTAACCTGAGGTACCACTTTAGCTAATGGGGCCTCCCGCTGCCGCTGCCTGATTTCTGTTCTCATCCTGAAGCAAAGTTCTTAAGCCAAGGTACTATTTCTGGGTTAGCGGAGTCTGTAACCTGAAGCATCTGTAACCTGAAGCATCTGTAACCCTAGGTACCACTGTATTATCTGATAGAAGTGATACCCAAAGCCTTCTCTGCTATCCTGCTGGATATTTATTACCTAGATATCAATGAATCTGTTTAGACAGATGCCATTTCCAGGCAATGGTTATGCTGCAAGGAATTTTCGAATGAACTCTCCCTTTTAGAACTCTGGTGGCATACGGAGCGGGTAGCAGGAAGTCACCCCTTTGGCATTCTTGTGGTCAACCCATTGTGAAATGTTGTACTGGTCCACAGAATGGAAAACATGTTTTGTAAATATGAAGCACTTAGTAAATAGTTGTTGACCTTTACTTCATGATCTATTGCTGTTCCAAACAGAATATGTGACAATATTTCATAACGTCTTGTGCCTGTAGAGACACAGGGCCCAACCCACCTATCAGAACAAAAGAAAACAGGCCAATGGCCTGTCCAGTTCAGCACCCTGTTTCCACAATGGCCACCCAGATGCCTATGGGAAGCCCAGAAGCAGGATCCTGAACACAACAGTGCTATCCTCACCGGTAAGTCCCAGAAATGGACATTCAGAAGAATAAGGCCTCCAACTGCAGAAGCAAAACTACGATGTCCAGCAGAACTTAGTGATCATAGCCAGTGTCTAAAGAATTTGTCAGATCCCTTTTTAAAGCCCTCCAAGTTGGTGGCCATCATTACAACTAGTGAGAGTTAATTCCAGAGTTTCACTGTGTGCTGCTGTGTGAAGAAAAACTTTATTTTACCTGGATGTTCACAAGTTCTGTGTGAGAGAGGGAGAAGACTTTTCTCTATCCACTTTCTCTATGCCATGCGCTATGTTATAAACCGGTTATTCGCCTTTTCTCCACAGTGAATGGAGAAAGATGGGTATTGTAGTCAAGCAGCATGGTAAGTGCAACCAGTTAGCCAAGCCCACTCTAGAAAGCACTAATGCAGGGGTCAGCAAACTTTTTTCAGCAAGGGGCCAGTCCACTGTCCCTCAGACCTTGTGGGGGGCTGGACTATATTGGGGAGGGGATGAACAAATTCCTATGCCCCACAAATAACCCAGAGATGCATTTTAAATAAAAGGACACATTCTACTCATGTAAAAACCTGCTGGTTCCTGGCCTGCAGGCTGATTTAGAAGGTGATTGGGCCAGATCTGGCTCCCGGGCCTTAGGTTGCCTACCCATGCACTAATGTCTTAGGCAGCCACTAGCAGACAGCATTTAGTGGTAAGCCTGGCATTGCTTGGAAGGAAATGATTGCATACTAATTATCCAAAGTTGCAAGATGTGAATTTTTGAAGCCTTTGCTCATAAGCTGTCATGCAACCCAATAAACAAGGCTTGCCCCCAGATATATGGCATTAAGGTGACTTCGGATGTTGTTCAAGTAGCACTAAAAAGTGAGTTTTTGTCGGCCTCCTACTTCACTCTTACCAAAGGAGACTGCATTTGCAGCTTGTGTAGATCCCAGTGTAAGCTTCTCTTTTGGCATAACAGTGGAGGAAACTATTGGACTTATAAAGGTGAAAAATAGGCCCACTGGCTTTGACCAAATGCCCTTCTCTGAGGTGCAGGGAGGTGTTTGTAGTTGTGGAAATGGCAGGGTGTGTAGCAGCTCCTCTCAAACACAGGCACTGGTTTAGACAATCAATGCCTGTATGAACTTCCTGCTGGGCTACAGACTCCCATGGATTTGATTTATTTGATCTTCAAAACTTATGAATTGGGGAAATATTCAGTCTTGTAACTGGTACTCTTCAGAACTTTTGAGGAGAGGATTGGTTGCCTTTTTGCTCAGCAAAAATCCAGGTTACCTCACTCTTCCTCTTTTTCACATCCCTTAAAGACTTTCTCAAGTTCTTCATTTACCTTTGTTTGGAATTTTCCTGGATTGTATGGGCTCATACAAATTACTAATTGGAGGATTTCCTTCTAGCTGCAAATGACCTTTTAAAACCTGGCAGTCCTTTATTATGTCCTCTTTCCTCTCTATTGTTTCTTCTGCAGTGAGCAACTTTAAAATCCAAGGAACAGTTACTTAAGGCTTATTCCCATTTATGTTCCTAAAACTAATCTTCATGTCTAAAGTTGGCATTCTTCTGTTTCTCCTTACAGAATTATTACTTAGTCTAATGACCTTGCAAGGTGATTGAATGTACTTTTTTTGTTAGAAGGTTCCTATGTGGAGAGAGACCTCAAATGTACAGAGAACAGTTCCGGGTGCTCAGATGTCCAAAATCATAGTTACATGCTTAGGTGGGGGTCGGTCTTTTGCCAAGAGCAAAATTTGGACAAGGATTTGGACAAGGTTGTCCCTTGGTAAGCAGATTTTATTTACAGATAGAATGAGAAAACAAGGAAGAAAGGGCAAAGCGAAAGAGAGCTTGCATCCCTGCGGCATCTGGGAAATCCTCAGAAAAAGCAACAAAAGGGCTCCTCTAATGGCCAGTATGTAGCACCTTCCATGGTCTCAGTCTGTTACAGTATACTCTTTTAGGCATGGGAAGACTGGTAGGAAGTTAAAACTTGGGTATGTTGCAGAATTTCTACCTGCTAAAGAGCAAAGATACAACAAGAGCCCATTATCTGCACTTTCTGGAAACCACGGAACACATTTTTGTTCCAACAAGATTTCCCAACTGGATAAATAGGCCTCTGCCACAGTCATCCCCTTTGTATTGTTTTAAAATCCATCTTTTGTTATTGTTATCCATGGCTTTTAACTGTTTTTATCTATTTCATGTATTTTGTACAGCACGGTGAGACATTTGTGGAAGGGGATTCCTAAGAACATTAAATTTGATTAAGTAAACATAGAGGCTTCTTCAATAGTTCTTTTTGCCTGTTCTGTGCCATTGCCAGGGTTTATTAGTTTGTAAATGTCTAAAAGACACAGTGAGCTTGGAAACACAATAGAGTTTTACTGAGCATCAATTATCCATGGACATCTAACCAGGCTGCTTGAATTTAAGCCAGATGAGTGAGAGAAGAGGCCTTCACGTGATGAATTATTTGGTGAAGACACACTAAACTTTTGTCTCCTAAAAGTCATCAATGTTTCAGCAACAGTTTGGCGTACATACGAGGAGATATTAATCCCCTCATTAGCAAGAGACAGGCATTGTTTCCTTTTTGAACTTGATATGTCTGCATACAGAGCAAAAATCCCAACATAATTTATAGGAAAGCACAGCTGAGGAGCACCTGTTCTTACATTACTTGTTCTGCCCAATTAGTTGGGCGGGGAACAAAATCCACCACACCATTAGACATGAAATCTTAGAACGATAGAACCATCAGGAAATCAGAGGTTTTGTGTTGGAATTTTAAAAAGAAATATAATGTTTAGGCTTCGAAGCAAATTCTGGTTATTCATATAAAACCCCTTACCTCTTCCATATTCATTTACAACTAGAATCCTAAAGTATGCATTTTCTCTAATTTATCTCTTGTTGGCTTTTGCTTTCGCTGTTGCCCCAGTACCAGAGCTGTTTTCTTATCCTTTAAGTTCTCCTGTAACTTAAATTTTAAAAGTATTTTAAAGCAGAGATTTTCCTGCATGTAATTACCATAATTTGCGTTACAGCAATAGGCAGAAGCTGCTTACTGGATGAGGCTATGCCAGGCTTCCTCAAACTTGGCCCTCCAGATGTTTTGAGACTACAATTCCCATCATCCCTGACCAGTGGTCCTGCTAGCTAGGGATCATGGGAGTTGTAGGCCAAAAACATCTGGAGGGCCGAGGTTGAGGAAGCCTGAGCTATGCTAATAGGAGAGTCAATGTTCCTTACTGGGAGTGAGAGGATTGAGACAATGGGGAGGTTGGCATGCCAAATTGGCTCTGCTGCTAGCACAACCGCATGTAAAAAATCATTGTAAACCGCATGTAAAAAATCATTTTAAAGGTGTCATACTGCTAGACCCAACAGCATTAAAACTTACAATTAAAGCAAGAAAAATAAAGAATAGGACATGTAAAAACCACCCCACCCCTTCCCTTCTCCAGTTCTACCACTGTGTGTTTTAAAGCAACGTTTTCGTTGTGCATTTGTCTTTTAATGAAACACTTCAAGAATTCTTATACGTTTCCCATTTGGAGTCATTGATATTCCTGTAGCCTTTATGTCAAATGAAGTGTCCAAATGTCCATGCATTGATTTTGCTGACCAAGCCCATTTTGTTTATTCTGTTTTAAAATTAAGTATCTCATGGGACTGTGTCCAGTGAAGTCACCCCATTAGTGCAAGGAGTTCTGCCTGTGCAATAGGACTACCTTTCCCTGCACACCTCCTAGATCTCCTGTGGGAGAAGCATAGAACAGATTTGGGGGGAACAGGAGCACATGGGAAGAGGAAAGGAGAGGACGTCCCATTGCACAGACAGAAGCCCAGGATATTCAGCAAGGATCAGGAGGTGCTGAGGGGTTCTGGATCTGGCACCCCATCAAGAGTGTTGTTGCCATATTGCAGCTTTTGGGGGGGCAGCAGCAAGGTTAAGGGGTCACATTGATGCAACATATAGTTCATTTACCTTAAGATTTTGAAATAAAAAACTGGTGTTGAGGATCATCAATTTAGAGTAGCAATGGCCCCTCACTTGCACGAAATGTTTTACCCTGAATGCCTTACCACTGAGCCTCTTGGGTTTGCCGATCAGAAGGTCGACGGTTCGAATCCCTGCGATGGAGTAAGCTCCCGTTGCTCTGTCCCAGCTCCTGCCAACCTAGCAATTCGAAAGCACGCCAGTGCAGGTAGATAAATAGGTACCACTGTGGTGGGAAGGTAAATAGCATTTCCGTACGCTCTGGTTTCCGTCACGGTTTTCCATTGTGCCAGAAATGGTTTAGTCATGCTGGCCTCATGACCCAGAAAGCTGTCTGTGGGCAAACGCTGGCTTCCTCAGCCTGAAAAGCGAGATGAGCACCGCAACTCCATAGTCACCTTTGACTGGACGTAACCGTCCAGGGGTCCTTTACCTTTTTACCTTAACCCTGAATTTAGAACTTGAAATTTGTTTGTTTGTTATTAATCAGCATCATGTATGTGCTGCCCCCAAAACACCATTCAATAAATGTAGGTGTTGGGCTTCCTTTCTAGACATTATAAGACAGAACTGTGGTTGAGTTCCTGCAAAAGATAGCTTGGGCACAGCGGCCACAATCATCAGCAGAGGTTGTCTGCCTATGAAATCTCAGTTTGCCCTCCCCTTCAAAAATTATAGCAAAGAAAACCAACAGCCAATGTGGTGTTGGAGTAATAGTAGTAGTAATAGTAGTTGTTGTTTTTGTTGTTGTTGCTGCTGCTGCTGCTGCTGGGTTTCCTCAGTCACTCTGGGGAGTGTTTGAATGAGACCTGGGAGACCAGGGTTCAAATCTCCACTCAGCCATTAAGCTCGCTGGGTAAGTCACTTGGGGCAGTCACTATTTCTTAGTTTAACCTACTTCACAGGTTGTTGTGATGATAAAATGGGTAGGGGGAGAACTATGTATTCCTTCTTGAACTCCATAGAAAAAAGGGGGATATTAATGTTATAAGCAAACAAATAAACAATATTCAGAAGCACTGTGCTTGTCCCCGCTTCAATAGAGAGCTTTCAGATTTTGACACAAGATAAACTGTTCCAAAATATTAAAATTTGCATGTCAGCCACTGGGCTCAGTTTTATTTAGAAGCATATTTGTCTTTGGATACGCCACCTTTAATTGTCAAGAACTGCCAAAATGTTTTTGAAAGGCAGGGGGAAAATGCTCCATCATTTCATGCAAGCATATAAGATAAATAGCTTGACTAGAGGAATGCAAAACTGTTATTTGTGAACATGCTTCAAGTTGTACAATCTCTCTAATAAAGCATTGAGGGGTTGTTTTCTTTAAACACACTTCATAAATCAAGTTAACATGCCCCCCCAAAGTTATCAGGATAATATATCAGACATGACTTCAAAACAGAGTCACCACAGTGTAAAATAAAGACTCAAGTAGGAGCATGTGCATCTGTGAATTATTTGGATTCTTTACCTGCATTAATCACAACATGAGACACACAGCTCAAGGCAGAGCATATCCTACAACAGCCAGGATAGCTCAGAAGGTTTTTTCCACATGCCCTCCCTCCTTCCTGGAAGTACCTTTGATGAAGAAAAGGAAAAGAGAGAGCTAGCTATTATTCATAAGTGTTAGGGAAAAGAATG